>NC_088379.1:126570000-127195000 GCF_037993035.2 Macaca fascicularis
GACTGAAATGTCATTATACAGCACGTGACTGTAAATGGAAGATGAGGAACAGAGGTAGTGGTGGAGAGTGTGTTAAACTTTTCATGTTACACCTTCAGATGTTAAGTTACACCATACGATTTTAAAGTAATTCATTATCTTAAACTTTTAATTTTGTGAGTAAAAAAAAATGGTATCTGCATTTTTTAACATTTACTTTTAATAGTGCTACATTAAATACTATTTCAACCTATTCATCCACAGTATTCAATATGTAGTAGAGTTACAATTCTCTTTCAGGAGTCTGTAAATTCCTAGGCATTGTATTATGCATATTTGTGGTAGCACTTGTATCCCCAAGGCAATTATATCATAAACTAAAGTAATCTTTGTAGTTTTCTCACTATTTGCTAAAGGCTATTTCTAATCCTTATCTTCATATTTGGCTATAGTTTTGCCCTTATTTATCAATCTAGTAACTTTAAGAAAGATTATTAGAGGTTTAATTGTCATGACATTTTGTTAATACATATATCATAATAAGTAAAATATTTTACTTATTTGTATCTAGAAGCCCCAAATATTTGTTTAATAATCAGTCCTGGAATATAACATAAAAAATATTAAGCTTGTTGATCTATAGCAATCTTCTATTACTATGCCCTTTTTGAAAATTAAAAGAAATATTTTTTCTATCTTTTCACATCTACATTCATGAATTCTAAAATATTTTACCCAAGGACTATGAAATTATATTTAGCAGAATCATTGTTGATCCAAGCGTTTGTGTATCTACACTGAAGAAACTAGGATAATGTTTAGAAAAGTTTTACATTAATTTCACACATTTCACAGATTTACAGGCAAATTAGGAGGCATTATATACACATTAAGTCTTGGAAAATTTATCTTATTTTCTGTAACTCCTAATTTCTTACACTTTTTTTCTGCCTTTTTGAATTTGAATTTTCTGATTTTCTATAAAAGATAAAATCAACGCTTCAACCAATAATCATGTTTTACTGAGCATTGGGAAAAAATTGCTTTATAAATATTTGAAGAGTAATGATATGGTTTGGCTCTGTGTCCCCACTCAGATTGCATCTCAAATAGTAATGCCCCAATTCAGATCCTGCTCCCGCTTTGTACGAGTTGCAAACCAGGAGCCACTGACTTCACGGGTTCCAGTTTCTCATCTGTAAAGCGGAAACAGCAGCATCTACCTCACAGGGTTGTTAAAAGGATCACCACTTGACACCAAAGACGAAAACATGGTCTGCGAGTGGTAAAGTCATTTTACAGTCAGCCAGTTCTGCATTACTGTGATGGGAACACCAGCCCTTCACAAACTGCACTTTCTGCTCAGCATCTAAATAGAAAGTCATCGTATGAACCTGCCTACTGTCTCCTCTCTCCCCTCATGGTCCCAGCAGAGCTTCCAGGAGCGGGGCATTGAATCTGGCTGTCTGTATTTCCTCCTTTCCCACTCACCTGGGCCTCTGCTTCCTGTGTCTATAAAACTCCTCTGGTTAGGGGCACTGATGGCCTCCACATTGCTGCTGTCTTTATCATCCTTGACTTTGGCTGTATTAGACCAGCTGGCCATGCCCTTTGGCCTGAAATTTACCCTCCTCTGCTCCTTCCAGGTGACACACTCCTGGTGTCCTCCACTGCTCAGGCCACCCTTTTGCAGCCTCCTTTCTAGGCCCCTCCCTTGTCTCTCTTCTGATGCTCCACATTCATGGCTGGGTACCATGAGGGAGCCCAGGCCATTTCCACTGCTCTATCCCCTCTCCTAAGCACCAGAACATACAATCAGTCTGTCTCCACCTAGAGACCCACTTTGATGTCATCCCCAAGCTCAGCTGTCCACAGCTGGCCACTTCTCTTATCTGGCCAGTCATGTCTCTTCTCCTGGGTAAGCAGCCCATGAATCTCATCAGTGCTCTGGTGTGAGCTTTGATCAGCTACCATGACCAGTCCCTGATTCTGCTTTTCTCCCTCCATTTCTTGCTTTCTATCTATCTGGGTCTCAGATGGTGGCTACATAACCTCTCACCTGGAAGTTGCCACCTGCTCTTAGCAACCAAGCTGTCCTTTCTAAAATACAAGTCACTGCTCTGCCTAAAACTCTTCTGGGTTTCCAGTGACCCTCAGGATAAAGTCCAATGTCTTACCCTGGTGTTCAAGGCGCACCCAGTCTGTCCCCTGCCGGTGCCTCTAAGCTTCTCCTTTCCCAGCCCTCCTCACTCCTCCCATCATCCTTTACTCCTGCCAGACCAGGGCCTTTCCAATCTTATGCCATTACTTGGCCCGTGGCTTTCCTCTCAGACCTCACCACCACTGTGACTGTGTATTGATGTGAGTGTAGGTTAGCTCCACAGGGCAGGGGAATCCCAATGCTGAGCATGGGGTCTGGCACATAGCAGATACTTAATAAATGACAATGGTGGCATTACAACTAATCCCCCAGAAATACAGAAGATTCTCAGAGGCTATTAGGAACATTTCTGTGCACACAAACTAGAAAATCTAGAGGAAATGAATAAATTCCTAGAAACATACAACCTCTCAGGATGGGTAAGGAAGAAACTGATACCCTGAACAGGCCCATATTGATTTCTGAAGTTAATTCAGTAATGACAAAACCTACCAACCAAAAAAGCCCTGAACCACATAACTTCACATCCAAATTCTACCAGATGTGGAAAGAAGGGCTGGTACCAATTCTACTGAAATGATTCAAAATAATCAAGGAGGTAGGACTTCTCCCTGACTTATTTTATGGAACTAGCACCACTCTGATACCAAAATCTGGCACAGACACAACTAAAAATACAAGCCGATATCCCTGATGAATGTAGATGCAAAAACCCCCAATAAAATACTTGCAAACCAAATGCAGCTGCACATCAAAAGGTTAATTCACCACAATCAAGTAGGCTTTATTCCTGGGATACAGGACTGTTCCAACATATGCAAATTAATAATTGCAGTTCACCACATAAATAGAATTTTTAAAAAGCCATCTGATCATCTCAATAGATGCAGTAAAGGCTTTTTTAAATATAAAATCTAGCATCTCTTCATGATAAAAATCCTCAACAAACTAGGCATTGAAGGAACATAGCTCAAAAGAATAAAAGCCATCTATGACAATCCCACAGCCAATATCACGCTGAATGGGCTAAAGGTGGAAGCATTTTTCTTAAGAACAGAAACAAGAAAAGTATTCCCACTCTTATCACTCCTAGTCAACATAGTACTGAAAGTCCTAGCCAGAGCAATTCGGACAAGAGAAATAAATAAAATGCATCTAAATATGAAAAAAAGTCAGATTATCTCTCTTCACTGATGATATAATTCTATGCCTAGAAAACCCTAAAGACTCCTCCAAAAGGCTCCTAGAACTGATAAATAACTTCACTAAAGTTTTAGGATTCAAAATCAGTGTACAAAAATCGGTAACATTTTCGTACACCAATGATATTCAAGCTAAGACTCAAATAAAGAATGCAATCCCATTTACAGTAGCCACAAAAAGAAAAAAGAATATACCTTGAAATACATTTAACCGAAGAGGCAAACAATCTCTACAAGGAGAACAACAAAACACTGCTGAAAGAAATTAGAGATGATACAAACAAATGGAAAAATACTCCATGCTCATGGATTGAAAGAATCAATACTGTTAAAATGGCTATACTGCTCAAAACCATCTACACATTCAACAGTGTTCCTGTCAAACTGCCAACATCATTTTTCACAAAACTAAAAAAAAATGCATCCCAAAGTTCACATGGAATCAAAAAAGAACCTAAATAGCCAAAGCAATTCTATGCAAGAAAAACAAAGCCAGAGGCATCACACTACCCAACTTCAAGCTACAATATGTTACAGTAACCAAAATACCATGGGACTAATACAAAAACAGACACATAGACAAATAGAACAGAATAAAGAATCCAGTAATAAAGCCACACACCTACAGCCATCTGATCTTCAAACAAAGTTGACAAAAATAAGCAAGGGGAAAAAAGCTCCCTATTCAATAAATGATACTGGGATAGCTAGGTAGTCACATGCAGAAGAATAAAACTGGACTCCTACTTTTCACCATATACAAAAATTAATTGAATATGGATTGAAGACCTCAAACTATAGAAATGCTAGAACAAAACCTAGGAAAAACCATTCTAGACATCAGCCTTGGCAAAGAGTTTATGACTAAGTCCCTAAAAGCAATGGCAACAAAAACAAAATTGATAAGGGAGACCTGATTAATCTAAAGAGCTCCTGCACAGCAAAAGAAACATCAACAGAGTAAACAGACAACCTTCAGAATGGGAGAATATATTGCAAACTATGTGTATTAGTCAGGGCTCTCTAGAGGGGCAGAACTAATGGAAAAGATATATATAAATAAAGAGGAGTTTATTAAGTAATAATTCACATGATCGCAAGTTCCCACAATAGGCCATCTGCTGGCTGAGGAGCAAGGAGAGCCAGTCCGAGTTCCAGAACTGAAGAACTTGGAGTGTGATGTTCAAGAGCAGGAAGCATCCAGCACAGGAGAAAGATGTAGGCTGGGAGGCTAGGCCAGTCTCTCTCTTCACATTTTTCTGCCTGCTTATGTTCTACCCATGCTGGCAGCTAACTAGAATTGTGCCCACCCAGATTAAGGATGGGTCTGCCTTTCCCAGCCCACTGACTCAAAGGTTAATCTCATTTGGCAACACACTCACAGACACACCCAGGTTCAATACTTTGTATCCTTCAATCCAATCAAGTTGACACTCAGTTTTAACCACCAAAAGTCCACCGTTGTCAACTTGAACCCATACACATCTTCTGAGATCATACATAATTTTCAAATAAAGATGATAATAAGGTCATAATTATGCCTAACATAATACAACTATTCTTTGTACAACTGGAAATGCACCAATCCCCAACCTAATAATTATTACATAAATTTAACAATACTTAAATTTCAGTCAATAAATCTCATGTCACATTATAAAGGAAAAAGGAAATAAAATGAAGATATTTTCTTACTACAAGTGTATACATGCACAAACATGTTTTTAACAAAAGAAGGAGGTAATACTTATGACAATTACAGTCCTCATTTCTGCAGCTGGTCACATGGTCGTAGTTGGTATTGATGACTGTCTTCTTTTACTACCCATTCTGTATTCCCTTTGCCTTCAGCAAGCACCTCAGCAGGTCAGGTTTTTTTCCAGGTGGACTGACCCAAACCTTCATTCCTGTAGGGTCTGGGTCATTTGTATTCCTGCCTGGATTGTGCTGTTGCAGTTTCCTGTTGACCTTAATCACAGGGTATGGTAATACTAAGAGATGCCCTAATGGATCTCCTATATTCCATGAATACTGCTTCTTACCTCCACTGTGGAGTAGTAGACTGATTTCATCTTGATAGTCTGGATCAATCACCCCAGCCAACACTGTAACTCCCTTCTTAGCCTGTTGACTTAAAGGTAGGAGGAACCCAAAGTGTCCAGGTGGCAATCTTAACTTCCAGTTTAATGGAAAAATTGTTGTGATTTCTGGTAGCAGCATTCCTCCCTCTGGAATTAAGACTTCTAGGCCAGCAGAATGTAATGTCTTGGGAACAAAAAGCAAAAATTTTGCTAGTGAATCACTAAAGGTGATGGTGAGTGGCGCCACTTCCACTTCCACCCCTTGATTCCTAGACCCGTGAATCCTGGCTATGGGAGAAACAATATCATATATTGCATGCTGATTCAGAGCATACACGACTTTCTGGAGAACTTTGCCCCAGCCCTGCAAAGTATTGTCACCTAGTTGTAATTGTAATTGTGACTTCAAAATGTCATTCCACCATTCTACCAATCCAGCTACTTTAGGATGATGGGGAACATGGTAAGACCAGTGAATTCCATGACCATGAGCCCACTGCCACACTTCTTTAGCCATAAAGTGAGTGCCTTAGTTAGAGGTAATGCTGTGTGGAATACCATTACAGTAAATAAGGCATTCTGTGAATCCATTGATGATGGTCTTGGCAGAAGCATTGCATGCAGGATAGGCAAACCCATATCTGGAGTAAGTGTCTATTCCAGTGAGGACAAACCTCTGCTTTTTCCATGATGGAAGAGGTCCAATCTAATCAACCTGCCACCAGGTAGTTGGCTGATCACCCCGAAGAATGGTGCCATATTGAGGGCTCAGTGTTGGTCTCTGCTGCTGGCAAATTGGGCACTCAGCAGTGGCCAAAGCCAGGTCAGCCTTGGTGAGTTGAAATCCATGTTGCTGAGTCCATGCATAGCATCCATCCCTGCCTCTATGGCCACTTGTTTGTGGGCCCATTGGGCGATGACAGGGTTGGCTGGGGAAAGAGGCTGAGTGGTGTCCACAGAACAGGTCATCCTATACACTTGATTATTAAAATTGTCCTCTGCTTAGGTCAGCTGATGGTTAGCATTCACATGGGATACAAATATCTTCACAGTTTTTAACCATTCAGAGAGGTCCATCTACATACCTCTTCCTCGAATTTCTTTGTCACCAATTTTCCAATCATGCTGCTTTCAAGTCCCTGACCATCCAGCCAAACCACTGGCTACAACCCATGAATCAGTATATAATCACACATATGGCCCTTTCTCTTTCCATGCAAAGTGCACAACCAGGTGCACTGCTTGACGTTCTGCCCACTGGGAAGATTTCCTTTCACCACTGTCCTTCAGGGATGTCCTAGAACAGGGCTGGAGTTCTGCAGCTGTCCACTTTCGGGTGGTACCTTCATATCATGTAGAACCATCTATGAACCAGGCCCTAGTCTTCTCTTCCTCTGTCAACTAATCATAGGGAACTCCCCACAAGGCCACTGGTGCAGGCTGGGGGAGAGAAGGAAGAATGGCAGGAGTGGAAACCATGGGCATTTGAGCCACTTCCTCATGTAACTTACTTGTGCCTTTAGGACCTGCTCAAGCCCAATCATGTATATATCACTTCCATTTGATGATGGAATGCTGCTGTGCACAACCCACTTTATGGCTAGATGGGCCAAAAAGCACCCAGTTCATGACAGACAGTTCAGGTTGAATGGCAACTTGATGACCCATAGTCAAATGTTCAGTTTCTACCAAAGCCCAGTAACAGGCCAAGAGCTGTCTCTCAAAAGGAGAGTAGTTATCTGCCGAAGGTAGCAGGGCCTTGCTCAAAAATCATAGAGGCCTCCATTCTGACTCACCTATGGGGGTCTGTCAAAGGCTCCAAACAGTATCCCTATCTGCCACTGACACCTCAAGCACCATTGGATCTGCTGGGTCGTATGGCCCAAGTGGCAGAGCAACTTTCACAGCAGCCGGGACCTGTTGCACAGCCTCCTCCTGTTCTGGATCTCACTCAAAACTGGCAACCTTTCAGGGCATTCAATAAATGGGCCAGAGTAACACACCCAAATGAGAAATATGTTGCTTCCAAAATCCAAATAGGCCCACTAGGCATTGTGTCTCTTTCTTAGTTGTAGGAGGGGCCAAATGCAGCAACTTATCCTTCAACTTAGAAGGAATATCACAACAGACCCCACACCACTGGATCCCTAAAAAATTTACAGAGGTAAAAAGTCCCTGAATTTTACTCAGACTTATTTCCCATCCTCTGGCATACAAATATCTCACCAATAAATCCAGTGTGTTTACTACTTCTTGTTCACTGGATGCAATCAGCATAATGTCATCAATTTAATGGACCAGCGTGATATATTGCAGAAGCAAAAGGCAATCTAGGTCTCTCCAAATAAGATTATGACACAAAGCCTAAGAGTTGATATACCCCTGAGGTAGGATAGTAAATGTATATTTCTGGCCTTGCCAGCTGAAGGCAAATTGCTTCTGGTGGACCTTATGCACAGGAATGGAGAAAAGGGCATTTGCCAAGTCAATGGCTGCGTACCAGGTACCAGGAGATGTGTTAATTTTCTCAAGCAATGAAACCACAGCTGGTACAGCAGCTGCAATTGGAGCTTGGTTATCCACTGTCATTCTTGGTTAAGCTTGGTTATCCACTGTCATTCTCCAAGATCCATCTGTTTTCTGCACAGGCCAAATGGGAGAATTGAATGGGGATGTGGTGGAAATCACCATCCCTGCATCTTTCAAGTTCTTGATGGAGGCACTAATCTTTGCAGTCCCTTCAGGGACGTAATATTGTTATTGATTTACTATTTTTCTAGGTAGAGGCAGCTCTAATGGATTCCATTTGGCCTTTCCCACCATAATAGCCCTCACCCTACAAGTCAGGAAGCCAATGTGGGGTTTTGCCAGCTACTAAGTATGTCTATGCCAATTATGCATTCTGGCATGACCACAGGATGACTCTGGGGACCCACTGGACCCACTGTAAGTTGGACCTGAGCTAAAACTCCATTAATTACCTGACGTCCATAAACCCCTTTTTTAACTGGAGGACCACAATGACATGTTGGTTCCCTGGAATCAATGTCAGTTCAGAGCCAGTGTCCAGCAGTCCCCAAAAATGTCTGATCATTTTTCTTTCCTTTCCCCAGTCCACAGTTACCCTGGGAAAAGGCCAGAGGTCTCCTTGGGAAAAGATGGCAGAAAGATTCACTGCACAAATTGTGGGTAATGTAGTGGGGTCCTTCCTCAAGGGGACCCAGCCTCCCCCCTTATTCAAGGGGTTCTGTGTCAGTAAGCTGTCTCAAGTCTGGAAATTGATTGAGGGGCCATGATTCTCTCTTTTTATAATTCAAATTATTATTTTGTCCATTTGATCTAGAAGTTTTTTGCTTATATAAATTAAGTAGAAATGCAGTAGGCTTCCTATCAATTTCACTTCTAGGAACACCGTGATGAATTAGCCAGTGCCAAAGCTCTACACAAGTCACACTATTCTGATTGCCACTTTGCCTCTGCTATCCGTTATGACAGCTATTCTCACCTTCCTTTGACAGTTGCGTGCCATCACTTGGCCCCTGCCACTTTGGGATCCAATTATTCCCATTGTATTTAAATTTTGTAGTTGAATGACTGTGGTTCCAACTGTTAGATCTGACGTACAGAAAAGATCAATTACAGGGCTTTTGAAAGATGCTGGTGCTGACTTCACAAATATGTTTTGCAAGGCATTGGTCAAGGGTATATCTTCTGGACCCTCCCAGGTGGGATGAATAGGTCTAAAGTAACTAATCCACTCCACCATCCAATCACTCCAAGCCTTTGGATCCCTTCCTCTACACTAAATCCAGGGAGATCAGGCATTTCCAGCTCGCCCACAGTGGGCCATCTTTTAATCCATATTTCAGCTAGCCAAGCAAATAAACTATTGGAACCTTTTTTAACTCCCCAAGCAGAAACATTAAATGCAGAATCCCTAGTTAGTGGACCCAAATCAATAAATTCAGTTTGATCCAACTCCATATTCTTTCCACAATTATCCCACACCCTAATATCCATTCCCATGCCTCTTCTCCAGATTTCTTTTAATATAAATTAGAAAAGTCAAGCAGTTCTTTTTGAGTGTAGTGCATCTCCTCAGGTCACACTCTCAACCTCACCTCTAGGGGCCCGCCAGGACTTTAATCTATTTATAGGTCTAGAAGAAAACAGGAATGTTGGGGGTGGCTCCTGAGGAGAATCAGTATTATCCTGGCAACTGCCTCAGGGGAGGCCATCACACAGGGTTTATCTCCTCAAACAAAGGTGGAAGGGCCGATGGCAGTATGGGACAGGGAGGGGATGTTGCCACTGCTGGGGATAGGGAAGCTGTTTCTTCTGGCAAAAAAATTCATCAGAGTTTACAAACTCAGTGTCCCCAGCTTCATCAGGGTCCTCCCACTCATTCCCATTCCAAGTCACAGGGCCCCATTCTTTTCCAATTAGTGCCCTCACTTTAACAGTAGACACCTGATATAAAACCGTGCATGTATCTTTCATTGAAGGTCAGCCACCTGTATGATAAGAGCTTATGTCTGTTTTTCCACAATTTCAGCTCTTTCTCAACAGGAGATGAGACTCTCACTCAGGGCAATCTTACCAGATTTGAAGCTCAGTATCTGCTTCTGAAGCCAGGAGATAGAATCCCTGAGTTCATCATTTTCTTTCATCACTTTGTCCACTGAACTTATGAGCAACCCAACCAGCTTCATTATATTCCTTGGTTCTCCACATATGGTCAAAGGTATTATGTATAGACTCACTAAAGTCCTTGCCTCTCCCAAGCAATGAATCAGGAGTGTCAAATTCATTTATTTTACATAACTCTCCAAACAGTTCACACCAAGGACTATCTGTGTTCTCCATACTATTAGAAGTAGAGTCCTTAGCATTTTGGGGTCTAATCATATTAAGCAGCCAACTCCAGAAACTCCAAAACCAATAAAAGAAATTCATCCTTAATATTCTGTTCCTCTAGAACCACTCCTGGTACCAAAATCTGTATTAGAGTTCTCTACAGGGACAAAACTAATGGAATATATATATACATATATATATATATTCCATTTTTTATATATTCCATATATATCCCATTATATATATATATATGGGATTTTATTAAGTATTAAGTATTAACTCACACAATCGCAAGGTCTCATCTGCAGGGTGAGGAGTAAGGAGAGCCAGTTCCAAAACTGAGGAACTTGGAGTCCAATGTTCGAGGGCAAGAAGCATGCAGCATTGGAGAAAGAGGCAGGTTGGGAGGCTAGGCCAGTCTCTCTTTTCACATTTTTTTGCCTGCTTATATTCTAGCTACACTACAAGCTGATTAGATTGTGCTCACCCAGTTTAAGGGTGGGTCTGCCTTTCCCAGACCACCAACTCAAATGTTAGTCTCATTTGGCAACACCCTCACAGACACACAGAGGATCAATACTTTCCATCCTTCAATTCAATCAAGTTGACCCTCAGCATTAACCATCACACTATGCATGCAACAAAGGTCTAACATCCAGAATTTATAAGGATCTTAAGCAATTCAACAAGCAATAAACAAATAACTCTATTAAAAATGGGCAAAGGATATGAACAGACCCTTCTCAAAAGAAGACATACAAGCAGCCAACAAATATATTTTAAAAGGTCAATATCACTAATCATTAGGAAAATGCACATTAAAACCACAATGAGATACCATCTCACACCAGTCAGAATGGCTATATTAAAAAGTAAAAAAAAAAATGTTGGCTAGGTCATGGGGAAAAGAAAATGCTTATACATTCTTGGTGATAATGTAAATTAGTTGAGCCACTGTTCAGAGAAGTTTAGAGATTTCTCAAAGAACTTAAAACAGAACTACCATTCAACCCAACAATCTCATTACCTGGCGTATATCCAAAAGAAAATAAATCATTCTACCAAAAAAAGACACATACACATGTATGTTTCATCACAGCTCTATTCACAGTAGCAAAGACATAGAATCAACCTAGGTGTCCATCAATGGTAGATTAAATAAATAAAATGTGGTACATATACCATGGAATAATACAAAGCCATAAAAAATGAAATCATATCTTTTGTAGCAACCTGGATGCAGCTGGAGGCCATTATACTAAGTGAATTATTGCAGGAACAGAAAACCAAATACTGCATGTTTTCACTTATGAGTGGGTACTTGTGGACATAAAGATGGCAACAATAGACTCTGGCTACTACTAGAGGCGGGTGTGAGGGAATTGGGGAAGTGTTGAAAAACTATTGGGTACTATGCTCAGTACCTAAGTGTCAGGATTATTCATACTCTAAACCTTACATCATGCAATATACTCAGGTAACAAATCTCCATATGTCTCTCCAAATGTGAAATAAAGTTGCAATTATTTTTTTAAAAAAGAAATAAAATTTCAAAAATACCCAAAAAAGATGAGAGTTTACATATTGAGTCTGGATGTGGCTCCATTTGATGGGAAGACTCCTGATCTTAATACAAATAGTCTAACCTCCACCGCCACACACACACATACAATGGTGGGATAGAAAGAAGATAACTACAATAGACATCCCCTTAAAGTTGTGAGCCCTTAAAAGGGACAGGAATTGCTCACTCGGGGAGCTCGGTTCTTGAGACAGATGTCTTGCCGATGCACCTGACCGAATAAACCCCTTCCTTCTTTAACTGGGTGTCTGAGGAGTTTTGTCTGCCGCTCGTCCTGCTGCAAGGTTAGTATTAAGCTATAGCCAGTCTGGTGTATTTTGCACATCTTTCTGTATGGTCCATGGCAAACTTTGTTGCAGCCTTCCATTTTGTTTTACATCCTTCAGGGCATGGCTGGTAACCCCATAGCAAGAGCTTGTTTAGCTCTGTGTGGCCCAGATTCATCCTGGCTTAGGGAATGGGCCTTTCTGATTGACATTTTGGTAACCTTTGCCATTTTTTTATTTTCTTCCCCTCCACAAACTGTCTTGAATTTTCCTTTCTCAGAAGATCTGTGTGGTTACTTTGGTTAAAATTCAAAAGCCAGAAATATCAGCCATTTGGCCTGGCTAAAGTCAGGTAATAAGAAATTTTAAAAGGATCTTATTAAAGAGTGCTGTGATTAAAAGTCAGCTTAATTAAAAGCGAATATTCAAGCTCTAACAGCCCAGGACTCCTTGGGAAAAATAGGACACACCAGATACCCTATTTTTTTAAAAAAACCTTATGAAACCCCAGGAATTGGAAGCAGATAAACATCTCTTAGAATTTAGGGTTCTGTTCTGCTTTGCATTGTGTTGTCTGGCATTTTTGACCTTCGGGGGTATCAGAAATTACTTCACATTATAAGAGAAACATAAAGACTGGCAAATGAAAGGTCTTACAACTACTGAATCTTCTTGTCTGCCTATCTGTGTAGCTATGTATGTGCTGTGTGTGATGTCTATAAAAAGAGCTCTAATTAATTAGCCTAAAGGAAGACAAGCACTTGGATCAAATTTTTTAAAGGAAACATAAAAGCTAATTATCTTTTGGTACTTAATTATCTTATGGCACCTTTCAGCTAATTATCTTATGGTACCATTCAGTTTATGTGACTTTAATCTTTGGG
Organism: Macaca fascicularis; assembly: GCF_037993035.2. Classification (NCBI taxonomy): domain Eukaryota; kingdom Metazoa; phylum Chordata; class Mammalia; order Primates; family Cercopithecidae; genus Macaca; species Macaca fascicularis. The sequence continues at coordinate 126,583,013 of NC_088379.1, forward strand.
AAATAAAAACAGCCTAAAGATTATTGGTAAAAAGCAGATGTCATCAAAATATAAATAGGTAGGTTAGGTACTAGGCTTGCTAGATGTTTTGAGGTTATACACCACCTTTTGGGTTTTGATAACTATTTAACTTGTCTGCTCTATAATTGGTAAGGCCAGGGAACATATACAACTAACCACACCCTGCATTATGCTGGAAGGAGTCAAACCTTTGTTGCACCTGGCACACAATTAAAACAACTTGCCAGGTTTTACATTAAAGTTAAAATTGCTAGGAGTTACCATGATAACATGTCATTGAAACTACTGGAAATAGATTCACTTGCAAGTTGTGTAAGAACAATAAAATGTGTTTTTAATAAAAGGTTATAAGAAGGCATAAACATGTAGATTCTTGCCTAGGATTAAAGGATTGTTTGAATTAGAAAAAATAAAGCTAAAAGTTTGAACAAGTGTTAGAAGGATTGTAAAAGTTAATCTTGCAAAATTTCGTGTGTGAACATACTGACTAAATTCAAAAGGATATTGTATGGTTTTTCAGCAAATTGAGCATTGAAATAAAAGCACAACAAGGTATTCTTAAGGTGCTAATCTGTTCCTTAGCAAAATCTGTAAAAGGTTATAAAAGGTGTTTTGCTTTTAAGTTTCTGAGTCATAATGTTGGCAAAATGAGTCATCATTATGGCAATCTGGAATTCTATTTCATAACATCAAGTATTTTAAATATTTAACATGTTTAATAGTCTTCCCAAAATCACACTTCAGTTTCAAAATTGTCTTTCCTGATGCCTGGTTTTTTATTTGTTTGTTTGTTTGTTTGTTTGTGACGGAGTCTCGCTGTGTCATCCAGGCTGGAGTGCAGTGACGCAAACTCCGTTTACTGCAAGCTCCACCTCCCAGGTTCATGCTATTCTCCTGCCTCAGCCTCCCGATAAGCTGGGATTACAGGCACCCGCCATCACACCCAGCTAATTTTTTCTGTATTTTTTAGTAGAGACGGGGTTTCACCATGTTAGCCAGGATGGTCTTGATCTCCTGACCTCATGATCCGCCCACCTCGGCCTCCCAAAGTGCTGGGGTTACAGGCGTAAGCTACCGCGCCTGGCTGATGCCTGGCTTTTTGAATGGTTCAGAAGGCCCCTGGAACATCCAGAAAAAAAGGTAAACAGGATTATTTAACCTATTTAGTTACACGAGATTGCCAAAACAATGTTCAATCTTCTTTAGGTTACATTTTGGTGATAATACTAATATATGTTCCAAAATTGTATGGAATTTCTAAAATTCTAATGTCTAAGTATATGCTATAAATCATAGTTAAGGTTGTTCTGTTAAGTTACTATAAACCACAGAGATAATCAAACTCTTCTGTCAATTGTGTTTCTGACTGTAATTACCCTGGACATTTTGTTATTCACAGAGAATTATTGTCTTGTTTTAATCATTTTCAAAAAATGGTTTATAATAAGCTATAGAACGTTAACAGGTACTCTCAAATACAGGTTTCTGATAACTTCGGTGATTGTGACATTGGTAAAAAGGGAAAATGTACAGGACTTATGAAGAGCTGAAATGTTCGTGAATATCAAGCAAAACAAGAGCTAACTGAATGAACTCAGGAAACTGAAGCAAACATTTTTGACTTTCGCTTGGAATACCACTGATCTTTGTTTTGTGTTTCAGAGTCAAGGAAATTTATTTTGAACTATTTATGGAGTTCAATAATTAAGTAAGGTATACTCCTATCAACAAGATCTGAAGCATATTTGTTTTTCTCTGCCTGGTTCCGCTAAAATTTGGAAACTATCTGTGAGTACTCTTTTTTTTTTCTTTTTTTTTTTTTTTTAGTAGAGACGGGGTTTCACCGTGTTAGCCAGGATGGTCTCGATCTCCTGACCTCGTGATCCGCCCGCCTCGGCCTCCCAAAGTGCTGGGATTACAGGCTTGAGCCACCGCGCCCGGCCTCTGTGAGTACTCTTAACTTATGGCAATATAGTTGTTTGCTTCGATGCAATGAGAATCCATTTTTCGTTTTCAACAGGACACAATTACAGAAACTGGTTGTTTTACCAAGGCTTTGACCAGAATGATATGCTTCCCTTTAAGAAGTCAGGCTTGACTTGCAAAGCTGATAAAAGGCCCTTGGAGAAAAAAAAACTGGCCTCATACCCTCGTCTACATGCTACCTGTACAGGGTTTCTGACCTGTGGTCAGTAAAGAATGCCATTTTCTAACAGGCCCAGGATCTCCAAATTTATCTTGGGACCTTAAGAGTAGAGGATCACCCAACTCAGAGGTATTTGAGGATACAAACCAATGGCTAGGCTCAGCTTCAAAAGATCTTATCTGAGATTCCTTGTGGAACATAGTTTTATCAAGCCAATATAAAAAGCCTACGTAGAAATAGTTATTTTTACTGCACTTTATGCAAATAATCAGGCCAAGTATAATACTAAAATCTATTTTGCAAGCCCCTCAGTCCTATGATGATATTTTTTTTTTTTAGCAAAAATGAGGCGGAGAGAGACTATGTTCCAAAACTTATTTGTCATTAAGATCTAGACTCATTATAATTCTTTAAGTTTTTGCTTACATTTTAGACTACCCCTGCTTGTTCCTGTGAACCAACTGGCAATCTCTGGCTGCAGCTCAGAAAAAAACAAAAGAGATGGGTAATATAAAAATCTGTATCAATATTCTAGTTCTGAGCAATTATCCTTCAAATCTTGCCAGGTGATGGGAATAAATAGGGTGCCCATCACCCAGAGGTTTCCTTTTTGGGAAAGTAAGACCAAGAGAGCTAACCAAAGCCAAGCACTGTGCACCAAATCTTAGCAAGCATAACTATAGCCACCAGTTATCTGGACATGTCACAAGACATCCTTTTCTCTCCCCCTTGTTAGAGGAGGACTCAATTTTACAGCTTCACCTTAGCATTCAGCTTATGAGAAGGAGTCCAGCAACCCCCCGAGACATATTTTTGTCCCAAACTCAGTTTCAACTTTGGGGTCAAAGCCCTTCCTAGAAATTTTCCTTCCTAGGAAAACTGGATCTAAGGAATCCAGAGGCAGATGATAACAGAAGTTAAAAGGCATGGTACAGGTGAGCATGGCAAATTCCTGCTGATTAAGCCAAGCCTCCTGTTTTCTAGATAAAGGTCATGCTAGTATCCATGGCATAAATGAGGGCAAGGGAACTCCAAGGCTATTGACAGTAGTGGGGATAAAGACATAGGCAAGACTGGATAATTCCTATTCTCTAGGCACTCCCTGCTTCATGGGTACAAGCCAGTTTGGCACCTATGGGCATCACTGCCAAGGTTGCAGGGACTCAGAGTTGCAAGGATGGAAGAAGGAAAAAATATGCTCTTCCTTCTCTCCTTCATGTACCCCAGTATCTGCTAGGAAGAGAAGGGAACCAGGGACACCTGCTTCCCTCTTTCTAGATGGGTATCCATTCACCTTCAGTCTGTACCCCTTTCGAATGCATCCTGGATTCCTGGGACTCCTTTGAAAAAAACATCTTCTTTCTTTTTTCCTTTCTCCTCCTCTGTCCTCTCTTCACAGATAGGTAATTGTGTCTGCATACTAAAGGACACTCCCCTCAAATGCATCCTCCAAAGTGAAAAGAGTTAATTTCCCAAACTTTAAACTGGTTGGCTTAGGATTGGGCTCAGGGAAAAGGAACTCAGAAGCCTAACATGCTAGAAAAAGGGTAAAGCTTTTTTCACCAGTCAGGTTTTAGGCCTCCCTCTCCCTGTGCAAACTAGTAAAAGGCATTGGGATTTTTGGGCTATCCTTACCCACCTCCCCACTTGTTTCATTTTGATACATGTTTTCTAACAACCTAGTTTTTCTCTTCTCACCTTCAGGCCATCAAACTCCAAACAGTCATGCAACCAGAGCCTCAGACAACGGCCCCTTCTGCTGGGGACCCTTAAGTAAGCTTCTGAGGGAGCTCTGACTGCCGTTTTCCCAAAACAGCACCCCCTGTCAGCAGGAAGCAATTAAGGTCAGTCTTCGTCTTTATCCTTATCCTTATTCTAATGGCAGTTAGATGTGCTTCTTCGGAGTGGGGGAATGAGGTAGCCAAGTAAATAGCGCCCCCTAACAGAACCTCTGATCAGCCTGCCCACTGGGAGGAGTGCGCACTGGGGTGGAACCTTGGGAAGTTCACACCATTTGCAGCGGGAGGAACCTGGCCTCTCCTCATCTGGGGTGGTAACCTGGGATTCTGTCAGTGAGGTGGGAGGTCAGCCAGCGAGACCCTCACTTTGCTGAGTGTACTTGTTTCTCATTTTTTCCTTTTCACCCAGTAAATTCCATTTTTCCCACCCTCCAAATTGTCTGCGAGCCTAATCTTTGATGGTCATGTGACAAGACCTGGCTTTTATCTGAACTAAGGAGAAAGTCCTACAATTAGGACAGTGCTGAGGGGAAATGTGGGGTTAGAGCCCTCACACAGTCCCCACCAGGGTACTATCTAGTGAAGCTGTGGCAATGGGGCCACTGCCTCAATAGCTAAGAATGGTAGAGCCATCAGTAGCTTGCACCCTGAGCCTAGAAAAGCTGCAATCACTCAAATCCAACATGTGAGACCAGCCACAGGGACTGACCTGTGAAAAGTCCCATAGGCAGAGCTGCCCAAGGCCTTGTGAGCCCACCCTTTGCACCAGTGTGTCCTGGATGCAGAACATGGAGTTAACAAGGTTATTTTGGACATTAAGATTTAATGTTTGCCCTGCTGTGTTTCAGACTTGCATGGAGCCTGTTGCACCTTCCTTTTGGCCAATTTCTCTCTTTTGGAAGGGGAATGTTGACCCAATGATACTATTATACAATGATACTATTATATTTTGGAAGTAAATAACTTGTTTTTGATCTTACAGGCTCATGGGTAGAAGGAACTTACCCTGAGTCTCACGTGAGGCTTTAGACTTTTGAGTTAATGCTGAAATGACTAAGACTTTGGGGGACCATTGGAAAGGAATGATGCATATTGCAATGTGAGGAGGACGTGAGATTTGGGGGGCCAGGGATTAAATGATATAGTTTGGATGTTTGTCCCCTCCAAATCTCATGTTGAAATATAATCCCCAGTGTTGGAGGTGGGGCCTGGTGGGAGGTGTTTGGATCGTGGGGGTGGATTCTCATGAATGTCTTGATGCCATCCTCACAATAATCAGTGAGTTCTCGCTCTGTGAGTTCACACCAGATCTGGTTATTTAAAAGAGCCTGGAACTTCCTCTTCACTCTCTTGTTTCCTTTCCTACCACGTGATACACAGCATCCCCCTTCACCTTCTGCCATGATTGTAAGCTTCCTGAGGCCCTTACCAGAAGCAGATGCTGGTGCCACACTTCCTGTACAACCTGCTGAGCCATGAGCCAAAATAAACCCCTTTTCTTTATAAATTACCCAGCCTCAGATATTCCTTTCTAGCAATGCAAACAGACTAACACAATATATAAATAAATGTATATTTGCATACATCTACCGCAATGCTTGAAATTATGTGGAGTTTCCATATTACTAACAGATCTTGTGGATTAGACTTGAAGATAAAAACCTGGATCATTGTTCTACACTAAATGTTACAAGCTAAGTTGAGCAATTACTAAAGTGCCTCATTTATAAAACTAATGACCTCTCTTGGCTAGCGTATGAGTGCTTAGTGCAGTAACTCAAAACCTCTCTAGGTATTTTAAACAGATTTAATAAGGGGAATTAGGTGCTTTAAAAAATCTTTGGATAAACAAACTCTGGGCTTTGACTCTAAGCTTCCAAGAATAACCCCAGCAGAACATCATAGATATGACACACTTGTAGAGCTGCTAATTCTGACACAGGTGAGCAATTAAGAAGCTGTCTATGAAAAACTGAATTTTAAAATGCATCATCGTAAGCTGTGATAAAGCAAGAAACCATCGCCGCTCCAATAGCAAGTGTCTCTTGACAACCATGCAGCCATTGTGTGGGCATTCTAATACTACCACAGGAAAACTCACATCTCACTAACTGTGCTTGCCAGCAGAAAATGACCAAATAAAAAGCAGTAAGAAAGTGGCTTCTATCTTCCTTCTATTTTCCAAATCAGACTTCAGTGCATTTAATCATGAAACCCCATTTGCATCAAAACCCGTTTTAAAAATATGCATTATAGCTTTCCTGCCCCTACAGTATAGGAAGCCACAATAAGAGCTCATGAGAATAGATGCTGATTTATCTTTGACATTTCAAAGACATTTGGCTTAGTTGCTGCTGAGTCCACACATCTGTCACTTATTTAAGAAAACCTGAGGAGTTAAGTGGGGCCTTGAAGTATCTTAAGAATAGTAAACACAGCTTAGCAGCCTGCTCAGGGAGAAACCTCAGAAACCAACACACTTGGGAAGTCAGTAGTAGTGACAAGTACAAATGCCTTTGTGTCTGCCAAATATAATTATGCCTGACTCTACCTAACCTCCAATGGCACATAATTGTAGCTATAATTTTAAGAAATTTCCAATGTCATGTTATACAAGTATATTTTTATTGTTATTCTTTTTGTTTGTTTGTTTGTTTGAGACGGAGTCTGGCTCTGTCGCCCAGGCTGGAGTGCAGTGGCTCCATCTTGGCTCACTGCAAGCTCCACCTCCCGGGTTCACACCATTCCCCTGCCTCAGTCTCCCGAGTAGCTGGGACTACAGGCGCCTGCCACCACCCCCAGCTAATTTTTTGTGTTTTTAGTAGAGACGGGGTTTCACCGTGTTAGCCAGGATGGTCTTGACCTCTTGACCTCATGATCCGCCAGCCTCAACCTCCCAAAGTGCTGGGATTACAGGCGTGAGTCACCGTGCCCAGCCATTTTTATTGTTATTGATGATAGCATTATGCAAAATAGTATTTTAATTCTGTGATTCTCTATCTTGCTTTCACTCTTTTTTGAACTCCATCTTCCCTGATTTTTTTCCTCCTCCCTTCTTGCTTAGTTCTAATGCTTATTAAAATGTTTGCTTCAGTGTGAGTGTTATGTAGAAGACCATCTGTGAACACTAGTGCCAGGGGCATAATACAAAAGTAATTTGGAGAGAAATGATATGAAGCCCCTAAGAATACTAGCCTTGTGATTTCCTTCTCAGAGAGCATGAATTACTCATCTGCCGTTGCTCCTGATGCAATTCGATAAGCCAGAGTTTGTTATTGAATATGTTCCACTAAACTTATAGAACACATTTGTTGAATAAGTGGTGACAGTTGGTGCTTCTTCCTATCAGCTATTTTGCCATATAATGAGCAAAGCTTTCCATATTGTGTGGCTTTCTATAAATATTAAATTTTCTTCTGTTTGTATACATTGAGCCTGTGTGTAGATGACCATATTTCCCTATGGACTCTGTGTTGTTTTGGAAGATGTTGCATTCCAAATGCATTGACTCCCCAAAACAGGAAGTCTTATTTTTGAAAGTGTAGCATTTTCTTTATAAGTTAATACAATTTGGGGTCACTATTAGTGTTTACTTTTGGGAGCTGTAAAGTAGCTATGACTATTGGAATTTTTTTTCAATATCAAACTTTATTTTAAATTATCTGAAGATTAAATGGGTGGTTTTGATAGTAGAATTGTACTGATTTTTTTCCTTTTATCTATTTTTTCCATTTCACTGGAGTTGAATTCATTTATAAGCAATAACATAATGTTAACTTTTGAAAGACAGTAAAATTCATCCAGTCTTTAAGAATCCTACTTTTACAGAGTCTGAAGCCAAGTTGTTTGATTGGAGAAGGGAAGTAACACTATTTGAGTCTGCCAAGCCATAATTACACCAGTATTCCAAGTTCTTGACATCCATATTTTTAAAAATAATAGCTTTATTGAGACGTAATTCACATACCATAAAATTTACCCATTTAAATTAAATAATTTTGTGACTTTTAGTATACTCACAGTTTTGCAAGCATCATCACTATTTAATTTTGGACCAATTTCATTAACCTAAAAGCAAACCCCATACCCATTAACAATCACGTCCACTATCTTTCTCCCCAACTCCTGGAAACCACTAATCTACTTTCAGTCTCTATAGATTTGCCTATTCTGAACATTTCATGTAAATATAATTATATAATAAGTGAAATTTTGTGTCTGTCTTCTTTTATTTAGCAGAATGTTCACAAGGTTCATCCAGTTGTAGCATGTATTCCTTTATGTAGTTTATTCCTTTTTATTGCTGAATAATATTCCTTTACATAGATATACCATATTTTGTCTAGCCATTTATCATTTGGGTTGTTTCCATTTTTTAGCTATTATAAATAACACCACCATAAACATTCATGTGAGTAAAAGAGGATGGTAGAGGGATTTTGTTGTTATTATCAAGAGTCATCTTTAATGCCCAAATGAAGTATTACTATTATTTTTTGTTTCCTACTCCTTACTTGTAAACTCTCCTCTCTTTCCTCCCTTCCTTTTTAAGTTTCTACCTTCTCTTCCTTCACTAAATATTTTTGAGCCTCTACTGAGTTCCTGGAACTATGCTAGAGACTAAAGATACAGAGGTGAACAAGGCACAGATCCAATCCCTGCTCTTACAAAGTTTTCATTCTAGTAAGGGTTAAACTAAATAAATATACATTTCCCATATGGTAGGTGCTATGGGAATATATTTAGGAGTATTTGGAGGCTCCATGGAAGCATAGATGGGGAGGGCATAACCCAGAGAATAATGCTGGAAAATGCATTCTGGGAAAAGTAGCCTCAAAGGGTAAGATTTTAACAATAAGTAGTAATTAACCAAGCTAAGAAAGGGAAAGGATGTCAAGGCAGAGTGAACAGCATTCAAAGAGGCCCAGCTGGTAAGAGAGCCAGATGCACTTAAAGGACTGGAAGACAGCCATGTGACTGGTTTATACAATTTGAGGAAAGCAGAAGAGGGAGGAAAGGTAAATAGGGTCCCTTTTATGTAGGATTGATGCCTTGTCTTTATTCCAAGTGCAATAAGGAGCCATTGAAGGGCTTCCCTAGCTTCGCATGTTAGTAATCATGGAGATGTCTGTTTCTATCCTCTAATGTAGCTACTCCAGGTCCCTTCATGTTTCACCAGTTATTTTTCACAGATTCAAGAGTGACTCGTGCTCAGAAATAAACTGAGTCGTGTGTCTGAAATCCCCTAAAGCCTCCATCTATTCCATCCCCCACCTTTGGGAGCACTGTGTTCCCCACAGCATTGTTCAGCCTCTGTTGCTTCCAAGTATACTCTAATTCTCAAAACATTGAACTCAACCCCTCCACCCAAGAACTCAAAGCATTGAACTCAAAGCACTGAACTCAAGCCTCTCAGAAAGCAAAGAGAATACTCACTTCCCAATGTCACATTTTGTTCCCTGGGCATCAATGTTTATGTCCCAGTGTTTCACAAAACGTTCCTAAAGCCCCTGCCCCTCCCTACTGTGTCCTGGATTCAGACCAAATTTAAAAGGCTGGATCTGGAAACCTTTCTCTGAGATCACGATTGTATTATTTTCTCCATGCTTGCTCTCTCACTCTCTCTCTCTCTCTCCATACTAACATTCCTGTGGGCTCTCCTTCTGTCACCAATCTCTCACTCATATAAATCCATGCCAACCTACTCTTTGTGTTTCTAATTCTCCAACATTTTCTCCCACTCTCTCTTCATGCTAGTTTACCTGACTGACTTGAAATCCAACCAGTCAGCCTAAGTTAGGAGCTAGTCTTTTTTTCTATCCTAAATTTCTTGCTCCTTATTCTTTAAAGAGCAGACAGGGCGATTAACATCAAAATAACAACAAAAACACACAAATCACATCATGTCATTTCTTGCATAAAGTCTCCAAAGTGGTTTTCCATTGTATTCAGAATAATGTCCAAATTCGCTACAATGGTCTATAAATTCATACACAATCTGGGATCTGCCTGCCTTTCCAAATTCATCCTGTATCCAGCCACACTGATCAAGCATGCTTACTCCTGAGGGCCTCTGCCCTTGCCATTCCCTCTGCCTAGGTCTTGCTTCTCCTAGGTCAATACATGACAGGTTTCTTTCTTTTCATTGAATTCTTTTCTGAAATATAATTACCTTCTCAGGTGACACTTTTCCCGCATCCCCCATAGCCCCCCACCTCTGAGCATTCACTACATTTCCCCTTTACTTTATCTTCTACAGAGCACTCATCAGTGTCTGATATTAAACTATGTCATTTTTATTGTTTTTTTAGAGTGGAAAGATAGGAGTATAAATAAATGTGAGGAAACTTTCAGGGGTGATAGATATGCTCATTATCTTGTGATGGTTTCGTGGGTGTATACATATACATAAACTGACAAAAGCGGGCAATTTAAGCATGTGCAATTTGTTATATATCAATTATATGGCAATGACGCTATAAAAATAACAGCTCTTCTTACAGACTTTGTCCTCGGATGAGAGCAAAGATTTATTGACAATAGAGAAATAAGCATTCAGAGAAAAAGTTGAGAAAATAAGGAAGTTTGTTTAAATTCCACAGAAAATGGAAGGATGAAGGAGGTACACTGAAAGGAGTGGGTCACAATCACAGGATATATACAACAAAGTGGGACAAGAGCCAGGCTATGATGATTGACCCAAAGCCCTGGATTTGCAGTGAAAACAAAGAAACATGGCTGTGAGACCTGATTGTATTAGCGTTGATGGCCTCGTAGAGAAAGCATGATTACTAAAGGAATTCAAACACCAAATCCTTACATATGTTTCCTCAAAAATTTATCTTCCTCAACTCCTTCTGCCAGAAATCTTGCTTTGGGTATGGAACTTTTTTGTCATAGTCGTTATTTTGAGGCTGTGTGTGGAGAAGTGTCACATCTGAAGCAGTAGTTTACTTTTTCATCTATCAATTATTTTGCTTCCTTTTGTACTTAAAAAGAAAAATACACAGTGACCCTGGGGGCTACAGGCCATTAATTCCAGGTAGTTATCAAAGTCAGCACTTTTTCTGCAGGAACAAGAGAGCAGAGAGACTTTCAATCAATAAATTACATTTACCTAGTCCTTCTCGCTCTGATGCTTAAGGAGCAAAATGCTTGCTCTTTACCCATTTGTGATACCAACACCACCCTTCAGAAAGCCTGAAACTGTGAAAATGTCCTATTGAAGATGTCATGTACTTTAGTTTAATTGCTTTGATAAGAAATCTAAGATATCTATGTGTATATCAGATGAAGGTGTTTAAGGTTCTTTAAGACAGCACCCCAAAATTTCCAGCATCTACCTTTCTTTCATCTTCAGTGAAGTAAAGTTAAAATAGCCAACAACTCTATCCTTTTCAACTCAGGACAACTTACAATAATAACATATGTCTCAGTGTCTTTACTTGGGTTCTCCCTGAAGTATACCCTGAGACAAAAATTCAAATGAATATGGGAGGTGCATAGGACGATGTCCATGAAGTGAGAAGTGACACAGGATGAAGGAGGCAATCAATAAATGATGCTTAACTAAGCCAGCCACTGCAGTGGGTATCCCATGTAGAACCTCTGAGAAACACATGCCACAGAACTATCCAATAAGAGAGGCAAGAGGGCTGGGACACATACACCAACTCCTATCTGTCAGTGATTGAGAGCTGCTAGGCTGAGGGCATAGTAGCGCTTTTAGTCTATCTCATACATGGGCACAGAGATGATGGTACTGGCAGATAAAATTTATCTGGACCACATTAAAATGAGAGCAACTACGGACTATGGGCAGCATCTTGACAGCATTGCTATTCCTGGTAATGGTGTTTGTCAACAGAGGATTGGAAAGGAGTCATAGTGAGAAGTCTCTTCTTTCCTAATATTGATGTCATTTGATTAAATGATATTAAATGTCAGAGTCTAAGTCTGGGGTTGGAAGGAAGGATGGGGAGGAGTGAGCACTAATAATACTAATGGAAATGAAGAATTATGTATAGTTGAGGTCATACTGGATTGGAGTGAGCTCTAAATACACTGACTTGTGTTATTTGGGGGACTGTGTTAAGACACAGGAACATGACATAACAACAGAGACAGAGCCTGGAGTGATGATAGTACAAGTTAAGGAACCCCAAGGATCGCCAGCTGCCACCCAAGCCAGGAAGAGGTAAGGAAGAATCATCCTCTCCTAGAGTCTTCAGAGAGAGCATGGCCTTGTTGACACTTTGATTTCAGATTTCTGGCCTCCAGAACCGTGGAAGAATAAATTTCTGTTGCTTTAAAGCACACACTCAATAGTAATCTGTTATGGCAGCCATAGGAAACTTATACATGCCCTGACTCCTAGGAGGCAGCCTTCTGTGGATCAAATCAAAGCCTGAAGTTTCCACCAACCCCAGTCTACCTGGGTCTCCCCCTTCCCAGCACCATATGGCTGCTGAAATCTTTGCTCAGGTCCTTAGTCTCCTAGCTACTGCTTTCTCCTGCACAAGTTAGGAGTTACCAGATGCCTCGAGAGGAGATCACACAAATATTTGGAGCTCACCTGTGGTTCTATCCTCTTTGGGATTTTGCGCCTCAAGTCATTGTACTTTGGTACCTACAAATTTCAACTTTGTCCTTCATACCCCATGGGTGTGAAAATTCCTGGCAGGACTCTATTTCCGCACTGCAACTAGGTAAATAAATGTTCCCAGGAAAAACTTTTAGAGTTTAGTATAGGATTATAGATTCAAAAGCAGTTTTCCTCGAAACTTTGACAGCATTGGTTCATTTCTTTTAGTATCGTGGGTTGCTGATGTGACATTTTATTAAAAGCAAAACAAAACAAAAGCTCTGCTCATTCCTCTACCCGCCATACTCAGATTCTTATTGTTTTCCTTGATTTTCTGAAATTTATAAGGTTGTGTCCAAGAATTGCAGTTCTTTTATTTATCCTGTTCAGCACTTGCTGAACTTTTCAGCAGAGAAACTTCAAATCGTTTTTTTAATTACATGAATTTTCTTCTATTTCTCTTATTAGTTCTTCCAACTAATTTTCTATAATTGATGTAAAAGATAGACCTCCTAGACTGATCATCTATGGCTCTCTCAGTAATTTTTCTCTTATTTTTCTTCTGTTAGTCTTTTGCTCCATATTAAAAAATGACTTCTTCAAATTTTATTTTAGGTCCTTCTATATCTACATACACCAGTATCTATTTATACCCCTATAGAATATATTTTAATTCAGAGTACCTTATTTTTCCAGTTTCCAAAAACACATTCTTATTTTCTGATTGATCTTTCCTCACAACAGGCAGACATTGCACCTCAAATGTCTCAGAGGTACAATTCTGGGAGAATAAGTAAGATATAGGTAACAGTGATCCTCTCTGAGAAGGAGAACTGGGGCCAGGATATACAATAGGAACTGCCATATAATTTGATTTTTTACTATATGCATACATTTATACATTAGTTAATTTTGTTAGATTTGCCAATAAATATCTCTCTGAAAATAGAAAAATTCAAATTGGTTATTTTGTCCTTTGATCTGATCTTTTGGTGCTGGGATCAGGCATCTGCTTGTTCATTTTTGTTTTTCTCTCTTTTGGGCTGCTGATTTTCCTCAAATATTTGATATCCCTGGATAGTCTGTTCACAGATACAAATGAGAACTATGCTAATTAAGATACATAGATGATGTGGGTTTCCTCTGTCATTGTTTAAACTCATTCTCCCTTACAGTATGCTTCCTTGCATAGGAGTGGGACTGCGCGCTCTGAGCACATGGGTAGGGTCTTTCTTTAGGATGTGTAGGTGGGGAAAAAAATCAGAGGAGATGGAGACACTTCCATAAAATATTATTTGCAAAAATCACTGCAACTATTCCTTTCCCTGTGTGTATATCCCTTGCAATATGACATTGCAATTTCTTCCACAAAGAGAGGGAATCAATTTCCTTACTGCATGAATCAGGGAAGACCTTGTAATTGGCTTTTGCCAATAAAGGTCAATAAATGTGCTGATGTACCAGTTCCAACCTAGGCCTCAAGAAACCTGGCAAGCTCTTGCTCACTCTTGGAAGGCTAGCCAGCTGCCATGTAAACAATCCTAAAATAGCCTGACAGGACGAGTTACCATAAGGAGCAGAGATGAGGCATCCAACCTAGGCCATCCTAGTTCATCCACCCCTCAACTGACCCAGTAATGTACTTTAAATGTATAAATGAGCCCAACCAAGACCAGACCACTCAGCTGAGCCTACCTCAAATTGCCAGATAAAATAAATGGTTGCTAGTTTAAGCCACAAAATTTTGGGGTAGTTTGTCACCTAACATTTTCTGACTGATACATTCTTCCTATCCACCCCTACATACCAAATAAAGAAAATGTTATTATTCTGGTGTGCTAATGCTCATGCCAGAAGTCCTAGAATCCAGCAGACATATGTTTCATTTTTTTTGGAAATCAGTTTCCTTGCCATATTGCCAGTTACTCTGTATATTCCAGGGAGGAGAAGGGGATGAACTTTCCCAATTTGTCACCCCATTTTTCTGTCCCATGCTTAATCCCTATTCTTACTACCTGCTGCCCCAATTTGACAACCGTTACTAGAACCACATGGGGAAAACAGCAGCCATGGCTATACCCAAGCTGCCCTTAGAATCCTCTATTCATGGCAGCCCTTGGGTATGTGCATTCACTGTAGAGATTTTCTTCTGCTTTTACTGTTGTCTCAACTCTGCTAGAAATTCACTCTTTTATGTTTCTCTTTTTTCTGGTCATTTTTAATTTAATCATTATAGTGAACTATATCATGCATGGAGAAAAGGGTATAAAATATTTATGTACAGTTAAAGAATAATGACAAAATTAATACTCAGGAAGCTATCACCCAAGTGAAAAAGATTACCCAATTCCTTAGAAGTTCCCCATGTGCGTCTTCTCAAATGTATTCCCCAGCACTCCCAGGAAATGACCACTGACAAGACTTTATCTTAATTACTTCTTTGCTTTTACTTATGGTTTTACTAACCATGTAAGAATCTCTAATCTTTAGTTTTTTTAAAAAAATAAATAAATAGAAAGCATAAACTCAGCTGTATGAGGAAATGGCAATATTGCCACCATCAGATAAAAGCTCCCAGGAGAAAGCTAAATGGAACAGCTCTGGGTCACAGTGAAATTTCACCTTCGCTGAGAGTTTATCATTCCTTTCTGGGGAATTCAATCGGCAGTGTATGAGTGAGTCCTGGGAACCACTGGGCTCCTGCAGTTGGGTTGTCTGACAGAACTATATTATGAACTAAGCATGAGACACTGGCTTAATGATAGTCAGAAATAGTAGATTTCTCAAATTGTTTTCTTCTATGTTCATAATGCCAAATGCTGGTTCCCAGGGGAAGTTTAGGACAAAACACTTCTGTGTGTTGATATGTGGAAATGTCCTCAGCTGATCCAAGCAGTGGGACATGAAGGGGAAAGTAGAAATGTCACCAGCACAAGTAAGGACATGCCTAGTGCAGATGAAAAGTGGGATCAAGATCATATGACCTTTGTCCTCACCTTTAAAAGATAACTCAATGGCAGTAGTTACATCATTGATGACAACCCTCAAAAAATGCATCACCAAGTCAGATCTCTTTCACAGACTCCTGACTCAGACTTCTTGACATTTCCATTGAGATTTCTAATAGGTATATGAAATCCAAATGTCCAAGAAGAACATCTAAACTCCCCTCATATGCAAATATCAGCTCCAAATTTAGCTTTCCCCATTTCAGTTGATAATAACCCATCCTTCCAGGGACTCATGCCAAAACTCTGGTCTCCTCCCTAACTCTTTGCTCTCACATGCCAAAAACAATTCATTAGAAAATCCAAACTCTTGCGCAATGGCAAACTATCTAAACAGAGTGGTCCTTCTAAAATGTAAGTCAGATCATGTGACTCCTCTCTTCATAAGCTTTCAAAACATCTTCCTATTTCACATAGAATAAAAGTTAAAGTCACCATGGTAACCCATAAAGACTCCTTCGTCTGCTTGTCTGACATTCTCAAAATACAGCTAACTTTATGCTAGCCTCGGTGACTCTTTTGCAGTCTCTCGATCATACCAGGATGCCAGATGAGCTCCCACCTTAAGGAGTTGCTCTAGCTGTTCCTTCAACCAAGATCACTCTTATCCCAAATATCTACTTGGCCAAATAGCTCCTTCAACTCATTGCTCAAATCTTTCCTTCTCAGTAAGTCCTACCCAGACTGTCCTATTTAATATTATGAACTGCCCCTACCCACTACCCCTAACATACTCAATCATCTTACACATCTCTATTATTTAAAAACAATTCTGGAGCACCAAACGCTTTCTAACACATTATATAATTTACTTGCTTATTGTGTATGGTTTGTTTTCTACCCCCCACAATAGAACATAGTCACATGAGGGCAGATATTTTTGTCTTCTTTGTTCACTGATGCATGCTAAGTGCCTAGAAGAGTGTCTGGCACCTAGTAGGAACTCAGTATATAATCAGTGAATAAACAAATGAACATACTCATCTTTTGAATCCCTCTGCTGCAATGTGGATTGGTCACTCTCTGTCTGTTCCATAGCTGTACACATGAGATCTCCTTTCAGGATCCTCCTGGAGATTCTTTTTGTCTCTCACCAAAGCTGAATCACCTATTTCCTGTATTCCCTTTCTTGGCTTACTTTCTTATTTAGATACAGCATATCCTCCTATAGCTTCTTAATAAATGGTGTGGGAAAGGCACATGTTTTGAGACTTTGCATATATAAAAATGTCTTTATTTTATCCTTCTATTGATTTGACAGTTTGACTGGTTATACAATCCTATGTTGGAAATAATATCTTTTCAGAATTTTTTGTGCTTGCTGTAGTGTTTCTGTTGAGATATCCAAACCATTCTGATGCCTGATCTTTTGTATGTGATTGGTTTCTTTCTCTGAAAGTCAGTACAATATTTTTGTCCTCACTCTTCTGATATTTTAGAACCATGAGCTTGGTGTGAAAATATTTTCATCCAATATTCTGGGTTTTAAGTGGATCCTTTCATTCTGGCAATTCACATCTTTCAGTCCTGGGAAGATTCTTCTAGAATTATTCTGAGGATTTCACCCATTATTTTTTCTGTTCTCTCTTTCTGAATCCTCTACTATTCATATTTTAGACTTTCTAGATTGACTTCTGCTTCTGTTATCTTGTGTGCCCAATTTACTATCTGGTGGTCTTTTTCTTCTAATTTCTTGGAGATGTCCTCAACATTGTCCTCCAACCTTTTATTGTGTTTTCACTTTCCCTTAGCATTTTTAATTTCTAAGAGTTCTTTAAGTTCTCTGAATTTTTCTTTTTTATTCCATTCTTTTCTTATTTACATTTTTGTTTGTCTGTTAGTTGGTTTTTTTTTTTTTTTTTTTTTTTTTTTATCTTCTATGTTAAAGCCATTCCCAGGTGTGTATTACTACTTGGCAATCAGTTTGTGATAAAGAGTGCAGCACTAAAATGCTGATTGGAATTTCAGAGCACATGGGCAGGGTTTGTAGATGTGGGGTATTATTGTGAAGCAACCTTTGGGGATTGATATGGTTTGGCTGTGTCAGCATCCAAATCTCATCTTCAGTTGTAGTTCCCATAAGTCTCGTGTGTTGTGGGAGGGACCCAGTGGGTGGTAATTGAATCATGGGGGCATTAACCCGCATGCTGCCGTTCTCGTGATAGTGAGTTCTCATGAGATCTGATGGCTTTATAGGGGGCTTTTCCCCCTTTTGCTTGGCACTTCTCCTTGCTGCCATCATGTGAAGAAGGACATCTTTGCTTCCCCTTCTGTCATTATTATAAGTTTCCTGAAGCCTCCCCAGCCATGCAGAACTGTGAGTCAATTAAACCTCTTTCCTTTATAAATAACCCAGTCTCAGGCGGTCCTTTATGGAAGCATGAGAAAGGACTAATATAGGAGCCTTCTTGGAGAAAAACTCCAGAGTCAATATTATTAAATCTTTTCTCTTGCATTGGTCAAGTTCCCCAGAGAAGGGTCTTCCATCCCCTTCCCAGAGGGTGGGAATCTGGCTGCCAACTTTCCAGGAGGGGAGTATCTGTATATTCGGCATTGATTTTGCATAAGGTCATTTAATCCCTCTTTGTTGTATAAGATACTCATCATCTCCATTTAGAGTCCCTCCTTTATACATTTTGCCCAGAATACAATTCCAAATTCCTGCCAGGTGGGAGAAGGGCACTTGCCAGCAGCATGTGGTGGGTGAAGGACTCTAGGGATCTAAATGCCTTGTAAGCAGCTTTCACTCAGCCCTCTTTATTTCAGACCCCAAACCAATCTCCAGTTTCAGAAGTACCTGATACTGCTATCCTATACTTTTTGCGGATTTTTTCTTAACCTTGGTCTGGTTCTGTTATCCCTGCAGTTAATACGGTTTTGGGTTTCTTGGGTCTGGTAAATCAGTAATTATTTATATATCTGCTATGCAGGACCCTAAAATTCATTATAATTTTCTTCTTTCCTGTTGTCCCATTATCAGTTTACATCTCTTAAAAAAATACATTTAGTAGCCTTAATGGGGTTTTAGCAGGGGTGAAATTAAAATTAAATGCATGTATTTAATCTTCCGTCTTAACCTGAAGCCCTTTTTGTTCTTTGCTGGTGTATTTCAAATGTGGATTTGTGGAATGGGGTGGGGTGGAGAATTAACCATGAGCTTAATCTGCCACCTAGGATCATAATCAAAATTTTAAACTTTAAATTGCAATTGTAACTGTCTTTTAAGTGTTTTGAATTAAAAGGCACATATTTTTATTTAAGATGCAAGCTCATATGGAACCAAAAAAGACCCCGCATTGCCAAAACAATCCTAAGCCAAAAGAACAAAACTAGAGGCATCACGCTACCTGACTTCAAACTGTACTACAAGGCTACAGTAACCAAAACAGCATGGTACTGGTACCAAAACAGAGATGTAGACCAATGGATGAGAACAGAGCCCTCAGAAATAATACCACACATCTACAGCCATCTGATCTTTGACAAACCTGAGAAAAACAAGAAATAGGGAAAGGATTCCCTATTTAATAAATGGTACTGGGAAAATTGGCTAGCCATAAGTAGAAAGCTGAAACTGGATCCTTTCCTTACTCCTTATACGAAAATTAATTCAAGATGGATTAGAGACTTAAATGTTAGACCTAATACCATAAAAACCCTAGAAGAAAACCTAGGTAATACCATTTAGGACATAGGCATGGGCAAGGACTTCATGTCTAAAACACCAAAAGCAATGGCAACAAAAGCCAAAATTGACAAATGGGATCTAATCAAACTAAAGGGCTTCTGCACAGCAAAAGAAACTACCATCAGAGTGAACAGGCAACCTATAGAATGGTAGAAAATTTTTGCAATCTACTCATCTGACAAAGGGCTAATATCCAGAACCTACAAAGAACTCAAACAAATTTACAAGAAAAAAACAAACAACCCCATCCAAAAGTGGGCAAAGGATATGAACAGACAGTTCTCAAAAGAAGACATGCATACAGCCAACAGACACATGAAAAAATGCTCGTCATCACTGGCCATCAGAGAAATGCAAATCAAAACCACAATGAGATACCATCTCACACCAGTTAGAATGGCGATCATTAAAAAGTCAGGAAACAACAGGTGCTGGAGAAGATGTGGAGAAATAGGAACACTTTTACCCTGCTGGTGGGACTGTAAACTAGTTCAACCATTGTGGAAAACAGTATGGCGATTCCTCAAGGATCTAGAACTAGAAGTACCATATGACCCAGCCATCCCATTACTGGGTATATACCCAAAGGATTATAAATCATGCTACTATAAAGACACATGCACACATATGTTTATTGCGGCACTATTCACAATAGCAAAGACTTGGAATCAACCCAAATGTCCATCAGTGACAGATTGGATTAAGAAAATGTGGCACATATACACCATGGAATACTATGCAGCCATAAAAAAGGATGAGTCTGTGTCCTTTGTAGGGACATGGATGCAGCTGGAAACCATCATTCTCAGCAAACTATCACAAGAACAGAAAACCAAACATCGCATGTTCTGACTCATAGGTGGGAACTGAACAATGAGATCACTTGGACTCGGGAAGGGGAACATCACACACCGGGGCCTATTATGGGGAGGGGGGGTGGGGAGGGATTGCATTGGGAGTTATACCTGATGTAAATGACGAGTTGATGGGTGCTGACGAGTTGATGGGTGCAGCACAGCAACATGGCACAAGTATACATATGTAACAAACCTGCACGTTATGCACATGTACCCTAGAACTTAAAGTATAATAATAATAAAAAGAAAAAAAGGATGCAAGTTCCAGGTCAGTGCTGTGAATAAAATGTTGAAGTTCATAATTAGGCAACATTAGTTGCATAATAGCTAGTATTTGTACTATTCTTAGTATATTTCATATTCTTACTATTCTCTGTATTCTTAGCAGTCAGTGCCAGAGTAAATTCCTAGAGCCAAAGAAAAATGCTTAACCATGACATTGTCATCCTATTATAATATTATATTGAATACATTTCAGGGTTAAGGATGTGATTCAAGGTTGATAAATATACTGGATAAGTTTTAAAGTACTCTTGTAAAAGTCATATAAGTACCTGAACTCATTTAAGTCAACTAAAACAAAAAACTATAGCAGTCAATGATCCAGTCTTTTGCTTCGTATGAGCAAATTGTTTCACTTTGGAGTGATTCATTTTAACTTGAAAATTAATTGTAGACTTTGAAAATTGAGAAAATTTGTGTTTTCTTCTGACTCTACTAATGAATGTGAAGACAAACCAAAGGTACATTGGCTCCATAACTGACATTTTAAATTTTGTGTTGACTTGCCTCGGATGGTAGTCATGTTACAGGTACGTACAGTACCTAACTCATTGCTGCTGCAGCAAAGTTTATTTAAAAAAACTAAACAAACATTGTTTTAACTTGACTGTATCTTCTGAAAATGAAATACATAATAGTAAGTTGTAAAGAATATTCAATTCTGTGAAGAACACCACCATATTTTTTGTCAGAAATTATTAAATTTGATCCTTTTGGCAAGTGGCATAAAGAATTTAATTTTAATTGAGCCTACCCTCAGTAGTCAATAGCTGGCTTCTTTTAATAAATCAATAGATTGCTGTTATTTTTGTGACTTTTGCTTTTAAAAGTGGAATGAAGAGAAGAAACTGAAATGTTCCCCTGACAACAAATACAGTCTTTCATCTCTGAAGGATGTCTTGCTTCTGTACCTAGTCAAATTACAGTGCAGTTGAGTATTGCCCTTTATAGAGCCTAAAATTAGGTTTTATAATTATTTTTATTCTCTCACAAAAGCTAGAATGTATACAAAGACATAATGATAGGCAATTTATTCCCCAAGTCAGTAGCAAAGGCATTTCTCCTAGACTGAGGAAATGGAATATTTAACTTATTCCTAAATTGAGTAAGTGTTAGAGCAGTGTTTAAGAGTGCAATCTCAGGCTCTGAAGTTATTCATTCAACAAATATATATTAAGCACCTACAATATGTCTGCTGGCACTGTGGTTGTCACTGAGGATATAATGGTGAGCAAAGATGGACAATGATCTCACAGAGTTTCTAGTCCCCAAGGTGTTGAAATGGTGGCCTGTGTTCTGTTCTGTTGTGTTTTTGTTGTTATTGTTGTTTCATTTAAATTGAAATGCCTGGCAGTGCCTTGTACTCTGTAGTTTGGCCACAGTGGCTGCAACTCCCTTTGTATTATACATAAAAGCTTCAGACAGGCCGGGTGCAGTGGTATACGCCTGTCATTCCAGCACTTTGGGAGGCCAAGGCCGGTGGATCACGAGGTCAAGAGATCAAGACCATCCTGTCCAACATGGTGAAACCCTGTCTCTACTAAAATTACAAGAATTAGCTGGCTGTGGTAGCGCGTGCCTGTAGTCCCAGCTACTTGGGAGGCTGAGGCAAGAGAATCGCTTGAATCCAGGAGGCGGTGGTTGCAGTGAGCCGAGATCATGCCACTGCACTCCAGCCTGGTGACAGAGCGAGACTCCGTCTCAAAAAAAAAAAAAAAAAAAAAAAAAAAAAAAGGCTTCAGATATTTATGTTTTCTGCCTAAACTCTGTAGGTGTTAGGCTTTGTCAGACCACTCTGGTTGTAAACCTCAATTCTGCCATTCACTGTATGACTCTGAGCAAGTTAATTTACCATTCTAAGCTTCAGTTTTCTTATCTTAAAATGAGAATAAAAACAACACCTACTTTAAAGAGTTATTGAGGGTAAAAATAAGAAAATATATAAAGCCCTTTGCACAGTAACTGGAACATAGACCCTAGTATTATTATAGTATTATAGGTAATACATTCTTAGTTCAATCATGAACAGACAGTACATCATCTTTTTAAAATAATGATAAGCCTTTAAAAATTATGTAAAATTCAAGTACTGTCTAAATACAAGCTGTCATATTTCATTTCTATTTTCCTGATCACATGATAAAAGGGCTATTTTGCCTAAAACATTTTGATAATGATCTAGAGAAATTCAGGAGAAATATTGAGGCACCTAACGTATCACAATATTTGTGCCTATTGACTAAATTTGTTTCATCCAGGGTAGAGCAGTGGCTATATAACCCATGCTCTCTAGTTCAATTTATCAAGCTCTAAAATCATGTTTCCAACTAAGAATGACTGAGCAGATGGAAAGTACTTACGTAGTGTCTGGTTTGCAGGGAGTTTTGTCTAAGAAGCTTTCAAAAATTATTTTATTTCACCCTTACATCATTCCTTTGAAATACTAAGGGAGGATTTCAAACTTAATCTTGTACGAAACAAATCGCAAGTCATGGAGAGGCTAACTTGCTTTGACTGTGCTTGAAAAATAATGGGCAGAACTTGATACCCACCACCACTCCATTCATAAGACTGGGCTGTCTCCACTGAGAGCAGAGAAAGTGACTTTGATTCTGGAATGCAGATATGCAATTATTACCTAACACTACATCATTCATTCATTTTACTGAATATTTATTGAAGCCTTACTATATACCAGACAAAGTTCAAGATGCTTGAGATATAAGGGTCAAAAAGAGAGAAAAGGTCCCTGTTCTTGTAGAACTTATAACTTGTTAGTGAAGAGAGATGGAAATAACCAAGCACATTAATGTGTGCACAGGTTAATTACAGATGATGAAAGGAGCTTTGGAAAAAACAAAACATAATTCCGTAAGAGAGTGGCTGGCTGGAGAAAACAGACATTAGATACAGTGAAGAAATTCTCTCTGCAGTGCTGGTATTTCAGCTGGGTAAGATCTGAATGAAGTGTCGAGTCCATGGAGGGGATGTCTGGATGCAGAACATCCAAGACAAGGACCCACAGGCTAAAAAGATTTTGACATGTGCAAAAATTCAAAAGAACAGAAGAAAGACCAGAGTGACTTTTTTCACTATCTCAGCTTCATTGGCCAGGAGCATTATGATCAAGGAGAGTGATAGGGATGAAGGAGAGACAAACAGGAACTGAATTGTCATGGGCCTCTCAGGTTGTTATACAGACGATAGATCTTGTTCCAGTGACACTAAAAAACCACTGGAAGGGTTTTCACAGGAGGAACTATGTGATCTGATCACTCTGGCTGTTACATGTGTGTGTGTGTGTGTGTGTGTGTGTATGTGCATGTGTGCACCAGGAATGGAGAGGTGTGGAGGGGGTAGATAGTAAGAGTAGAAGCAGGGTGAGCTAAGAGCTGTGGCAAGAGCCTAGATAATACCAGCTTGGACAGGCTGAGTAAAGAAAGTGAGAAGTGGGCTTAGATATTGCAGCTTCTAGTTTTACTCTCTTAAAATGTTGCCATGAGACCACCATATCAGAAAGCCAGTCTAGCTTACTACAGGATGAGGAGTCATCTAAAAGAAAAGAGAAGAAACCAAGACACTCCAGCTAACAGCTGGCACCTACTGGTGAACTTGTGAATGAAGCCTTCCTGGTCTTCCAGCCTAGCTAACCTATCAGCTGAATTAGCCCCATGAGTGAGCCCAGGTGAGTGAGCCCAGCAGCACCTCCCAGCCAACTGACAGCATTGTGAGAAATAATATATTACTTTTTTAAAAAAAAGCTGCTACATTTTGTTTTAGTTTATTACGTAGCTATAGATAGATAGCTGACAATAGATAGATAACAAATTGCATCTGGAATGTGAGGGGTATAGAGGAATTAAGGATAGGTCTTAAAATGTTAGCTTCAACAGTTAAGTCAAAAATAGTGCCATTTACTGAGTTGGAGCATACTGAGAAAGGAAAGGTTGAGGTAAAAAATCACAAGTTCTATTTTGGCTAGTTTGAAGATGTCTGCTAGACATACATTAGAATTAAGAGATGTCAATAATGGGGATATAATTTTGAAAGTCATTAAAATATAAATAGCATGTAAAGCCATGGGACTAGATGAGAGCTTCCTAAGAACAGAGTGCAGGTAGTGAAGGGTAGAACTAGGACGGAGCCTGGAGTGCTCCAACTTTTGAAGTTTGGTTAGAAAAGGAAGAACTAACAAGAACAGCAACAAAGACAGAGACTGAGCCATGAATGTTTTGAATGTTTGTCAGAAAAGGAAGAATCTACAGGGACAATGACAAGACAGAGAAGAAAGATTTCCAGTGAGTAAGAGAAAATCCAGGAAGGAGAGTATGGCTCTATGCAAGCCAAGCGAAGAGGGTGTTTGAAGAAAATGCACATGATCAAATGCTGCTGGGATGCAGCAGAGAGACTGCGGGACCTGCCATCATGGCAGCCATTGGAACCATGAGTGTCTGTGGTGGAGTGAAGACCACCCTATAGACCACTCTCCCTCAAAACTTCACCATGCAGGGGAGCAGAGAAATGCCACAGGAGGAAGCCAGGGAGCTGTTACATCAGGAAAGTTTGTTTTGTTTGTAAGTTTTGTTGTCTTATTTTGTTTTATTTTTAAACCCTCCTAGCCCCTAGTCATATCATAGAATCATAAGCCCAGAAAGTTCCATACATTCCAGTTCAGTCCCTCAATTTACTGATTAGGAAACTGAAGAGACACAAAAAGTCAATTAACCTGTTCATAATCATACAATAAGTTACTGGCTGAGTTGTGGTTGGTTACACTCCAGATTTGTTCTTTTTGCTTAGTCTTGCTTTGGCTATATGGGCTCTTTTTTGGTTTCATATGAATTTTTGAATTGTTTTTCTAACTCTACAAGGAATGATGGTGGTATTTTGATGGGATCGCATTGAATTTGTAGATTGCTTTTGGTAGAATGGTCATTTTCACAATATTGATTCTACCCATCCATGAGCATGGGATGTGTTTCCATTTGTTTGTGTCATCTATGATTTATTTCCTCAGTGTTTTGTAGTTTTCCTTATAGAAGTCTTTCGACTCCTTTGTTAGGTATATTCCTAAGGGGTTTTTTTAATTATTTTTATTTTTTGAGCTATTGTAAAAGGGGTGGAGTTCTTGATGTGATTCTCTGCTTGGTCGCTGTTGGTGTATAGAAGAGTTACTGATTTGTGTACATTGATCTTGTATCTGGAAACTTTGCTGAATTCTTTTATCAGTTCTAGGAGCTTTCTGGAGGAGTGCTTAGCATTGATACGACTCCAAAAGCAGAGGCAACAAAGGCAAAATAAGACACATAGTATTGCATCAAATTTAAAAGCTTCTCTATAGCAAAGGAAATACTCAACATAGTGAAGAGACAACTTATGCAATGGGAGAAGCTATTAGCAAACCATACGTGTGATAAAGGGTTAATATCCAAAATATGTAAGAACTCAATAACAACAACAACAACAACAAAAATCTGATTTTTAAAATGGACTAAGGACCTATATAAATATATTTTGAAAGAAGACATACAAATGGCCAGCAGGTATATTTTTAAAGGCTCAACCATACTAATTATTAGGGAAATGCAAATTAAAGCCACAATGAGATATCATGTCACAGCTATTAGAATGGCTAAAAAGACAAAATATAAAATTGTTGGTAGGGATATGGAAAAAAAGGAATCCTTGTACACTGTTGGTGGGAATGGAAATAAGCACAGCCATTATGGAAACTATGAAGGTTCCTCTAAAAATTAAAAATAGGCCAGGCACAGTGGCTCAGGCCTGTAATCCCAACACTTTGGGAGGCCAACGTGGGTGGATCACAAGGTCAAGAGATCAACACCATCCTGGCCAACATGGTGAAACCTGGTCTCTACTAAAACTACAAAAATTAGCTGGGCATGGTGGTGCGTGCCTGTAGTCTCAGCTACTCGGGAGCTTGAGACATAAGAATTGCTTGAAACTGGGAGGCAGAAGTTGCAGTGAGCCAAGATCACCCACTGTACTCCAGCCTGCGACAGAGCAAAACTCTGTTTCAAAAAAAAGATTAAAAATGGAGCTACCGGCCGGGCGCGGTGGCTCAAGCCTGTAATCCCAGCACTTTGGGAGGCCGAGACGGGCGAATCACGAGGTCAGGAGATTGACACCATCGTGGTTAACACGGTGAAACCCCGTCTCTACTAAAAAATACAAAAAAACTAGCTGGGCGAGGTGGCGGGCGCCTGTAGTCCCAGCTACTCGGGAGGCTGAGGCAGGAGAATGGCGTAAACCCGGGAGGCAGAGCTTTCAGTGAGCTAAGATCTGGCCACTGCACTCCAGCCTGGGGAACAGAGCAAGACTCCGTCTCAAAAAAAAAAAAAAAAAAAAAAAAAAAAAATGGAGCTACCATTTGATCCAGCAATCCCACTACTAGATGGGAAGGGAAGGGAGGGAAGGGGAGGGGAGGGGAGGGGAATCAGTGTCTTAAAGAGATACCTTAACTCCCATGTTTATTAGTCACAACAGCCAAGATATGAAATCAACCCAAGTGGCCACCAATAGATGAATGAATAAAGACATTGTGAAATATATATTTGCAATGAAATATGTTCAGCCCTAAACCTGTCATTTGTGACAATATGGATGAACCTCAAATATGTGATGCTAAGTGAAGTAAGCCAGGCACAGAAAGACAAATATTGCATGATCTCACATATATGTGGAATCTAAAAAACTCCAACTCATAGAAGCAGAGAATAGAATGGTGGTTGCCAGGGCCTGAGAGTAGGGAAAATAAGGAGATGTTGGTCAAAAGGTACAAGGTTTTAGTTAGGCAGGATAAATACCTGCTGGAGATCTGATGTTCAGTATGCTGATTATAGTTAATAATAATATATGTTTGAAATTTCATAAAAGAGTACATCTTAAATGTTCTCACCATACAAAAAATATAAATATGCATGGTGATGAATGTGATAATTAGCTTGATTGTGGCAGTCATTTCACAGTGTGTATGTATGCCAAAACATCACTTGTGTACCTAAATATATATAATTTTTATTTGTCAGTCATACCTCAAAAATGCTGGAGGGCAAGTAAACACATACACATTAAGAATATATTTTACTCATAATGAGTTGAAAATTGTATGAAGCCTCCAGGTCAGAGCACCAGAAATAAATGGGATAAGATCATACACTTTTATGAAAATAGAAACAAACTTTCTCTTTCATTTTCTATTTTGTCTTTCTTTATGTTTGCCTTCTCCCTCATCACACACACACATACTTTTTTTTTTTTTTTTTTGAGACAGAGTCTCGCTCTGTCGCCCAGGCTGGAGTGCAGTGGCCAGATCTCTGCTCACTGCAAGCTCCGCCTCCCGGGTTTACGACATTCTCCTGCCTCAGTCTCCCAAGTAGCTGGGACTACAGGCGCCCGCCACAGCCACCTCGCCCGGCTAGTTTTTTTGTATTTTTTAGTAGAGACGGGGTTTCACCGTGTTAGCCAGGATGGTGTCGATCTCCTGACCTCGTGATTCGCCCATCTCGGCCTCCCAAAGTGCTGGGATTACAGGCTTGAGCCACTATGCCCAGCCCACATACATTTTTAAGTAGTAGCAAAAGTGAGTTAGAAAATTCTATTCCTTAAGATGTGAATAGATGTTGTAAGATAATTACCTGAATTTTTTCTCAGTAATTAGAGATTTAAAATCAGTTTAAATTGCTTAAAATGCTTCCCACAAAGAAAGTCCTTAAAACACTAAGAGACTAACACTACATTCTCTGAATATAAACAACTTTCTTAGCATGCAACCTATGGAGCTGCAGAATTTATTTCTATATGAAGAGTCATAACCTAATCTCTATAATAATTTCGTATTTAATGTTCATTTTAAAAACTTGTAATCAAATAGTATAACCTATAACTAACAATTATTGGATATCTATGATGTCCTATGTGTTTTACACACTTAATTTACTTCTCACATCAAACTTATAACAACGTTACTATTGCCTTTATTTCATACACAAGGGAACAGAATTTTTGAGAGATTAAGTAAAATGCCCAAGATCACAAAGTTAGTAAATGATTTAACTATTTTCTTTTTTCCCCAGCACTTAATAGCATCTAACATTATATATTTATTGCTTATTTATTGTTTTTCTTCTATTACTAGATGGTATATCTCATGAAGGCAAGAGTTCATGAGCTTTTTGTCTACTTTGCTTATTGCTGTATCCATAGCATCTAGAACACTGCCCATCATGGATAATGCTAAATAATCAGTGAAGAAAGCATGAGAAAAGAAAGTACACAAAAGTATAGACCAGTATTTCTCCTAAACAAAAATAGAAACATTATAAATAAAGCTTTAATAAAGAAAATTCAGTACTGTACAAAAATTGGGTTTATCTCCGCAATGTAGGGTGGAGGGATTGTCCTTAGAAAATATATAAACATAATTGACAGCACTAACTTTTTTTTAAAAAGATGAGAAATTATATGATCATCTTTATAGAAGCGTTAAAGCATTTGATAAAATTTAACAACTTTTAAAATACACAATAAATCCTCTTAGAAAACTAGGAATAGAAGGAAATTTAATTAAACTTATTACAAATGAAACAAAAATATACAATATTCTGAATGTTGAAAATTAATGATTAAGCCATCCTCACTGCTTTTATTCAACATTGTACTGCAGACCCCAGGTTATTCAGTAATAAAAGAAAAAAGTATATGTACTATATTATGTATGATATATTTTATGTATGTATTACATATATATGCATTGAAAGGAAACAAAACTTTTATTATTTGCGATGGTATTGTCTACTCATTAGTGTTTCTCAAACTATTCATGAAGGGCCAGTTTTCTTTCCAATTTGTCACGGACTAATACTTTTGAAAAATACAATAGAAATGAGTTAATAGAGAAGGAAAATCTTAAAAAGACATACAACATACAAACTAGAATTTTTATTATTAGATTCAGCAGATATATGTTTGCTCCATCAACTTGCTTAAGAAGTTTCTAAACTTTTGGTCACAGTTTATCTTATCACAGGAACTCGCTGGTTTACGAGTTAGCACTGGTTCATGGAATACACAAGGAGTGACATTGATCTACACAGAAAACCCCCACCAAAAAATTCATGGCAAATTCTTAAAATCAGTAAGGTAATTTAGCGAAGTGGCTGTGTTTAAGATCATATCACAAAAATCAATTACATTTATATATACCAGCAACAAACCAAAACATTTTTAAAGGTATTTACAAATAAGCATAATAAAATCTATCTAGGAAAATATTGAATCTTTATTGGAATATATTAAAGAATAAGTAAAATGGAAAAATATGCTATATTCATGGATAAAAGAATACATTTTATTTTGATGTAAATTATTCACAGATTGATTTATAAATTAACTGCAGTAATAAATAAAATCCTCTTTTATTCCTAGTATTGGTCTCTCAATTAATCATCCTACTAGGAACTTATCAATTTTGTTGAACTTTTAAGCACTAAATTTAGCTTTTAAATTTTTCTCTATTATTTATTTTCTATTTCAATGATTTCTGCATTTATTATTATTTATTTTCTTTTTACTTACTTTGGTTTTAATTTGCTCTTTTGTCCCCAGCTTCTCAGGATAGAAGCCTATCTCACTTATTTTTAAGCCCATTTCCATCTTTTTTTTAATTAATATACTTTAAATTCTAGGGTACATGTGCACAACGTGTGGGTATGTTACATAGATATACGTGTGCTGTGTTGGTTTGTTGCACCCATCAACTCATCATTTACATTAGGTATTTCTCCTAATGCTATCCCTCCCCCAGCTCCCCACTCCACGACAGGCCATGATATGTGATGTTCCCTGCCCTGTGTCCAAGTGTTCTCATTGTTCAGTTCCCACCTATGAGTGAAAATATGCAGTGTTTGGTTTTGTGTCCTTGTGATAGTTTGCTCAGAATGATGGTTTCCGGTTTCATCCGTGTCCCTGCAAAGGACATTAACTTATCCTTTTTTATGGCTGCATAGTATTCCATGGTGTATATGTGTCACATTTTCTTAATCCAATCTATCATTCATAGACATTGGGTTGGTTCCAAGTATTTGCTATTGTGAATAGTGCTGCAATAAACATACGTGTGCATGTATCTTTATAGTAGCATGATTTATAATCCTTTGGGTATATACCCAGTAGTGGGATCGCTGGGTCAAATGGTATTTCTAGTTCTAGATCCTTGAGGAATCGCCACACTGTTTTCAACAATGGTTGAACTAATTTACACTCCCACCAACAGTGTAAAAGTGTTCCTATTTCTGAACATCCTCTCCAGCATTTGTTGTTTCCTGACTTTTTAATCATTGCCATTCTAACTGGTGTGAGATGGTATCTCATTGTGGTTTTGATTTGCATTTCTCTGATGACCAGTGATGAGGAGCATTTTTTCATGTGTCTGTTGGCTGCATAAATGTTTTCTTTTGAGAAGTGTCTGTTCAAATCGTTTGCCCACTTTTGATGGTGTTGTTTTTTCTTGTAAATTTGTTTGAGTTATTTGTAGATACTGTATATTAGCCCTTCGTCAGATGTGTAGATTGCAAAAATTTTCTCCCAGTCTGTAGGTTGCTTGTTCACTCTGATCATAGTTTCTTTTGCTGTGCAGAAGCTCTTTAGTTTAATTAGATCCCATTTGTCTATTTTGGCTTTTGTTGCCTTTGCTTTTGGTGTTTTAGTCATGAAGTCCATGCCCAAGCCTATGTCCTGAATGGTATTGCCTAGGTTGTCTTCTAGGGTTTTTATGGTGTTAGGTTTAACATTTAAGTCTTTAATCCATCTTGAATTAATTTTTATATAAGGTGTAAGGAAGGGATCCAGTTTCAGCTTTCTACATATGGCTAGCCAGTTTTCCCAGCACCATTTATTAAACAGGGAATCCTTTCCCCATTTTTTCTTTTTGTCAGGTTTGTCAAAGCTCAGATGGTTGTAGATGTGTCATATTATTTCTGAGGGCTCTGTTCTCATCCATTGGTCTATATCTCTGTTTTGGTACCAGTACCATGCTGTTTTGGTTACTGTAGCCTTGTAGATAGTTTGAAGTCAGGTAGCGTGATGCCTCCAGCTTTGTTCTTTTTCTTAGGATTGTCTTGGCAATGCGGGCTCTTTTTTGGTTCCGTATGAACTTTAATGTAGTTTTTCCAATTCTGTTAAGAAATACATTGGTAGCTTGATGGGGATAGCATTGAATCTATAAATTACCTTAGGCAGTATGGACATTTTCACGATATTGATTCTTCCTATCCATGAGCATGGAATGTTCTTCCGTTTGTTTTTATCCTCTTTTATTTCCTTGAGCAGTGGTTTGTAGTTCTCCATGAAGAGATCCTTCACATCCCTTGTAAGTTGTATTCCTAAGTATTTTATTCTCTTTGTAGCAATTGTGAATGGGAGTTCACTCATGATTTGGCTCTCTGTTTGTCTGTTATTGGTGTATAGGAATGCTTGTGATTTTTGCACAACGACTTTGTATCCTGAGATTTGCTGAAGTTGCTTATCAGGTTAAGGAGATTTTGGGCTGATATGATGGGGTTTTCTAAATATACAATCATTTTATCTGCAAACAGAGACAATTTGACTTCCTATTTTCCAAACTGAATACCCTTTATTTCTTCCCTTGCCTGAATGCCCTGGCCAGAACTTCAACACTATGTTGAATAGGAGTGATGAGAGAGGGAATCCCTGTCTTGTGCCAGTTTTCAAAAGAAATGCTTCCAGTTTGCCCATTCAATTTGATATTGGCTGTGGGTTTCTTGTAAATAGCTCTTACTATTTTGAGATACATTCCATCAGTACCTAGTTTATTGAGAGTTTTTAGCATGAAGGGCTGTTGAATTTTGTCGAAGCCCTTTTCTGCATCTATTGAGATAATGTGTTTTTGTCTTTTGTTTACGTGATGGATTACATTTATTGATTTGCATATGTTGAACCAGCCTTGCATCCCAGGGATAAAGCCAACTTGCTCGTGGTGGATAAGCTTTTTGATGTGCTGCTGGATTCAGTTTGCCAGTATTTTATTGAGGATTTTCGCATCAATGGTCATCAGGGATATTGGTCTAAAATTCTCTCTTTTTGTTTTGTCTCTGCCAGGTTTTGGTATCAGGATGATTTGGCCTCATAACATGAGTTAGGGAGCAGTCCCTCTTTTTCTAATGATAGGAATAGTTTCAGAAGGAATGGTACCAGCTCCTCTTTGTACCTCTGGTAGAATTCGACTGTAAATCTGTCTGGTACTGAACATTTTTTGGTTGGTAGGCTATTAATTATTGCCTCAATTTCAGAGCCTGTTATTGGTCTATTCAGAGATTCAACTTCTTCCTCGTTTAGTCTTGGGAGTGTGTATGTGTCCACGAATTCATCCATTTCTTCTAGATTTTCTAATTTATTTGTGTAGAGGTGTTTATAGTATTCTCTGATGGTAGTTTGTATTTCTGTGGGATCGATGGTGATATCCCCTTTATCATTTTTCATTGTATGTATTTCATTCCTCTCTCTTTTTTTCTTTATTAGTCTTGCTAGCAGTCTATCAATTTTGTTGATCCTGTCAAAAAACCAGATCCTGGATTCATTGATTTTTGAAGGGTTTTTTGCGTCTCTATCTCCTTCAGTTCTGCTCTGATCTTAGTTCTTCCTTGCCTTCTGCTAGCATTTGAATCTGTTTTCTCTTGCTTCTCTAGTTCTTTTAATTGTGATGTTAAGGTGTTGATTTTAGATCTTTCCTGGTTTCTCTTGTGGGCATTTAGTGCTATAAATTTCCCTCTACACGCTGCTTTAAATGTGTCCCAGAGATTCTGGTACGTTGTATCTTTGTTCTCATTGATTTAAAGAACATCTTTATTTCTGCCTTCATTTCGTTATGTACCCAATAGTCATTCAGGAGTAGGTTGTTTGAGTTTCTTAATCCTGAGTTCTAATTTGATTGCACTGTTTGTTGTTATTTCTGTTCTTTTACATTTGCTGAGGAGTGCTTTAGTTCCAACTATGTGGTCAATTTTAGAATAAGTGCGATGTGGTGCTGTGAAGAATGTATAATCTGTTTATTTGGGTTGGAGAGTTCTGTAGATATCTATTAGGTCTGCTTGGTGTAGACCTGAGTTCAAGTCCTGGATATCCTTGTTAACCTTCTGTCTGGATGATCTGTCTAATATTGACAGTGGGGTGTTAACATCTCCCATTATTACTGTGTGGGAGTCTAAGTCTGTTTGTAAGTCTCTAAGGACTTGCTTTATGAATCTGGGTGCTCCTGTATTGGGTGCATATATCTTTAGGATAGTTAGCTCTTCTTGTTGAATTGATCCCTTTACCTATGTAATGGCCTTCTTTGTCTCTTTTGATTTTGTTGGTTTAAAGTCTGTTTTATCAGAGACCAGGACTGCAAGCCCTGCTTTTCTTTGCTTTGCATTTGCTTGGTAGATCTTTCTCCATTCCTTTATTTAGAGCCTATGTGTGTCTCTGCACATAAGATGGGTCTCCTGAATACAGCACACTGATGGGTCTTGACTCTTTATCTAATTTGCCCGTCTGTGTCTTTTAACTGGGGGTATTTAGCCATTTACATTTAAGGTTAATATCGTTATGTGTGGATTTGATCCTGTCATTATGATGTTCCTGGTTATTTTGCCTGTTAATTAATGCAGTTTCTTCCTAGCATCGATGGCCTTTACAATTTGGCATGCTTTTGCAGTGGTTGATACCAGTTGTTCCTTTCAACATTTAGTGCTTCCTTCAGGAGCTGTTGTAAGGCAGGCCTGGTGGTGACAAAATCTCTCAGCATTTGCTTGTCTGTAAAGGATTTTATTTCTCCTTCATTTATGAAGCTTAGTTTGGCTGGATATGAAATTCTGGGTTGAAAATTCTTTTCTTTAAGAAGGTTGAATATTGGCCCCCACTCTCTTCTGGCTTGTGGGGTTTCTGCAGAGAGATCCGCTGTTAGTCTGATGGGCTTCCCTTTGTGGATAACCCAACCTTTCTCCCTGACTACCCTTAATGTTTACACCAAACAAGCATAGATTTGGTCTTTTCACATAGTCCCATATTTCTTGGAGGCTTTGTTCATTTCTTTTTACTCTTTTTTTCTCTAAACTTCTCCTCTCACTTTATTTCATTCATTTGATCTTCAATCACTGATACCATTTCTTCCACTTGATCACATTGGCTACTGAAGCTTGTGCATGCATCACGAAGTCCTTGTGCCATGGTTTTCAGCTCCATCAGGTCATTTAAGGTCTTCTCTACACTGTTTATTCTAGTTAGCCATTCGTCTAATCTTTTTTCAAGGTTTTTAGCTTCTTTGCATTGGGTTTGAACATCCTCCTTTAGCTTGGAGAAGTTTGTTATTACTGATCTTCTGAAGCCTACTTCTGTCAACTTGTCAAAGTCATTCTTCATCCAGCTTTGTTCTGTTGCTAGCGAGGAGCTGCCATCCTTTGAAGGAGTGGAGGTACTCTGATTTTTAGAATTTTCAGCTTTTCTGCTCTCATTTCTCCCCATCTTTGTGGTTTTATCTATGTTTGGTCTTTGATGTTGGTGACCTACAGATGGGGTTTTGGTTTGGATGTCCTTTTTGTTGATGTCGATGCTATTCCTTTCTGTTTGTTAGTTTTCCTTCTAACAGTCAGGTCCCTCAGCTGCAGGTCTGTTGGAGTTTGTTAGAGGTCCGCTCCAGACCCTGTTTGCCTGGTATCACCAGTGGAGGCTGCAGAACAGCAAATATTGCTGCCTGATCCTTCCTCTGGAAGCTTTGTCCCAGAGGGGCACCTGCCTATATGAGGTGTAAGTCGTCCCCTACTGGGAGGTGTCTCCCAGTTAGGCTACATGGGGTCAGGGACCCACTCAAAGAGGCACTCTGTCCGTTCTCAGAGCTCAAACACCGTGCTGGGAGGACCACTGCTCTCTTTAGAGCTGTCAGACAGGGATGTTTAAGTCTGTGAGGTTTCTGCTGCCTTTTGTTCAGCTATGCCCTGCCCCCAGAGGTAGGGTCTACAGAGGCAGCAGGCTTAGCTGAGCTGCGGTGGGCTCCGCCTAGTTGGAGCTTCCAGGCTGTTTTGTTTACCTACTCCAGCCTCAGCAATGGTGGACACCCCTCCCCCCCACCAGGCTGTTGCCTTGCAGTTAGATCTCAGACTGCTGCGCTAGCAGTAAGCAAGGCTTGGTGGGTGTGGGACCCACCAAGATTGGCATGGGATAGTATCTCCTGGTCCATCGTTTGCTAAGACCATTGGAAAAGCACAGTATTTGGGAGGAGTGTCCTGTTTTTCCCAGGTACAGTCTGTCATGGTTTTCCTTGGCTAGGAAAGGGAAATCCCCTGACCCTTTGCACTTTCCAGGTGAGGCGATGCCCTGTCCTGCTTGGCTCGCCCTCGTGGGCTGCACCCACTGTCCAACCAGTCCCAATGAGATGAACCAGGTACCTCAGTTGGAAATGCAGAAATCACCCATCTTCTGTGTCGATCCCTCCGGGAACTGCAGACCAGAGCTATTCCTATTTGGCCATCTTCAAACCCATCACCCTTTTTTCATCTTAATATAAGCATTTAAAGGTATGAATTATCCTCTAAGCCCTGCTATCATTACATCACATAAATTTGAGTTATTATATTTTTATTATCTTTCAGTTTAAAGTATTTTCCAATTTCCTTTAAGATTTCTCCATTTATTCGTAGATTATTTACAAATATGTTGTTTACTTTCCAAATATTTGGATTTTTCTCCACACATTTTAACGTTATTAACATTTTTTCTAAGTCCAAAATGGTTAGAAAACATGTAGAATTTCAATTTTTTTAACTGTATCTCCTTGAATATGGTTTTCTTGGATAATGTACCCTGTGCACTTAAAAAAGAGTACATATTTTGCAACCATTGAGTACAGTGTCTTACAAATGTTATTAAGGTCAAGGTGGCTGATAGTGTTGTCAGATCCTATGTGCCTTTACTGATTTTTGCCTTCTGCATGTAGGGACATTTGGTGAACACTTACATGGGACACAACTGTTCTCCCAGTCTGATCCTATTTTGAGAAGTTTACACACATCATACTCTTCCTAAATCTCATTGTCATGAATCTTCCAATCTTATTCTTTCTACCAAAGCATTATCCACAGCTTCTCAATCAGTGTGATTCAAGCCTCTGACAGTCCAGACATAACAATGAATCAGATGCACTCCTGGAAGTTCTGCCCAGTGCGAGGGATAATTTTCTTTGCTTCAGTATCTTTCAGAACCACCCGGTGAATGGAAATGAAATGCTACAGCAGTTTGCTTTGGGATGTAGGTGAGAGCACCCAAAAGCCATGTTCAGATTGTTCTTCAGTTGGTCACGTGGAGCTCCACATTTACCTACA
Organism: Macaca fascicularis; assembly: GCF_037993035.2. Lineage (NCBI taxonomy): Eukaryota > Metazoa > Chordata > Mammalia > Primates > Cercopithecidae > Macaca > Macaca fascicularis. The sequence goes on from NC_088379.1 coordinate 126,619,729, forward strand.
GGTATCAGCTGATGACAAGATGGAAATACAGCAGAAGTTGGTGCAGTGCAAGTATGAGTTATGTGATTATGTAACTAAATTAAGTCTTAAGTCCAACTCAGGTCCCATCTTGATGCTTCCACTTGATGATAAAGCACTGCTGGGTATAACCAAATGTAAGGCTTTATGAATAAAATAGTTCCCATTTTGTGCGGGGCGGTTCAGTTCAGATGGTTACTTGAGGACTCAGGGTAAGAGGTTCTGGCTTATAGCAATTCAGAAGCTATTTCTCAAAAAGAAAGTAGTTATTTGGCAAATAAAGCATATCTTTGTTCCAAAACCCTAGGGACTTTCACTGCAATTCTTCCATTAGGTCAAGCCCAGACCAAATAAAGCATTGTGATCTTTCACAGACATTTCAAGGACCACAGGAAACATTAGATCATCAAGGTCAATTGGCAGAGCTTCCTCCACAGCAACATAAACAAACTGAAGAGGCTTGTTTCAAGTGCCATCAAGGCTAGAAACCTCATAGGTTATGCCATAAGTCCTTGAGCAGTACACTCAAATATGGTAAACATTGCCAACAAAATCCAAAGAAAACCAAAAAGCTTTAGACTTGGTGATAGCGAACTCAAGATGCAGCAATTTGTCTTTCATTTTGAAAAGGATATTACAACTTACCCCAGAATACTGGATATCCAGAAAATTTCCTGATGTGAAAGACAGCTAACTTTTCATGAGTTTATTCTTACTCTGGAAAGTGTTTTACTAAGACATATGGGATACCTGCAACTTCCTAATCACCAAGTCTAATCACCATAATGTTATCAATATATTGGATCATAATAACGTTATTTGGAATACTGAGATAAATGGTGTCTTGCAGATCAAATGACTGAGTACTGAGAATTGACAAAACCCTGAGGAAAACAGTAAAGATATGCTCCTATCCTTGCAAAAGAAAAAGCAAAATGCTTCTGGTGTTCTTTAATTTTTAGAGCAGAGGAAAAAGAAAAAAAGTTACATTAGATTGATAGTTGCCTGCAAGTGCTGGGAGTAATATAGATCTGTTGTGGTAGGAAACCTCATCTGAAACAGCAGATGCAATTGTGGTCACCATATGACTAAGTTTATATTAATCCACTATACTTTTCGAGAATCCATATGTATTCTTCACAAGGTAAACGAAATGTGGATGTGCAAGAATAACTACCTCTGCATCTTTCCTTTATTTATTGAAATTTTTGATGGTGATACTAAGTTCTATGAATTTTCCCAGGTTGAGGAATCATTTTGATTTACTATTTTGGTAAGTAAGGGTAATTTCAGAGGCTTTCACTGCTTCTCCTCGTCAAAATAATTCTAACTCCATAGGTCAGGAAGCAAATGGAGGAATTCTGGTGGTTGCCACCAATGTATAATCCAGCCATATATCCTGGAAAGGAACAATCTACAATAGCATGACAGATATTCTGCGTGTCGATGAAAACTAATCAAGCCAAAAGTTTTAATCACTTGACCCATGCAAGTTCCCACCACTGATGGACCACAGTGGTGTTCTGGATAAAAATAATCCCCAAGGTATTCAGTGGGAATTCTCATAACTCCTAAGAACTGTCAGCAGCTCAGAGCCAATAAGCCCCCAAAGTTCTAGTTATTTCTCTGCCCTCGGGGTGTGATTACATTAATCAATGGCCTCGGGCCTCTTTCTGAAAGACTAAGAGGAGGATTTACATTACATGCCTGGGGTATTATCACAGGGGCCTTTTTATCCCCCTTACCCTTATTTAAAGTTCCCTGAGTATGTGAATCACTTATTAAAGGTCATGGCTTCTGTATACTGGTGAGTCAAGGCAGACTGATTTTACCAAAGTGAGTCTAGTGCTTTTACATTATATTCTCACACATACCCTCCAGGTATGTGTGCATCCTTGGCATACATTACTAAAAATACAGCAGCAGCAGCTATAATTCTTTTAAACTAAGTCTTCTTCTCATAGGGTAGACTTTGCACAAGTTCTCTGAGGTATGGACTTGAACTCCAGCTACAGGTCAGTTGGCAATGAGGAGTGTTACGGATGGGCTATGACATGAAACTGACTTCTCAATTGTAAGGCAACCAGCATAGTTAAGGTCATTTAAGCTATTTAGGAAATGAAAGAATAACTTAGCAGAGAGGGAGGAGGGAAACTCATTAGTGTTGGAAGGTTGAGGCACTCGTGTTCATCTGAATTTCCAAAATGTCCACCTTCCAATTCCTGGGATTTTACTCGTTTCTGTTTGATGTCATAACTTTCACATGAAAGATCTGGCAAATTATGAATTAAACCTACAAAGTAATTCAGCAAACTGCAAGTTTTAATTTTACATCTGAGAAAGGATCTATCAGCTCTGGAGTTCAAAGAGATAAGAGATCCTTTCAGTGCAACAACAACGGTTTTCTAAGCCTCTGATGATGTCTTGAATTTAAAATCTTGGACTTGCAATCTTCAGGTACAGACAGAAGCATCTTGTAGGAGTTTTAAGGCACTGCCTAAACAGTAACTTTTCAGTACTGCACTGACGTGTCATAGCCAATACCAATACTTGCAGGAAGGAGGAGGGATCCACCTGTGAGGTGGCAGTGCTGGAAAGCCCCAAAGGCTATGACCTTATGGGGCTTGGGGTTATTATACTCCATGTTATAGACAGAAATAGAGACTCTGAAAAGTTTGCTGCCCAATAGATAGAAAGGAGCAGAGCCAGGATTCACCACAAGCACAACTGGCTCCAGTGCTCATGGTTTTTACACTACAGCGTCAATCTTACTTCATAGCTGAGGGCCTAGAAATAGGGCAGAATACGTGAAAACACCCAAGAGCAAGTAGTGACCCATTTACTGAAGGAAAGAGTAAAAGTCAATCACAGACAAGTCCAAGGTCTTCATCATCAATTTAATGCCCTCAGGACAATTCACAATCATTACCAAACTAAGGCTCCAGATCCTTTTACACCTTCATACCTGTATACTCCACATGGATGTCCACCAGCACTTCAAATTCAATGTGATCATAACTGCTCCATTATCTTCTGACCAAAATTTCTACATTCTCTGTCTCTGCTATAAATGATAACCTTGTCATCTACCCAGTTTTCTAATCTAGGAAATTCAGCAAATCTTCACTCCTTCCTCTTTTAAGTCTGACCAACTCTGCCTTCAACATCCTTAGCCTTTGCTCTTATTCTCTCTTATTTGAACTACTGCAATAGCCGTGGAACCAAGTGATCTCCCCAAGCTATTCTCTGCTTTCTCCAGTCCCTCTCACAGTTGCTCAAAGGCATCTTTCTAAAACACAAATCAGATTGCACACCTCTCTGGCAGCAAAACCTTGGTAGGTTCTTATTTACTTCATGAAGACCAGTTGCTGAGCATGTTTTGAGAGTCCTTTACAAGTTGATATCAACCTGCATTTCCAGCCTCTTTCCCTGGAGCGCCAATGCTACATGCCTTATGTTTCACTGCACAAAACTTTGATTTATTCCTCTAATGTAGCTATGTTTTTCCATGTGTTGTGATATATGTCTGAAATGATCTTCTCTTGTTCTTTATGTGGCAAACACCTACTTATCTTTTGCAAGATCTGGCTCTTATATCACTTTCCCTAAACAATCTTCCTTCCTCCCCTAAGCTACTAGTTGCTCCTTTCTCTCTGCTATCATCATTCTCTCTGCCTGCCTCTCTTGGGTTAAATTGTGTCCCCCAGAACATATGTTCAAGTCTAATATGGTTTGGATGTGTCCCCACCCAGGTCTCATCTTGAATTGTAGTTCCCATAATCCCCATGTGTCATGGGAGAGACCTGGTGCGTGGTAATTTGATGAGTTCTCATGAGAACTGATGGTTTTGTAAGGGGGTTTCCCCCTTTTGCTCTTGGCACTTCTTGCTGCCACCATTTGAAGAAGGACATGTTTGTGTGCCCTTACACCATGATTGTAAGTTTCTTGAGGCCTCCTCAGACATGCTGAACTGTGAGTCAATTAACCTCTTTCCTTTGTAAATTGCCCAGTCTCGGGTATGTTTTTATTAGCAGCATGAGCACGGATTAATACAAAGTCCAAACACCTCGTACCTGCAAATGTGACCTTATTTGGAACTAGGGCCTTTGCAATGTAAAGAGTTGAGATAAGGATTAGGTTGAGCTCTAATCCCATAACTAGTGTCATAAGAAGAAGGAAATTTGAACACAGACACACATGGGCAGAATGCCATATGAGACAGAGACATAAATTGGGGTGCTGCATCTCCCAGTCAAGGAACACCAAAAATTACTGGCGACAACCAGAAGCTAGGAGAGGGGCATAAAACAGATACTCCCTCAGAGCTTCCAGAAGGAACCAACCTGGCTAACACCTTGACTTTGGGCTTCTGGTCTCCAGAACTGTGAGAGAATAAGTTTCTGCAGGCAAAATCTCAAACATGAGCTATCAATTTTCATCAAAAATATAGACATTCCACACTTGTCCTCTGTAAGCAGAGGCTTTAAAAATGGAACATTTTCTAGAGAAAAACATCTAACGATGACAAGATCAAGCTACCAGCTGTGATATTTTGTTACAGCAGCCCTAGCAAAATAATGCACCAATCAAACTAATACAGCAAACTAATAGAGTTATCTTATACTCTATCACAGTTCTTTGCTTTACATCATCTTCCCTCTAGACAACAAAATCCTGCACAACAAGGCTTATACCTTGTTTGTCTTTGTACCTCACTCCTGTTTCCAACACTTCTTCTAGTTCACAGTTTCTGTTAATTTCCTGACAATCTGCAGGATCAGTGATTTTGACAAGCCATTGGCCTTGGTTGAGAAGATTCAGAGTCTTTTTGGGAAGATGTATGTGCTCAAGGTACCAATAATCACAGAATGCAAGAGAAGATAAAGGGAGATTAGGAGGAAAGGCTGAGATAAGACATCATTATTATGGTAGACACATTGACAGAAATGGCATATCTTACCTTTCTATCAAATGCTTTCTTTTTTCCCTGTGTATCCTCTTTTTTATTTCTTGCTGAAGAAGTTTAAAGTAAATCTGAGACATCATTTCATTTCTTTCCTTTAAACCATAGCATGTATCTCTAAAAATATGAAAATGTTCTTATGTAACTACCATCTTATTATCAGAACTATCAACATTAATAATTCCTTCATATCGAACCAATGTCCTTTCTAAATTCATTTTTTCTTTGTAGATAGTTTAAATAAGAATCTAAACAAGGCTCATAAATTACATTTGCTCTATCACTTTCTGATCTTGTCATCGTTAGATGTTTTTCTCTAGAAAATGTTCCATTTTTAAAGCCTCTGCTTACAGAGGACAAGTGTGGAATGTCTATATTTTTGATGAAAATTGATAGCTCATGTTTGAGATTTTGCCTGCAGTTATGCTTTCTTTAGCCTTCAGAGTATTTGGCCCACCAAATGTTAAAGTTTTCACTCATTGCTAACCTTTTAAAATCAATAAATTTTACATAAAATCCAAAGTGGGGGATTCTCTAGCAAAAGGTCACTGGCAAGCAAGAGACCTCATTTCCATGTGGCAAGAGCGGCCAGACTCCCAGCGGTGCAGCCAGTCAGGTGATGCTCACTCTCTCCTGTTCACAAACCCCAGCACGCTGTCCCCTCTTCTAGGTGATTTCATTTACATATATTTATCTGCCTGGAGTCTGCAGCCCATAAACTGCCATAGGGATAAGGATTGTAAATGTGCCCCAAATATTTTCAAGGAAGTTTTTCTTCTAAATTTTACTCATAATTTCAAATAGTAATTATGAAGGAAATGCAAGCACAAGTCTGCACACTAAGATAAGCAAATTCTTCATGATTTTGTCCAGGAGATCCAGTCTTCGATATTTTCATTAGTGAAACTATCACCCAGAAGATGTAACCCTTACCCTTATTTTTTCACTCTGCATAACAGCTAACCAACACTGTGAGACAAAGGAAAGGCCACAGATATTACCTTCGCTATTTTGATAACCCGAATGACTTCAAACCTGGGTTTGAATAAATGCCCTTGTGGTATTTATGTTATCATTTAGTTCAGTAAGAAAAATTCATAACTGTAAAATGCCCTTTATATCACAGCATCAGCTCACAGTCACCCACAGAAAAATAAAATTTCAGTTACAATTGACATGTACTTTGCTAGATTTGCCCTTCTCCTCATCATTCCATTTTCCCCTGGAAAAACAGAAAGCACAAAACTAATGGTTCACGCTGAAAACTATAGGAAAGAGAAATCTTCAGAAAGAAAAAAAATGAATGCCTCCATATTTTGTTCCTGAAAGGCATAAGATTTTTCTGAAATTAAACAGCATTGGCCTTGCCAATTTAAGATTCTCTCTGTTGAGACACTAATCTCCATAAACATGTACCCTTGATGTATGGGGTTTCCTCTTCATTTACCCTTTTTTAAATAAGCTTTTGTGGGAGGAAAAGATCTCCTGAAAAATCATCCTGTGACTAATCTGCTCCCGAGGGAATAACCCTGAGAGTCAGATTTCAAAATCCCTTCATAGGAGGTATGGCTGATGGACAGTATTACTTGAGCTCCTTGGAAATGATTTTCACTTAAATGGTTGCCAAGGACTTCCACCTTGCTTGCACTGAATTATTATATTACATTGTGGGCATTTTTGAGATTTTCATTTCTTCAGAGAAAAAGAGTGATTAGGAAAATGTTGAATCATAACAAGAAACAAATATAGATTTTTTAAAGTTTGTTTTCCAGATGTTTTGAGCCATTCTTGACCTAAGTATTTCCTAATGTATTTCCTGAGTTCTTGTCTTTTCTAAGTATCCTCTCCCATTAAAAATGGCACTGTGTTAGAAACAGTCTCTATCAAGATTCCCAAACTGAGACACTTAATAAAGGTTAAATTAAGAATTTACTCTCAATGATGAAAAGAGAAACAGAAAAATATAGAAAATCTCAACCTAAATTAGTTAAAAGCTTCCTGTAGTCACAGAATAATTGAATTTCAAGTCATAGAACAAATATCTGGAAAGAGAGCAAATAAAGCAAGTCTACAAAAACCCAACTGGTATACTCAGAAAATGGGCCACAAGAGTATTGCACTGTGTTTTTTTTTGTTGTTGTTCTTTTGTTTTGTTTTTTGAGACAGAGTCTTGCTCTGTCGCCCATGCTGGAGTGCAGTGGCGTGATCTCAGTTCACTACAAGCTCCGCCTTCCAGTTCACGCCATTCTCCTGCCTCAGCCTCCCGAGTAGCTGGGACTACAGGCACCTACTACCACGCTCGGCTAATTTTTTTTGTATTTTTAATAGAGATGGGGTTTCACCATGTTTGCCAGGATGGTCTTAATCTCTTGACCTCGTGATCCGCCCGCCTTGGCCTCCCAAACTGCGGGGATTACAGGCGCATTGTGGTTTTGATTTGCATTTCCCTAATCATCAGTGATGTTGGGCACTTTTTCATATGTTTGTTGACCATTTGTATGTCTTCTTTTGAGTATTATCTATTCATGTCCTTAGCCCACTTTTTGATGGGATTGTTTGTTTTTTTCTTGCTAATTTGTTTGAGTTCGTTGTAGATTCTGGATATTTGTCTTTGTCAGATGTATAGATTGTGAAGATGTTCTTTCACTCTGTGGGTGGTCTGTTTATTCTGCTGGCTGTTCCTTCATTCAGTGATATTTAAAATCATATTTTCATGTTTCCCCACAAAAAAAATTCCACTGGAAATTTTCTTGGAATGGCATTCCACTTATCAATTAATTTGGGAGAAATTAGCATATTTACTGTCTTTTGTTTTTAACAGTGCTTATGAAAGTTATTCCTAAGTATTTATATTTATATTACTTGTTGAAGAGGATCATTTTTTTCATTTTGCTTTCTAATTGGTTTTAGCAGATTTAAATGAATACGATTGATTTTTATATTTTCATTTTATATGTAAGTGGCTTATGGATGCCTCTATTAGTCCTGTGAGATTTTTCAGTTGAGTCTCGGGTTTTCTACATAGATTATTTTACTCTCTATGGATAATGAAAATCCCCTTGTCTTAATAACTGTACCTCTTACTACAGCCCTAATCACTGAAATTCTCCCTCTTTATGTTTTAGTGAGTCTATGCTTTCTATCTATTCTGTTTCTCTCTCTCTTTTGTTACTCCTTAACCAGATGAATTTTAGGCATATTCTAGATTTACTGTTGTGAGTCCCTCCATTACCCTGGTGAATATTCTCTAAACCTTTACCTGCAGTCCTAATCTTTCACTTATGCCATAGACTCATATTTCCAGAAGTTTTAAGATATTGATACGTGAGTGTCCCATCACTTTCCCAAACCAAACGTATTCATTATAGATTTCCTTTACCAACTATTTTTTTTTATGTTTGTCGTTGATATCATTTCTTTTTTTCTCCTAGACCAGATCCATTACTATTATAGTCAATTCCTCATTCTTCATCTACTCTGGCCTCTCATAACACCTGGACTTTATTCGTTGTACATGCCTCTCGGATTTTTCATTCCCTTTATCCTCTCAAGGTTGTGACTCTAATGGATACTTCAGTGGGGACTGGGCTGTCTCTCCTCTTACTTAAAACTCCACTTTCAACTGCTGCTCTCCTGCTTAAGGTCTACAATAGGTCTCTGCTTTCTATAATATCAATCCCAAACTCCCCTACCTATAAGGCCTTCTGCCATCTATATAAAATATGCAAATAATACCTGCCTTACAGGTTTGTGTGGGGGTAATGAAGCACCTTGCAAGAAGACTCCTTCATTAAATGCTTCTTTTTTAACTTTTATTTTAAGTGCAGATTTGTTACATAGGCAAACTTGTGTCATGGGGATTTGTTATACAGATTATTTCCTCACCTAGCTATTAAGCATGCATAGTACCCATTAGTTATTTTTCCAGATTCTTTCCCTCCTCCTACCCTCCACCCTTCAAAAGGTCCCAGTGTGTATTGTTCCACTCTATGTGTCCATGTATTCTCATCATTTAGCTCCCACTTATAAGTGAGGACGTGCAGTATTTAGTTTTCTGTTCCTGTGTTAGTTTGCTAAGAATAATGGCCTCCAGCTCCACCCCTGTTGCTGCAAAGGACATGATGTTTTTCCTTTTTATGGCTGTATAGCATTCCATGGTGTATGTGTACCACATTTTCTTTATCCAATCCATCACTGATGGACATTTGGGTTGATTCCATGTTTTTGCTATTGTGAATAGTGCTGCAGTGAACATACATACATGTGCATGTGTCTTTATAATAGAATGATTTCTAGTCCTTTGGGTATACACACAATAATGGGATTGCTGGGTCGAATAGTATTTATTCTGTCTTTAGGTCTTTGAGGAATCACCACACTGTCTTCCACAATGGTTGAACTAATTTACACTGACACCAACAGTGTATAAGTGTTCCTTTTTCTCATAGCCTAGCAAGCATCTGTGATGTTTTGACTTTTTACTAATAGCCATTCTGAATGGTGTGAGATGGTATTTCATTGTGGTTTTGATTTGCATTTCTCTAATGATCAGTGATGTTGAGCTTATTAAATAATTTTTGGCCACATGTATGTCTTCTTTTGAAAAGTGTCCATTTCTTAAAAAAAAAAAAAACAAAATTCATCATACTTTTCCTGTCACCGATCCCTCACATTACAGTTTCCATGGCTTTGCTTATTTAATCCTTCTCTACTGGCTGCTGGCCATCACCAGCTGCCAAGAGTCTCTTGCCTTTTTTGAACATACACTAAAAGAATTTTTTTTTTTTTTTTTTTTTGAGGTGGAGTTTCGCTCTTATCACCCAGGCTGGAGTGCAATGGTGTGATCTTGGTTCACTGCAACCTCCACTTCCCAGGTTCAACAAATTCCCCTGCTTCAGCCTCCTGAGTAGCTGGGATCACAGGCTTATCCAGGCATGTGCCACCACACCTGCTAATTTTGTATTTCTAGTAGAGATGGGGTTTCGCCATGTTGGTCAGGCTGGTCTCGAACTCCTGACCTCAGTTGATCCACCCACCTCTGCCTCCCAAAGTGCTGGGATTACACGTGTGAGCCACCGTGCCCAACCAAAAAGATTCTTTATTCTTCAAGGCCACTTTCTTCTTGAGCACTCCTAAGTCACTGTAGCTCACATGGACTTTTATTAATTCCAATTCTCATTGAACTGCAGAACAAATGTATTATTTTTTCTCAAATTATTTCACATGTTTTCATTTTGTTTTCTTGGCCATTTCAGGCATAGTATGTTCTCAATAAGTTATATTCACAATCATTACAGTTATTATTGAAGATCATTACTTATGCTTCTTTTGTATTCTTTTATCCGTCTTAGTACCTAACAGAGTGCAACAAGTAATAATGGGCTAATATCTTCATTTTATTCATGTGTTTTCTCTTCTCTTTGTTTAATAGTGAAAATTTAAGTGCTGTACCAAACTTTTCAAGCTTAATTTGTTTTCATACTAATAATCGATGGCAATTTATTGATTATATCAATATGCTTGCACATGTATAAAACTCTCAATCTATAAATTTATAAAGTAATGTTATTATTTGCATTTAATAAGTGAGAAAACTGAGCAGCAGAGATGTAAGATAATTGCTCAAGATCACACAGTTAATGTTAGAACTGGGACCAAGAACTGTCTCCAAAGCTATTGGCCTTGACCACTCTCCTGTACTGCTTTAATACAATAATTTACAGGTATAACACAAGTTTTATTTTATAATATAACACAAGTTTTATTTCAACAGAACAACATAAATTTTAAAACAGATATAGAATGTCTTCTTCATGATTCTGACTAAGATATAAACTTTTTTAACACAGAAAAAGATTGTATTATTATAAGATAGAATAGAAAGGTTATGTGATATAATTTATTTGATGGATTCATAAAAGTGAGTTTATGTCTATTAAATTCATTATTAAATTCATATGTCTGCCGCTGTGAGGAGTTTGATGAATGGTAATTACTTTTATAAAAGTACAAAAGTTCCCTCTTCCACTGTTCTTGGCACCATTCTTTTTGAAAGCACTCTTCCCTTACTGCATCTCTTCCCGTTATTCACTCATCACCATTGTACCTTGCCTTGGGGTTGCACTTTTACTCTTGATATGAAAGTGCTCATTTCTACATCTCTGCACAAAGGAAAAATTATTTCCTAAGAAGAGATTTTTCATTCTTCATTCCAATTCTGAAGCCAACACTAATTGAGCCAGTGTCCCAACTCAGCTTCTGAAGGGGAACGCACAGTTGAATGCAAACTGTCTCTGAGGCCCATCTTGTGCAGAAGAACCATAAGGGAGAAAAAATATTTTTTCCCTCCACCTTCATGAGTTCTTAGTTGGAACAGACCCCTGTAACAAAAGACAGATTAACAAGAGAAAAACAAAGAGAAATTTACTAACACATTTATTTAATACATACATGGAGAGGCCCAGGGAATGAATACTTCTCAAAAAAGTAGCCTTGAATTTCAGCTTATACAACACCTTCAGCAAAAAGAACTATAAATTTTTAAAGAGGTAACAAGACAAAGGAAAAGAATCTTGAGTCTTCAGGGGCAGCAACTTGGGCAAAGGCAAATAAACTATACCTGGTGGTAGGCAGGAGTAGAGGGATACCTTTTGCCTTTGTAAATGTATGCCCTGTTAGGCAAATGGAGGGACAGCAGAGAGCTCTCCCGCATCTGCTGCTTTATTACCTTCAGTCAAAACAATCCTGATGCCAAAAGGGTCTATTTTGGAGTGGCGTATTCTGGTGTCCCATGCTACCAAGGTTTTGACTCATTTAAGAAATAGTTTCTGCACTGATTCCAAGCACTCTGCTAGGGACCAAGGATGGAAAAATGAGTAAACATACTTCTTCCTCTTAAGAAACTCCTCTGCTGAGTAGTCTTTTATGTGCAGGCCAGAGGAGGGGATGGAATATGTTTACAATTTCCTTTTTACTTTTTTTATGTTGTATTTTGATTCTGTGTCTTTTGCATGTTTTCAATCTTTTGACTCTTGAAAGCAAAGATGCTGATTGTGAATTCACTCTGTAGTATTTGTATAGTGGCCAAATGGAGAAAGGAAATAATTAAAGTTTTTCAAAGTTTTTGATGAGTTTCATCTTAAAAATACACGTAAATACATGCATGCATACATACATACAATATAATACACACACCAAGCACAAAGTATTTTATTTTATTTTATTTTATTTTATTTTTATTTTTTGAAATGAGATCTTACTCTGTCACCCAGGCTGGAGTGCAGTGGCGTGATCTCGGCTCACTGCAACCTCCATCTCCCAGGTTCAAATGATTCTCCTGCCTCAGTCTCCCAAGTAGCTGGGATTACAGGCATGTGCCACCACGCCTAGCTAATTTTTCTATTTTTAGTACAGACGGGGTTTCACCATGTTGGCCAGGCTGGTCTCGAACTTCTGACCTCAGGTGATCCACCTGCCTCAGCCTCCCAAAGTGCTGGGATTATAGGCATGAGCCGCCGTACTCGGCCACAAAGTATTTTATTTTAAATTGAAGAAAAAAATAATAAAGCAAATGATGATTCCTGAAAAATACAAGGGCAACATGTGGAGAAATACAAAATATACAAATGCAAGTTATATCTGAATCATTCACATCTACTCTAACCTATATTATCTTTTCTCCCACATTCCAAATTATCTTTTCTATTTAGTTTTTGAAGTTGAAAATTTTTCAAACTAAAAACTTCTAATTCATTTGTATTTAAGTCATCAAAATATTGTTTCATGAAAGCTTTCTAACATCTAGAATTTTTTGTAATAGATGTTTTAAAAACTTCCTCACCTCATTTCCTGTCCCTAGAAAAAGAATGACAACCTTCAAAAGGTTCAAGTTTCATCCGAAGTTGAAGAATCAAAATTTAGAAATTGTCTCACCTTGGAGAAAGGTTATTAATCATTCTTCAATGGAATCCACAGAATACTTGAACGTTCACCTGATGATAGTTTTCAAGACTTATCACATTGGGAAGGACACCTCCTTTTCTGTCTTCCAAGGTGGTTCGTGATCTCCACGGTGGGGCTCAGTCTTATTGTCTCTGCTTTGCACTGGTGGCATGTGGTTCTCCCCACTATGCTGATAGCCCCATGGTGATTCCAAATAAAAAGAGAAAGGTGGAGGAAGGGAGCCTGTGTCCTGTGGAGTCTCTGTAACATGACTGCAAGGCCTTGCAGGTCTGCTTTTTGTCTTTCCCAGACTAGCACACACAGTACTATGAAGCAGGTGCACAAAATAATTTAACTAAGGATCAGTGCATCTCTGAAAAGCAAAATCACACAGAGCTAGGGTACAGGAGGGTAAAATTTTACCTAACTTAGTACTTCCTTTATAGCATGCAGGATTCAAGAGGAGATATCTCATGTGGCTGTTCTCTCTCTTCCTAAGCCCTCTCTTTCCCCTATTTACCTTTAATTTCTTCTCTTTTCAAGTGATTTGACCAATTCTCTCTCCTTTTTCTGAGGAAACCCCAACATTACCACAGGAAAAAAGTTCTGTGTTTATTCTTTACTTCAGCTCCTTTCTGGATCTTGAAAACATCATTCTCTTAGGTAAGCCGATGCTAATGCAGGTTCTCCTCTATTCACTGATAACCTATTTGTTTAGCTGAAAATGAAATTGGTTCTTCAACTACAGGGAGAACTCCATCTGGTTTCTTTGCTAGTAAGCTCACCCATCATTATGGGTTGAATTATTTGGAGAGTTTGGAGAATTATTTGGGCCATACTTGGAGATAGGATATTCACAGAGGTAATCAAGTTAAGATAAGTTCATTAGGGTAGGCCCTAATCTAGTATCACTGGTATCTTTATAAAAAGAGAAATTTAGGAATTGCTGGCAAGATGTCCGAATAGGAACAGCTCTGGTCTGTAGCTCCCAGCAAGATTGGCGCAGAAGGCAGTTGATTTCTGCATTTCCAACTGAGGCACCTGGTTCATCTCACTGGGACTGGTTGGACAGTGGGTGCAGCCCACAGAGGGGATGAGCAAGTGGTCAGGGGACTTCCCGTTCCTAGCCAGGGGAAGCTGTGAGAGACTGTACTGGGAGGAATAGTGCACTCTGGCCCAGATACTGCACTTTTCCCATGGTCTGCACAACCAGCAAACCAGGAGATTTCCTCTGGTGCCTGGCTCAGTGGGTCCCACCCCCACAGAGTCCAGCAAGCTAAGATTCACTGTCTTGAAATTCTCGCTGCTAGCACAGCAGTCTGAGGTTGACATGGGATGCTTGAGCTTGGTGGGGAGAGGGCGGAGTCCACCATTGCTGAGGTTTCAGTAGGCAGTTTTACCCTCACAGATAAACAAAGCCACCAGGAAGTTTGAACCAGGTGGAGTCCACTGCATTCAGCAAGACCACTGTGGCCAGACTGCCTCTCTAGACAGGGCATCTCTGAAAAAAAGGCAACAGCCCCAGTCAGGAACTTATAGATAAAACTCCCATCTCCCTGAGACAGAGCACCTGGGGAAAGGGGCGGCTATGAGCACAGCTTCAGCAGACTTAAGTGTCCCTGTCTGACAGCTCTTAAGAGAGCAGCAGATCTCCCAGCACAGCATTTTAGCTCTGATAAGGGACAGGCTGCCTCCTCAAGTGGGTCCCTGACCCCCATGTATCCTGACTGGGAGACACTTCACAGTAGGGGCCAAGACACAATTCATACAGGAGAGCTCTCACTGGCATCTGTTGAGTACCTTCTGGCACAGTTTCCAGAAGAAGGAGCAGGCAGCAATCTTTGCTGTTCTGCAGCCTCCATTAGTGATACCCAGGCAAACAGGGTCTAGAGTGGACCTCCAGCAAACTCCAGCAGACCGCAGAAGAGGGGCCTGACTGTTAGAAGGAAAACTAACAAACAGAAAGGAGTAGTAGCAACATCAACAAAAAGAATGTCCACTCAGAGACCCCATCCTAAGGTAACCAACATCAAAGACCAAAGGTAGATAAATCCACGAAGATGGGGAGAAACCAGCGCAAGAAGGCTGAAAACTCCAAAAAACAGAATGCCTCTTCTCCTCCAAAGGATCACAACTCCTCACCAGCAAGGGAACAAAACTGGACGGACAATGAGTTTGATGAATTGACAGAAGTAGGCTTCAGAAGGTGGGTAATAACAAACTCCTCCAAGCTAAAGGAGCATGTTCTAACCCAATGCAAGGAAGCTAAGAACATTGAAAAAAGGTTAGATGAACTGCTAAATAGAATAACCAGTTTAGAGAAGAACATAAATGACCTTATGGACCTGAAAAACACAGCACATGAACTTCCTGAATCATACACAAGTATCAATAGCCGAATCAATCAAGTGGAAGAAAGGATGTCAGAGATTGAAGATCAACTCAATGAAATAAAGTGAGAAGACAAGATTAGAGAAAAAAGAGTGAAAGGAAACAAACAAAGCCTCCAAGAAATATGGAACTATGTGAAAAGACCAAATCTATGTTTGATTGGTGTACCAGAAGGTGACAGGTAGAATGGAACCAAGTTGGAAAACACTCTTTAGGATATTATCCAGGAGAACTTCCCCAACCTAGCAAGGCAGGCCAACATTCAAATTTAAGAAATACAGAGAACACCACAAAGATATTCCTCGAGAAGAGCAACCCAAAGGCACGTAATTGTTAGATTCACCAAGGTTGAAATAAAGGAAAAAGTGTTAAGGGCAGCCAGAGAGAAAAGTCGGGTTACCCACAAAGGGAAGCCCATCAGACTAACAGCGGATCTCTCTGCAGAAACCCTACAAGCCAGAAGAGAGTGGGGGCCAATATTTAACATTCTTAAAGAAAAGAATTTTCAACCCAGAATTTCATATCCAGTCAAACTAAGCTTCATAAGTGAAAGAGAAATGAAATCTTTACAGACAAATAAATGCTAAGGGATTTTATTACCACTAGGCCTGCCTTACAAGAGCTCCTGAAGGAAGCACTAAACATGGGAAGGAAAAATCCATACCAACCACTGCAAAAACATAACAAATTGTGAAGACCATCGACACTATGAAGAAACTGCATCAACTAACGTGCAAAATAACCAGCTAGCATCATAATGACAGGATCAAATTCACACATAACAATATTAACCTGAAATGTAAATGGGCTAAATGCCCCATTTAAAAGATACAGACTGGCAAATTGGATAAAGAATCAAGACCCATCAGTGTGCTGTATTCAGGAGATCCATCTCACGTGCAAAGACACACATAGACTCAAAATAAAAGGATGGAGGAAGATTTACCAAGAAAATGGAAAGCAAAAAAAACCAGAGGTTGTAATCCTACTCTCTGACAAAACAGAGTTTAAACCAACAAAGATCAGAAGAGACAAAGAAGGACAATACATAATGGTAAAGGAATCAATGCAACAAGAAGAACTAACTATCCAAAAAATATATGCACCCAATACAGGAGCATCTAGATTCATAAAGCAAATTCTTAGAGACCTACAGAGACCTAGACTCCCACACAATAATAATGGGAGGCTTTAACACCCCACTGTCAATATTACACAGATCAATGAGACAGAAAATTAACAAGGATCTTCAGGACTTGAGCTCAGCTCTGGACCAAGCAGACCTAGCAGACATCTGCAGAACTGTCCACCCCAAATCAATAGAATATACATACTTTTCAATACCACATAGCACTTGTTCTAAAATTGACCACATCATTGGAAGTAAAACCCTCCTCAGCAAATGCAAAAGAACAGAAATCATAACAAACAGTCTCTCAGACCACAGTGCAATCAAATTAGAACTCAGGATTAAGAAACTCACTCAAAACCGCACAACTACCTGGAATCTGAACAACCTGTTCCTAAATGACTGCTGGGTAAATAATGAAATTAAAGCAGAAATAAAGAAGTTATTTGAAACCAATGAGAACAAAGACACAACGTACCAGAATCTCTGAGACACAGCCAAAGCAGTGTGTAGAGGGAAATTTACAGCACTAAATCCCCACAGGACAAAGCAGGAAACATCTAAAATTGACACCCTAACATCACAATTTAAAAGAACTAGAGAAGCCAGAACAAACAAATTGAAAAACTAACAGAAGATAAGAAATAACTAAGATCAGAGCAGAACTGAAGGAGATAGAGACACGAAAGACCCTTCAAAAAAAATCAGTGAATCCAGGAGCTGGTTTTTTGAAAAGATTAACAAAATAGTTAGACTGCTAGCCACACTAATAAAGAAGAAAACAGAGACGAATCAAATAGATGCAATAAAAAAATGATAAAGGGGATATCACTCCTGATCCCACAGAAATACAAATTACCATCAGAGAATACTATAAACACTTCTATGCAAATAAGCTACACAATCTAGAAGAAATTGATAAATTCTTGGACACATATACCCTCCCAAGACTAAATCAGGAAGAAGTTGAATCCCTGAATAGACCAATAACAAGTTCTGAAATTGAGGCAGTAATTAATAAGTTACCAACCAAAAAAAAAAAAAAAAAAGGCCTAGGACCAGACGGATTCACAGCCGAATTCTACCAGAGGTACAAAGAGGAGCTGGTGCCATTCCTTCTGAAACTAATTCAATCAATAGAAAAAGAAGGACTCTCCCCTAACTCATTTCATGAGGCCAGCATCATCCTGATACCAAAACCTGGCAGAAACACAGCAAAAAAAGAAAATTTCCGGCCAATATCAATGCAAAAATCCTTATTAAAATACTGGCAAACTGAATCCAGCAGCACATCAAAAAGCTTATCCACCACGTTGAAGTCGGCTTCATCCCTGAGATGCAAGGCTGGTTCAACATATTCAAATCAATAAATGTAATCCCTCACATAAACAGAACCAAAGACAAAAACCACATGATTATCCCAATAGATGCAGTAAAGGCCTTTGATAAAATTCAACACCCTTTCATGCTAAAAACTCTCAATAAACTAGGTATTGATGGAACGTATCTCAAAAGAATAAAAACTATTTATGACAAACCCACAGCCAATATCACACTAAATGGGCAAAAGCTGGAAGCATTCCCTTTGAACACTGGCACAAGATAAGGAGGCTCTCTCTCACCACTCTTATTCAACATAGTATTGGAAGTTCTGGCCAGGGCAATCAGGCAAGAGAAAGAAAGGTATTCAAATAGGAAGAGAGGAAGTCAAATTGTCTCTTTTTGCAGATGCCATGATTGAATATTTAGAAAACCCCACTGCCCCAGCTAGAATGACGATCATTAAAAAGTTAGGAAACAGATGCTGGAGAGGATGTGGAGAAATAGAAATGCTTTTACACTGTTCGTGGGAGTGTAAATTAGTTCAACCACTGTGGAAGACAGTGTGGCGATTCCTCAAGGATCTAGCACCAGAAATACTATTTGACCCAGCAGTCCCATTACTGGGTATATACCCAAAGGATTATAAATCATTCTACTGTAAAGACACATGCACACAACAGTTTATTGTGGCACTGTTCACAATAGCAAAGACTTGGAACCAACCCAAATGCCCATCAGTGATAGACTGGATAAAGAAAATGTGGCACATATACACCATGGAATACTATGCAGCCATAAAGAAGGATGAGTTCATGTCCTTAGCAGAGACATGAATGACACTGGAAACCATCATTCTCAGCAAACTAACACAAGAACAGGAAACCAAACACCGCATGCTCTCACTCATAACTGCGAGCTGAATAATGAGAACACATGGACACAGGGAGGGGAACATCACACACCGGGCCTGTCGGGGGGTGGGGGGTGCTAGGGGAGGGATAGCATTAGGGGAAATACCTAATGTAGATGACAGGTTGATGGGTGCAACAAACCACCATGACACATGTATACCTATGTAACAAACCTGCACATTCTGCACATGTATCTCAGAACTTAAAGTATAACAAAAAAAATTGCCAATTTCATCCTGTAATAGCAAGCTCAGTACAATGGCCCAGTAAAATATGACAGCTGTCAATACTCACCAGTATTTCAAATTTTCTTCCACTCTGTACTTGGCTGACAAAATTAAGCACTCCTTATACCAACACTCTTAGAAGAAGCCGTTTATCAGAGCAACATTCAAAATGGCAATACACTTTAGCCATTCTTTTCCCTTCCACCCAATACTTGGGCCCCTGGGATTGGGATTTAAGAAAGATGTGGCTACCTACTCTTGACAGTCACTTGACATAAAAACAGTGAAGATAGACAGGGCACGGTGTGTCATGCCTGTAATCCCAGTACTTTGGGTGGCTGAGGCAGGTGGATCATTTGAGGTCAGGAGTTTGAGACCAGCCTAGCCAACATGGTGAAACCCTGTCTCTACTAAAAATATGAAAATTAGCTGGGCATGGTGGTGCATGCCTGTAATCCCAGCTACTCGGGAGGCTGAGGCAGGAGAATTGCTTGAGCCTGGGAGGTGGAGGTTGTGGTGAGCTGAGATAGTGCCACTGCACTCCAGTCTGTGTGACAGAGTGAGACCCTGTCTCAAAAAAAAAAAAACAGTGAAGATGATAAAATGAGTCTTCTCAAGCTAATACTGAATTCCTCCATGTTGGTGGAAGTTCATAGTTATTTTTCCAGAGAAGTCACCTAAAGGCATGTCATTGCAGGCATCTAAGATGATCACAAAACTCCCATCTCAATAACCACCCCCAACCTCTAGCCTGGGTTGGCCAAGGAACTTAGTGCACAGTGTTCTCAACACCAGGGAAGGGAGAGTTAGTCCCTCAGAACATATGCAGACATGGAGGATGGCTCCTCTGACTGGAATCTCTCTGTTCCTCTGGTTAGTTTGCAGGTATCTGTGCATTGAGTTTTTAACCACTCTCACATACTTTTACTCATCTAAGATTCTTTTAGAGATCTTCCAAATGTTCTATACAAATAGATCCAGCCCCAAACCATCTCCTGGCTCCTCCGTCCTCACCTATCTCCTCTGCTTTCTTCTCTCTTTCACTTTCTTCTCCAGCAGCAAAGTAAACTTCTCTCTATGCTTTAGACAGAGCAGTTTACCCATTTCCTTTAACTGCCCTGGCACATGCAACATGTGGTTTTTAGGTCTCATGTCTAACCCCAAGCAGCTTATCAAGATAGTTTTTGATAAAGAGTTCTCCCCCTAAAATTAAAAGCTATGGAGGTGACAAATTGTTTGCCTGCATTCACTATTGGGTCAGATTCTTGAGCAGAGATTTCCTCTGCCACCCAGCAGAATAGGGTAGTGAGAGACATTTGCTTCCAGTTATGGTGGTTTCATCTGTCTTACCCTGGCTTAAACACTGACAGTCTGCAAATGAGGAAGCAGGGGATGGAGGTGGGGGTCAGAGAGGTGTGTGTGTGATTTGCCACAAATATGGAGTTAAAGGAAATAGAGTAGAGCTCAAAGGACCAATACCAAATCAGTGAACCTTTGTTGGTTTGAACCAGGATGATGATGGTATTAGTGGAGCAGAGTAGACAGACTTAGGAAAAGAATTGATACAATTTTGGATGGCATCAGATGTGAAGAATGAAAAAGAAAGAAGACTCTAGAATAATTTTTTTTCGAGATTGAACAAGTAAGCAGGTGAAAGTAGCATTTACTAAGGTAGTGGGAAATTAGGATAATATTAAGGCAAAAATTCAATATGTAAGTTTTGGGCACATCATGTTTGAGGTGTCCAACATGTGTTCATCCCCACAGTATGTAATATATAATGATATATATCCAAGTTATACCAAGATATCAAGTAAACAGTTGAAACTAAAAACAAGCCAGGCACGGTGGGTCATGCCTGTAATCCTTGCACTTTGGGAGGCAGAGGCGGGCGCTCATCTGAGGTCAGGAGTTCAAGACCAGCCTGGCCAACATGGTGAAATCCCATCTCTACTAAAAATACAAAAATTAGCTGGGCGTGATGGCAGACGCCTGTAATCCCAGCTGCTGGGGAGGCTGAGGCAGGAGAATCGCTTGAATCCGGGAGGGGGAGGTTGTAGTCAGCTGAGATGGTGCCACTACACTCCAGCCTGGGGAACAAGAGTGAAACTAAGTCAAAAAAGAAAAAGAAATGAAAGGAAAGGGGAAAGGAAAAGAAAAGAAGAAAAGAAAGGAAAAGAAGAAAAGAAAGGAGAAGACAAGAAACGAAACTAAAAACAGCCAGTAGCTAAAAGGGGACATCTGACCTGAAGACATAGATTTGGGTTTCTCAGAATATAAGTAGGATTCATAGCAAAGGAAAAAGGAAAGATCACCTAAGGAGTAAGTGAGATAAAGAAGAGCGCCAAAGATTGAGATCTGGGATACTCCTCAATTAGAGGCTTGGAAAGCAAAGGAGACCAAAATCCAGGTACTAAAAAGATAGGAGTAAAGTCAAGAATAGTCAACTATTGGCCTGGTGCGGTGGCTCACACCTGTAATCCCAGCACTTTGGGAGGCCGAGGTGGGCAGATCACAAGGTCAGGAGATCGAGACCATCCTGGCTAACACGGTGAAACCCAGTCTCTATAAAAAAAATACAAAAAATTAGCCAGGCGCGGTGGTGGGTGCCTGTAGTCCCAGCTACTCAGGAAGCTGAGACAGGAGAATGGTGTGAACCCGGGAGGCGGAGCTTTCAGTGAACCGAGATTGCGCCACTGCACTCCGGCCTGGGGGACAGAACGAGACTCCATATCACACACACACACACACACAAAAAAGAATAGTCAACTATTACATGTCACACACCACCATAAACTTAGTGGCCTTAAACAATAGCTATTTTACTATAAACATGGAGTCTGTAGGTCAGGAATTCAGAAAGAGTCCAGCTAAACTGGCTTATCTGCACACTATTCAGGCCTCTGCTGGAAAGACTTCAAGACTGGGGTAACGAAATGTCTAAGTGCTGGCTAGTTGGAATCATCTGAAGTTCATCCTCTAATATGTCCCATGTCTGGGCTAAGAGGACCCAAAGACGAGACTTGATGACACAACATCTGCATGTATCTGAATGGGAGCAGTGACAGTGGAGGCAGAGAACAAAGAGTCTGCTTCAGAGGAATTGTACTGTGAAGGCTTTATAGGGTTAAGGGCAAGAGTTCAAATGGCAGCTCCAGGCCTGTAGCCCACCTGCCTCTTCTGTTTGTGCTTGCCCTTGTCCGCCTCCCAACACCACACACATGCATGTGGACACCCCAGACAGCTCGCCCACACCCCACCCACATCCTTCTCCATAGAATTACCTTTTGACCACTCTTTGGGCCAACAGTATAAACACTGGTGGTGTCAAAAGGACTAACCAGGAAAGATGTCATGGAAGCAGGATCAAGGAAGGAGACTCCAGGGTCCTGGGTACACAAAGGGTGGGACAAGAGGGGAGGGGCATGAATAAGGGCATGAGTGGAGAAAGACCAGACTAGTGCCCTCTTAAGTGCAGGGGGTCCTCTCATACAGGTCTAAAGTCCGCACAGGCACACTTTGCTAGGTAGTGCAGGACGATAAAAATGAGCATGCATGCTGAAACTACGCAATGTGATCTTAATAATCGTGGGGAAAAGTATAACTGTTCCATGACCTTTAAAAATCTTTGTCATTCAAAATATCACTTTGTACACCTTAAATATATACAATTTTATTTGTCAATTAATTATACCTCAATAAAGCTAGAAAAAAACATTTAAAATTAAAAATAAATAAAATAATGATATAGTATACACTCTTCTACTACAGAGATGCATGCACACGTTTCCTTATTGCAGCACTATTTACAATAGCAAAGACTTGGAACTTGGAATGCCCATCCATGATAGACTGGATAAAGAAAATGTGGCACATATACATCATGGAATACTATGCAGCTCTAAAAAAGAATGGATTCATGTCCTGTGCAGGGACATGAATGAAGCTGGAAGCCATCATTCTTAGAAAACTAACATAGGAACAGAAAAGCAAACACTGCATGCTCTTACTCATAAGGGGAAGTTGAACAATGAGAACACATGGACATAGGGAGGGAAACATCATATGCTGGGGCCTGTCGGGCCTGGGGGCAAGGGCATTAGGACAAACACCTAATGCACACAGGCCTTAAAACCTAGATGACGGGCTGATAGGTGCAGCAAACCACCATGGCACATGTATACCTATGTAACAAACCTGCATGTTCTGCATATGTATCCCAGAACTTAAACTTTAAAAAAAAAAAATACTATACACTCACATACATATATTAGAACATACACTCTATCATCTTACTCTGCTTCATTTTTTCCAAAACACCTAATGCATCTATTTTTGTTTATTCATTATCTGCTTATCCCTACTAGAATATAAGTTGCCATGAAAGCAGGTGTTTTGCTTATTTGGTTTATAACTGAGCCCCCAGAGCCTAGAACACTGGATTATAGAACTGCTCCAGAACTATATAGTGATTGAATAAATAAATTGGTATTCTGTATTTGATGGTGGTGGCAGCCCAAGGCAACCAAGAACGTTAAGGTACTGGGAGCTTCCTAGATCAAACAGGCTACCCCTCAACAGCCTTGAGGAGGATTTAGAGCATCTCCACTTATACTTTTAGTGTCTCTTCCTTTCTGACACTTTGCTCCCCTCAGAAAGATTTAATATCTGCTATCTGCAATGTGCTCCCAAGTGACTCTACATTTCTCCTTTCAAGATATTTATTCCATCATGTTGTAACTGCTTTTTAATTGTTCTCCTTATAAGATTGTACATTTTCTGAGGATGCATATGAAATTCTCAATAAATACCTGTTGAATGAATTTTTAAAAATTTTTGTCAAAACATTAAAAACTTTCTTACTGTTGGCTATAAATACATAGTGAAATGAAAAAGTACTTAAACTAATATTTAATTGGCAAACTATATTTTAAAACATTAGACAAACTGAGAATTAAAGTGTTTTATTTTCTCTGTTAAAAAAAATCAAGAGTAGCCTGAATAGTGCTTGCCTTCTTGTTGTACTACAGGAAGCAAGCATCTTTTCTCTGCCTTGGAAAATTGTCATACTCGGTTTCTAAGATTAAGTTACCATCCAGTATTTTATCTTTTGTGCTTTCAGTGTCATGAAATATCTCCAACAATTCCTTCAATGTGAAGTTTTTGCCAGCATCCCTTCCTCTAGAGCATCCTCATTCGCCATGACATTTTTCCATTACATTGATGAGTTCACCCTTGCCGAGCTCCTGCAGCCGCGTATCTCCAGTCTCTCGAACAGCAGTCATGTTGATATTTTCATGCTCAGCTATTTCTTATATAACTCCATTATTTTCCACTTGAATTCCACTTACAGCATTTTTACTTTTTGTTTCTCTGATGCATTTTCATCTTCATTGGTAAGTTTCCAATTTAAGATATCCATTTCATTTTTAAATGCCACATGGATTTATCACTGGAAGGCAAGAAGTCAACACAACGATATGCTTTGCTGTCTATGCGTGAACACAGATGCCCAGTGCCCAGTCACCAACAGACTTTGATAGAAGTGACATATTTGGTCACTGACCATGATGTGTGTTTGTTATTTATGTAACAATTTCTAAACTGAAGGGCTAACAGCCAAGTTTCTATTTTATGCAATTATTCAATTAATATACTACGGCAACTGAAAATTGAACTGTGTTTTGGAGGAACTGGTGTTATTGAACTAAACTGCGGTAGCTGTAATTTGTGCATATTAACAATATGCAAAATGAGGACTGCCTTACTGCTCTGAAGAATCACAAAGGATGTGGGTAGTAAGTAGAGAAAACATTTAAGTTCAAAAGGAGATTTTTTAAAGTGGGAAAAATTACAGCCTGTTCATATGAGGATAGGAAGGGTGCTGAAGAGATATTGACAGACAAGGAGGAGATATTTATGGGAGTCACATCCTGTGTAGGCCAAAATAGCCAAAGGGGATGTAATCTAGTGCACAAGTGGAGGGTTGGTTTTAGACAGAAGCACCGATGGTCCATTCATTTTAACTGCAATATAGAATACGTGAGTGTGGTGGCTGGTAGGTTGTTGGTGGAAAAACAAGTTCTCTCTTGATTGCTGCTACTGCATAATAAATAATATAATTTTTAAATTCTCATTTAAAATTTTACAAGTTTTAAATTTTTATAAAAAGTTTAAAGACCTGGCTTTAAATAAGAATAAAGGAGACAGGAAATAGTAAAGGCTTGAGGGAAGAAAAATCAGTGTGAAATATTTGTCTTGGAGATGAGAGAGTGAATTCATATGGGAATGTAATAGGATTTCTGAATCCTCTAAGAGCCACTCTCGAAATCACTGATTTAAGACAGACCTGTCAGCTTAGTTGTATACCTTTCTCCAGCCATTTCTGTTCTGTCTGAATTCTACACAATTTAAGAAACAAAACTAATCTCCTACCTCCATTTTCTATGAAACCCTTCCCAGTCAGTAGGTCTATCACTGGAGATTCTGTGCTTAGAGAAGACAAATGGAATCTTGGGCTAGACCTCAGATCTGGCTCCCAGGACAAGGCTCCTTTTGAGGACACCTCTCTGTTTTTCCCATTTAGTACATATTCTATGAAATGTAAAGCACAACCCAAGAAAAATAAATTAAAGGTATAATGATAAATAGAAAAATGCATCATTGATTTTTCCCTGTTCTAGTTAGTTAACATCAGATCAAATTGAAAATAAATGTTTCTTAGAGAATTCTGTAGCAAGCCATCATAAAAATCAAATAATAGTTTCTTTGTTCTTTCACCTAAATTTCTATGGCTTTCTGGCTTCATTTTCCATACTGCAACTTTCATAAAGATCCAAACATTAATAGCAATTGAGTAGAATTTGGATTGAAGGCAAAAGGAACTAAAGTAAATCAGAAGTCAGACTAATCCACAGTGTAGGCCACATGGCACAAAGTCAATAGGCAGCCTTATCTCTGTTTCATGTAACAATCACTGTAGAAAAATTGCAATCCAGTGAAGTCTTTCTGTTAATAACAAGATGCTAACTTATCTCTTCCTGAGAACAAGGCTGAGTTTAAATAAAAGAATAAACCTAATCAAAGAAGTTGAGTTGATAAATGGTTCATCTCTAAAAAACAAAACAGAACAAAAAACACGCTCTGTTTTTAATTACACTCATCTCCTTTATCCTACTTCAAAGTTTTGTTTTGTCGTTGTTGTTGTTTTTCAGCTCCAAGTGAAGTCCTGGGGACAAAAAAAAAATGACTTCGCTGCCACTTTTTCAACACTTCAGGCTCTTCCCCCACCTCATGAGCTTCTTACACACATACTGCTCCCTCTGACTAAAGCACTCTTCACTCTATTTGTTTTTTTAACCAACTCCTCCATAACTTTCAAATTTCATATTGAATAATTTCTCCAAGACCTTCCTTCCTCCCCAATTAATTTAGTTTTCCCTATTCTTTCCCTCAAAATACCCTAGACTTTTTTGGCTGGGTGTGGTGGCTCACTCCTGTAATCCTAGTACTTTGGGAGGCCAAGGTGGGTGCATCACCTGAAGTCAGGAGTTTGAGACCAGCCTGGCCAACATGGTGAAACCCCGTCTCTACTAAAAATACAAAACTTAGCCGGGCGTGATGGCAAGTGCCTGTAATCCCAGCTACTCGGGAGGCTGCAGCAGGGGAATTGCTTAAACCTGGGAGGCAGAGGTTGCAGTGAGCCTAGATCGTGCCACTTCACTCCAGCCTGGCTGAAAGAGCGAAACTCCATCTCAAACAAACAAACAAACAAACAAAAAAAGCTTTATACTTTTTTTTTCCATAGGTCATAGTGAAATATGTGTTTGTTTAACATCTGTGCCCCACACTAGATAACAAGCTACACGAAGGCAGGACTATGCCTGACTTATTCATCATGGCATAGACAATAGTTAACTCAGTGCCTGGAACAGGTATTAATTCCTGTCATAGAATAAATACAATATTCATGAATAAGTGAATATTTCTTCTTTCACAAAAGACCAGAATCTGAGACAAGGAATTGTCCCAAGTGCTCGAAGGATTTGAAGAGCAAAAATCAAGGAGAGTAAGAATGGAAGTCACTCAACTACTGCTTCAGAACAAAGCTAGCATGGGCTCCTGAGAAATGACTAGAAGATATGCCTGGGATTCAGAGGACCTCAGGTCCACCCACAGCTAATGTCCCTGTCAACCAACAGATGCTGTGGCTTTGGGAAAGATTAGCCTTTCTTGACCTCAAATCTTTGTGTCCAAAAAATGAGAGGGATACAAGATGCTACCTGACAGTCTTCCTACCTAAAATATATGAGCATAAGATGAATGATCACTTTTCATCTCAAAATACAGTTCTCCCCTTTCAGTTACCAAGATACAGCCCCCTTTCCTTAACCTGAGCTACACAAAAACATACATTCAATAGAGAATTGATTAATGAGTATAAAAAGGCAGCCCAGTGTTCTTGTGCTCAGAATTGGTTGGCTTTGTTCAATTCAATGAGCAAGAAGACTGAATCCTGTACTGTGTTTCATTAGCAAGTAAAATAGCCCAGTTTTAATAAAGTGACTCAAATCACCTGATCTCTTCTTATTCCCCATGTATTAGCCAAACATTAATATGAAGTATGCTGTTGCCAGGCTACTATTTGGAATGTATGTTATAAGACATGTCTGTAGGACTTTTGAAATCATCTTTCAGTTTTATTCCCAGTAGTTACTTTCTAATAATTAATTTTCTTTTATTATGTGGTAATATTGAAGAGAGACTGTGTACATACGACTCACAGCAAATTAAGAGTATTGTGCCGTACTTTATCCAGAGAATCTCCCTGCATAATGGTTGCTGCTCCCACCCTTTCCTCTGAACCACATCCTTGGCATCTCACAGCTAGATTACTGCAATAGTTCCCCAACAGTCAGCCTGCCTCTCACATTCTAATATGTCCTGGACTACTTTGATTAATCCTGTTAAACCCCTATGCCAGAGGGAAACCCTGCATTAGTTTTTCTCATGCACTGATTTTGCTTTTATTAGTATGCTTACATGTATTCCCTACCTCTCAACCAGGTTAGAAATCATAGTCTCACATGGCTATGGATCCCTATATCCTAGAACATCCCAGCTCAGATATGATCTTTACAAAATATTTGAAGATGATGATGGTGCAAGGAGATGATGAGAATTACCTTTGATTTTGGGTGGACTGCTGCTGCTTCCATCCTAAAATGTGCCTACATAGTTCTTTACCTGACTATAGGATCTCTAATCATTCTCCCTGTAACTAACTGGAAATATGTGATAACAATTAGAGTCCCTCTAATCTCCACACTTTAGGATGATGAGGTGGGTGAATTGCTTGAGGCCGGGAGTTCAAGACCAACCTGGGCAACATGGCAAAACCCAGCCACTACCAACAAAAATACAAAAATTAGCCAGTTATGGTGGTGCATAACTGTAGTCCCAGCTACTTGGGAAGCTGAGGTGGGAGGATGGCTTGAGCCCAGAAGATGGAGGTTGCAGTGAAAGAGATCATAACACTGCACTCCAGTCTGGGTAATAGAACTAGACTACAAAAAAAAAAAAAAAAGAGGAAGGAAGGAAGGAAGTTAGTTCGAGTCCCGATTTCCTTTCCCTGATTCTGTTGGAAGCAAAATTTATTTAAATTGTGTTCATGGTTACTCTTGCAGCATCAAAAGTATATTCAAATTAAGGCTTATCGGATGATCCATTAACTCTGAATCTCATGTTTTCTACTAATCCTTGTTTACCTGCATTTCAAGGCTATTGAATATTTCAGAAGAAAATATTTACATAAGACTGTTCGAGAATAATGAAATATAAGTGAACAACATGTCACCATGCCCACTCCCTAAGAACCTCTCCCTGCTCCAACACACACACACCTCCCTGGTCAATCACCATAGCATAGTTTAGCAGCTCTTACCCTTTAAGGATCAGAGAAACCTGATTTACACAGGTACATACAAAAAAAAATTAAGAATCTTGGTAATTTCACTTGATGATTAAAAGCTCCTTGCTCTATTTTAGATAGCTAAGTTACACACCTGGCTGCATCTTAAGATAGCTGAATATTGAATTTCCTGTGTTAAGTCCTTCTATCTCATGTCTTAGAGAGGTTCTCATATGAAAGCAAAGCTGGGTCAGAATAAAGGCAAAATATAAGCTTTTCTATTATATGGCAATATTAAATAGGGTTGATGTACAAAAGGCTTTGTTTCTCAGCAAATCAAAACAGTGATTTAATTTTTAAACATATCCTGTCTTTTCTATTTAAAATCTCACAATGCACAATTTCCATGAGGCATGCTTATACAGTAATGTGTTTAAGTTTTTTCTTAGTGTTTTGAGTACCAAACTTAGTTGCAAGAACATTGGCAAGGGCACTCAGGATTGGTAGTGAAGAGAGAAATATGCTCCCGTTTTACTTTATCTAACTTCTTCCAACAATACTTTGAGAGAGAACATGTGATACCAAAAAAAAAAAAAAAAAAAATCCTTGAAGTTGTCCAAATGCAGATAGTTTAGAGTAAAACATAAATAGTGTGAAAGGCTGTCCCGTGGGCAGAATGTGGCACCACGCCAACTAATTTAAGGGATTTCTGGTTTTCTCTGGTGAGCTGGGAGATGTGGTTTAGGGCAGACACTATGCTGCTGTCGAATGGGAAAATTAGAGTCCCGAGGGCAGTGAAGACTCAGGGAGAGAGGTGATCAGAGTAGGTTCCAGAGATGGGAATGGCGACGGGTTTCAAGTACAGCAATAGCTGAGACCGAGCTTAAAACTTCCTGCCCTGGGTTCTACTTTCCTTCTGATATGCTTACAGAATTTTAAATTCTGAAAAACAAAGTCAGTGTGCTTCTGAGAATGGAGATGGGTCCCAAGTTGTCCCCTAGAACATCGTGGCCATGAAGAGATGGCAAGAGGAGAGCAAATTGCTATTAAAAGTAAGAAGTGGCAAGTGACAATCAAGCAAACCTCAACACACCCCCAAGAGTTGGCAGAAACACTTGATTTACTGCAGAAGCATGGGATACAAGTTAAACTATTTCACTGGACATTAAGCAAAGGATAACCCTGAAAAGACAGGGGAAATTTTAATAAGGCTAAGAACTACCTTGATATTGTCTGGCCTTGGCACAGGAAGGCTTAACAATTCAGAACAGGGGTCGTAGACACAGATTTAAGTTCGAATTTCAACTCTGCCAAGTGACCTTGAGCAAGTTTCTTCACATCTGAAAGCCTCTGTTTCTTCTTGTTTAAAATAGACGTAATGAGAAGGATTGAGTGCAGTCACGCATGTAAATGTTTGTGACATGTAATAAATACACAGTAAGTATTTTGGTTTGGGTTTTTATTTTATCTGAACTTAAGTGAAAGAAAAGTGCTAGATACATTATCAAAATAGTAATAAGCTACTTCAGGAGAATGCCTAAATTCCTGATCAAAAAGCAAACGAGCAAACAAAAAAAAGATGGGCACGTGGGAGGTGGTCAGTAGCCAATTTCCCTCAACATGGGCTAAACTGGCTGTACTCATTTCTGACAACACAGTGGGAAACTTCTGACACTGCTGGGCTGTGATGATCTGCTCCCTTCTCCCTCCTGCTTCTAGACAGGATAGCATTTAAACCACTCAAGATCGTCTGTGTCTTATTGTTAGAGCTCACCAGGGGGAAAGATTCTATCCACTTCTCTAGGCCCTTTCCCATGCACTGCAACCGTCCTGTTCAAAAGATATTATTTTAAGTTCATGTCTATATTTACATAAAGAAAATGGCTTGTAGGCTTGTAAAGTAGGAGTGAAGTTTCAATGATTTGAGAAAGTGATATTACAGCAGGAGACCTAAACATGCCCAGATTCAGCCTTGCCAATCACTTCTTATTTTATTCAGGATTCTTTCAAGGTAAGTGACAAGAAGCCAACTCAAATTACTCTGAGGGAAAATATAAGAATATGTTGGCTTATATAATGAAAAGTTCAGGATTTGGTCTGCGTTCAGACACACCAGGAGCAGATGTTCAAAACAATGTCCTAAAAGATCTCCCCTGACCTTTCTTTCCCTTGTTCTGCTTTTCCCAGTGTTAATGTCAATCTTTGGAAAATGTTTTTCTTACAGCTCCTGGCCTCAGAAGAAAAGGACCACTTTTCTCTTCCCAATGTTCTCATCAAACCAAATAACAGATATCCTTTACTCTTCTCCTCTCCACACAATTCCCAACTAAGAGAGATATATGCAAGAAACAATAGCCAAATGAGAAACAAAATGCCAGTGTCTCTCTTTCCCCCCAAAAACCTGTAAAACCGGGATTACAGGACATTTCTTAGTCCTGGAAGCCTCAGTAAGGTTTTTGGCTTTCTCTCCCCTCCAATTTAGATGGTGAGTCCTCAAGAATTATCCCTGGCTTATTGATCTGATCATTTCCAGAGACAGAAGAGGGAGAACAGAAAACTTGGGTTTACTTTGAACAAGGAAGTACTGTACACAGTGATTCAGCCCATGACCAAATATAGTTTCTCCTCAACTTACAATGGAGTTACATCCCAGTAAACCCATTGTAAGTTGAGAATATCATAAGTGGAAAATACAATTAATACACTTCACCTACAAAACATCATAGCTTAGCCTAGCCTAACTTAAACATCCTCAGAACACTTATATTAGCCTACAGTTGGGCAAAATCATCTAACACAACATCTATTTTATAATAAAGTGTTAAATATCTGGGATAATTTACTGAATACTGTACTGAAAGTGAAAAATAGGATGGTTGTATGGGTACTCGAAGCATGCTTTCTACTGAGGTGGCAATGCTTTCATACCATCACAAAGTTGAAGAATCATAAGTCAAAGCATCGTAAATTGGGAACCATCTGTACAGCGCAAGGAGCAATCACACTGGCAGCTTGGGAGAGGAGGTAACTGATCAGGCATGAGAAAAAAACATGGAAGAATGCCCCCCACAACATCGATGCCCCTCTTCTAGGACTCAGCATGATTTTGACACAGAAATAAGATATCCATGTTTGAACTGCTTGAGGCTACACAGTAAGAAAAGGAGCAGAGGGAATTCTCTACCTGCAGAATACAATTTTGAACCATTCATGCTAGAAGGGGTTCCTTCCACAAATCTCGGCACCAAGGGAAGCATGTTTTTCCCATGGCTAGATCCCGGCATGGTTCACTTTCCACTTCATTATAACTCAAACTTCAAAAGGAGTAATTTGTCCTTGGAGTCAGCACTCTGTGGTCACTGCCTGCAGCCACAACCCACCATTGGATCTTATTTTGATATTGTTCATTAGCCTCAGGAATGGCATTTCCATTTCTAAAAGTAAACTGACAACTCTGCATTTCATAATGTTGGGATCTAAAACAAAACGATTTCCAGTGTATCTATAAAATGCACATTTCTTAATATACTTTTGGCTTCTTACTGATTTTCTTTTTCACTTTTAAACCATCATTTCTGTGACTGACAGTGCCCACTTGGTTCACTTCACAATCTGGCCTGTCCCATCTCAGTACTGCTCAGTGATTGTCCCTAGGGGAAGGTCCCGACCAAAAGTTGCTATTCCAAAGCTCATTGTTTCTTTCTGAACCTGGACCTGGCCCTCGCTCTCTTCAGCAGCCTAGTTCCCTGCTTTTCAGAGTAGCTAGATGCATTTATCCAATATGAGCTCTCTGGATTTCTCTTTCACTCTCTCAATTTAACATTCTTGCACTGTTTATGCCATTTCTGCCTCAGAAGTGACCTCTGTCCCAAGGGTAATGACTCCTGATCTCATCCTCCCCATTTGTTCTCTCTCTCTCTCTCTCCTCTGCCTGCCCCCTGCCTATTTCTCTTCAGCCTAGAAATAAGCTCACGTCTCTCCATTCTAAAAGAGCAAACAATTCAATAAGTATGAAACAAAAATCTTTAAGCTTTTCTTCAAGCAACCATTTCTCTCCTTCCCATAATTTCCAAACTGTTTAACATAGCAGACTTCCTTTGTTCTTGATCATTTCTCACCTCCTGTTTTCTCCTTAGTATTGCAACCTGATTTCCACAAATTTATTGCATCTCTTAACTATAAATTTATTGCATCTCTTAACGACTCCTCATCCCACTCCTCATACTACTTAACTTCTTATAAGAACAGAGATCTTGTGACCATTTTATCTCAGCACTTGGTAAATACCTAGCAAGATTTGATGTTCAATTAATTTTTGATTAATTAGTAACTAACCCTTTGATACTATTAAACACTTCTTTAAATCTCACCACTCTTCTGGCTTCTGGGACATTATATATCTCTGGTTTTTCTCTTTTCTCTCTGTTTCTAGTCCTTCTCATTCTTCATATCTGATTCCTACCTGTTGAATGTAGATATTCCCTAGGATTCTTTCCTTGGCTTTTTTTTTTTGGGGGGGGTGGCCATCCATATTCTGTAACTACAAAATCATCATTCCCAAGATTTCAAATCTCACACGTTCGATGACTCCCATATTTAGCCTCTCTAAGCTTGACTTCTCCTTAATTCCAACCTTTATTTCCCACAGTGGATGCTCTGTAGAAGCCTTCAGTTAAACACTCCCACCTAAAGTCACTATTTCCCTTACCCAAGCCTACTGTCTTTCTTGTGTTCCTTACTTCCACTCCTAGTATCTCCAATTACCCAGGCCCTGGGCTCCCTTTTCCCTGGTCTCACATTTGTACAAACTACAAACTTGGTACTGTAATAGGCACTAGAGATGTAAATATGGAGATGATATGGTGCCTGCCTGCTTTCCAAGGATATTATAGTCTGTCTGGGTAGGCCAAAACATAAACATATAACTTTGATGTAAGATGAAGATGGTTATGATGGAGGTGTACCCTTATGGCTATCAGAGCACATAGGGGAAGCTTATTGCTTAGTGTGGTGATGGTGATAGTGAATGTAGGGAAGCAGTATTGAGGAGGACAGTCATGGGAGTTTTCATAGAAGATCTAATCTCTGATGTGAGTCTTGAAGGAGAGGTACTAGTTAGGTATCCAAATGGTTGGCATACAGAGGGGATACTGTAGTATGGTGTGTGAAGATGACTGTAGCCCAAATAGGTGAGCTGTACAGGAATCTTGCCAAAGAGGCCAGATTTGGAATCAAACCTGCCATATCTAATATGTCCTGCCCAGTTATTTTCTGGTGGAGAACTTAACATCCTTTACAGCCTCCTAACATTACACAGTCTATAGCCAGCAAACAAGGCTATCCATAGAAAACCTGTAATAATAACAATAGCTAGTATGTACTGAGCATCAGCACAAGAACAGCTCTAAGTGCTTCCCTTCTTTTAGCGTATTTAATTCTCAAGACAATCCTGTGAGGTAGGAAGTATTATGATCCTTATTTTATAATTGAGGAAACTGTGGCCCAGGGCAGTGTAGTAGCTCACCTAAGACACAGCTAACAGACAGCAGAGCTAAGATGTGAACCCAAGCTCTCTAGTCAAGAGTTCACGCTCCTAATCACTATACCATATTGCCTCCCCTTTGGTTTAAAATATTTTACCTTCGCTCGTACCCTTCTAGGATTTGTGTAATTTGGTGCTTGTTCACCAAATTAGCATGAAAAGATAAAAAAGATCCCAAAGAGAGCCTTTGCGCCAAGATATCGAAAAATCCTAGGCCCTAATTAGAAGTGTTAATGGTTCATGAGGAGGCTCTGTATCCAACATATGCTGAATGATCTAAATAAATATAATCTAATTTTTTAAAAATGTATGCAAAGATTGGCAGGCTTCCTACTCCCATCTTTGCTAATAATGATTATATTTGTCATGAATTGTGGATTGTTATTGTGACGAAAGAGGCTGAATTTTGAGGGAACTGCAAAATGAAAAAATATGGAAAGGAATATTTTTTAAAACTTATACAAACATTCATCCAAACGTACCTACTTCAATGGTGTCACCAAATATCTTTACATAAAAAATATATATGCTTTAAAATTCTCTGCACAAAATCAATGGATTTTTCCCTTCATACCCAAAATAATATAAATGGACAGAGCTAATATAAAGAAATAGAATTGCAGAAACTATTTCTAAAATAAGATTTTCCTGGAATATCAAGTACAAAATATGTGGCATGGGAGAGGAGGCAGAAAGCGCTGAGATACATGAGGTAATGTATAAAACTGGGACTAGGTATGTTAATTCTCTAAGATCACATTAATTAGGAACAGAGCAACACTACAATCTAGGTTTTCTTATATCAAGTCCAGTGTTTTATTTGATATAAATCTTACATCAGGGTCCAGAAGCTAAGAATTGGGAGTAATTTTAGAAATCAACAAAGCCAACCCTCTTTATTCCCTCTTTAAAAAAAGAAAAAAGAAAAGAAATCAGTAAGGTACAAAAAGGTGAAATGTCTTACACAAAGCCTCACTGCTGATTAGTGTTAGAAACAGGTTTCTTGGGTCTCCTGATTCCTATGTTAATTTCCCATTCGATTTCTGAGAAATTGCAATTGAATCCTTTCTTACTCTAGGAGCAGATTGGCCAAACTTAATTGCATGAAAAACTGTGATTATTGTAATCTTTTTCTTCTCAGAAAGGTATTATGCTGTTTCTTCAAAAACTAAAAAGGGATCAGTGGCATAAGGTGGGGTAGGGAGAGTCAGCAAGAGAGGTCAGCCCCATTGGAGAAATATTTACAACTGATATCATTAGAACTGTCAGCATATGGAAATAAGAAAGCAGGGTCACATTTCGGTTGGTTTTATTTTTTTTTTTCAATGCAAAGACAATGCATGCCCTTCTTTGCCTGCACAAGGCTTGACGAGGGCAGCAATTATAAACACTGTCACTGATAGAATACTCTTCCCTGACTGGGCTCTGGAAAACACAAAAGGCACAAAAGAAGCAAATACGCTCTAGTAGAAGATGATGCCAAATATAAAATGATCTCCATTTTCCCTATGAGAATAGCCTCCAAATAAAAAGATTTTTGGCTACCTTGATTAGTTAGCTTTCTAGGGACATAGATGAAATAGTTAAACAACTCATAAGCTGGAATTTATTCACTTTATATTACATATTTTAAATTATATATTGTATAAAATCACATAAATGAAAAATAACATCATAATTTTCAAACATTGCTTACTTTCTGCCCTTATATTGCATGAAACAGTTTATTCAAGCTCTTCACACATAATTTCAATATCTTTATCATCTTTATCATCACCTGAACCATTTTCAAGTCATCTAACCGTTTCTAGAGCATATTATCTTTATTTCCTTCTAAATTGTCTGAGATATTGCATTTTAAAAAATCTCTGTAGGATGCTATCTCCAGAAATTTTGTTCAAAACAGAATCAGTCATTCCCATAAGCTTGTAGGTGCTGGGTTTGTTTTTTAAATGTATGCTGAATACTTTTGATGAAAAAATTTACTCTATTGCTTTTTTAAAAAGTTTCTTTGAAAGACTTGTTAAGGCAATATCCAACTTTGAAACTGTGAGATTGGACCTCAGGCATAACTATTAAATCTATGAGTGTCATTGCCTTTTTTAAAAACAAATCTGTAAGCAACCTTACCTTATCTTTGAGTATAGATGGTAAATAAGTCAGTCTTCAGCTGGGCGCTGAGAACAAAGCAGCAGCACCAGTGTCACACAGAATGCTGATGCTCAGGGTTAGCTCAGCCCTATATTCTTTTGCTGCCGAGCAGCACATCCATGCTCTTGACTGGGCAACTAATAAACTTCTAGAACGAAATTCAGCACCCTGCCAGATGGTTTTGCAAGAACAACGACCCCCAAACACCAATAAAACCACCAACTGCCAAAACATGGGCTCCTATGGTCTATTCACTCATAAGACAGGCTTGTGATCATGCTTCGGATGCCAGGATAACCAGGGCCATGCTTAGACCTGGACCAGCAGATCTGTAACCTGAGGATAGATTGTTTCCTCAAACACTAGCTGTTTAAAGCTGTTTTAATGCCTTCAGTTCCTCTGGCTGCAAATTCAAGATGGAGCAGGCAGTTCAGATTTGGCCCACTCTGAATTTGGTGTTTCCATGTGAGTCCGCCTTCATTGACAGTCATTTTTATGGGTTTTTCAATCTTCATTTCATGACAAGTCCTACTAAATAACCAGTTGCATACATTTGTAAATCTCCAATTAACAGAGAAGGTAGGCATCAGTCCTTCTTGTGGGGGAGTACCTAACAACATGATGTTGTAACGATCTGCTAGAGCACATGATGAGCCTGAAGCCAGTTTCCAGACCAGTTCTTCCTTTGAAGTTTATGTTTATGTATATGTATATATATACACACATATATATTTATATGTGTGTATATATAAAGCATTATAAAGAAAACCACAAAGTACACAGCCACTGCCTGAAGCAAATTTTCCTATTTAAGAAAACCTTTGCTTCATGCAGCTTACCAACTAAATGAGATTCAAGAACTATTTCTTGGATTATATTTTTCTTCTTTAAGAAAACATAAGCTTCTCTGCTTTCACTGTAAGAGGACTAAAAATAAGTTTAATGAGACCCTTAAGATCCAAACTGAAGTATGAAAAGAAATAGCTCCATAGCTATTTATGACAAACCCACAGCCAATATCATTCTGAATGGGCAAAACCTGGAAGCATTCGTTTTGAAAACTGGCACAAGACAAGGATACCCTCTCTCACCACTCCTGTTCAACATAGTGTTGGAAGTTCTGGCCAGGGCAATCAGACAAGAGAAAGAAATAAAGGTATTCAATTAGGAAAAGAAGAAGTTAAATTGTCCCTGTTCGCAGATGACAAGATTGTATATTTTGAAAAGCCCATTGTCTCAGCGAAAATCTCCTTAAGCTGATAAGCAACTTCAGCAAAGTCTCAGGATACAAAATCAATGTGTAAAAGTCACAAGCATTCCTATACACCAATAACAGACAAACTGAGAGCCAAATCATGAGTGAACTCCCATTCACAATTGCTACAAGGGAATAAAATACCTAGGAATACAACTTATAAGGGATGTGAAGGAATTCTTCAAGGAGAACTACAAACCACTGCTCAACGAAATAAAAGAGGAAACAAAAAAATGGAAGAACATTCCATGCTCACGGATAGGAAGAATCAATATTGTGAAAATGGCCATACTGCCCAAGGTAATTTATAGATTAAATGCCATCTCCATCAAGTTACCAATGACTTTCTTCATGGAATTGGAAAAAACTACTTTAAAGTTCATATGGAACCAAAAAAGAGCCCGCATTGCCAAGACAATCCTAAGCCAAAAGAACAAAACTGGAGGCATCACGCTACCTGACTTCAAACTATCTACAAGGCTACGGTAACCAAAACAGCATGGTACTGGTACCAAAATAGAGATATAGACCAATGGAACAGAACAGAGCCCTCAGAAATAACACCACACATCTACAACCATCTGATCTTTGACAAACCTGACAAAAACAAGAAATGGGGAAAGGATTCCCTATTTAATAAACGGTGCTGAGAAAACTGGCTAGCCCATATGTAGAAAGCTGAAACTGGATCCCTTCCTTACACCTTATACAAAAATTAATTCAAGATGGATTAAAGACTTAAATGTTAGACTTAAAACCATAAAAAACCCTAGAAGAAAACCTAGGCAATACCATTCAGGACATAGGCATGGGCAATGACTTCATGTCTAAAACACCAAAAGCAATGGTAACAAAAGCCAAAATTGACAAATGGGATCAATTAAACTAAAGAGCTCCTGCACAGCAAAAGAAACTATCATCAGAGTGAAGAGGCAACCTATGGAATGGGAGAAAATTTTTGCAATCTATCCATCTGACAAAGGGCTAATACCCAGAATCTACAAAGAACTCAAACAAATTTACAAGAAAAAAACAAACAACTCCATCAAAAAGTGGGCAAATGATATGAACAGACACTTCTCAAAGAAGACATTTATGCAGCCAACAGACACTTGAAAAAATGCTCATCATCACTGGTTATCAGAGAAATGCAAATCAAAACCACAATGAGATACCATCTCACACTAGTTAGAGTGGCAATCATTGAGAAGTCAGGAAACAACAGGTGCTGGAGAGGATGGGGAGAACTAGGAACGCCTTTACACTGTTGGTGGGATTGTAAACTAGTTCAACCATTGTGGAAGACAGTGTGGCGATGCCTCAAGGATCTAGAACTAGAAATACCATTTGACCCAGCCATCCCATTACTGGGTCCATACCCAGAAGATTATAAATCATGCTACTATAAAGACACATACACACATATGTTTACTGAGGCACTATTCACCACAGCAAAGACTTGGAACCAACCCAAATGTCCATCAGTGATAGACTGGATTAAGAAAATGTGGCACATATACACCATGGAATACTATGCAGCCATAAAAAAGGATGAGTTCATGACCTTTGCAGGAATATGGATGCAGCTGGATACCATCATTCTCAGCAAACTTTCACAAGGACAGAAAACCAAACACCACATGTTCTCACTCATAGGTGGGAATTGGACAATGAGAACACTTGGACACAGGGAAGGGTACATCACACCCCAGGGCCTGTCATGGGGTGGGGGCCTGGGGGAGGGATAGCATTAGGAGAAATACCTAATGTAAATGATGAGTTAATGGGTGCAGTAAACCAACATGGCACATGTATACCTATGTAACAAACCTGCACATTGTTCACATGTACCCTAGAACTTAAAGTATAATTAAAAAAAAAAAAAAGCTCTGTAAACTTAAGGCTGATTTTTTATTGTGAAAACTTTGTATTTTGATTACATTATTTACTTTTAGTTGTTTAGGAAAAGCAAAGTGTTAAAATCTAAGAAAAACTTTGAGACAAAATAACCCTGGCTCTTACCTGTAACCTACTTTAGCATCCTGGACAAATCATTTTACCCTGGTAGCTCTATCTTTTTTAATTGTAAGTGGGTTAGTTAAATCTCAGGTTTTTATAAAATTGTATGAAGATGACATTTCAAAAGGTTATATGAAAAAGACATTTGAATTCAACTCTGTCAAAGAACTTATACTCAGAATACATAAATCTTAAAAAAGAAATGAAGAAAATCCAATTTTTAAAAACTGGGCAAAAGACTTGAAAAGGGACTTTTTAAAAATACAGCATCTAAATAACAAATAAGCACATGAAAATATGTTCAACAACTTTGATTATAGAAATGAAGCCAAAATGTGATAACACTACAATTTATCAGGATGCCTTTTCAAAATTACCATATGTTGGTAAAGTTGTGGACCAGCCAAAACTCACACTGCTAATGGAAATGTACAGCAGTACAGCCACTTTGTAAAACTCTTTGGCAGTATCTGCTAAAGTTGGACGTATATAGGCCTTACAATCCAGCAATTCCACTCTTAGGTATATGCCCAACAAAATGAGTGCATATGTGCACCAAACAACATAAAATAATGTTTGAAGCAGTTTTATCTATAAGAGGCAAAAACTAGAAACCATCCCAATGTCTACCAGCAGTAGGATGAATAAATTAATTGTAGTATGTTATGCAATAGGAATGTGTATAGTAATGAAAAAGACTGAATTATTGCTACATTCAACAATGTGAATGGGTCTCAGAGATGCTAATGGTATGCAAAAGAAGAATGACACAAAAGAATATGCACTGTACAATTTCATTTATTTGAAGTTCAAAAACAAGCAAAACTAATTTTTGGTGCTAGAAGTTAGAATGGTGGGTTACCCGTGGGAGCACAATACTGGCTGGGAGGCTGGAGATGTTCTAAATTTTGATCTGGATTGTAGTTGTATGGGTATATTTGTTTATAAAAATGCATCGAGCTTTATTATAATGTCTATTGTCAATAAAAAGCATGTTTACTTGTAAAATTTTATTAAACTTTACTGTATTGCATGACACATCAATTTTAAAATTTATCCCCCGAATTTTTATGAGTGAAGAAAGATATACCTGAAGTTTAGTAACTCTTTCAAATATTATTTCTTGGGTTTCATTCAAAAAATAATATTTTTACTTTTAAATTACATATTTAGCATTTTTCTAAAATTATTTCTAGTTATATAGCTATTGTTTTAGCTATATATATGGATAGAGATGTCTAAGTAATATTCACAAATTATTCACCAAACATTAATTATTTTTTCCAGAGGGCAATAGTTTACTTTTGATATGGACCTTTCTATATTGTTTGAATTCTTAATGATGGCATATGTCATTTTTATAAAAATTATAGAGCCATTTTTCTTAAAGAAAAATGAATAAATAAAGCTATCTACGTGACATGGCTGACACTATCCCTTTCAAGGATAATTGAATGGGTTTGTACGATTCAATATTTGTAATAAAATCCATAGCCATGATCATTCTGAAATGCCTGCGTCTTCCTTCTCCCTTTCTGTTCACCAGCTGCAGTGCTGCTAATGGCTGAGGGCATCACTGAGACGTTCTGTAACTCACTGCAGGCGAGATGCTGCTTCAGGATCCCGTAACTTTGGCTGTTCTTCCTCTACTATATCTCGTCACACTTCTCCCAGTCACCTTTCCAGCAGCTGTGATTCCAGCTGATTTTGGCCACCCACATTGATCTGGACAGGATGCCTCTTAGGTAGATTTCAACATAGATGTCCCTTTCCCACCTCAAGCCAACCTGAATCCAGGAAGACTGTGGGCAGCCTGAGTACATGACATTTTTCTCACAGCTGAGGGTTGTTGACTCCCAAGTGGTGGATACTTGTCAAGGTTGATGCTATTACTTTTAATTACATGGTATTCAATCACCCTTCCTATCGGAGAGAAGGAATCTTTCTTTAAAGATCTTGATGGATGATAGGGTCTCCCCTTTCACCGAGAAAGCCAAAAAGGTCTCTGGCAGCTATTGGAATAGCATGTGGCCTCAACTCTCCCAGTAGGAACTTCCACACAAGGCTTGGAATCCTGAGGGGATGATATTAAGATACAGGAGTATCCAGTTTTTCATAAGAGGATTGAAAAATTGAGTGTCCATGGAAATGGTGGCAAGTGTCCGGTAGCAACACCAGTGACATTCTACCGGACTATCCTGAGACATGAATCTGGTCATATTCTCAGCTACACAGACTTCCTTGACTCTTGACTATTTCCTAAACTTGATTCACAAGCTACTCAACATTTTCCCAACAAATATCTTTTCTCCCACGCTATCCAGATGTGGTTTCTGCTGTATGCAACTAGGAACCCTGATCCCCTCCCACTACCTTTTTATTTTTTTCTGTCCAGTTGGAACCTGGAGAAAACTAACACTACCTCTCCATGAACCTACTTTACTGAAGGAAGAAAATTCCCATCATTCCCATCTCTCCACATCACCCTCCGCTTCTCTGGAATTTCCATCACTCCCAGAGCATTCCACATAAACTGGACCTGGTTAGTTGACCCTTTCCCCTTGGAATCCTTTACTCTCATTCCAAAAAAAAAAAAAAAAAAAATCTGTTTAAAAAGTCAGCCTACATTTTCCAAACTCCTTTGGGACTTTGTGAAAGGTGAAATGTATAAGCATGTTGGTATCTGGAAATGATTTTTAAAGATCCTTCTCTACATTCTGCTGTTTTATCAATAGTCAAGTATTCTATTTCTTGACTATTTTGTATTAGGTATATCTATACTTGATTTTACAAATTCATCATTGTGAAGGTAAAATCAATCAATATCACAACATCCAAGAGCCATCACCACTTTCCCACTTTCACATTAGTTTCTCACTCCTGAATTGCTTTCAAGAAATGATTTAGATAAAGAGAACCAAATGAAACAGGGTGGAAATTCAGAGAGAATTATGTTCCCATCTCTGTGACTGTGCTTTCT
This sequence comes from Macaca fascicularis, assembly GCF_037993035.2. Lineage (NCBI taxonomy): Eukaryota > Metazoa > Chordata > Mammalia > Primates > Cercopithecidae > Macaca > Macaca fascicularis. The sequence continues at coordinate 126,662,489 of NC_088379.1, forward strand.
TCATCAAAGGATATAGTAGAATGGATATTTGTTATACGTTGAGGCTGCATAGCAACTGTGCCCATCTTTACAGTGTATGGGAACTTGTTGCAGCAAATACCTTTCCCTGGTCCCTAGCAGACAGGACTCAGACAGGGAATGAGGGTCTTGCCCATCAACTGGTCAAGGGAAAACTAACAGGAAGATGAAGAAGCTGTGTAAAATTCACCCCTGCAAGGGAAACATGATGTGACAGACATTCATTTGTTTTGAGGAGGCCCAATGGGGATACCCAAAGCCAGCCCTGGGTAATAGTGAACTGCCATATCTGAGTCTACCACCAGCAGAGCATGGTTTGAGCAATCTTCTGGTAGTCCAAACCTGCCAGAGATTTCTGCAAACCACACAACTCATGCTAATAAATTTATATTCTGCTATAGCTAGTAAAAGAAGGTCCTTTTGACAACGGATAACCCTGAATGATAGTGGGGAAAATGCTTACACAAAGAATTTCTTTTATTTTCTTTCCTATTAAACAAAGAAACCTACCTGGATATGAAATAAATACCCTTTCAAATCCTAGTGTATGAAGTATACTCATTATTAATAGTCCTGCCTGCATAAAATACCTCAAAACCACAAATAAGTATCATTTATAATGGTGATAAATAACCATCGCTCAGATTGCAGGGAGCTTTAGAAACACTGAATCTCACTGCATGCTGTTCACGTTCATCTGCAAGGAAGAGAACTAGTACCATTGTTTAGTCTGAATTGAACCATACAAACAATATTATGTGTTTTGTGTGATATATTGTGCCAGCAATGTAATAAATCTTCTTCAATAACTTTGCACTGCCTCAACCTTACAGAGAATAACTTTTTTTTTTTTTTTTTTTTTTGAGATGGAGTCTCCTCACCTGCCCAGGCTGGAGCACAGTGGCGCGATCTCAGCTCAATGCAACCACTGTCTCCCGAGTTCAATAGATTCTCCCATCTCAGCCTCCCGAGTAGCTGGGATTACAGGCCCCTGCCATCGTGCCCAGCTAATTAGAGAACAACTTTTTACAGGACTTAGCATCATATTTTTATTTGTATAAAATAAACATAAAACTAGAGTTTATTTCCTGTTAACCATTTTGTGAGTCTTTTTGTACACTTCCAAAACACCAATAGCCACTTTGTTATTTTTGTTTTTGTTAACATCTTTGAGCCACACAAATATTTAGAAGATGTATGTGGTATCAAATTCATAATTTTGTGTAAACAAAGCTCACCCCTTTCTATATAGTTCATACTTCTAAGCCAAGGCAAAGACAAAATAGAGATCATTTTTCTTTGACAATTTTATTTAGCATAAGAGAATATATACAGGCATTACACCTGTAAAAAACAATTCCATGTAAATAATAAATATTAACCCCATAATTTGGTTTATATCTTTATCCACCTATCAAATTCCACAACCATTCCCTTAATTTACATTTTTGCTAGTTTGGTCAGGATTCATAGTTGGAGACAATAGAATCTTCTTTACCTGATTGATGCAAAAGGAATTACTAAGTGATATGAATAGTTCACAGAATTGTTAAGAGAGCTGAGAAAACAGACTATGATGACTTCATTAACCACAACAAAGAATTAGGCCTCTCAAGGAGTTTCTACCTTTAACTTGCCTCTGCCCCTGTGGATTTGTGGCTGAATCAGTGGGCTGATACTAGTGCTGCTCCTATGACGATGGTTCTAGCTCCAGAATTGCATCATCTCTTCCACCCTTTTCCAACAAAATGTAGCCCCATGTCTGCCTCTCTCCCTTGTAACTCAGTTCCATATCGGTTTTGTGTAAGTGCAGCTGTACACAGGACGGACCCTAATGCATATGCAATGTCCTAGTTGCAGAGGAGTCTGGGAAATACAGGTTTGGGTGTTTTAGTTTCTACAGCACAAAAAGATATGATAGAAGGGAGTTGAAATGAGACTTGATCAAGCCCAATCCAATAGTATAACTCATAACTTTCTTACATTTCTACTGAGGCCAGAATGGTCTTTAAAATCAAACCGGAATGTTGCTACTCCTGACATAAAATCCTTCAGGGAATTATGAAATCATTCAACATGGGAACTCTTCAGCATGCATTATAAAACTTTGATGATTCAACCCTTATCCAGGTCTATAGCCTCATCTCCTTCCCTCATATATGCATTTACAAAGTCAATATGTGGTTTCAGACCTCCCAATCTTTGCATATTCTGTTCTCTTTGCCTGGAACATCTTTCTCTGTCTTCTTTCCCTAACTAATTCCTACTAGTACTTCAATTAGCTTTGTTATTATCACTTGTTCCCAAAGATGCCCAGTCCCTGTGATACGATGGGATGTCTACCCGTCTGGTCTCATATAATACTCTATGCATATTGATTTGTAGCACTCATTTCATGGAACCGTCATTAGCCTGATTTATTTTTCAGTCTTCCACATTAGACCATGACTAAGGTAAGGTTTATTATCTACCTCTATAACCCCAGTACTTTCCATAATGCCTAACACACACACAAAAATTCTTTGTAAATAAATGGACTGCAGGGAGAGGATGAATAGGCAGAGCACAGGGGATTTTTAGGGCAATGACACTATTCTACATGATACCAGAATGTTGGAAACATGTCATTATGCATTGTCAAAACCCATAGAATGTACAACCCCAAAATGTAAACTATGAATTTTGGGTGACAATGATGTGTCAGTGTAGGTTCATTGGTTTTGACAAGTTAACCACTCTGATGTGTGTGGCAGGAGGTATATGGGAACTCTGCATTTTCTGCTCAAGTTTGCTGCAAATCTAAAAATGCCCTAAAAATTAAAGTCTATAATGGGACACACGGAAGTAAAGTGTGTGGAGTGATAGACAATGGAGACTTGCAAGGGTGGGAAGTGGGAGGGGGTGAATGATGAGAAACTACTTAATGGGTACAATGTACATTATTCCGATGATGAATCCTCTAAAAGCCCTGACTTCACCACTATATGATATATCCATGTAACAAAATTACACTTGTAAACCACAAACTTATACAAAGTAAAGTCCATTTAAGAAAAAAATGAAAAGAAAATGAATGAGTGTAATTGAATAAAAATATAATTGTGGGCCAGGACTAAAGGAAGGAGTTTCTGAATGCTTGCCTAGAAATGCAAAGTTAAAGAACACAGTACTTTCATAACACAAGAAGGAAGAAACTGTTCAATCTCTTTGTTTGACAGAAGAGGAAATCAAGGAACATAGAGTTATTTTCTCAAGGCCACACAGATAAAATCTGAGCAGGGAACAAGTGTTTCATTCCTGCCTTCATACTTGAATGACCCTGGACTATTGAAACGGTTCGGTATCACAAGGCCTTGGCTTGTTTAGAATCTAAAGAATTAAACTCTAAAGATCTGGCAATGACTTAGGAGTTTTGTTCTATTAAGAATGAACTTATATACTTCAAGCAAATTATTCTTAGGGAACGCTCCAGAGCCCCTTCTCAAAATGACATCAGATTTAACAACCAAACCTTTGTAGATTTTAAGCAGAAGAACATAATAAAGTTATTAAAGTATCAAGTGAGATAATGCATGAGAGAGGAAATATAAGGGTTTGTCATGATTAAATCTATTTCTTGGAATAACACAATATCTGCCCTAAGCTAGAAAGTGAATAAGTAATTTGTTTCAGAATGAGAAAAAAACTCTCAAGCCTGGTAAAGGCTATCACCCAATATGGCTTTTCCTGAGAAATAATTTTATAAGCCTCCAAATGGAAAGACAAACAATTTTTAAATATTTTTGTATATTGTACTTTATTTAACCCTAGTAAAATGTCACACTTTAAATTGTGGTCTGAGAGAAATTTATTGTTTATTATACACAACATCTGTTCAACTCAGTATTTTGCTTTTTAATAAGAAACCCTGTAAAATGTCATCAATAAGTCTGAAAACTTAGTTGAAATTTAGAATTCCTAGGAAATATCGTGTACCAGAATTGACTCAGAGAAACATGTAAATAGGCAGAGTCATTAAAGAAATTAAATCAATAAAATCTTCCCACGAAAGAGGTAAGAGGCCCAGAGGACTTTATAGACAGTCAATAAACAGATCATTCTAATCTGATACAGACTCTTGATTTCTCTCACACTGATACAAACTTTATGCCAAAAACAACGACAATAGAGGAAATCAAATATCCTCAAACTCATGGATGTAGGTATAAAAATCCTAAACAAAACATTAGAAAACAAAATCCAATCAATAGTCTATAGTAAAACATGATCAAGTCAGGATTACTCTAGGGTAATGGAAGCTTAACAATGGAAAAGCTATTCACCATGTTAGCAAAATTAAGGAAATAAATCATATAATCATCTCTGTAAACAGACAAAAAAGCATTCAATGAAATCCAACATTATCTTCCTGATAAAACTCTTGACAAGCACCCCAAAACAGAATTTCTTTAACTTAATAAGTGTATCTGACAAGAACTTATGACAAACCTCACACTTGGTGGCAAAAACATTAAAATTATTACCAAAAATTTGGGAACAAGCCTAAGAAACACTCCATCAACTCTTCTATTTGATATTACTGTCGAGATCCTAGGCAGTAAGATATAACAAGAAACAGAAACAAAATATAATTGGGAAAAAAAGTAAACTACCTTATTATTTGCAAAGCTATAGTTGTCTACATAGAAAATTCGTGGTTGTCAGTGGAGAATAACTGAAGAATGGGAAGAGGATTTGGAGATTTAAAAGTAGTAAATAAATAGTAAAGCAACAGAGGACTGGAAATGCCATAGATTGAGAAATGTGATTAATTCGACCACCTGGGGTTTAAAAATATATAGACAAGCTACCAGAATAAGAAAAGAGCTTAGCAATGGGATCATATTCAAAAATCAATATTATCTCTGAGATTTATCCATGTTGTTATATGTAGCTGTAGCTCATTCATTTTCACTACTTTATAGTATGCTATTGTGTGCTATACCATAATATATCCGTTCTGTTGATGGGCATATGAGTTGTTTTCAGTTTTTAATTGTTATATACAATGCTACCATGGATATTATTGTGTATGTTTCCTGGCATGTATGCTCATATAGAGTACACACCTGGAAGTAAATAACTGAGTCATTGAGCATGCATATATTTCACTTTGTTAGGTAATGCTAATTTTTTCTGAAATACTAGTACACAGTGCCACAGCAGAGTGTAAGCATTTCGGTTCCTTCTAGTCTTCAATCACATTTGGAATTGTTAGACTCTTTAATCAATTTCATAAAGATGAAATGGTATGTGATAATTTTGCTATTTTGTATATTCTTCGTTATTAATGAAGCTAAATATCTTTTCGCAAGTTCATTTTCCTTTTGTGTTTCCTTCTCTATGAAATGTCTATACATGTCTCTGGCAAGTTTTTTTTTCTTTAATTTGTGCTGTAATTGAATATTTTTGATGGAAAGAAATTACTGTATTGTTCTTTAAAAGTAATCTTTGAAAAGATTGCTTATGCCAATATCTAACCTTGAAATTGTAAAATACTGAGTTTTTTTAACTACAAATGTAGTATGTCTATTTATTTGAGTTCTTCTTGAGTCTTACCTCTCAATAAAGGCTTAGAACTTTCTGGATAGAAGCCAAGCACATTTTACGTTAGATTTATTCCTATATATTTTTGTTGCTATTGTTAAGTCACATATTACTTCCTTTGCATTTCTAACTGCTTTTTGCTAGTATCATGCTACACTTTGTATTTGTAATATCTGGTGTGTTTCAATTACGCATATCACCACAACACAAAGAAACACTTGTTATTAATCAACGTTATATGTATAAAAATTAGAATCAGAAAGGAAAGGGATTGTTGAGTCATTATTCTGTTCTAGGTATTGAACTAGGAACTCCACATATTATCTCACTTCAAATATATTAATCTCAGTGCGAAGAGAAGGCTTTCTGTGTGTATGTGTGTGAGAGAACAGTTACCATGAGATCTACCCTCCTAACAAATGTTTACATATACAACAGTATTGTTACCTTTAGGCACTGTTTGTATAGCATATCTCTAAGATCTTAATCATCTTGCATAACTAAAACTTTATAGTGTTGAAAATAACTTCCCATTTGCTCCTCCCCTCTACCCTCTGCTTATGTGTGTTTGACTATTTTGTATTCCTTATATAAGTGATATCATGTGTATTTTGCTTTTTGTAACTGGCTTATTTCACTTAGCAAAATGTCCTTAAAGTTCATTCTTGCTGCTGTACATAGTGGAATTTCTTCCTTTTTTAAAGCTGAATAATATTCCATTGTATGTATATACCACGTTTTTATCATTCATCCATCAATGCATATTTAGGTTGTTTTCACACTTTATCCATTATGACCAATGGTGCAGTGAACATGGGAGTACAAACATTTCTTCAAGATCATAATTCCAATTCTTTTGGATAAATACCCAGAAGTTGGATTGCTGCATTGTATGGTGGTTTTATTTTTAATTATTTAAGGAACCTCCACCCTGTTTACATAGTGGCTGCACTATTTTATATTTGCACCAAAGAATGTAGATAGGATACAATTTCTCAACATACCAACACTTCTCAGCTCTTGAGTTTTTGATAAAGGCTATCCTAACAGGTGTGAGGTGATATCTCATTGTGGTTTTGATTTTCATTTCCCTGAAAACTATTCATATTGAGCATCTTTTCATATACCTGATGGCCATTTGTATGTCTTCTTTGTAGGATTTTCTATTCAAGTCATTTGCCTGTTTTAAATTGAGTTATTTAAGTTTTGCTACTGAGTTGTTTTTGTATATATTTTGAAAATTAACCCCCCCTCAGATACATGATTTGCAAATATTTTCTCCCATTCTGTAAGTTGTCTTTTCACTCTTTATCATTTCCTTTGCTGTGTAGAAGAATTTTAGTTTGATGTGGTCTCATTTGTCTGTTTTTTGTTGTTGTTGCCTGTGCTTTTGATGTCATATCTAAGAAATCATCAGCAAGATCAATACCATGAAGTTTTCCCCGATGTTTTCTTCTAAAGGTTTTATAGTTTCAGGGCTTATGTTTAAGTTTTTAATCCATTTTGAGTTGACTTTTGTTATGGTATTAAGATAAGGGTCCAACTTCATTCTCTCGCATGTGGATATCCAGTTTTCTCAACACCTTTCCCGTTTGTATATCCTTGGTATCCTTGTGGAAGATCAGTTGACCACATATGGTCAACTGGTTTACAAGATGTAGACAATGTTCCACTGGTCTACAAGTCTATCTTTGTTGTTGTTGTTGAGATGGAGTCTCATTCTTGTCACCCAGGCTGGAGTGCAATGGTGCAATCTTGGCTCACTGCAACTTCTGCCTCCTGGGTTCAAGCAATTCTCCTGCCTCAGCCTCCAGAGTAGCTGAGACTACAGGTACGTGCCACCATGCATGGCTAATTTTTGTATTTTTAGAAGAGGTGGGGTTTCACCATGTTGGCCAGGCTGGTCTCGAACTCCTGACCTCAGGTGATTTGCCCACCTCGGCCTCCCAAAGTGCTGGGATTACAGGCATGAGCCACCATGCCAGGTCTACAGATCTATTTTTATGCCAGTTACCAAACTGTTTTAATTACCATAGCTTCATAACATATATTGAAATAAGGAAGTGTGATGCCTCCAGCTTTGTTCTTCTTTCTCCAGATTGTTTTGGCCATTGGGACCTTTGTGATTCCACATGTATTATAAGACTTTTGTCTCTATTTCTGTAAAAAAAAAAAATGCCACCAGGATTCCAATAAGGATTGCATTAAAACTATGGATCATTTTGGGTGGCATAGATATTTGACAATATTAAATCTTCCAATCTGTGAGCATGAAATATCTTTCCATTTATTTGTGTCTTCTTTAATTTCTTTCATCGATGTTTTATAGTTTTCAGTGTACAAGTCTTTCACCTTCTGTTAAGTTTATTCCTATTTCATCTTTTTTGATGCTATTATAAATAGGATTATTTTCCTACTTTCCTTAATTTCCAACAGTTTGTTGTTCATATGTAAAAAAAATACTGATTTTTGTATGTTGACTTTGAATCCTGTCTGTTTACTGAATTTGTTTATCAGTTCTATCAGTTTTTTGGAGACTCTAGTATTTTCTACACATAAGATCATGTCATCTGCAAACAGAGATAATTTTACTTCTTTCTGATTTGAATGCCTCTTATTTCTTTTCCTTGTCTAATTGCTCCGGCTGGGACTTCCACTACTGTAGGGAATAGAAGTAGTGAGAGTGAACATACTTGTCTTGTTCTTGGTCTTAGAGGAAAGGTTTTCAACCTTTCACCATTAAGTATGATGTAAGCTATGGGTTTGTCATATATGGCCTTTTTTTTTGTTGAGGTACATTCCTTCTGTATCTAATTTGTCACATTTTTATCATGAAAAAATGTAGAACTTTGTCAAATGCTTTTTCCACATCTATTAAAAGGACGGTGGTTTTTAATCCTTCATTCTGTTCACGTGATGTATCATGTTAATTGGTTTGCATATGTTGAAACATCCTTGCATGCAAGGGATAAACCCCACTTTGTTGTGGTGTATGATGCTTTGACAGGAAGATTTTTATTCTCATTTAATAGTTTAAAAATGAGATATGGTTTAGCAAATTTTAACCAGAATCTGAACACAGAAGGGAGACAAAGGAAAAAAGAATATGAGGGAAGATAGAGAGGTGTGTGGAAAAGATGAGGGAAGGCAAGAAAGGGAGAGAAGGAGCACGGATTACAGGAGGCAGAGAGAAGTCTAGGGAAACAGAGAGAGAAGCATGATGGGAAGTAGATCACTCTCCATACTGCACCCACTTCCACCAGCTCTACAGTGCTAGAACCACATATGCAACAGGAACTCATTTTTATGCTTCCACAACCTGCTACTCCCTAAGTCTTTCACTAATTTGCCAAAATATATTCTTTCTTAAAATAGTATCAATTTGTAAGTTTGACATTATTTCCAAATAAAAAGGTTAAAATAATAGTCAACTTTAGTAAAGAAGAGCTTTGTTTGTGAGCAATTCAGATCCCCGTAACTTGTCAGTCTCTCTACTTTTAAGCAGAGCTGGCCCTCCATCTCCTTTTGGCCTCCTTTTGCCCCTGCCTCATGTGGTCCCTTGGTTGCCCCAGAACTAATTATGGAATCTCTTGTGGGCATGTCTTTCCTGTGCACTATTCTGAGGTTCTTGAACTTTCCCTATTCTCATTCTCTTCTATTAAAACAACGCCCCTGCGTCTCATACCCAGAAGACCTTCCTCTCTGGCAGTAATCATGTAAATCAGTTCTTGAAAGCCTAAAATGCATGTCTCATTTAAAACAACATTAAGAGAAAAGATTAATGGAAAAATAACAGGAAGTATTGAAGCCAAGAAATATTGTAGTAAACAGGCCTTTTGCCATGTCCCAAATCACACCGCATCTATACCTCTACTATCTCTTTAACAAAACTTGTTTTGCTAGAATAATAAACAGGTGCAAGACAAAAGAAAAGAATAGAGACTCTATTTAGCATAATATCTCAAAGATTTAAAACTGACATTATTTTTAATATAATAATGCACTATATGAAAAATTGAGCAAGCTTAGGAGACCTTTGTAAATCAAAGAAAGATCAAGACTATCAACATAATAAGACACTGGGATTATGCCGTAAGAGGCACCCAGTCTTAGCAAGGGAGCAGCTTGCTCTTATTATTTGTCACCTGGAAGTTAGATCAGGAAGCTGTCTTTTTCATTACTCTCTCTTCCTACCTGCTACGTCTGAACCATCCTCACCCCAGGTGCTTCCAGGGAAAAAACAAAACAAATTTAACAACTGATGGCTCAGGCCAAAGCCTGAGAGAATAAAGAAGCAGGACTGTGTGAGCATGTGTTTGCAGGGGCAGGGGCAGGGGCAGGTGGATGAAAACACTCAGGGCCAGTCGTGGAGGCAGGGAAGAGAAGACATCTGCAGTTGATGTCGAGACGGCTGTGCCACTGTAGAAAAGAGAAAAAAAAAACTGACTTCACTACTCCCTGCTTTCTCAGATGTGCCTCAATGTTTAATAGTGAGATTTTTGTAGTAATGAACAGTACTTTTTGCCCTTCTAAACATTAACAGCGTAGCTAAGAGGTTACGTAAATAAGCATTTCCTTTGTAGATTACATAAGCAGGTCATCATTGCTTTATGGTGGTACAAGGGAAAATTTTCATCCTACTGCTTTGCCTTTTATGAGATGAGGCTGAAAATGATTTTCTACTTATTTTCTCCCCTTGATCTTTTCTGCCACCTTTCAGATCAATAAAATACAATGACAATGACTCACAGCTTTCCTACCAGAGTTTGTCAGAACAGCTGTTAGGAATTATTCCATTCTAAATAAGCGAACCTTCACCTTTGTGCTTTCTCATTAGATTCATGTGTGTTCATTCAACCATTAATTAAATAGATAATAACTGAGAATCCATTGAATGCATTGTGCTGAGGCTGTGTCCTAAGTCTGTTCCTTCAATGCTCAGGAAACTGTCATAGACTGCTATTTATTAAAACGAACCTTAGAAAAAATAAGGCAAACTTGGTTCTGTGTGCTATTATTGCTTCTCAATAGAGATACTTGTATAATCTAAAGTGATAAATAATCTATAATTTTGTAATGTGTATTCCACCTTTCATCTTTTCCCTTTTGCAACTCTATTTTTTAATAAAGCCTGTGTTATTTTTAAAGACAAAAATCCTATACATATTTATTATCTTGCAAACAAATAAAAATTCATTTTATCAAGATCTTTCATTCCAGAAGCCCTTACATATCCTTATGTGAAAAGATTGCTCTAGGGCTTCTCACCTGCCTTATGAAAGCAACTCAGTGGCAACAGCTAAACCCTAATTTTGAATTTTGAAAGTTGATCCAAGAGTAACATTAAACAGTAACTCACCCCAACAAGGAACTAACGAAAAATATTTCTATGTAACTATATAGAATAACCAGGGTACAAACAAACAAAAAAAAAAACCTCTGACTACATTAAGTAATAAGTGAATTTATTATAAGGATATGGATATGCTCAGGATTCAGGTAAAAGTTAAAGAATCAGTCTCGGAAAAAAATAGAAAGTAGGCAACTTCAACACAGTAGCAGGAAAGAAATGACAGTCTCTTCTGCTAGAAGGAATGAACTCCAGTGCCCTTACACCCTTTCTCCTGCTCACAAAATTCCTGTTCAACAGCAGGGATGGAAAGGGGGCATCCAACTACTCCATTTGGTACCTTGAGTGACATCCACTACACTGATTCCAATGGGGCAGAGGCAGTGTATTAGTTTCCTATGGCTGCTACAACAAATCACCGCAAATCGGTTGGCTTAAAGCCACAAAAATATATTCTCTCACAGTTCTAGAGGCCGGAGTTCAGTATCAGTTTCACTGGGCTGAAATCAAAGTATAGGCAGGGACTAGGCCTCCCTCTTAAAAGGATAGATATGGTTTCATCTAGGATAATCCAGGATAATCTGCCATCTCAAGATCTTTAATTTAGTCCCATCTGCAAACTTTTTTTTTTGCTATACCAAGGAACAGTTACATGTGCCAGGGATTAGGACCTTGATACTTTTGTGGGGACATTTTTCAGCCTACCACTGGCACAGGCAGAGTGTAGGTACTGGCATCAAAAGAAGAGGATAGCCAAAAATTGGAAACAATCAAAATGCCCTTCAATAAGTGAATGGATGAACAAACTGTGGGACATTAGTACAACAGAATATTATGCAGTAGTAAAAAGCAATGAGCCAACAAGCCATGAAAAAACATGGATGACCCTTAAACATATGTCGCTAGGTGACAGAGCCAGTCTGAAAAGGCTACATCCCCTATGACTCCAATTATGCGGCATTCTGGAAAAGGGAAAATTAGACACTGAAAAGATCCGTGGTTGATAGAGGTGTGGGGGAGTGAGGGAGAATAAGGAAGGGATGAATAGATGAAGCAAAGGGAATTTTGAGGGTGGTGAAACTATCGTGTATGATGCCGTAATGGTAGATACATGACATTATACATTTGTCACAACCCAACTGTACAACATAAAGAGTAGACCCTGATGTAAACTCTGGACTTTAGTTAATAATATTTCAATATTGGTTCATCAGTTGTAACAAATGTATCACACTAATGCAAAATGTTAATAATAGGGGAAACTGGGAGGGGAAAAAAAGGAAGTATTTGGGAACTATCTGTATTTTCTGTTCAATTTTTCTGTGACCCAAAGCTGCTATAAGTTATAAAATCCAATAACTTTTTGAAAAAGAATAGACCATATGCTGAGGAGTCATAAGAAAAATAATACGGGCTGGGCATGGTGGCTCAAGCCTGTAATCCCAGCACTTTGGGAGGCCAAGACGGGCGGATCACGAGGTCAGGAGATCAAGACCATCCTGGCTAACACGGTGAAACCCCGTCTCTACTAAAAAAAAAAAAAAAAAAGAACAAAGCTGGAGGCATCACGCTACCTGACTTCAAACTATACTACAAGGCTACAGTAACCAAAACAGCATGGTACTGGTACCAAAACAGAGATATAGACCAATGGAACAGAACAGAGTCCTCAGAAATAATACCACACATCTACAGCCATCTGATCTTTGACAAACCTGAGAGAAACAAGAAATGGGGAAAGGATTCCCTATTTAATAAATGGTGTTGGGAAAATTGGCTAGCCATAAGTAGAAAGCTGAAACTGGATCCTTTCCTTACTCCTTACACGAAAATTAATTCAAGATGGATTAGAGACTTAAATCTTAGACCTAATACCATAAAAATCCTAGAGGAAAACCTAGGTAGTACCATTCAGGACATAGGCATGGGCAAAGACTTCATGTCTAAAACACCAAAAGCAACGGCAGCAAAAGCCAAAATTGACAAATGGGATCTCATTAAACTAAAGAGCTTCTGCACAGCAAAAGAAACTACCATCAGAGTGAACAGGCAACCTACAGAATGGGAGAAAATTTTTGCAATCTACTCATCTGACAAAGGGCTCATATCCAGAACCTACAAAGAACTCAAACAAATTTACAAGAAAAAAACAAACAACCCCATCAAAAAGTGGGCAAAGGATACGAACAGACATTTCTCAAAAGAAGACATTCATACAGCCAACAGACACATGAAAAAATGCTCATCATCACTGGCCATCAGAGAAATGCAAATCAAAACCACAATGAGATACCATCTCACACCAGTTAAAATGGTGATCATTAAAAAGTCAGGAAACAACAGGTGCTGGAGAGGATGTGGAGAAACAGGAACACTTTTACACTGTTGGTGGGATTGTAAACTAGTTCAACCATTATGGAAAACAGTATGGCGATTCCTCAAGGATCTAGAACTAGATGTACCATATGACCCAGCCATCCCATTCCTGGGTATATACCCAAAGGATTATAAATCATGCTGCTATAAAGACACATGCACACGTATGTTTATTGTGGCACTATTCACAATAGCAAAGACTTGGAATCAACCCAAATGTCCATCAGTGACAGATTGGATTAAGAAAATGTGGCACATATACACCATGGAATACTATGCAGCCATAAAAAAGGATGAGTTTGTGTCCTTTGTAGGGACATGGATGCAGCTGGAAACCATCATTCTTAGCAAACTATCACAAGAACAGAAAACCAAACACCGCATGTTCTCACTCATAGGTGGGAACTGAACAATGAGATCACTTGGACTCAGGAAGAGAACATCACACACCGGGGCCTATCATGGGGAGGGGGGAGGGGGGAGGGATTGCATTGGGAGTTATACCTGATGTAAATGACGAGTTGATGGGTGCTGACGAATTGATGGGTGCAGCACACCAACATGGCACAAGTATACATATGTAACAAACCTGCATGTTATGCACATGTACCCTAGAACTTAGTATAATAATAATAAATAAATTTTTAAAAAAATACAAAAAATTAGCCAGGCGTGGTGGCGGGCGCCTGTGGTCCCAGCTACTCGGGAGGCTGAGGCAGGAGAATGGCGTGAACCTGGGAGGCGGAGCTTGCAGTGAGTGGAGATCTGGCCACTGCACTCCAGCCTGGGGGACAGAGTGAGACTCCTTCTAAAAAAAAAAAAAAAAAAGAATAATAATACGAATCTCAGATAGACTGACTTTCAAAGTCAGATTCCATTACAGCTTCCAAGCTAGCTGGATCTTGCCCCAGTTCTCATGGAACACTGGATAAATCAGTAAATTTGTTATTGTATGATATCATGAGAACAAAGATAGTATGAATACCATAGCCTGTAAATAATCAAAATATAGTATCATTTATAAAATATAAAATCATTTAAGTAGTAAACAAACTGCCTTCTTCCAACCCTGATCACATCCACGAATACTTAACATGTGTGAGTAATGGAATGATACAAATTTTACCTCCTTTTCCCTCCCCAGATTACCTCTGTAAGAAGTGTTAAATACGAGGAGAAAAGGCCAAAAGAGAAATCACAAAATGGATGAAATAATGAAATAATGGATAAAAAATATGGGCATGAGAAATCCACAAATTGTACCTTCATTCTCCAAATTAATTGTTATTTTAAAACCCACCTTAGCCAGGTTCATTGATGCACACCTGAAGTTCCAGCTCAGGGGGCTGAAGTGGGAGGATTGCTTGAGCCTAGGAGTTTGAGACCAGCTGGGGCAACATATTAAGACTCCATATGTTACAAATTAGTTAAATAATTAATTAAAAACAAAACAAAACAAAAAAAAAACGCCTTGCCCTAATTTAATATCAGAGGGCTGAAGGAAAAAAAAGTAGCCTTCAGTTTGCAGATGACTCTCTAACCTGAAAATTCATAAATCGGAGTATGGCACTGTGTGGTGTAATTATTCTCACTCCCGCTGCCAGGCCCCTCTGACAGCACCTCATCAGAAGTCAGAGAAGGTGCGGGGTGGGAGAGAAGGGGCAGGGGAGAGTTCTTTGAAGGAAGCAGAAAATAGACTATTGAAATGAGTATAATGCTGTCCAGTAAAAGTTGACTGAATAAATCATTTCTAACAATTGATTTGTCCTGGCACATTTGTGCTGCTGGACTTATTTAATAAGTCCAATAATTAAATATATAATTATTCAGCTGATACTTATTTTAAGCCTCCAACTGATCCCTTCCTTTAAAATAAAGTTACACTTTCATATACCTTGGAGCACAATTGGATCAATCATTTCTGTGGCCCCTAAATTATACCTTACCAATCATTATGAAGTTTTTTTGTTCTTCTTTTTTGAGATGGAGTCTCGCTCTGTCACCGAGGCTGGAGTGCAGTCACGAGATCTCGGCTCACTGTAGCCCCTGACTCTCAGGTTCAAGCAATTATCTGCCTTAGCCTCCCGAGTAGCTGGGATTACAGGCACCTGCCACCACACCCAGCTAATTTTTTTGTATTTTTTGTAGAGACAGGGTTTCACCATCTTGGCCAGGCTGGTCTTGAACTCCTGACCTCATGATCCACCTGCCTAGGCCTCCCAAAGTGCTGGGATTACAAGTGTGAGCCACCGCGCCCAGCCTTCATTGTGGAGTATTTTTAAAGGGATAGTGATCCCTGAAAACTCAACCCCTAAGAAAACATTAATTTTCAACCTCTCCGTACAAAGTGTTTCATGTACATGTGAGCTCTAGCACACTGTCTACACAGTGCAGGCCAGATTCGAATCTGAGGGGTTACACTCTGCCATTTCATTAAAATCCTGCCAATTCAAGTGAGGTAGCACTTCTCAAGGGAAGAAAAACAAGTACAAGTTTCCTATTGCAGAATATTCTGACATTCTGTCTCCTGTGCTTGCAGTCTATTATGAGCAATATATTTGCAGAATCACATACCAAAAAATACTATTCTCAGTTCCCTCTTCTAATTCTCTGGAGTTATGTGCATATCTTGAAGCCTGAATCTCCCACTTTCTGCCTCATTCACTGACAGGTTCAAGAACCACTGACCCTTAATTCCATCACCTGCCCCAAATATATAAAAACAAGTCTTCCCAACACACAACTAGCCAACCTTTTGGTTATTTTACTCTTCATACTGTGCCAATTTGTAGATACCTATTTCTTTAAAACTCTCCTAATTTCGTTTATTGTTTCAGATGAACATCTGAAATGCCATAAGAGCATCCCCTGCAAAGTTATATTGCAAGTTTTAATTATAAGAAAATGCCAAATTTGCATATAAAGGGCTATATCACTTGTTTATGAGCATAGAGATATCCTGAGCTGCTACAGGCTTTGCAGGCCCTGTCACCTCAAGCACAAGCCAAAATATGAAGACTGTGCTGTTTTGTGATTCCAGACTCAGTTATGTTGCTAGTAGATGTAATGGCACCAGTTTTATCCATCAGTGAACAGTAGTGAGCCAGAAAGGAGATCTGTGTGAAGATCTGTTTCTCTTCACTCTAGGCTGATAAGGATCCTAAATCAGCAAGATTAGGGGAATACTTACCTTCACTCTATGGACCCTGTGGTCTGCACTAAGGTCTGCTATTTCTTGCTCCGGGACCTCTATAATTGTAGTTTTAGTCTTTGCTTATGCCCATATGCAAAGTATTCGGGTAACCAGCATTTATTAGTTGATTTTCTGCAGAGGCCTCTGCTTCTATTTAGTCCACATTCAGAGGTATTTGATACCTACTATATGCCTGGCCCTGGTCTAGGCAATGGGAATAGACCAGTAAACAAAACAGACTCCCTTTCATCCACACATTCTGAAAAATAAACACTTCTTGCTTCCCACATTATTACTTCCTTCAGAATCTTCTCTAAACCTGTCCTGCATCTGCACTCTTTTTCCCAGCATGATCCTGGGAAATCCATAATTCTCCTGCATAATCCCTGTCACTAAGAAAAGGAGACTTGTTTTAAACATTTCTAAACAGTAGTGTGGAAGTTTGCAATCTATGCAAAAAAGATATTCTCTCATTGAGCAAAATTATGTAGGATGCCACAACACTTTCCCAGTACACATCCATCTCAAAATGTGTTTCTCTTCAACCATTGTAAGCCAACTATCCTTAGGATCCCCTAAGGATGGTAGTTTTCAAGGAGGTCTTAGTGGATATTCCTGGTGTAGATTATAAAATATCATTACATGGATAACGCAGTCAGTCTTTTCCCTGATTTACAGAGTGGAAGTAACCCCCATGATTTAATCATTTCTCTGTCTCTATATATATATAGGCTAAGGTTGGCAATGCTTAAATTAGGACACAAATTTGGGGTAGAGGAAGGGAGACTTTTGTCACCTAGTACTGCCAAGTATGACAAACTCACTGTTCCTTTCATTTGTTATTGTGACATAGAACATCACAATTAGCACTTTCACGTGAAAGGCAACCAGACAGAAGTTGGAATACTGTTAAAATCAAACTGCCAGCCTGGATAATATAGTGAGACCTTGTGTCTATAAAAAAAATTATTTTAAAAATTAAACTACCAGGCTGAGTGCAGTGGCTCACACCTCTAAGCCCAGCACTTTGGAAAGCTGAGCCAAGAGGATCGCTTGAGGCCAGTTCAAGACCAGACTTGGCAATATAGTGAGGCCCCATCATTACAAAAAAAAAAATTTAATCAATCTACCAATAGTTTGGTACCATTTTAATTGACAAATAAATGAAAACAGCTGAACTATCTGTGGTATAATGCATAAGTAAATTATGGGTTTATCCCATGGAAAACTGCACAGCAATGAAAATGAACAAATTACAATTCCATGATATGGTCGGATGTCACAAACATAATGTTAAGCAAGAAAAGCCAGACCCAAAATAACACCTACTATGATGATTCCATTTATAAAAAGCTCACATATGTACAGAGTTAATCTATAGCATTAGAAGTTAGACTAACAGTTATCCACGAGGAGGCAGTCACTGGAAGGGTATAACTGGAGCTTCATGGGTGCTGATTATGTTTTCTGACATGAGGACTGGTTACATGGATGTATTCTTTTTCTGCATATTCATTTATTTGTAAACTTAAAAGTTGTGACCAAGATGGCCGAATAGGAACAGCTCTAGTCTGCAGCTCCCAGTGTAATTGACACAGAAGATGGGTGATTTCTGCATTTCCAACTGAGATACCTGGTTCATGTAACTGGGTGCAACCCACAGAGGGCGAACCAAAGCAGGGCAGGGCATCGCCTCACCCAGGAAATGCAAGAGGTCAGGGGATTTCCCTTTCCTAGCCAAGAGAAGCTGTGACAGACTGCACCTGTAAAAACGGGACACTCCTGACCAAATACTGCACTTTTCCCAAGGTCTTAGCAACAGGCAGACAAGGAGATTCTCTCCCGTGCCTGGCTAGGCAGTTCTCACGCCCAAGGAGCCTTGCTCACTGCCAGCACAGCAGTCTGAGATCAAACTGTGAGGTGGCAGCCTGGCTGGGGGAGGGGCATCCACCATTGCTGAGGCTTGAGAAGGTAAACAAAGCTGCTGGGAAGCTCAGACTGGGCGGAGCCCACCTCAGCACAGCAAGGCCTACTGCCTCTATAGACTCCACCTCTGTGGGCAGTGCATAGCTGAACAAAAGGCAGCAGACAACTTCTGCAGACTTAAACGTCCCTGTCTGACAGCTCTGAAGAGAGCATTAGTTCTCCCAGCATGCCATTTGAGCTCTGAGACTGGACAGACTGCCTCCTCAAGTGGGTCCCTGACCCCCGTGTAGCCTAACTGGTAGATACCTCCCAGTAAGGGCTGACAGATGCCTCATGTAGATGGGTGCCCCTCTGGGATGAAGCTTCCAGAGGAAGGTTCAGGCAGCAATGTTTGCTGTTCTGCAATATTTGCTGTTCTGCAGCCTCCGCTGGTGATATCCAGGCAAACAGGGTCTGGAGTGGACCTCCAGCAAACTCCAACAGACCTGCAGCTGAGGGACCTGACTGTTAGAAGGAAAACTAACAAACAGAAAAGAATAGCATCAACATCAACAAAAAGGACATCTACACCAAAACCCCATCTGTAGGTCACCAACATCAAAGACCAAAGGTAGATAAAACCACAAAGATGGGGAGAAACCAGAGCAGAAAAGCTGAAAATTCTAAAAACCAGAGTGCCTCTTCTCCTCCAAAGGATGGCAGCTCCTCACCAGCAATGGAACAAAGCTGGATGGAGAATGACTTTGATGAGTTGACAGAAGTAGGCTTCAGAAGGTCAATAATAACAAACTTCTCTGAGCAAAAGGAGCATGTTCTAACCCATCACAAGGAAGCTAAAAACTTTGGAAAAAAGGTTAGATGAATGGCTAACTAGAATAAACAATGTAGAAAATAACATAAATGACCTGATGGAGCTGAAAACTATGGCATGAGAACTTCATAACATATGCACAGGCTTCAGTAGCCGATGCAATAAAGTGGAAGAAAGGGTATAAATGATTGAAGATCAAATTAATGAAATAAAACAAGAAGACAAGTTTAGAGAAAAAGGGGTAAAAAGAAATGAACAAAGCCTCCAAGAAATATGGGACTATGTGAAAAGACCAAATCTACGTTTCACTGGTGTACTTGAAAGTGATGGGGAGAATGGAACCAAGTTGAAAAATACTCTTCAGGATATTATCCAAGAGAACTTCCCCAACCTAGCAAAGCAGGCCAACATTCAAATTCAGGAAATACAGAGAACACCACAAAGATACTCCTCGAGAAGAGCAACCCCAAGATATACAATCATCAGATTCACCAAGATTGAAATGAAGAAAAAAATGTTAAGAGCAGCCAGAGACAAAGGTCAGGTTACCCACAAAGGAAAGCTCATCAGACTAACAGAAGATCTCTCTGCAGAAACCCTACAAGCCAGAAGAGAGTGGGGGCCAATATTCAACATTCTTAAAGAAAAGATTTTTCAGCACAGAATTTCATATCCAGCCAAACTAAGCTTCGTAAGTGAAGGAGAAATAAAATCCTTTATAGCCAAGCAAATGCTGAGAAATTTTGACCCCAGCAGGCCTGCCTTATAAGAGCTCCTGAAGGAACCACTCAACATGGAAAAAAACAACTGGTACCAGCTACTGCAAAACCATGCCAAATTGTAAAGACCATCTATACTATGAAGAAATGGCATGAATTAAAGCCATTTAATAACCAGCTAACATCATAATACCAGGATTGAATTCAAAAATAACAACATTAACCTTAAATGTAAATGGGTTAATGCCCCAATTAAAAGACACAGAATGACAAATTGGATAAAGAGTCAAGACTCATCACTGTGCTGTGTTCAGGAGACCCATCTCATGTGCAGAGACAAACATAGACTCAAAATAAAAGGATGGAGGAAGATCTACCAAGCAATTGGAAAGCAAAAAACAAAAAGGCAGGGGTTGCAATCCTAGTCTCTGGTAAAACAGACCTACAGACTTTAAACCAACAAAGATCAAAAGAGACAAGAAGGCCATTACATAATGGTAAAGGGATCAATTCAATAAGAAGAGCTAACTATCCTAAAAATATATGCACCCAACACATGAGCACTCAGATTCATAAAGAAGTCCTTAGAGACCTACAAAGAGACATAGACTCCACACAATAATAATGGGAGACTTTAACACCACACTGTCAACATTAGACAGATCAATGAGACAGAAAGTTAACAAAGATATCCAAGACGTGAACTGAGCTCTACACCAAGCAAACCTAATAGACATCTACAGAACTCTCCACCCCAGATCAACAGAATATACGTTCTTCTCAGCACCACAATGCACTTAATCTAAAATTGACCACAGAATTGGAAGCAAAACACTCCTCAGCAAATGTGAAAGAACAGAAATCACAACAAACTGTCTGAGTGCAATCAAATTAGAACTCAGGATTCAGAAACTCACTGAAAACTGCACAACTACATGGAAACTGAACAACCTGCTCCTGAATGACTACTGGGTAAATAACGAAATGAAGGCAGAAATAAAAATATTCTCTGCAACCAATGAGAACAAAGACACAATGTACCAGAATCTCTGGGACACATTTAAAGCAATGTGTAGAGGGAAATTTATAGCACTAAATGTCCACAAGAGAAAGCAAGAAAGATCTAAAATTGACACCCTAACATCACAATTAAAAGAACTAGAGAAGAAAGAGCAAACAAATTCAAAAGCTAGCAGAAGGCAAGAAATAACCAACATCAGAGCAGAACTTAAAGAGATAGAGACACAAAATCCCTTCAAAAAAATCAATGAATCCAGGAGCTGGTATTTTGAAAAGATCAACAAAATTGATAGACCACTAGCAACACTAATAAAGAAGAAAAGAGAGAGAATCAAACAGATGCAATAAAAAATGATCAAGGGGATATCACCACCGATCCCACAGAAATACAAACTACCATCAGAGAATACTATAAACACTCTACACAAATAAACTAGAAAATCTAGAAGAAATCGATACATTCCTGGACACATATACCCTCCCAAGACTAAACCAGGAAGAGGTTCAATCTCTGAATAGACCAATAACAGGTTCTGATATTGAGGCAATAATTAATAGCCTACCAACCAAAAAAAAAAAGTCCAGGACCAGAAGGATTTACAGTCGAATTCTACCAGAGCTACAATGTGAAGCTGGTACCATTCCTTCTGAAACTATTCCAATCAATAGAAAAAGAGGGAGTCCTCCCTAACTCATTTTATGAGGCCAGTGTCATCCTGATACCAAAGCCTGGCAGAGACACAACAAAAAAAGAGAATTTTAGACCAATATCCCAGATAAACATCGATGTGAAAATCCTCAGTAAAATACTAGCAAACTGAATTCAGCAGCACATCAAAAAGCTTATCCACCACAATCAAGTCAGCTTCATCCCTGGGATGCAAGCCTGGTTCAACATACACAAATCAATAAGCGTAATCCATCACATAAACAAAACCAATCACAAAAACCACATGATTATCTCAACAGATGCAGAAAAGGCCTTTGACAAAATTCAACAGCACTTCATGCTAAAAACTCTCAATAAACCAGGTATTGACGGAACGTATGTCAAAATAATAAGAGCTATTTATGACAAACCCACAGCCGACATCATTTTGAATGGGCAAAAACTGGAAGCATTCCCTTTGAAAACTGGCACAAGACAAGGATGTCCTTTCTCACCACTCCTATTCAACATAGTGTTAGAAGTTCTGGCCAGGGCAGTCAGGCAAGAGAAAGAAATAAAGGTTATTTAATTAGGAAAAGAGGAAGTCAAATTGTCCCTGTTTGCAGATGACATGATTGTATATTTAGAAAACCCCATTTTCTCAGCCACTTAAGCTGATAAGCAACTTCAGCAAAGTCTCAGGATACAAAATCAATGTGCAAAAATCACAAGAATTCCTATACACCAATAACAGACAAACAGAGAGCCAAATCATGAGTAAACTCCCATTCACAGTTGCTACAAAGAGAATAAAATACCTAGGAATCCAACTTACAAGGGATGTGAAGGACCTCTTCAAGGAGAACTACAAACCACTGCTCAAGGAAATAAAAAAGGACCCAAACAAATGGAACACATTCTTCATGAACAGGAAGAATCAATATTGTGAAAATGGCATACTACCCAAGGTAATTTTTAGATTCAATGCCATCCCCATCAAGCCACCAATGACTGTCTTCACATAATTGGAAAAAACTACTTTAAAGTTCATACGAAACCAAAAAAGAGCCCACATTGCCAAGACAATCCTAAGCCAAAAGAACAAAGTTGGAGGCATCACGCTATCTGACTTCAAACTATACTACAAGGCTACAGTAACCAAAACAGCATGGTACTGGTACCAAAACAAAGATATAGACCATGGAACAGAACAGAGGCCTCAGAAATAACACCACACATCTACAACCATCTGATCTTTGACAAACCTGGCAAAAACAAGAAATGGGGAAACGATTCCCTATTTAATAAATGGCGATGGGAAAACTGGCTAGCCATATGTAGAAAGTTGAAACTGGATCCCTTCCTTACACCTTATACAAAAATTAATTCAAGATGTATTAAAGACCTAAATGTTAGACCTAACACCATAAAAATCCTAGAAGAGGGAGGCCGAGGCAGGCAGATCACGAGGTCAGGGGATCGAGACCATCCTGGCTAACATGGTGAAACCCTGTCCACTAAAAACAAAAAAAAGTACAAAAAATTATGCAGGCGTGGTGGCAGGTGCCTGTAGTCCCAGCTACTCAGGAAGCTGAGGCAGGAGAATGGCATGAATCTGGGAGGCGGAGCTTGCAGTGAGCTGAGATCACGCCACTGCACTCCAGCCTGGGTGACAGAGCCAGACTCCATCTCAAAAAAAAATCCTAGAAGAAAACCTAGGCAATCCCATTCCCATTCAGGACATAGGCATGGGCATAGACTTCATGACAAAAACACCAAATCAATGACAACAAAAGCCAAAATTGACAAATGGGATCAATTAAACTAAAGAGCTTCTGCACAGCAAAAGAAACTACCGTCAGAGTGAACAGGCAACCTTCAGAATGGTAGAAAATTTTTGCAATCTATCCAACTGACAAAGAACTAATATCTAGAATCTACAAAGAACTCAAACGAATTTACAAGAAAAAACAAACAACCCCATCAAACAGTGGGCAAACGATATGAACAGACACTTCTCAAAAGAAGACATTTATGCAGCCAACAGACACATGAAAAAATGCTCGTCATCACTGGTCATCAGAGAAATGCAAATCAAAACCACAATGAGATACCATCTCACACCAGTTAGAATGGCAATCATTAAAAAGTCAGGAAACAACAGGTGCTGGAGAGGATGTGGAGAAATAGGAACACTTTTACACTGTTGGTGGGACTCTAAACTAGTTCAACCATTGTGGAAGACAGTGTGGCGATTCCTCCAGGATCTAGAATTAGAAATACCATTTGACCCAGTGATCCCATTACTGGGTATATACCCAGAGGATTATAAATCATGCTGCTATAAAGACACATGCACACGTATGTTTATTGTGGCACCATTCACAATAGCAAAGACTTGGAACCAACCCAAATGTCCATCAGTGATAGACTGGATTAAGAAAATGTGGCATATATACACCATGGGATACTATGCAGCCATAAAAAAGGATGAGTTCATGACCTTTGCAGGAACATGGATGCAGCTGGAAACCATCATTCTCAGCAAACTTTCACAAGGACAGAAAACCAAACACCACATGTTCTCACTCATAGATGGGAATTGAACAATGAGAACACTTGGACACAGGTGTCTAAGTGTTTGTATTCTTCTGTTTGGTTTTGAGAATTTAACACATTGTAGATAAAAGGCCTTTGCCAGTTATGTGACTTGGAAATATTTTATCCCAGTTCATAATTTATCTTTTCATTCTTATAACAGGGTTATTCACAGAGGAAAAGCTTTTAATGGAAGTAAAATATATCAATTTTCTCTCTTATTAATCATGGTTTTGGTGTCAAGTCTAAAAACTCTTTACCTAGTTCTAAGTCCTGATGTTTTTCACCTATATTCTTTTCTAGAAGTTTTATAGTTTATTTTTATATTTTAAATCTGTGATCCATTTTGAGTCAATTGCTGTTTCAAGTGTGAGGCTTAGATTGAGGTTCATTTTCTTTGCCAATAAATGTGAAATTATCTATTGACTTTTTAAGTTGATCTTAATTCTGGCAAACTTGTTGAATTCTGTTATTAGTTACAAGTTGCTGTTGATCCTGATGCTTTTTCTATATAACATTATTATCTCCAAATAAGGTGTTTTATCTCTGCCAATATTTACATACTTTAGTTGCTTTTTTTTCCTTGTAGAGTTAGCCAAAACCTGTCGCTCTATATTAAACTGTAGCAATGAGAACAGGCAACTTTTTTTATCCCTGATCCTAAAAGGACTGCATCTGAGTTTCTTCATTAACCATAATATTTGCTACAGGACTTTGATACATACCTTCACCACAGTAAGGAAATTCTCTTCTATTTTTACTTACCAAAAAAAATTATTTTAAATCAGTGTTGTATCAAGTACTTTTCTGTATCATCTGAGATAACTATTTTTCTCCATTAATATTTTAATGTAGGAATTACATTGATAGATTTTTCTAATGTAAAATCATCTTTGCATTACTAATATAAAGCCTCTTTTATCATAATATACTCTGGTTCACACAACTGGATTTGGTTGCTGATTTTTTATTTACTATTTTTACCTCTATTGCCATAAGGAAAATTAAGCAATGATTTCCTTGCATTATTCTTACCTGGTTTTAGAGTCATAATTTAACTAGCCTCATAAAGCAAGGTAATCAGATTACTCATGTTTATTTTTTTCAGAATAATTCAAATAAGAAAGGAATTTTTTCTTCCTTGAAAAATGAGAACTCATCTGTAGAAATATCTTGGCTTGAGGTACTTTGATTATAATGTCAGTTTACTTAACACTTACTGTTTAACTCAAGCTCTTTTTATCTTTTTTCTTGTCAATTTTGATGACACTATTTTCTGTAAGAACTTTCCTTGGATTCAGTCTGGTATTCAATATTGCGGACACATAGCTAAGATCTCCATGGGGATTACAGGGAGCATAAGAAAAACATGTCCCCATGCACCCTAGCATGACACCAGAATCATCAGGGACATCTCAGAGGTTCTGATGGGATCTGGCATGTCCAAAGACCTGCAGAGTCCTGCCGGTCCACAGTGCTGAAGCATATAGCTAATTGGCTACAAGCATGACATTGGCTTTTAGACCATAGTTCTCCATGTTCCCATAATATAGCATATTCAATATTTTATTTCCCATCTTAGAGTTGGTTTCCGACTCTCTTTCCTGTATTCCACAACTTTCTTGTCCTGGCTGGCTTAATATTTACCTTCTCTTGTTATTGATTGTTAACAATCAATAACTTTCCTCTAGACTGTAAAATACTTTCTGCCTCTAATTATATCTGGGCTGATGGATGTGTAACAAGCTATGCGAGAAGTTCTCAATTGAACAGGATGTAAAATGTAGCTGTGACTACTTCAGATTCTTAGCTGTGTGCCTGATGGTTGCCTAGCCCCCAACTTCACTCACTTAACTACAAAAAAGTAATTAGAAGAAATGGCTTCATTCAGCACAAATTTTTCCCTTCAAGTTCCCATTTTTCTGGTAGGATAATTGAACACCATAGCAATGTGTCTGCCCTCACAGTGCCTTGTCTTTACTTTATTATTTGTAATCCGAATTCAAGTTAATAGCCCCATTTTTTCCCTAGGATCCTCATTGATAAAAAGCCATGTGCAGTAAAAAAAAAAAAAAAATATATATATATATAGTTTGGGGGTATATTCAAATAACTGGTTCGGTTTATAGTGAAGGATGCACAATTTAAATAGTACTGTTAAATTGTACCTTATAAGTAAATTTCACTGCATTAAGTATTATCAAATTTCAGTTGGACTTCTAGCACATGCTAAAATTCCCTTAACTGTCATTTAATTCATTGGATTATTCATAAAATAAAGATATTAAATAATATAGGAACCACATACATAGAGCTCAGTAGAGAAGGATATAAATTAAAGCCCTTGGGATCTTTTGTTTTCTGCTGTTTGAATAGAGTTTTGCTGAATACACATAAAGAAAGAAACTGATTTGGGATAAATAATATTACTCATTTATTCAGAATTTTACATATTGTTTCTTCTCAGCAGTAAAATATATTATAAAATGTTCAACCTTGGTGATAATCATTTATTCGAATTTTTATTAAACATGTGTTATTAACAGGCACTATGTTAGGTACTACAAATTCAAACATGAGTAAGTCATTGTCCCTGACTCCAAGAAGCTTACAGGCTAATCAAGAAAAGAGATTAAGGAATAAATCATTTTAATAATGTGTTATGCTTAAAATAGAATGAAGTGATCTAGCATCTAGATTTATAGAAGTCATAAATTTAAGATAATCGGAACTAAACAGCTAAGTGTCTTAACAAATTGGCAAAAAATTGCAGAAAGTTTGTCTCTTATCCTTGAACATAAAATACAAGAGCATGATATTCATCCTCAGATATTCATCATTGTCTATCCGTTCTTTGGAGGCTTGCTTCCTGGGGTTAAGAATTGTGGAATGCTATGGACTGAATGTTGTGCCTCCCTAAAACGTATATGTTGAAATCTTAACCTCCAATGTGATGATAACAGGAGATGGGGCTTTTAGGAGGTGTGTAGATCATGAAGGTGTGCCCTTGTAAGAAGAGACAAGAGAGAGTTTGCTTCCTTTCTCTCTGCTTTCTGCCATGTGAGGGTACAACAAGAAGACTGCTATCTGTTCAGGATGCAAGCAGGCCCTCATGACAATAGAAGCGCCAGCACCTTGATCCTGGACTTCCCAGACTCCAGAACTATGAAAAATAAATTTCTGTGTTTAAGCTACGTAGTCTGTGGTATTTTTGTCATAGCATCCAGATTGGACTAAGACAGTAGGCATGAAAGCAGAAAAACTGCAAGAAAACATCCTTCTGAAAGCCTCTGAAAATACAGAATCACAACCACATAGGGTCATTCA
The DNA here is from genome assembly GCF_037993035.2 of Macaca fascicularis. Lineage (NCBI taxonomy): Eukaryota > Metazoa > Chordata > Mammalia > Primates > Cercopithecidae > Macaca > Macaca fascicularis. The sequence goes on from NC_088379.1 coordinate 126,690,062, forward strand.
GGTAAATTATTATGCTGATGGTGCTTGTAAGGAATGATAGCGTTTCCTGGACACAGTACTTAGGAAATCCAAATTTGAATGCAGAGATAGAAAGAGAAGTCTATGCAGTCAATTTTTAGAAGAATCCAGTCTTCAACTAGAAAGAGAAGACTATGTAGTCAAGTTCTAGAAGAATCCAGTCTTCAACTGAGGGCTGAGGATCACCAGTGCCCATTTGCCCAAGTTCAACCTTTCTGGGGCATTTTTTTAAGGCAGGTTACCACTAATCTTGGTCTCTAACTGTGTTAGAGTTCTTCAGAGAAAGAGACCAATAGGACTATGTGTGTGTTTGTGTGGGGGGTGGGTATAGAGGGAGACTTATTTTAAGGAATGGGCTCACATGATTATAGGGGTTCCAAGTGCAAAGTCTGTAGAGTAGATCAGCAGACTAGAGGCTTAGTAAGAGTTGATGTTGCTCACTTGAGTCTAAATTCTGCAGGCACTGGCTAGAAACCCAGACAGGATTTCCATGTTTCAGTCTTGGGGAGAATTTCTTCTACTTCAGGAAACCCCAATATTTGTTCTAGTAAGGCCTTCAACTAATTGGATAAGGCCCACCTACAATATAGAGGATGATATGGTTTGGTTGTGTCCCCACCAAAATCTTATCTTGAATTCCCATATGTTGTGGGAGGGACCCAGTCGGAAGTAATTGAATCATGGGGGCAGGTCTTTCCCTTGCTGTTCTCGTGATAGTGAGTAAGTCTCACGAGAGCTGATGGTCGTTATAAGGAGTTTTCCTGCACAAGCCGTCTTTTTGCTTGCTGCCATCCATGTCAGATATGACTTGCTCCTCTGTCATGATTGTGAGGCTTCCCCAGCCAAATGGAACTGTAAGCCAGTTACACCTCTTTGTTTTGTAAATTGCCCAGTCTTGGGTGTGTCTTTATCAGCAACATGAAAATAGACTAATACAGAGGATAATCTGTTTTACTCAATGTCTACTGATTTAAGTGTTAACCACATCTAAGACAAATACTTTCACAGTGACATCTAGACTGGTGTTTGACCAAACAACTGGGCAAAGTCAGCTTGCTCATACCCTAGCCAAGTTGACACATAAAATTAACTATGACACTAACTCATATATTTGGATTTTGGAAGTCCTAGCTACATCTCTAAGGCATAGTAGAGTTTCATCATATCTTGTAAATAAATGCCTGAAATTTGTCCCTTTCCAAGGTAAGGAATTAGATATTTTTTAATGCAGGTCTGATGTGTAGCCAATGCTCATCCATCCATCCTATCATTCTGTCCACTATTGTTAATAGCCGATCACTATTTTGAATGTCAACCCTGTCTTACCAGATAGTTGCACAATGTGTTAACATTTAGATTTTTTTGTTTGAACTGTCATTAAAGTGTGGAGTTTAAGGTCCTAATTCATTTCTCCAATGTGAGAGTGAGGAAGTTTTGATATACATATTGGGATAGGACTTGGATTAAACTTCCAACCATATGAAGAGTGTTTTTATTTTTCTAAGGTTTTGTTTGTGTGTGTGAATTTCTTTTTAACTAGATGTATTACATGTTTATTCAGGAAAGCAAAGGATCATTTCATTCAAGTAGAAAATGATTGTTGGTAGAACTTAAAGGGAATAAAGAAGGCATACAAGCAGATAAGCTGAGAAATAGTTCCAAATGTAACAATTTAGGTGATCACAAAGACAGTAAAAGAGGTTGCAAAAATCAATGAGGCAGCTCTGCTCTGAAAATTCTATTAACATTTTGAGATATTCTGGCAATCATTTTCAAGTTTTACAATTTCCACAAACAGCAATATTTTGGAGACTTCTAAGACTTGGTAGCATTTCTAAACATGATTACAGTATCCTCAAACTGTCACAGAATTATAAAATATATGTGGTAATAATTAGGTTCTTATTAATAGGTAAAAGCACTAGTTATCAAGATACACTGTTCTTTTTTGCACACTGGTCTGAATATTATATTCTTATCCAACAAATAATGATACTTTCAGAATAACTATAAAATCATTTCAGTGACTTTTATCTACTAGTTTATCAACATTCTATAACTTACTTCACTTTTTGTGCAGGAATGTTGCAGAATCACCAATGTGTTAGGCTGCTTTGCTAAGGCAAAAGATTTGGTGCAGAGAGAAAGAGGTGCCAAATGCTAAACAATGGTAGATCATGAGCTAGTTTTCAAAGAACAGAGACCTCAGCCCATAGTTCAAGTGATCAGGACACATATGAACCCTCTAATGCAAACTTGTCCAACCCACAGCCCGTGGGCCACATGCAGCCCAGGACAGCTTTGAATGCAGCCCAATACAAATTCTTAAATTTTCTAAAACATGAGGGCTTTTTGCAATTTTTTTTTAGCTTATCTGCCATTGTTAATTTTAGTGTATTTTATGTGTGGCCCAAAACAATTATTCTTCCAGTGCGGCTCAGAGAGGACAAAGGATTGGACACCCATTCTCTAATGGCTGAGAGAGGACTTGGACAAGTGACTAGAGACTCCAGAGTCCATCTTCATAGGGAAGCTCCAGCCACTTCCTCCCATGAGATTAAAGAAACTCCTATGCTGAACTCTTTCAAAGAGTTCTCATTCACATGCATACGAGCTGGAGCAATCTAGGAAGGAGGTAGAACTGTTCCAGCATTATCATCGTAAAGCTCTGCTTCCCCAAAGGTCAGGCCTGGGGTAGTAAATGTGCTGAGCACAGATTTGCCTACCAAGAAACTCCTGACAGCCTAGTTCCAATACCATTGCCCTAGATCCCACTGTGCCTCTCCTTAGTGCATAAATCATTCACTTTCAGGGGTCTTAAGAAAAATAGGAAATTTTTAAAAGGAGTCCTCCTTAGAAATTGTGCCTTTTACCCAGGTTATGGTTCCAGTGAGGCAATTGAAGTAAATTGAATTCATCTCTCTCCAGGCCACATATCTGAGCAGTTCAACCACCAGCACTGGCAACCATCCAAGGTACCCACCCACAAGAAGGAGTAACAGGAAGTTCTTGGGGAACAAAGAGTTGAATGTGTGTTTCAATACATAAGCCACAAGGAAGGGACAATCTGGTCAGGCTGAAAAAAAAAAAAATCTGCAGCACAGCATAACATAAGAGAACACATCTTAAGATACATGTAAACAGTGGCAATGAGGCATGAGGTCTTGCTTGCACTTTCTGATTACATTATTTATATTTGACTTACAGTGTCTTTTGCATAGAGAGAGAAACATCAAGAAAAAATTTCTTGACAGCTATATTTTTGAAAGAATTATGACAACCCAAGTGGCAATAGGATTGAGTGAAATCAACTCAGCACTAGAGGTAGACATTCAGCGTCCTGAGGTATCACTCAAATCTTTAAGAGAAGCAAGATGAATACTTGGCAAATCAACTGGTAAGATATACCCAGGCCTAGGACAAAACACTGTGATTGTCTTAAGGATTCAAAGCAATTGTTAGAAAGGAGAGAAAAGAGCACCAACTACTATAGAAGGAAATAGCTCCAAGTGCTTACACAACATAACACAGTCCACCCAAGGACCCTGAATAATATTGCAGGAGGGGATGGCTTAATTAAACATTTGGCTCTTGACCCAAGGAGCCCTCAACCTTGGAGCTGGGGCTGCTTTAACCCATTACACACAGTCCTATTCTGGCCTCCAGGATCAATGTTCTTTATAAATATGTTTAACTATACATGTAATACTCTACATAGTACATTTTCTCCATAATATATATGGAGAAATAGATATACTGTAGACACATATACACACACTGCTTCCACTCTGGTTTTTGTTCATCAAAAGAAATAACAAAGATGAAGCCAACACTGAAGGTGTATCCTAACTCTACTATTACTCGCTATGTGACCTTGGGAGCAAAGCACTTAGCTTTCCGTAGCTATATTTTTTCCTCATCTACAAACTGGGAATAATATCCACACCATTTTTACGAGCACAAATGAGTTATGGGTAAGTGAAAATGATGCATAAATGTCCAGCACATTGCCCTCTTGTCCACTAGTGCAAAATTCTCCACTGTTTTGTCTGATATTTCCACATCCCTGGGATTAGGAGTCAAAATCAACACCATCAGTCTTTCTTCACTGTCCTTTGCCTAGGTTTTCACTACCAGATGCTACCCCTCAACAATCCCCTTTTGACTGAGTTTCTCACAATGGCTTGCTTCTGGCCTCTCCTAGACATCTGCTCAAATACCTTAGGACTCTAAGGTCCCTGATATCAGATACTCTGAGCCACATTGTCCAAGTATCTCTAACTTGCACTCGATTTTCAGAGCAGCATCTACAGTAGTACTTGAGCCCAGTGGCTTCTAAAGACTTCCTGGACTCAGATTACTAACTCTCTTTTCCTATTCTAGACTCACATGTTTCCATGGGAGGGGAGACTCTCCCAAGATTTGGCAATTTCATTTAGTGTTGAAGGAGGCAGAGGAAAGCTGATGTCCAGTATGTCTATTTGGCGATCATGACTTAAGTCTATAAGCCTCATTACTGAGGTAATTAACCTCTCAAAATTCCAGATGCTTGTATGCCTTTCTCTGCCATCTTCCCCACTGATGGAAGATAAGACAAAAGGCAAATATTATGAAAACCCTCTCCAGTGAGATCCCCTGCAGAGCCCATTGCCTGCCTGCAGGAACAAAGAAGAGGATTTATCGAGAAGAATCCCACAGCAGAGGAGTTCAAGGGTTGTACATAACGTGATTCTAAAGTTGGGAGTAAAATTGGACAACTATATTTTATACATAGTAGCATGATATATAAAATTAGATTAAAATGGATCATAGATCTCAATACAAAGTCTAAAACTTTAAACTCCTGAAAGAAAACATAAGAGAAATTATTTGTGACTTTGGGCTATGCAGAGTTCTCTGCCTTCTTAGGAAAAAGGACATGAGCCATGAAAGAAAAAGGGAAAATATAAATCCCAGACTAGAAGAAAATATTTGAAAAACACATATCTGATAAATAATTGGTATCCAGAATATATAAAGCACTCTCAAATCTCAGCAGCAAGAAAACAAATAGGCAAAAGAGCTAAACAAACATTTCAACCAAAAAGGCTATACTGTGGCACATAAGAATATGAAAAGATGAATTAATTTTCGTATAAGGAGTAAGGAAAGGATCCAGTTTCAGCTTTCTACTTATGGCTAGCCAATTTTCCCAGCACCATTTATTAAATAGGGAATCCTTTCCCCATTTCTTGTTTCTCTCAGGTTTGTCAAAGATCAGATGGTTGTAGATGTGTGGTATTATTTCTGAGGACTCTGTTCTGTTCCATTGGTCTATATCTCTGTTTTGGTACCAGTACCATGCTGTTTTGGTTACTGTAGCCTTGTAGTATAGTTTGAAGTCAGGTAGCGTGATGCCTCCAGCTTTGTTCTTTTGACTTAGGATTGTCTTGGAGATGCGGGCTCTTTTTTGGTTCCATATGAACTTTAAAGCAGTTTTTTCCAATTCAAGATGGATTAGAGACTTAAATGTTAGACCTAACACAATAAAAACCCTAGAAGAAAACCTAGGTAGTACCATTCAGGACATAGGCATGGGCAAAGACTTCATGTCTAAAACACCAAAAGCAACGGCAGCAAAAGCCAAAATTGACAAATGGGATCTCATTAAACTAAAGAGCTTCTGCACAGCAAAAGAAACTACCATCAGAGTGAACAGGCAACCTACAGAATGGGAGAAAATTTTTGCAATCTACTCATCTGACAAAGGGCTCATATCCAGAACCTACAAAGAACTCAAACAAATTTACAAGAAAAAAAACAAACAACCCCATCAAAAAGTGGGCAAAGGATATGAACAGACATTTCTCAAAAGAAGACATTCATACAGCCAACAGACACATGAAAAAATGCTCATCATCACTCGCCATCAGAGAAATGCATATCAAAACCACAATGAGATACCATCTCACACCAGTTAAAATGGCGATCATTAAAAAGTCAGGAAACAACAGGTGCTGGAGAGGATGTGGAGAAACATGAACACTTTTACACTGTTGGTGGGATTGTAAACTAGTTCAACCATTATGGAAAACAGTATGGCGATTCCTCAACGATCTAGAACTAGATGTACCATATGACCCAGCCATCCCATTCCTGGGTATATACCCAAAGGATTATAAATCATGCTGCTATAAAGACACATGCACACGTATGTTTATTGCGGCACTATTCACAATAGCAAAGACTTGGAATCAACCCAAATGTCCATCAGTGACAGACTGGATTAAGAAAATGTGGCACATATACACCATGGAATACTATGCAGCCATCAAAAAGGATGAGTTTGTGTCCTTTGTAGGGACATGGATGCAGCTGGAAACCATCATTCTTAGCAAACTATCACAAGAACAGAAAACCAAACACCGCATGTTCTCACTCATAGGTGGGAACTGAACAATGAGATCACTTGGACTCGGGAAGGGGAACATCACACACCGAGGCCTATCATGGGGAGGGGGGAGGGGGGAGGGATTGCATTGGGAGTTATACCTGATGTAAATGACGAGTTGATGGGTGCTGACGAGTTGGTGGGTGCAGCACAGCAACATGGCACAAGTATACATATGTAACAAACCTGCACGTTATGCACATGTACCCTAGAACTTAAAGTATAATAATAAAAAATAATTTAAAAAAAAGAATATGAAAAGATGATCAGCGTTGTTATTACTAGAAGTGCAAATGAAAACCACTACACACCTATTATGGATACTACTACACACCTATTAGAATAGCTTTTCAAAAAAATAATAAAAGCTCGCAATACCAAGTGCTGAGTAGAATGAGGAACAACTGAAACCCATGCATAACTGATGGCAATACAAAGCTGTGCAGCCACACCGAAAACAAGTATGTCAGTTTTGCATAAAGTTAAACGTAAGCTCAAAGTTAAACATGTGAACCCAAAATACCCAAAAGTTATTTACAGGGAAATAGAAACCTATTTAAACATTTTTTTAAACTGCAAAAAAATGTTTTAAAACTGCAAAAAAAGTGTCCATTTTCTGGTGAATAGATAAACAGATTATGGTACCTCCATAGAGTGGAATCTTACAGAGCAATGAAAAGGAATAAACAATTGATACAGCAGCATGTATAAATCTCCTAAGCATTACTTTAAGTGGAAGAAGCAAAAACCTAAAGTTTCCATTCCAGAATCAGCAAAACTGTGGGAACAGAAATGAGACTAATGGTTGTGGCTGGGGACAGGAAGAGGAGATCGACTATAAATGAGGCCTAGGAGAATGCTTTGAGGTGATGGAGGTGTTCTGCAGCCTTATTGTGCTAGTGGTTATATAGCTACCATGCATATGTCAAAATTCATAAAACTATACACCTAAAAAGGGTGATTCTACTACATCTAAAATATATCTCACTAAGTTTGACCTTTCAAACAAACACAAATGAAAAACTACAGAGTTCTGTTACCATTTTGTCCACTGGTCTCCAGCAATCACACTGTGATGTTTGAAAAACGTGAACGTGGGCTATGCCACAAATTAAAAGGTCCAGGAACACCTTCTTCCCATTTCCGAAGACTCAGAGAGCCACAGGGAAATTCAGAACTGTGAGTCCTCTCGGCAGCAGTGGCCAGTGGTAAAACAGGAGTATTCCTCTAAAGAAGGCTCTCCTACCACCAAGGCACTGGGAGCAGAAACTGGGGGAGCCTCAATATATCCCGGAGTCATCTGCTAAGTCGAGTTTCCTCAGCCTCATGTATACCAAGATTTTGAGCCAAATTATTATTGCGTGGGGCTGGCCTGGGCATTGTGGGATGTTTAGCAGCATCTTTGGTCTCTGCCTACTAGATACCAGCAGGCAGCCCCCTCTACTGTGAGAGCCAAAAATGTTTCCAGACATTGCCAAATGTCCCCTTGAGTGGGGGCACAATAGCCTCCAGTTGAGATCCATAGTGCTACATGGAAAGCAAACACTGAAGCAGATCCACTGCCCCTGGGGACGCTCAGAGTGACCTACCGCAGGGGTGGACTGATCACTCATGAAGGATTTCATGAGAAAATGTAAACCCAGATGAGAACAAGCTTATCATGACAAGGCTGGGCCCAGTGAGAACCATGGAAGAAGTCCTCTGGGGGCAAAGAAGAAGACAAAAAACAGAAGAAAAACAGAAGACAAGGATGAATACATTCTTACAAAAGATCCTACCACTGTCATGGTTATGTACTGGGATAATTAAAACATGCCAGAAAAGAGAGATAAAACCTCCAGAAAGAAAAAGCAAAGATCCAGAAATATCTGAAAAGAGCCCAGAAATTAGAAAGCCTACACAAATTTAGTGCAATTTTACTTTAACTTTCCTTCTCAGTTCCACACCAAGTTAACCTCATGAAGTTGAAAACAAAATAAATAATAGTTAACAACAGCCAGCCCATATTAAAAACAACTACAAACTGCCGGGCACGGTGGCTCACGCCTGTAATACCAGCACTTTGGGAGGCTGAGGTGGGTGAATCACAAGGTCAGGAGTTCAAGACCAGCCTGACCAGCGTGGGGAAACCCCGTCTCTACTAAAGATATAAAAATTAGTCGGGTGTGGTGGCATGTGCCTGTAATCCCAGCTACTGGGGAGGCTGAGGCAGGAGAATCGTTTGAAAACCTGGAGGCGGAGGTTGCGGTGAGCCGAGATCGCGCCACTGCATTCCAGCCTGAGTGACAGGGCGAGACTCCATTTCAAAAAAAAAAAAAACAACTATAAACAATCATAAAATTCCTGTGGCAGGTTCACTCAGGGCTCCCACTTAGAAATGGGCTGGAGAAAGAAGCTCTTAATATAAATGCACAATATTTAAAACATACCACAAAACCAAATGTACATAATGCACACAACAATCAAAAGATAATTTCACCACAGATAAAATTCAGAAAAAAATCAGCAAACTCAGAGAGTAAGAACTGGGTACAATGATTTCAAGGAAACAAAGACAGAAGTTCAGGTCAGACAACAAAAAACAGGATAGAAAGCAGTGAAATAATTGCCCAAGTCCTCGTGCTAGAAGTCTGGAAAACAAAGTATTTGTTCAAGACGTATGGGAACAGCTACAGGGTATTATATAAAAAGTGGAGTTTTATACAAAGACCAAGACCTTCTGAGTGGGGTCCCTGTGTAATTCCTGCTCAGGACCCGGACTTTTCGAATTAGAACTGACCTGAGCCTATTAATATAAACTAGTAGGTATGGTGAACTGAAGAGAGTCGTGAGAAAGTGGAACACCAGGGCTTTTTTAAACCATTATTTAGATTTCTGCAAAATTTAAAAGGATAAAAAATAAATTTCTTCTTTCCTTCCTTTTTTTTTTTAAGACGAAGCCTCACTGTCGCCCAGGCTGGAGTGCAGTGGCCGGATCTCAGCTCACTGCAACCTCCGCCTCCTGCATTCAAGCGATTCTCCTGCGTCACCCTCCTGAGTAGCCGGGACTACAGGCCCTCGCCACCACGCCTGGCTAATTTTTTGTATTTTTAGTAGAGACGGGGTTTCACCGTGTTAGCCAGGATGGTCTCGATCTCCTGACCTTGTGATCCGCCTGCCTCAGCCTCTTAAAGTGCTGGGATTACAGACGCGAGCCACTGCACCTGGCCTAAATTTCTTCTTTCTAAACTTTAATGGATATTTAAAAATCAGAATATCTATTTTTTTTAACACTGACTTGAAGTTCTTGTTAACCTACCTTTTAAGTATATTTCACTAATGCTATGACAACTCCATCAACCTGCCTTTAGTTATCCACCTAAAGGATTCAAGATTGGTTTAAGAATGATTACAGAGAAAGAAAGCGTAACTGAGTGGCCTACATATCATTTCAGTTGGGAAAATAAAGAAAGAAAATTGATTTAAGGACAATTTATGCACTGTCTACTATAGTACAAACTGTAGAAATTGATTAGAAAAAGAGGCAATTTGATGATAAAAAGAGACAAGGCAAGTAATGCTTTTGTAACATAGCTAGAGAAAATGTAATCAAGGCAGCCAAGGGTCTTGGGATATTATTTTCCATACAGGAGGTATGGAAAAGGCTGCTGTCTACACAATACCTATTCTTCCTTTCTACAACAGAACCCTCTGTATTGTGGTGGTTGGGTAGCAGAAAGCACACTGCACTCACATTTGCAGGCATGTTATTTCGGAATGGATGTGAGAAACAACTGCCTGTAGTGAGAGGGTACCATAAAACTGTTGAATACATATCCTTTCGTACAAAAAAAAAATGGTATTATCAATCTAAGAGTAACAATTTGGGAAGTCCAAATTTTATACAAAGCACCTGAAAATGTCCATAGCAGCAGCAATAAGCTCAGCTAAAAAATAATTACTAACTCATCTCCCAGATGCCCTTGCTTATGTGGTCTATGGTATATGAACCTAACATACTGGGCAGAGCTTTTGGGAAACTCTTTAAACAGGAGTGACTCATCTGCAAGGCATATCATTTTTCTTTTCCCACTGCATCCTTCCAGAATGCAAATATGATAGATAGAAACCCTTTGTGATCACAGAATGATCTTGTAGATGAAGCCACAATTAAATAATAGAGGAATAGGAAGGTAGGAGTCTGGGTTGCTGATGGGATCATAGACAAGAAACAGCCCAAGGCTGGCTACTATCAGTCTTCACGGTATGTGAAAGGAAAATAAGCTATCTTATTTAAACCACTGTTTGTTGTTATTGTTGTTGTGGTGGTGGCGGTGGTGGTGGTGGTGGTAACAGTGATGGTTGTTTTGCCCTTTATGTGGTTCAATAAGCCACTGGTTTTTGAGTTCTCCTCTATTAACAGCCATTTGCAGTTAGAACGGATATTGCAGTTCCCAATTGCCTAAGAGGGCTAACTCCTACCTAATGGAGTTAGGTAAGAGTATTCTGTTAGATTCTGATAGGCTCTTGCATGATATTATGATGGGCACAGCCAGAAACATGGAGAAGATAGTTGAAAAACAAAAAAAACACCTGTGCACATGGAGCTTTTCCTCTGAATTAAGCCAAGCTAATTATGTTAATAAGTTTTACTACAATGTTTTAATAAAAAATAATTAATATATGCAAACCCACTTCTACAGTTGAAGATAAGTTTTGAGTGACGAGCTGACTTTTAGAATGAGCCAACCCACTACACACAAACAACAAAGTAAGAGCCAAATCAGGAATGCAATCACCATTTACAATTGCCACAGAAAATTTTCCAGGTATTTTACCTAGGAATACAGCTAACCAGGGAGGTGAAAGATCTCTACAAAGAGAACTACAAAACACTACTCAAAGAAATCAGAGATGACATGAACAAATGCAAAAATGTTCCATATTGATGGATAGAAGAATCAATATCATTAAAGTGACCATAGTGCCCAAGCAATTTATAGATTCAATACTATTCCTATTAAACTACTAGTTACGCTCTTCTTCTCCGAGAAAACACCAAATGGCGGATGACGCCAGTGCAGCCGGGGGGTCCAGAGGCCCCAGTGGCCCTGGGATGGGGAACCGCGGTGGCTTCCGCGGAGGTTTCGGCAGTGGCATCCGGGGCCAGGATGGCGGTCGTGGACTGGGCCGGGGCCGAGGCCACGGATCTCGCGGAGGCAAGGCCGAGGATAAGGAGTGGATGCCCGTCACCAGGCTGGGCAGCTTGGTCAAGGACATAAAGATCAAGTCCCTGGAGGAGATCTACCTCTTCTCCCTGCCCATTAAGGAATCTGAGATCGTTGACTTTTTCTTGGGAGCCTCTCTCAAAGACGAGGTTTTGAAGATTATGCCGGTGCAGAAGCAGACCAGTGCTGGCTGGCGCACTAGGTTCAAGGCGTTTGTTGCTATCCGGGACTACAATGGCCACGTCGGCCTGAGTGTTAAATGCTCCAAGGAGGTGGCCACCGCCATTTGTGGGGTCATCATCCTGACCAAACTCTCCATTGTCCCGGTGCGCAGGGTCTACTGGGGGAACAAGATCGGCAAGCCCCACACCGTCCTGTGCAAGGTGACAGGCCACTGGGCTCTGTGCTGGTGCGCCTCATCCCTGCACCCGGGGCACTGGCATCGTCTCAGCGCCTGTGCCCAAGGAGCTGCTCATGATGGCTGGTATTGATGACTGCTACACCTCAGTCCGGGGCTGCACTGCCACCCTGGGCAACTTCACCAAGGCCACCTTTGATGCCATCTCTAAGACCTACAGCTACCTGACCCCTGACCTCTGGAAGGAGACTGTGTTTACCAAGTCTCCCTATCAGGAATTCACTGACCACCTTGTCAAGACCCACACCAGAGTCTCTGTGCCACGGACCCAGGCTCCAGCTGTGGCTACAACATAGGGTTTTTATACAAGAAAAATAAAGTGAATTAAGCCTGGAAAAAAAAAATACCAGTTACATTCTTCACAGAACTAGAAAAAGCTATTTTAAAATTCATATGGAACCAAAAAAGAGCCTGAATAGCCAAGGCAATCCTAAGCAAAAAGAATAAAGCTGGAGGCATCTTGTTACTTAACTTCAAACTATACTACAGGGATACAGTAACCAAAATAGCATGGCACTGGTACAAAAACAGACACATAGGCCAACAGAGCAGAAGAGAGAATCCAGAAATAAGGTCGCATACCTACAACTATATGATCTTTGGCAAAACTGACAAAAACAAGCAATGGGGAAATGACTCCATATTCAATAAATGATGCTGGGATAACTGGCTGGCCATATACAGAAGATTGAAAATAAATCCATTCTTTATACCACATACAAAAATTAAAGACTTAAATGTGAAACTCAAAACTAGAAAAACCCTGGAGGACAATCTAGGCAATTCCATCCTGGACATAGGAACGGGGCAAAGATTTCATGACAAGGACACCAAAAGCAATTATAACAAAAGAAAAAATTGACAAATGGGATCTAATTAAATTACAGAGCTTCTTCACAGCAAAAGAAACTATCAACAGAGTGAATGGGCAACCCACAAAACAGGAGAAAATTTTTGCAAACTATGCATCAGACAATGGTCTAATATCCAGCATCTAAAAGAAACTTAAACAAATTTATGAGAAGAAAACAAACAACCTCATTAAAAAGTGGGTAGAGAATATGAACAGATACTTTTCAAAAGAAGGCATACATGTAGCCAACAACCATATGAAAAGAAAACCCAACATCAGTGATTATTAGAGAAATGCATATCAAAACCGCAATGAGATACCATCTCACACCAGTCAGAGTGGCTATTATTAAAAGGTAAAAAAATAACAGATGTTGGTGAGGTTGTGGAGAACTTATACACTGTTGGTGGGAGTGTTAGTTCAACCATTGTGGAAGACAGTTTGGTGATTCCTCAAAGATCTAAAAATAGAAATACCATTCAATCCAGCAATCCCATTACTAGGTAGGTATATATACCAAAGAACATAAATCGTTCTATCATAAAACCACGTGTTCATTACAGCACTATTCACAATAGCAAAGACATACAATCAACCTAAATGTCCATCAGTGGTAGATTAAATAAAGAAAATGTGGTATATATACACCATGGAATACTATGCAGCCACAAAAGAATAAAATTATTTCTTTTGCAGGAACACGGATGGAGCTGAAGGCCATTATCCTTAGCAAACTAGCACAGGAACAGAAAACTAAATACCACATGTTTTCACTTACAACTGGGAGCTAAATGATGAGAACACATGGACATATAGAGGGGAAAAATACACTAGGGCCTATCAGAGAGTGGAGGGTGAGCGGAGAGAGAGGATCAGGAAAAACAATTAATGGGTACTAGGTTTAATACCTTGGTGACAAAATAATTTGTACAATGAACTCCCATGAAACAAATTTACCTCTATGACAAACCTGCACATGTATCCCTGAACTTAAAATAAAAGTTACATATTTAAAAATTTTTTAAATAGTTAATTGATTAAAAAAGAGTAAGCCAATCCAGCTTTAAAATCTACCTGTACATATCAAAAGTGCAAGCAGCAAAAGAAAAACTAGATAAATTGAATTTTAACTAATTTTAAAATTTCTGTGCATCAAGAGAATAAAAATACAACCCACAAAATGGGAAAAAATAATTGCAAATTGTATCTCCAGTAAGGGGTTAAGAGCAAGAATATATAAAGAATTCTTACAACTCAGCAACAAAAAAGCAAACTACCTAGTACAAAAAATGTGCAAAGAGCTTGAAAAATATTTCTCCAAAGAAGATATACAAATGGGCAATAAGCATATGCAAAGATGTTCAATATCACTAGTCATTAGGGAAATGTAAATTAAAACCACAATAAGACACATTCACACCCGTTAGTTATGGCTCTTATCAAAAAGCTAGAAAACAAAGTTGGTGAGGATGTGGAGAAATTGGAATGTTTGTTCATTGCTGGTAGAGTGGTGCAGCCACTGTGGAAAAAAAGGTTACCATTTCTCAAAAAGTTAAACATAGAACTACTATACAGTTAAGCAACTCTTCAAACAGGGATTTGGGGAGGCTGACTTTGCTGATTAGCTAACACTTTGCAGAGTGTCAGTTACTGCCTGTCCTATGCCCTTACAGATGAAGTCTCTGAAAGGTCCTCCCCATAAACTCAAGATGGGAATGTCTGCATCTTCAGCCCATCAGAGATTTAAGGACTGGAATAGTCTTATTAACACAGTCTATGGAAGAAGGTGAATTGAAAGTAAGCCTAAGTCATAGTCTCCCTGCCTTCCATCATATAGACCTGGTTTGTATATTCATCATCAAGTGTCAAGGTGAGCAAATACATATAAGAAAACCTTGTTCTTGAGTTTCAAATAATAGTGTTCCATTAGCCTGACTTCTCAAAAGCAACTTACCTATTGTTTTATTCTATTTGTTCTAAAAAATCAAAAATAAAGTTCAGCAATGCATTAGATTCTTGCTTGACCTAAATCAGCATATGCCCAACTCTAATTCAATTCATTTGTAATGATCCCATGTGGAAAATCTGAAAGGTTGAAAAGAAAGACCTCAGATCAACTATATCAATTAAAATTTTTTCCTTAGAAACCAGGTGATAATGATAGAACATACCTCCGAGGGACTGACAATGGGAAGATGCATATACAAACAAAAACAAATGGTTCATGAATAATAATATGAATCCTCAAGGATGGGTCAATTAAGACTTCTGAATTTTTTTTAAATCCACTCAGTGTTAAAAATCAGTGACTACAGTTTTATATATATGGGATAGAGACCTGTTAGGAGAATAAAAATCACATAAGGTATTTTAACAGGGAGAGTTTAATATAAAGAACTAAATTAGGTGAAAGAATTTTCAACAACAAAAAAAAGTTAAAGAACAGTAAAGTATCATTAAACTAGCAACTACAGGAAGCAGCTACAATCCCTAGAGTTAAGAGAACACAAGGATGAGGTTGGAACTATTAAAGCTTCTTAGGCTTCGGACAAGGGGCCCCAGGGAGCTGACTCTCAGACCTCTGAAAAGAGTGTATTTCTTAGCTGGAGGAGGTATCTCTGAGCATGGAGGAGGAAGTCCATGGGGCAGGAATTCAGACTTCACAAAAAAGTGAATTCCCGCTAGTGGCTGCTGGTGTCTCTGAGGGGCACAATGAGGCTGGCTCTGCAAATATTGGAAAATCTCCAAAATTGATTGCGTCTATAAAAACAAAGTACTACTGCCACACTGAAGAAATGAGACCGCTGTGATGCGACTGGAACCCATTCTGTCAGCAAACAGGAAGGATTTCCTTCCTTCTTTTTTCTCTAGCCTTGCAATGCTCTCATGTCTCCATTTGTCAGAGTCTAACAGAGAACCAGATTGCAAAGGAATCCTATCCTATTTGCAGAATCAGGCCCTAATATCACAAAGCAGAGTATTAAAAGTGGATTTGGACCTGAGACACAATAGCTTAATAATTGATACAATCTACCTCTTTGTCGACTCAGTATCCATACACATATCCATACACATCTTTCTACCTATATTTGAGATTTCATAAACAACAAAAAGAACTCCATATTTGCACCTAACATAATGAAACTGTTCCTTTGACAAATGAAGGCATTCTCATCTTCTCCCCAAAATATGGGGATACAAAGTCCCAGTTGTCATTGGGACAACTAATAATATAACTCTCTGAGTTATATTAATTATACCTAAAATTCAGTCACAGCCACATGTAATTGTTCTTCTATCTAGACTATGTCGCAAAGTTTACAAAACTTGCATAAGATTATTTTAAAAAGGAAAATTTAAAAGATGTATATGTGTATGTATACACGCACACACGAAAGAAAATGAATACATAGCTGCTGCACTCCTCGTTTCTGTAAGGTCACATGGCCATAGTTGATATTTATAACTCCTTTCTTCTACCTTCTGTTCATGTTTCCCTTGTCCACAGTCAGGCCTCAGCTAGTCAGGATTCTCCACCTGGCAGGTGAACTAAACCCTCATTTCTGAAGATTCTAAATCTCCAGTTGTACCTTTTTTTTTTTTTTTTTTTAATTATACTTTAAGTTGTAGGGTACATGTGCATAACGTGCAGGTTTGTTACATATGTATACTTGTGCCATGTTGGTGTGCTGCACCCATCAACTCGTCATTTACATCAGGTATAACTCCCAATGCAATCCCTCCCCCCCCATTTTTTTAGGTACTGTAGTTTTCTATTTTCTTTTACTCTTGAACAAGAAAGTATTAAAAACTCCACAGAATTTTCTGAGTTCCAAATATATTTCTTATTGTCCCCATAGTCTGGCACGAACCCAATTTCCTATTGTAAATCAGTACCAATGTCCCCAGATAGTAGTTAACTTCCTTCTTGACATATTAGCCAAAATGGCTAAGTGACAGTCTTAAGTTCAATATTAGAACAATTGTTGCATCCTTCTTGGGAACCAATACCTCCAATTCAGCAAAGTTCAAAGTTGTAGGGAAGGGAAGAGAAAATTCTATGGGTGGGTTTTTTTGTTTTTTTGTTTTGTTTTGTTTTGTTTGAGACGGAGTCTCACTCTGTCGCCCAGGCTGGAGTGCAGTGGTGCGATCTCGACTCACTGCAAGCCTCGCCTCCCGGGTTCATGCCATTCTCCTGCCTCAGCCTCCTGAGTAGCTCTGATTAGGGTGGGTTATTAATGTAATAGTGAGAGGAACAGTTCCCACATATACACTTTGATTGTTGCACTCACATATTGGTCCATACACTCAGCCAATGGAAGAGGAAGCCTCATATATTGGTTGATGATTCAAAGTACACCCTTGTGTTGTAAATGGAGGAGTGAGTCTCCCTTACAGGGTCTTTAAGGATCGTTTCAACATGGCTGGGGAAATTATACTCAAAGAGAACTATGAAATTAAATGATTTATTATACTCATAGGTCCTAGAGACAGGAGGTATGACACCCCACACCACACAAGGAGCACATTCAACCAAGCAGGGGTGAGCCAAGAGAGGGTTTAGGGGGAGAACCCTTCAGCAAGAAACTTTACTGGGGGGAGGGTGGAGTACACAAGCAAAAGGTGTGGTGGGGTTATATAGGTGTGTTTGAATGTCACTAGGTTACAGTCCGGGGATGCAAGACATGGAACTTGGGGCAGGGACCAGTTTTATCACACCAGTGTACCTGGGAAGGGGTCATAGCCTGTTTGTGGGGATAAAAATAAAAATGAAGTTTTGTTGCAATACAATACTGCCTCCTATATGACAGAACCACAATCTTTTCAGCTTGTTACCTCCCAACTGAGTCATAACTGAATCTCCAATAAGCTATTTCAGCACTGTGTTAGGACAACTGATCTGGGTGATAAGGTAAAGGTCAATCTCATGGACATGAGCCCATTGTCAGACTTGTTTTTCTGTGACATTAGTTACTTAATCAGAAGAATAATAGGCAGATTACTTTGATAGTAACACAGATGCTGGAGAGAATATCATGACCATGACATTATGAACTGCAAAGTCAAATCCATAGCAAGAATACATGTGTCTTCAAGTGAAATCAAGTATCCCCCTGCCCATGATGGTAAAAGGTGAGCACTAGGTGGCTGGCTAATTCACTCTGGGAATGGTGCCATGCCAAGGGCTCAGTGTTGACCTCTGCTCTTGACAGGGCAGCTTATCAACAGTAGCAGCAGCCTCTGAGAGGTAAAATTCATATTGCCAAGCCCATAAATGGCCTTCCCCCCTGCCACTGTGGTCACTTTGTACATATGTTCAGTTTGCAACACTGGAGTGGCTGAGTTTGAGGCTGATGTGCACCCACAGAATGTATCATTTTGTTCAACTATTAAGAGCCTCCTCTGCAATTGGTGCCCTTTGATTAGAATTCAGATGGGGTTCAAGTATCTTTATACCGTGTACCTATTCTGAAAGAATCTAACCACAAACCTCTCCCCTAGACCTCCTTATCATCAGTCATCCTGTTCTTTCCAAGTCTCTGACCCTCCAACCAAAACCATTAGAAACAGTGAGGATCTGTAATTCTGGCCAGCTCTCTATCCAGACAAAGTGAACAACCAAATGCAACCTCAAAGTTCTGCCCATTTGGAGGATTTTCCTTTATCACTGTCCTTCAGGCCACTCCTGAACAAGGCTTTTATGTGACAGATACTCAATTCCACAACCATCCATAAACCAGGCCTACAGTTTGTTTCTTCTTGGTCAAAACTTCCCAAAGAATTTTCCAGGAAGCCACAGGTATGGAAGAAGAAAAAAGACAATACAGCAGGAGTTAGTTTTGAACGGGTCTGGGGTTCGTGCAACTTTCTTATGCCTTTCAGACCAGCCCAAGTTCAATTTATTATATTCAATTTCCATTTAATAATCTATTGCATTGCTTGTGGCTTAAATTATGACTGGTAACAACATCTAGATTATGAGAGGAACCTTAGGTCACCCGATTGTTTGATATCTAATGACTGGACATTCAGTCTCTACTGAGGCCCAGTAGCAAACCTGGAGCTATTTCTCAAAAGAAGAATAGCTATCTATAGAAGGAAGTGTGGATTTGTTTAAAACTCTAAATATCTGCTCTGTAATTATTTTCTTGGTGCTTGCCAAAGACTCCATAGAGCATCCCTATTTTCCACAGCATGTTCAAGTTTATCAAATCTGCTGATTGATTAAAGCCTAAGTGGAAGAGCCTTAGGCTTTTCACTGCTGCAGAGCCTTCTCTGACTGTTTCTATTCAAAACTGACAACCTACAGGTTACTCAGTAGGAGGTATCGTAAACATTCAAATATGACATATGTTGCCTCCTCAAAAATACCAAAGGCAAAATCCACCTAGCATTGTGCCCCTTTGTTGGTTGGTGGTACAAATTTTTTGTTTGTTTGTTTGTTTGTTTGAGACAGAGTCTTGCTCTGTCGCCCAGGCTGGAGTGCAGTGGTGGGATCTCGGCTCACTGCAACCTTGGCCTCCTGGGTTCAAGTGATTCTCCTGCCTCAGCCTCCCAAGGAGCTGGGACTACAGGCACCCGCCACCACACCCAGCTACTTTTTTTTTTTAGTAGAGGCGGGCTTTCACCACGTTAGCCAGGCTGGTCTCAAACTCCTGACCTGAAATGATCCACCCACCTCAGCCTCCCAAAGTGCTGGGATTACAGGCTTGAGCCACCACACCCGGCCCATTTTCTTCACATCCTATCGAGGGTACATACTATCAACATGACTTATCACTATTGCTGTTGACCTTGATCACCTGACTGAGGTAGTGTTTGTCAGGTTTCTTCAATGTAAAGTTGCTTCTTCCTCCTTTCCATACTGTATTATTTGAAAGGAAGTAACTACGTGCAGATCATAGCTAAAGAGAGGGGAATTATACTCCGTGTCTTCAAGGAGAGGGCGGTATGGTACTTTCTGAGCATGCCCACCACCCTCTTCTCATTCTCTTCCCCTGCTATGCTAGGGGGAAAAAGTGAAATTATGTCTTTCCCTGACAGTCAGTGAGAAGCACTGGATGAAAAAGGAGCCATGTGCTGCTAAAAGGGCAGGGCGCACATCCAATGCCAGATGACAAGACCAAGGGCACATATGCTGTCACAGGTGCCATCCCTAATGGTAGGTGCATCATGTTTTCAGACTGAACTCCCTGCCTCTGACCTGAAGACTTCCTTTCCCCCTTGCTGGAACCACTTGGCTCCTACTTGCAGGCTCTACCCTTTCCATCCGTAGGTGCAACCCAGACCTTGGCATTTTGGGGCAAGCTGGACTCGCATTCAGTACCAAGCCAGCCTTACCATGAAGCCCAGTACCTTCTAGCACCAGTTCCAATCACTGATTACTCTCTCTTGTTTGCCATTTTTAGGAAGCCCCCTAGTAACTTAATATCTCTAAGACAGATGGTTCATCTTGCTACTTCCAGTGGGTTCTCCTTTCCAGCTGCCAGGGTCCAACAAGAATGTCCCGTCACTTTAAAAGCCTATTGGATTATTAAGGAAGTAAAGATGAGAGGCAAATGTAGAGAATATTCTTTTCAGCATTCTTAACTAGATGTTGCAAACTATTTAAACATCCCACATAGTAAAATAATGATATAGCCAGATGACGAAGTAACATACAGTTGTTGAATGTGATGTATAGTTGAAATATATTTATTGACATGGAAGGAAATAAAATAGTGAAATGGAAAAGTGATAAAATATTTTGTAAAACAGGACTCCATTTTGATAAAAATCGCACGTGCATGTAGATAAAAATTCAAAAAGGTCAAACTCTTTGGACATAATACCAAATGTTAATAGCTGTTATCTATGGGATTACTGATTACTTTTTTTTCTCTTCTTTCATATTGTATTTTCTTTTTCTACTATGAACATGTATTAATTATGTAATAATTGTATTTGTTTATTTTAAAGACAGGGTCTCATTCTGTTGCCCAGGTAGCAGTGCAGTGGCAACGTCATAGTTCACTGCAGCCTCAAGCTCCTAGGCTCAAGCAATCCTCTTGCCCTCAGTCTCTTAAATAGGTTGCACTATAGGCATGTGCCCCCACGCAAGTGAAATTTCTTTTTTATTTGTTTTTTGTTTGTTTGTTTGTTTGTTTGTTTGTTTGATTTTTGGTCGGTGGGGACCGGACTAGGGTCTTGCTTTGTTGCTTAGGCTGGTCTTAAACTTCTGGCCTCAAACAAAAAGTGCTGGGATTATAGGCATTAGCCCACCTCAGCCAACCTTGTAATAGTATTTTTAACTATTCCCTGAATTCGTGAACCATAAAATGATTGCATGTACCACAGATAGTAATAGTTGGTGTCCTTAATTTTAGTCTCATCCTTATTTATAATAGCATTGACTTCAGAATTGAGGGCTCATATGTTTAGAAAAACAAGAGGCAGATTGAATCTATAACATTTTATGAAAACCATTTACACTGAGAAATACTGTAAATGGTTTTTTCAAAAAACAAGTCATACAATAAATTTTTAACAGTGGTTAGTTCTGATCAGTATGATGTTAAGTGAGTTTTATGTTTTTATTTTGCTTTGCTTTCCTTTATTTTCCTACTTTTCAAAACATGCTACCCTCAAAATGTGGTTTTAAATGGGAAGACAATGAAAAGTTATTGATATCATCATTTGTCATTATTCCATGAGAGTCGGGGAATGCTGGAACAGAGTAACCCAGGACAACAAGCTCTGCAGACTGCCCTGTTAGTGCAGGGGTACTCAACCACATACCACTGACGGCTCAGAGCGAAAGGCTTTACTGAAAATGCATCTACATTGTCAGCCACTTGACTGCAGGGACCATGTCTTAAACAATTTGTGCTTGCCAAGTGCATTGCATAAAGAAGGGGCACAGTATATTTGTCAAAAGAAATAATGATCATGGGTGCGAGGGAAGATGATGAAGAGAAGTGAGTTAAAGGGCACAAACAAACAGTAAAATATAAGGAATAAATTCAATATTTGATAGCAGAGTAGGATGACCATACTTAAAAAATGTATTGTGCTAGGGTAATGGAAACTTTAAATACCCTGACTTGAACACTGTGAATTATATTCATATGAAAAATTTCTCATGTATCCCATAAGTAGCACAAATTTAAAAAAAAAAAAAAAAGGACCATGGTAGAAAGAAAAAAAGAAATAATAAAGATCTCAAGACACTTAGAAGTTACAGGGGATTGACAGTCACCTGGATCCAACTTTAACAAAAATCACTACATTCATAGTGTTTGACCTCGTAGCCTTCGATCGTCCTTAGTTAAATAATGAGACATCCAGCCTCCTGCTGCTTGCTCAGTTCCTAATTCCACATCAATCTGTCTTTGTCTCAAACACATCCAGAGTTTCCCAACCCCCGCCAGTTTTCCCCCACCCCCACCAATTTTCTGGCTATCAGAGAGGGCTCGGCTGTCTATCCCTGATACATGACTGTGGTCTGCCCTACCCAGGGAGACCACATAAGCTTTTCCAAAAGATAAACCTCTTCCCAAGTTCTGGAACTTGACCTAAACAATGTATAGATAAAAATAATTACATAAACACCACAGATGCCCTGTCCTTCCTTCCTACCATAAATATCTTTAGAATTAGGCTATAATTAAATGTATATGTCATCTAGACAGACTAATAATATGGTGCCCCCACAAAACAACATCCAACATGTTTTAGTGCTAGCAGGATTAGTGCCAGCAAGAAATAATTTTTATAGCACTGCCATTTGTTTTCTTAATTTCTCCTTGAGGGCACCTCCTATGTTAGCAGGAATAAGACTTGGAAGTCTTCTGAAAATAGTAACCGTATAAGAAAAAGAAACGTGATGAATCTTCTTGGCATCCTTTCTAAGAGGTCAGGCTTCATGTACTCCATGAAAGAGGTACAATGGGTTTAAGGAAATAACATCCTGAAATAAAATGTCAAGAAAGGAAAGAAGCAAATTAAGAGGATTACGGAAAAAGCAAATACTCGATAACACTTGCAATTCATGTTGAAAAAAGAAAAGATCTGAATTAACATTAGAAAACCCTGAGAACGTGAGGGAGAGGACAAAACTGAGACGTATTTTAAAGCACAGAGAATAATGATAAAGAAATAAAAATCAGTAAGGACAGAGAAGAGAGAATCAAACTAAGAATTCTATTTTTCTCTCAGGAAGAGACCAAAACAATTGACAAAATTCGAACTTGTAATTAAAGAAGTATCTAAATTTTAAAGAGACTTTGGGGTCACAGATTAAACAGTTCATTTCTGGGAAAATAAATCCATAATTAGACACACTTGGGTAATTATTTAACATTAAACTAATGAAGAAAACAATCATAAATTTTCAGGCTAATGGGGTAGAGTGAGAAGGGAAAATTACAGATTAGCTTCACTTTTTTGTCTTATAATGTTAAATTTTAAAAAAAACTACAGCTTTTGAACAAAAACAAATTTTATAACCAACCAAGTTGTTTTCCATGAAGAAAAACACTACAAAGACACAAATATGCATGAACTCGGAAAACATTTCACAAATATCTGTGTTAAAAATACTCATTGAATATACACTGGCCAAAAATGAGATAAATCAAAGTAATAAACATTAATATTAGAAAATTATATATTAAAAGACTGAGGAGTCGTTGCTGAAATTAAACTCCAAATTCAGGATCTTAATCGGATAATATATGTTGAAACAGATTCTGTGGATAAATTATGGTCCTGCTTTCCCTGAGTTTCTCTTTTATTCATTCATTAAATAATTATTAAGCCCCTCCTTTGTGCCAGGCACTGTTGGTCCCTAGAGATACAGTGATAATACAGTAAATAAGATAGTTGTAACCTCTTCTTTAAATCATTCTGCAGTCTAATTTTTTCAGTTCTGTTCCTTTTCTAGCAGAAATAATTATTGAGTCACATTCTTCACCCCCAATTTAGCAAGAATTTCTTCTCAGATATGAGGTCTGCTTAAAATAATAACAAATGTTATTATAGTTCAGCATTTTGAGAAAAATAATTAAATTATTTTATAGTTGGGACACTGTACCAGAAGAATTATTTTACAAAAGGTCTTTTGTTTCCTCTCCACAAAAGCAGAATCGCGCAGAGCAAAATAATAGCGGTTTTCATTGCCAAGAAACTTCAATAATAATTTTTTCCCACTTTAAAGATCACATTTAATGGCCAGGTGCAATGGCTCATGCCGGTAAACCCAACACTTTGGGAGGCCGAGGTGGCCAGATCACCTGAGGTCAGGAGTTCGAGACCAGCCTGGCCAACATGGTGAAACCATCTGTACTAAAAATACAAAAATTAGCCAGGCGTAGTGGCAAATATCCATAATCTCACCTACTTGGGAGGCTGAGGCAGGAGAATTGCTTGAACCCGGGAGGTGGAGGTTGCAGTGAGCTGAGATCACACCATTACACTCTAGCCTGGACAACAAGAGTGAAACTCCGTCTCAAAAAAAAAATCACATTTAATGAACAGAATCCCTTGGGCTCTGTAAGTGGAAAAAATGCAGATATTATTTGTCACCATGCCCATTTTCACTTTGCCTCACATCTAGAACTTGGGTTGTTTCTGTGTTGACTATACTTTAAAATAAGCCCTTATAGCAAGTAAACACATAAAAATGGTAATGGATGTTATAAAAGGACTTAACTGAACTTGGCTTCATTGCCCCTTCATTTTAGGGTCCTTTATTCTTTCAAAAAAATGTTGATTCTAAGGCCTTGGATATTTTAACTCAATATTCTTTCTCTCTCCCAAGCTTGCTTTGCTAGTACTTCAGACCTAAGTAAGTGAAATTTTGAAATACCAGAATAGTACATTATAAAGTATTGAAACACTTTATAATGCATAAAGGGAGGATTATCAGTAATTAATCAGTACTGTGTAAAGGGAGGATTAAATCAGTACTGCATAAAGGGAGGATTATTTTCAAAGTTTAATTATATTTCACAAATCTCTTTTCCTCTTGGATTAATTAGACTGAACAAATATTTTTGTGTCAAAAGTTTAAGTAAATAAAGTATGTCTAATCTACTCAATATGAAATATTCTTCTGCAATTAAAGATGATGTTTATACAGAACTTGCAACAATATGGAATCTCAGAAGACGGATTAGGTTGGTTGTGAGAGGAACAATAATAGTCACGGTTTGGTCAGAGAAGCAAATCCACTAGGAAATTTACGTAAAATGCATTTACTACGGGAATTTTTCCCTAACCAGTTGTAGGATCTAGTTAAACAATCTATGTGACTCTGTTGCCTCTGTATCTAGTGCCTTAAGTTCACAGGGTGGGCAGTTGGGAAAGAAAGATAGACACAAAGAGGAAAGAGCAAGGACAAACAGGAAGCTGCTGTCAGGCTAGGATATTCCCCTACTTGCAAGCTGACAGATTCACCTTCTACTGTTTTATGAATGTTGGCAGAAGACACAAGACACTTGGATCACAGATAAAGTACTTTGTTACTTACAATACAGCAAATGGCATGAACATCATGCTTGTTATAGTCCCCCTTGCTCCCCAAGTCCCACAGGGGCTTTACAGAAAATCTCAGATGGATACTGCACACGCAGCGTTATCTGTATCACAGCTGAGAAACACTGAGTTTGGAGAATCCATTACTTCTTTAATAAGCAGTAAGTTCTTTGTCACAGTGGGAGATACGTCATCTTCAGCATTCTTGCTATAAACATAACCTCGAGAAATGACCAAACAAAAGGAGCCTTAAATTCTTGGCACATTCAACAAGAACACAAAGGCATGCTCACAGCCAATGGTGGATTGCCTCTTCCAATACCTCTGAGGCTGAGCTGAAACCCACAAAAGATGGATTAGAACCTTCCCTTATTTCTCACCACTTCCAGGTCTCCAACTTTGCTGATGGGTGTGTCCTGCAGGGAAGACCAGTGTTTTTCATCATAAAGTGAAATACATGTCTGGTCCAGGAATTGGGGAGACTGAAGGAGAGTGAGGCAGGAGCTACAGCTGATGCAGGTCCAACTATGGTACAATACTGACCAGGTGAGCCTGGTCTGTTTACAGTTCCATTTACCTTATAGTTCACAATGTACAGAGAAACCTTTAGGCCGAACTTAACATATGTAAGGAGGCAGCTTTAGGCTAAACTTGATTTAACACTGGGAACTGAAGGAACAATAGAAACCACACTATCCATGTTGTTTTGGAGGGCTCCAAGAATACCTCCCAGTTCAGTGATACTCTAGGAGGCCTCAAAGGTCCTGGTACAAAGTCACAGCGAGGAGTTGTTACAGCAAAGGGGCCCAAAGCAAAATCAGCAGAGGAAAGGTCCTACAGAGCAAAGTCCAGACGAGGCCACACACAAGCTTCCAAGAACCCTCTTCCAGTGGATTCCTATGGGACACACTTATTATCCCAGTAATAAGTCAAAGGAAGGTCATTAGAGAGTCACTTCTCAAGATTTTTATGGAGGGCTAGTTGTGTTGGCACTCTCTGCTTAACATGTATCAAAATTCTGAAATCCCAGAAGGAAAGCAGGAGTTCCACATAATTCATATTGTTTGAACAATGTAGGCATAGTGAGCTTCTCTTGTCAGTTCTGGTCATGATGAAAACCCTCTCAAAACCCGAGTTTCCAGATGCCATCCAAAGGCGAATCTTTCAAGCAGGCATTTCTAAGACTATCAGTCCCAAACCTGCTATGTGAACTCTTTTTTTAAACACGTATCTTGATACGACAACAATCGTGTCTCCATTGAAACTCTTGCTTTGTTCTCTTTATATGAGTGTAGAAATATGTTCTTCTGTTTGTTTTTTAAAAACTCATAAAAATAAAACACCTTTTCCCATTTCCATTTTCTATGGAAAGAACTTTTTTCTAAGCTCTCCTCCTAACCTCCCCTCTTCCCTTTATTCACACTGGCCGTAGAGAGGTATAGTCAGTTGGGTTAACTGATTGCTAAATTTGGAAAGAATAACTGAGGGTGTTTGACTCAATTCATACTTAGGATTGTCCTGGCTTCAGGGAACTCATGTCCCTCTGATATTCCAGGAGTCTGACCCTTCAAAGAGAGGCTTACTGCATGCACTAGTATTGCTGGCACATTCAATATTAGCAATATTCAATGTGCAATCAATATTCAATATTAGCAAACCCATATGGCAGACCAAGAGCCCTTATCCCAACAGTAAAGATAACTTTTAGACCTCTTCTGCCTTACTTTTTGTTTTAACTTATTAACTTTATCAGAACCAAGTGGGGAGGAGTGTTTCTGTACATGGAGTCCCTTTAGAGGCTCCAACAAAGAACAGGAAGAACTATTTTGAAAATGGTAAAGCATTATTAGAGTAGTTCTTTTTCTTTTTCTTTCTCTATATCCTCAATTTTCCAAAATATGATCCTATTACTTTCACAATTTTTAAAAATTATTTCTATAACCAACTGAAAATTATATGCTCAAAAGTTCTTGCTGTCTTTAAAGTCAGAAAGGAGCTGATTCTTACATAATGAAGTCATGGGGAGAACTACCTTTACACATACACACGATAAGTTGCAATTTATCTGAGGGCTTTGCAGAATCAACAACTGTGGAAAATCATAGGAATCACACTGAAAATCTCTTAAATCATGATTGCATAAGATAAAAGATATATTTGCTCTAGATGGATAACTCTGAATTATACAAAGTTATGGATAAATGTATAATCTATACAGCAATGTCAAGTACATTTTAAAGAATAAGCATGCAAAATATAATGTTACAGCTTCTCCAGCAGTTTGCACATTTGAAGTTGAAGCAGATTTTTCAACGTTTATGCCCACCTTAGTTGGTTTTCAATTCCTTTGTACCTCTCTTCTGCAGAAAATCTGAAAGCAAAAACCTTTGTAATTGATTTACCTTTTTGGTTAAATTTTACAACCAAAAGCGTTTCTAACCTCTTACCTAATGCTTTTTTATTCAGCTTAGTATTTATTAGAGTTCTTGATGTCAAGATTTGATAAAGTTCTCTCTTTCAAGATGCCAGTTTTTCTGAGCTTTGCAACAAATTGCTATTTATTCACATGACACCATGTTTCATGAAAAGTGTATTATCCTTAAACATTAGAATCCAACACTTTGTGGTGGGGTGCTCAGGCTATGAGAAGCAAGAAGGAATGGATGTCTCCACCCTCTCTCACTACAGGTAAAGAAATCTTAAGTGCAATGTTACACGAACTATCCAAATTTTCTCCCCGCAATATTTCTCTCTTTCTCTCTATCTCTGTCTCTTCTTCTCTCTTCTATTCTCTCCCCCAACCCCAATTAAATTTACATTGGCTAAAGTGTATGGTGCTATTTCCTTAATAGAGTTAGCAGTGGAAAGAGAAAACTGCTTTCTTAGGCGGGGCGCAGAGGCTCATGCCTGTAATTCCAGCACTTTGGGAGGCCGAAGCCAGCAGATCACTTAAGTCCAGGAGTTTGAGACCAGCCTGGGCAACGTGGTGAGACCCTATATCTACTAAAAATACCAAAATTATCCAGGCATGGTGGTGCTTCTTATTAGGACTTTCATCCATATGGTTGGTATCAAAACTATTCATACTTTATTTTCTTATGCATTGACAGGATGAAACCCAAGATGTGTATTGGTCAGAACTCATGGTTACTATTAGTTTCTTTTAAGATAGTTAAACTAGTTTACCTACCTTAAACAGGTTTCTTTCTTTGTGTCAAGGACACTTTCTTTGTGTCAAATACAGTGTCAAAGATGAAATTACCAGAATATAGGGATAATGAAGACACTAAACAAAAATAGGATGATTATTAAAACATGAAATGGATACCCTTCTTACCTTCCTCTTCACTAGATAATCAGGAATATGAATATACTAAACACCTCTTGGATGGCTACCTATGGAGGTGGGCATTCAACAGCCATGACTGTTCTTAGTAACTTCACCGCTCAGCTATAGCTTCTTGATGCAGGAATGGTCAGCTAACACAAGCTAGACCACTCAAATACTGTCATTCTCAATATTTGAAATTTTGAACTGAAAGACAAAGAGACAGGGAATTGTTGGAATGGAGTCATAGTAAAGGCAACACATAAGGGATGAAAAATTCATGTATTCCTGCTGCTAAGTTCCCAAAATATACTCTGCTGTTTTCCATCATACTCAAGATTTAGTTGTTATTTCTCCTATTTCTTTGAGATGAATCAGTGTTGGTTGTTCATCCAACAGTAATTTTCTTCCCTACCTCTTCCTTGATAACAGAAGGCCTCCTTGGTAGTTTGTCTAGGAGTCACTGGGCCCCTTCCCAGACCCAAGGCAGTGAAGTCGAAGCCAGGTATGGAGAGTCTCATTCTCCTTACCACTGATTGGTTTATGCACAGGCACACTACAGAGCTTGGGATAAAGTCAACTTTTTATCAACCAAACTTTTTATCACCCTCTTCTCCCATTATCTGGATATCATCATATCTGCACATGATTCCTGGAACACCTAGAGCCATCTTAAAGCCACAAGAAGAGACTTGCCAACATGCTGTGGTTAGAGAGAACAGCTAGACAAAAGGTAACTGAGTCTCTGATTGAGCTACTGAATTAGCCAACTCTGGGACCTCTGGACTTCTTGTTACTTGAGATAATGGAGGTCCATATTGTTTAAGCCAGATGTAATGTAATTGTGTTTTTGTTTACTTTGGGGTTAAATAAAACCAAGTGATATATCCAATATACTCACAATCAATTTATTTTGTATACAAAGTACCTGAGTTTATTTCTGCTACTTGTTACCAAAGACTATAAACCAGTAGATTGTGGAACTGTGTGTTCCAAGTTTTACTAGGCTGCACGAACAAACGAGGTCACCTTTACATTAATACTCCAAACGCTGATGCTCTGACCCCACACCTGCTTGACTAGCAGAAAACTCCATGTTTTATTTATATGTTTCTCCTTAAAGGTTTTCAAAAATCCCATGGAAATTCTTTAGACTTGTTAAAGATTTACTAGTTACTTGTTTGCTTTTCATTATAATTTTATTAAATAAATCTTGATTCTTTTTTCACTCAACAATGTGTATGCAAGATGTATTCACATTATTTGGTGGAGCTGGAGTTTATTTTTTCCATTGCTGAATATTCCATTGAATGATATGTAATAATTTAATCTATCCATTCTACTCTAGATACAGACATGGGTTATATGCAGTATTTTTCTTGAATATTTTCTGTCCATGGTAGAATTATACTGTCTTTAAAACTGTATATTCTATTTTCATCATGTAACATTTTAGCATAAGCATTTTTGCGTTGTTAAATTCTATTCCTAAGGATTATATCTAACAGCTGTATAACATTTCATTATGTGTACATACTATAATTTATTTAACCATTTCCCTAGGGTTTTCATTTAGATTGTTTTCAATTATTTGTTACTATGAATAATGTTATAGTCAACATTTTTTACATAGATTTATATCTATATTTCAAAGCATTTCCTTAGGTCATTTCCAAAAACTTTAATTACCGTGTCAAGCAGTATAAATATTTTAAATCAAATTTCCCTGCAGAAGGATTGGACTCATTTATTCTTTCATTATGAAGAAATGAGAGTGCCTATTTCACCTCATCCTCACAAGCACTAAATATGCTTGCATGTCGTTCCCTCTCTCTCCTCCCTACCCTGTCCCTCTCTCTCATCTCCTTCAGGGGTTTTGATACAAACCTTGATCACTACTTGGTCAGGTACCAAAAAAGGACTTTTTATGTATAAGAAATTCTAGATGAATTAGACCCTCAAAAAGAAAAACCATTCAACAATAATAAATTAAAATATCCCTGGATTTTTAAAGAGAAAAATAGAAGAGGAAGGACAATAAAACTGTGGCCAATACTAACTAGATGCTCACCAAACACATGTTCTCTTCTAAGCACACGATGAAATTACATTAACTAGTCTCCCTTACAGCTGTGTCTGTAACAGAGTTCTAGCTAACGGAATATGGGGAGAAGTGGTGCATGCCAACAAAACTTCCCACACATCACCGTGCTTTCTCCTTCCATACGCTAAATGGAGAAAATTCTAAGGACATAGAGGACAGAGTCATAAAAAGAAAGGAGACTTAGTTCCTACATGATTACAAGAAATTCCCTAAATAATCACATAAAATTCCTCCCATCCAGAAATACACTGAAATGAGTGAGGAATAGATTTTTTATAAAGTTAAGTGTCTGAGAATTCTGGTTTTAGATATTAACAGCAGCTTGAATTGTTTATCTTAAGTATTACAAAATATTTATTGACTAATTACTATATTCTAGGTGCTTTGTTAGATGTGTTACTTATGTTTCCCTATTTAATCATCATAGCAATTTTACGCAGTAGTTCTTATTAGCACCATCTTGAAAATAAGTGATTTGCCCAATTAAAGACAAGTGATTTGCCCAAGATGGAAGAGTCAGAATTTAAATCTGAGTTCCTCTGATGGCAAAGGCCATGCTCATCACACTGTCTCATGCTGCTTGCTGTAAGTGTTTTATATACAGAGGCTATATGAAATACTTAGGGACTATGATGCATTCATTCAACAACCAATCATTGAGTGCCTACAGGCTCTTTTTTTTTTACATGTATAATGGGGCCTATATCTTCTCATCTCTAAATTATATCTCTTATAAACATAGAAATTGAAAATTAGTCATTCATATTTAGCTCATGTCATAATAAATTGTTTAATATTTTAAATATAAAGGCCATGTATTTACATGTTTTAAGTGGAGGAAAGTGAGGTGGGGCCATAGAAGGGCAGAATTGAGATTCCTTCTCAATGATTTTGTTCCTGCACCCCATTTCCAAGTCCCATGAGGTTCCCTGGAATGTGGCAAGGCCTTTGACACAGTGGATGATGGAAAGCAACAGGGGATGGGGAATGTTGTAGAGCTGCCTCTTAAGTGAACCACTCAGCAAATCACTACAGCAAACTCTTCGAATCACTATGGCATGTTTTAGGCTGCCTGTGCCTCAATAACAACCTACACAAATTTAGCAATCCAGTTCCTAAAGAGAAAATAATCTGTGAATATACACCTTAAAGCTCCAAATTTACAGAGCAATGTCTATCATCAAAAATTAATTTTAGATATCTTCCTTTTATGTTCAACTTCAGCTAATTATCAGCTAAACTGTATACTACAGATGCTTCAAATTTGCCCCACAACACTAAGATGAAGACATCTCATGCTATTATCTGTTTTTAAAAATCATATTATGTCAGAATCTAAATTCTCCATCTTCCATATTAATAAAAGATTTCCCCAAACTTTATCATGTTTTGTGAGTCACTTGCCTTTCCTTGATATCACAAAAGAAACCGCTAGAGCTTACACAGTCTTCTAAGGTAATCAGTCCATCTTTGCTCTCTAAAAAGATACAAGTTTAGATGATTCACTTGAAGGGGCAGCTCCAGAATACTCCCATTCTTCAGTCCCCACTGCCCAACATCAGCAACCGCATCAAAGACCTTGCCATCTTCCAGGGTACTTCATGGGAACTGGGACTGGGATACAAACCAATCCCACACAAAGGGCTCCTCTGTACTCTCCCTGCCATCCCAGCCTTAGGGCACTACCTCACCTTCTCTACTCAAAGCCTACCTTCCTGCTCAGGGGTAATACTACATATCCCCACATCCTACTTCCAATCCTACCACCCAAAACTCATGAACCAGAGACACTTCTCACAGGTCAAACCTAAGGGAACACAACACCAACCTTTTCTTTCTGGGTTTCAGTGAGGAAATGAGATCTTAATTCCTTCTGGTGAGGATGCAGCAGCAGCAACAACAAGAGAAAAAAAAACAAGAAATTAATAATAATGATCCTTTCACATATATAAAAACAGAATCTAGCAATAGACATTGATAACGTAAAACTAGTCATTTTACTTAAGATAATATTTTAATAAAAAGCCACTGGAATCAGGATCTTCTCAGCAACATTCATTAACTACTCAGGAATGGTCTGCTTCATTCATCTCACAGGCAGTCTGGCATTTATTGTTCAGCAAATGTTTGTCACATGCTTTCTACATGCCAGCCATGGCACTGGAGGCTGGGGATATAAAAACGTCCATGCTTGAGCATTTCCTCTGTCCAGGTGTGCCTTCACCATTATTAACTCATGTAATTCTCAGTGAAGTGCACCAATATTACCTTCATTTTATGCATAAGGAAAATGTCAGAGAAATCAAGTAACCTGCTCAGTCATAGAGCTGGTAATTGGTGGAGAAGGGATTCTAACTCAATTGGTCTCGCTTGAGAGCCATACTCTTTATCAGTACCCTAATGAGATATATTAGGTATTTCTGTAGAGCACCCATATTAGCAGAATGATTGCCAGAACACCCCGTCCACATCTCCCTGCTGAACCCTGGGGTTTCCCGTTCCAGCATCCCTTTCCCTGAGACCCACCTAACTCGGATGCATCCCGCTGTCCAGATCCTCCAGCCGAAACCGTGATCTGCACTTCCCCAGGGTAGATATAGACCTTTAACACCCTAAACACTAAAAAGATTTTGGTAGGCATTCCCACCCAACATGTACTGAAAAACACAATTTAATATTTTGAAATGATACAAGCTTAACTACACTGTAAGAAAAACCATTTCATTCAGGCCAGCCATGGTGGCTCATGCCTGTGATCCTAGCACTTTGGGAGGTCAAGACTAGGGGATCACTTGAGCCCAGGAATTTGAGGCCAGCCTGGGCAGCATGGTGAAACCTCGTCTCTACAAAAAATACAAAAATTAGCTGAGCGCGATGGTACACACCTGTAGTCCAAGCTACTTGGGAGGCTGAGGCAAGAGGATCATTGAGTCTGGGAGGTCAAGGCTGTGGTGAGCTATGATTGGGCCCCTGCACTCCAGCCTGGGTGACAGAGTAAGACCTTGTCTCAAAAAAAAAAAAAAAAAAAAAAAGAAAGGAAATCATTTTGTTCTAAATTTTTAGATAAAAATTTATATGAAAGTTTATTGAAACTGAATCAACATCTCATTTTCTCCCCCTTTTTCCCTTCTGTCTTCCTGACATAAGCTTATACTTAATGTAGGGAATCCAGTCCAGCCCAGCCTGGCAAGGTATTTAGGAAGCCCACACGGAAGGCTGCTCCATTAGACTGAAATTACTTTAAGCTCTTAAGCAGAGATTACTTCTCTCCACAAAAAGAGATGATCCTCAGTAGCAGTGATTATCTGTAATTTCTTGAAGTTCTCATGAACTCTGAAATTCTACGTGGCTCTAGCTGTTATAATCATTGTTTGCTTAGGTTTTTTCTTCTAAACAAGGAGAAATGAAAATACCATGGACTTAGTCGTCTGTGGAGTTTTTGGTTTATATCTGCAAAACATTGTGCTCTGCTTGATGATAAATGTACCCTTTATCTTAGTTAGAAAGATAAAGAAATATATTTTTTTAAAGTTACATGAATCTATTTCTTTACCTCATCAACAAAATTCCTCCTATTACATCTCTCTCCAATACATATGCTTGAACTTTGTGTTAATTAAAATTAGAAATCATTAAATAAACTACCAAAAAGTATCAGTGTCAACTGCACAAAGGACTCTTTAGGCAGAGAAGAGCATAAGGCTCAGAAACGCCCTTCAGGGGCCGGGCGCGGTGGCTCACGCCTGTAATCCCAGGACTCTGGGAGGCCCAGGCGGGCAGATCACGAGGTCAGGAGATTGAGACCATCCTGGCTAACACGGTGAAACCCCGTCTCTACTAAAAATACAAAAAAATTAGCCGGGCGAGGTCAGGAGCACCTATAGTCCCAGCTACTCAGGAGACTGAGGCAGGAGAATGGTGTGAACCCGGGAGGCAGAGGTTGCAGTGAGCCGAGATCGTGCCACTGCACTCCAGCCTGGGTGACAGAATGAGACTCCATCTCAAAAAAAAAAAAAAAGAAAAAAGATTTGTTTTTATTATTGTCCCCCCCATCCCAGAACCTTCATAGACATTTTTCCCCTAATTGCCATCCCCTGTAAAATGTTAGTAGCACAGATAAACTGTATGTATGTTTATGGATTGTGTGTATATATCTGTGCTTTTTATATATAAACATTAAAAGAAGACGATTTTTTCAGCTTCCAATAATCAGTTTTCACCCTCTTATGAGTGACATTGCCCCCACTAAGAATGTGGAGATTGCAGGATGTGTAAAACTGGATGATGTCTTAGTCCATTTGGGTTGCTATGACAGAATACCATAGACTAAGTAAGTTATAAACAACCAAAATTTATTTCTTACAGTGCTGGAGACTGGGATGTCCAAGATCAAAGTGCCAGCAAATATGGTTGCTAGTGTGGGCCTCTTCCCTGGTTCATAAATGGTACTTTCCAACCATGTCTTCAGACAGTGGAAGGGACAAACAAGCCCCCTGGGGCCTGTGAAAAAGGGTACTACTCTCATGCATGAGGCTCCACCTCCCACAAGGTTCCACTTCCTAATATCACCACTTTGCGGGTAAGGATTTTAACATAAATTTGGAGAGACACAAACATTCAGACCATAGCAGAGGATGATATATCAACAAATGGGAGTAGGAAATATCTTTGTATTCCATGTAAAAGCCCAAATGAGCACAGGGGATAAGAAGACAGGGCCTAATGAAAGAAAATATGTTAGATCAGAGCACAGTTTGGAGGTGGACTGAGCTAACAGCAGGGCAGTCAACCAGGAGAGGGACAAGGAAGTGTTCTAAAGAGGCGGCCACCTCAGAATAGGTGCAGGCAGCGGTTTGCACCTGGGTTTCCAGGAGAAGACTATGAGGTCCCAAGGAGGCAGACAGCACCCACTAACAGGGAATCTGAGCTGGAGACTGGGGCCTGAGAGCCACAATCATCTTGGAGCTGTGGCAGATTCACAAGATTGCCTACTGGCAAAAAGAGAGGTTGACAACAAACAAAGCTGCTAGAAACAGAAGCAAAGCAGAAATTAAGACCTAGGAGCCCAGGACATAGGGGACAAGAGAAGTTCTGATTTGCAGACTAATCTGGGACCCAGAGATGGGCACTCACACCTGGCCCACAACCCAGGAGGACAACTAGTGATACTTGGTGAAGGAGGTACAGAGGTGGTTAACCATGACCTTCTTTATGACAGGCTGACTTGGCCTAGTAATAGAAGTGAGACTGAGTCTTCAAGAAACGAGATATACTGGTCATACAAAGGAATCTAGGGATGACAAAGGCACCAGAAATTAGACAGTGTTGGCAGATGGCAGAAGAAGCTATAAACAGCATGGGTACTTAAGAAGTCATTTCAGAACATCCAGTTCAAGATGGAAGTCTGAGCCGTGGACTCAATTAAATGAGAATAATGGGAGTAAAAATCTCACTTGTAAGAGAATGGAAGGAAGGCCATCAGCACAAGAGAGATGTCATCAAATTTTTGAGAAATGGAAAGCTGAAGAAGTGCTGACTGATGAAGCCCTAACCGGAAATACACAGAAAAGAGGCTGCCAATGAAGAGAAAGGAGCTCTCCAAAAGCAGACATACAGCTTATCTGTGCTCTTAAAATTTCATGAGGAGTGGCAATTAGGGAAAAAATGTCTATGAATGATCTGGGATGGGGGACAATAATGAAAAAAAGTCTGAAAAATACTGCCCTAACATTTGCCAGTTTACTTTCCAGATACCATTTTTGTCATGCCTCTGCTTGCCCAGGAACCTTCAATAGCTCCCATGGTCAACATTGTAAAGCCCCAATTCCACATTCTGTAGTTTAAAGCTCTTCCTATTTTGCCCCCAACCAAAGGAGGATGGTGAGTTCTTGTTCTATTAGTTCCCATGAGAGCTGGTTGTTTGAAAAGTCTAGCAGCTCCTCCGGTCTCTCTTGCCTGCTCTTTCGTCATGTGACCTCTGCACAAGCTAACTTTCCTCCCACTTCTGCCATGAGCGGAAGCAGTCTGAGGCCTTCCCCAAATACAGATGCTAGCACCACGCTTCCTGTACAATCCACAGAATCTTGAGCTAAATAAACCTCTCTTCCTTATCAATTACGCAGCTTCAGGTATTCGTTTATGACCCAAATGGACTAAGACAGCCACCCTCACCTGCTGACATTTAGAGGCCCCCAGGATGATGGCTGTGCAGCAAGCCTAGAGAGAAATCAATGCAGTCAAAGGATGGAGGCTTCAGGAAAAAATTTTCAAGAAGAAAAATATGTATAAGGTGCCATCAACATCCCATAATGCTTGGATATTTCAAACACTTAAGAAACAATAAAGGCAGGTGTCATGAGGGTGGGAAGGACAAGTATACAAGGGGAATGAAATCATAGAGCACAGCTGGGTTAGATATTAGCCAATTTATCTAAACATTTTTCTTTCCAATTATAGAATCAATATACTGACAGAGCACACAAGACTTAATTGGGATCAGAGAATATAAATAGAATCAACCCTAACAATTTCAAAGCAAAATTACAGGTGACATGCTGGAAGATGAAAAGGAAAGAGGAGAGATGAAGGACATCTCTAGTGCTCTAACCTTTCAAAATGAGGAGATCCTTTCTATAGTTTTGGAACAAGAAATAAAAATGCAAATATATTATTTAAAGTGACATAGGTATTGAAAAGAGGAACTCAGAACAATCAGTAGAAAAGCAAATGAACAGCGAATGGGGTAAATGAGCTTAACCACCATCTATCATGGCAGGAATCCAATAAAAAAACCTGAAAAGAAGGAACGAAGAAATCATAGTATATGCATATTATTTATAAGTATGGATAGAACTACCTAGAACAAATAAAAATGGAAAATGATAAAAATGTTAAAAGAGTTCCCCACCATGGGAAATGGAATGGGAGTGGAAAAATTGAGAGAATAAGGACTTTTCTTTTTCCTAGGAAGACTTCCATACTATTTAACTTTTTAAACATTTATATTTATTACTTCGATAAAAATAATAAATTTTTTCATTAACAAAAATAAGTCATTTGTATAATGCAGATGCAGTGATTGGTTCCAAAAATAGGATGGCAGCAGAAATGGAAAGAAGAGGTAGATGGAAAAGACAGAATGAAGAAAGAAGTATGCAGGCTTGATCATTAATTTAACACAACAGAGAAAGAAAGAGATGATATAAAAATATTCCCAAAGATTTGAATCTGAAACCTTTTATTCAGAAAGCTGTTAGAGTCACGACTAAAAATAGAAAAATTGGGAGGGCATATTTGTCTGTGGGAAATATGATGAATGTACTTTGAGTCATTCGCATATGAGAAGATAGTGGCAGCAATAAGTGAATTTACATTTCTAAAACCTTTATTTATTTCAAATATCAAAACCTAGCTGGCAAATAGATTCTGCAGAAGGGAGTCTTTTTTCTTATGTGTGCCTGTGGCTGTATATCTCATTATTGGCAGGTAACAACAATGGAGAGAAATGTGCAACATTCATAGAAAACATGTAAAAACTTTACGAAAGAGAGACACATTTCATGCACATTCTTGAAGGACTGGGAGCAGGAGAGAGGATGAGAATCAGACCAAGGAATACAAACCAGTGCTTTTGAAAACAAAACTGAATGTCCTAAAATGAACATTGAAAGTGATTCTTTTTTTTTTTTTTTTGAGACGGAGTCTCGCTCTGTCGCCCAGGCTGGAGTGCAGTGGCCTGATCTCAGCTCACTGCAAGCTCCGCCTCCCGGGTTCACGCCATTCTCCTGCCTCAGCCTCCCGAGTAGCTGGGACCACAGGCGCCGCCACCTCGCCCGGCTAGTTTTTTGTATTTTTTAGTAGAGACGGGGTTTCACTGTGTTAGCCAGGATGGTCTCGATCTCCTGACCTTGTGATCCACCCGTCTCGGCCTCCCAAAGTGCTGGGATTACAGGCTTGAGCCACCGCGCCCGGCCCCATTGAAAGTGATTCTAAACCACCAAGCAGCAAATGACTAACCAAGAAGAAGATTAAAATCTAGATTCACTTCTTGTCTGAGTGTTGGGGTGAGGAAGATTTTATAAGAATATCCTGTGATAACGCAGGAACAGAAAACCAAACACCACATGTTCTTACTTATAAGTGGGAGCTGAACAATGAGAACACATGGACAAAGGGAGGGGAACAACACTCACTGGGGCCTGTTAAGGGAGGACGGGAGATGAGGGGAGAGCATTAGGGAAAAGAGCTAATGCATGCTGGGCTTAATACCTAGGTGACGGGTTGATGGGTGCAACAAAACCCCATGACACACATTTACCTATGTAACAAACCTGCATGTCCTGCACATGTATCCCAGAACTTAAAATAAAAGAAAATAATATCCTGTGCTGCTGAAAAAAGAAAAAAAAATCAGTATAAATAGAAGTGTAGTTTGAAGGTGATGGCAGTAAACCTATGTCAACAGCACCACCCTCTGGGCAAAAATAGACTCCCCAGACTTGGGATATACACGCGCGCGCGCACACATACGCGCGCACACACACACTCACACACACACGAGAAAGGAAAAACATATCCACAGAAGTTTTTGATAACTAAAGTTAGGTATAAGTTCTAAATCAAGTAATAAACTGTTTTGCCTCATTCATATCAGCTAAATTTACTGAAGGCATATTTGGAGGTTGTACTTCCGCCTAAGACATAGAAAGATGGAAAGAGCATCACTTTTACCCTAACAAAAATAAAATGGTGTGTATGCTTCAAAATCATGATTCTTGAAATGATCTTTGCTAAGCAGAAAAAGCCTTCCTCACCCACAAAGATGTTCATGTCTTAATTCCCAAAACTTGTGAATGTGGGATCTTACATGGCAAAAGGGATTTAGCAGATGTGATCTTGAGGTGGGGAAATTATTCTGGATTACCCAAGTGGGCTGAATTTAATCACAAGGGTCCTCAAAAGAGAAATAGGGAGGAAGGAGAGTCCATCAGAGGAGATGTGGCGACAGAAAACAAATGTCAGAGTTAAGCAATGGCTGGCTTTGAAGATAGAGGGGGGCTACCAGCTAAGGAATGTGCGCAGCCTCTGAAAGCTGAAAGAGGCAAGAAAGTAGCTGGTCCTGAGAGCCCACAGAAAGGGACACGGCCCTGCCCATGCCTTTACTTTAGTCCAGTGATACTAATTTTGGACTTCTGACTTCCAGAACTATAAGATAACCATTTGTGATTTTTTAAGCCACTGTGTTTGTGGTAGGTATACATAATTGATATTTATATATATGTATGTATAAATACATGCACATACACACACACATTGCTGTAGGAAGCAAAATGGTTCCACTATTGTGAGAAACAGTTTGGCAGTTTCTGATACAGTTACACATAGACTTACCCTATAACCCAGCAATCCCATTCTTATTTACCCAAGAGAAATAACATATATCCACATAAATATTGTACATGAATCTTTATAGTGACTTTATTCATGATCACTCAGAACTAGAAACAACCCTGATGTCTACCAACTGGTGAACGAATAAATGTACTGTGTTATATGCATACAACAGAATACTATTCAGAAAACAAAGAACAAGCTAATTACTGATACACGCTATAAGATGGTTGTATCTCAAATGCATTATGCTCTTTGAAAGAATTCAGACTCGGCCAGGTGCAGTGGCTCATGCCTGTAATTCTATCACTTTGGGAAGCCAAGGCAGGGGGATCACCTGAAGTCAGGAGTTTGAGACCAGCCTGGCCAACATGGCGAAACCCCATCTCTACTGAAAATACAAAAATTAGCCAGGTGTGGTGGACATCTGTAATCCTAGCTACTCAGGAGGCTGAGGCAGGAGAATCAGTTGAATCCAGGAGGTGGAGATTGCAGCAAGCCAAGATCACGTCACTGCACTCCAGCCTGGGCGACAGAGCAAGACTCCGTCTCAAAAAGTAAAAAATAAAAAAACAAAAGAAAGAATTCATACTCAAAATGCTATACTGTGTGATTCCATTTATATGACATCTTGGGAGGAAAAAAAACAAAAACTATAGAAACCGAAACCAGGTTAGTAATTACCTGGGTAGGCAAAAAGGATTGGGAGTAGGCAAAAAGGATTGACTACGAATGGCTTTTAGAAGACTTTTGGGGGAGAAGATGGGGGTAATGATAATATCCTATAACCTAATTGTTGTGATGGTTTCATAATTGCATGCATTTAACAACATTCAAGACACTGTACACCTAAAAAAAAGATGAATTTTACTGAAGGTAAACTCAGCCTCAATATACCTAACTCTAAAAAAATAAAAAAGCAAGTAACTTGAAACTGGACTTAACTTGAAACTGGACTGGCCATTTGCTAACTTCAAGATTATCCTGAATTGGTAATACCTGAGCTTTGCAGAATTGTGCAATCTCAAATCAAGCAGAGATTGAGCTGAGTAATAGCCATCATGTTCCCCCACACTGATGTGGTTTATATGGAAAGTGTTTTAGAAACATTCATTATGTTTCTCTTCATGTTTTTCCATTATGAATTATCACAGATGTTATGTATTTATTTTAGGGTAATGTTTTAAAATATATATTCACCTGATTTAACAATCAAAAGATTTAAAAGGTATACAGTGAAATACCTCCCTCTTTTCCCTGTCCCTCATCTACCCCGTTTTCTTCCCCACACGCAAATATTATTACTAGTTTCTTATGTATCCTTCAAAATTATTCTATTCTTGCATAGCAAACACATACATGAATTCTTATTTTTCCTTTTCTTACACAAAGGGTAACCATATTGTGACCATTATTCTACATCTGAATATCTTCATTTAACAATATTCCTTAATTCTCAGTATTTTTCCACATCAGTACAAAGGGAGCTTTCTTACTCTTTGTGGCTGTGCTGTATCCATTGTACAAATGTACCATCATTACTTTACCCAGCCCCTTATTAACAGGCTTTTAAATTGTTTCCATATTTTGTTATTAGAAGCAACGCTACAATGAATAGCCTTATGTCTGTGTTACTGCACATCAGTGGTATCATAAGACGATTTCTAGAAATACAACTGTTGAATCAAAGAGTATATATGTTTGTAAATGTGATCTATAATGCCAGATGCCCTCCAAAGAGGATAGAACAATTCACAATGGCACCATCCAGTTATAAGAGCAGCTGGTTGAGAAGGCCTTTATCAACAATTATTTTTATCTTGGCTAATATGCTCAGTGAAAAATTATACCTCACCATAGTTTTGACTTGCATTATTTTTATTATGAATGAGATTAAATATCTTTCCAATTGTTGACTGATAACTTGTATTGTCTGCTCTGTAAATGGCCCTTTTCATGTCATTGGCCTTCATTTCTCATGAGTTATTGATCATTTCCTTTC
The DNA here is from genome assembly GCF_037993035.2 of Macaca fascicularis. NCBI lineage: Eukaryota > Metazoa > Chordata > Mammalia > Primates > Cercopithecidae > Macaca > Macaca fascicularis. The sequence goes on from NC_088379.1 coordinate 126,732,328, forward strand.
AATATGAAGGACCTCAATATATATTAGGGATCATTTCCTTTCAATATGAAGGACCTCAATATTTGAGTTGCAAATATTTTTCTGTAGGTGATTGTTTTTCTTTTAAACTTGACTATTATGGCTTTGACCATTTATAAATCTTTAACTTTCAGTTCTAAAAGTTTAAGGTTTATTAGTTAAATTTAATCAGACTTTTTGTCATTTATGGCTACTAGATTTTATAACATATTAACACTTCTTGCAAAGTCAGATAATAGAATTTATTTTAATATTTGTATGATTTCATTCTTTTCATATTTAAATCATTGATCATCATGAGCTGGGAGTTATGGATCCAGTTTTAGTTTTTTGAGATGTCTATCCCAAAGAGGGGGGTCCTGGCACTATTTACTTAATAGTTATATTTTCTCTCTTGACTTAAAATGATGTTTTATACTACGTTTCTATCTGTGTTGAGACCTATTTCTGTCATTTTTATTCTATTTAATTGGTCTGTCTGCCTACTGTATGAGTACTACACTTCTTTTTAGAGCCACTACCAAAAATAGAAAAATTGGGAAGGCATATTTGTCTGTGGGAAATGTAATGAATGTACTTTGAATCATTTGCATATGAGAAGGTAATGGTAATAATAAGTGGATTTATATTTTTAAAACATTTGGGGGCCTCTAAAAATGTTACAATAGTTGTAAGTTTTGCTTTAGTATCTGGTAATTCTAGCCACTTATCACAGTCCAATTCTTTTTTTTAATTTTTTTTTTTTAATTTAATTATACTTTAAGTTCTAGGGTACATGTGCACAACGTGCAGGTTTGTTACATGGGTATACATATGCCATGTTGGTTTGCTGCACCCATCAACTCGTCATTTACATGAGGTATTTCTCCTAATGCTATCCCTCCCCTAGCCCCTGACCCACTGACAGGCCCCGGTGTGTGATATTCTCTGCCCTGTGTCCATGTGTTCTCATCGTTCAACTCCCACCTGAGTGAGAACATGCGGTGTTTGGTTTTCTGTCCTTATGATAGTTTGCTAAGAATGATGGTTTGCAGCTTCATTCATGTCCCTGGAAAGGACATGAACTTGTCCTTTTCTATGGCTGCATGGTATTCCACGGTGGGTATGTGCCACATTTTCTTAATCCAGTCTGTCACTGATGAACATTTGGGTTGGTTCTAAGACTTTGCTATTGTGAATAGTGCCGCAATAAACATACGTGTGCATGTGTCTTTACAGTAGCATGATTTATAATCCTTTGGGTATATACCCAGTAATGGGATCACTGGGTCAAATGGTATTTCTGGTTCTAGGTCCTTGAGGAATCGCCACACTGTCTTCCATGATGGTTGAACTAATTTACACTCCCACCAACAGTATAAAAGCGTTCCTATTTCTCCACATCCTCTCCAGCATCTGTTGTTTCCTGTGTCAGACGGTATCTCATTGTGGTTTTGATTTGCATTTCTCTGATGACCAGTGATGATCAGCTTTTTTTCATATGTCTGTTGGCTGCATAAATGTCTTCTTTTGAGAAGTGTTTGTTCATATCCTTTGCCTGCTTTTAGATGGGGTTGTTTTTTTCTTGTAAATTTGTTTAAGTTCTTTCTAGATTCTGGACATTAGCCCTTTGTCAGATAGGTAGATTGCAAAAATGTTCTCCCATTCTGTAGGCTGCCTGTTCACTCTGATGATAGTTTCTTTTGCTGTGCAGAAGCTCTTTAGTTTAACTAGATCCCATTTGTCTATTTTGGCTTTTGTTGCCATTGCTTTTGCTGTTTTAGTCATGAAGCCTTGCCCATGCCTATGTCCTGAATGGTACTGCCTAGGTTTTCTTCTAGGGTTTTTATGGTTTTATGTCTTACATTTAAGTCTTTAATCCGTCTTGAGTTAATTTTTGTATAAAGTGTAAGGAAGGGATCCAGTTTCAGCATTCTACATATGGCCAGCCAGTTTTCCCAGCACCATTTATTAAATATTAAATAGGGAATCCTTTCCCCATTGCTTGTTTTTGTCAGGTTTGCCACAGATCAGATAGTTGTAGATGTGTGGTGTTATTTCTGAGGTCTCTGTTCTGTTCCATTGGTCTTTATATCTGTTTTGGTACCAGTACCATGCTGTTTTGGTTACTGTAGCCTTGTAGTATTGATGGAACGTATCTCAAAATAACAAGAGCTATTTATGACAAACCCACAGCCAGTATCATACGGAATAGGCAAAAACTGGAAGCTTTCCCTTTGAAAACCAGCACAAAACAACGATGCCCTATCTCACCACTCCTATTCAATATAGTGTTGGAAGTTCTGACCAGAGCAATCAGGCAAGAGAAAAAAATAAAGGGCATTCAATTAGGAAAAGAGAAAATCAAATTATCTCTGTTTGCAGATGACATGATTGTATATTTAGAAAACCCCACTGTATCAGCCCCAGATCTCCTTAAGCTGATAAGAAACTTCAGCAGTCTCAGGATACAAAATCAGTGTGCAAAAGTCACAAGCATTTCCATACACCAATAATAGACAAACAGAGAGCCAAATCATGAGTGAACTCCCATTCACAATTGCTACAAAGAAAATAAAATACCTAGGAATCCAACTTAGAAGAAATGTGAAGGACCTCTTCAAGAAGAACTACAAACCACTGCTCAGTGAAATGAAAGAGGACACAAACAAATGGAAGAACATTCCATGCTGATGGATAGGAAGAATGAATATTGTAAAAATGGTCATACTGCCCAAGGTAATTTATAGATTCAATGCTACCATCATCAAGCTACCACTGACTTTCTTCACAGAATTGGGAAAAACTACTTTAAAGTTCATGTGGAACCAAAAAAGAGCCTGCATAGCCAAGACAATCCTAAGCAAAAAGAACAAAGCTGGAGGTATCATGCTACCTGATCACAATCCAATTCTTTAGAAAGAATTCTCCTGGCACTCTTACTTGTCTGTTTTTTCACATGAACTTCCAAAAATTTGCTCTGGGTATTTTAATGAAATCACATTAAATGTTTTGTTGAATTTAAGGAGAATTGACAATGTCACAATAATAACTTCATGCACACATCATTTCATAAATGCAGGTGATGGGTAGAAAAATGCACAGAGCACTATTGCTGGGTCAGAAGGTAAATACATTTATAGTTTGGGTAAATATTGCCAAACTGCCCTCCAGACGGGTTATACCATTTTTTATTCCTACTGACTATCTGTGAGAATTCCTAGTTCACTATAGCTCGCCGTCACAACAACAATGTTCTCCAACTTTTGGATTTTTGACAATCTAATACGTGGAAAAAGAAATCTCAGTGTAATCTGAATTTGCACTTCCCTTATTAATAGTTAAATCAAGCATCTTTTCATGCTTAAGGGCCATATTTCTTATTCTATGAACTGCCTATTCATCTCTTTTGCCCTTTTTTTAAACTATAGTACTGGTTTGGGTTTTTTTCCCTTTAAAAATGTAGTATCTTAATTTAAAAATACTTTATTGCTAAAAAATGCTAACAATCATCTGAGCCTTCAGCAAGTCAGTCTTTTTGCTAGTGGAGGATCTTGCCTCGACATTAATGGCTGCTGCTTAATCAGGACAGAGGTTGCTAAAAGTTGGGATACTGCAGCAATTTCTTAAAATAAGACAATAATGAAGTTTGCTGCATTGATTCTTTTTAACAAAAGATTTCTCTGAAGCAGACTTTTTTTTTCTAAGAGACAAGCTCTTGCTCTGTCACCCAGGCTGGAGGGCAGCAGCATGATCATAGCTTACTGTAGCCTCAAACTCTTAGGCCTCAGCCTCCCATGTAGCTGGAACTACAGGCATGCACCACCACACTAAGCTCATTATTTTTTCATTTCTTTTTTGAGACAGAGGATCTCCCTATGCTGCCTGGGCTGGTCTTGAACTCCTGGCCTCAAGCAGTCCTCCTGCCTCAGCCTCCTAAGTAGCTAAGCATAAGCCACAGTGTCTAGTAGTAGAGCTTTTTTCAAAATTGGAGTCAATCTTCTCAAACCCTATGGCTGCTTTATCAACTAAGTTTATGGAACATTCTAAATCCTTTGTTGTCATTTCAACAATGTTCACAGCATCTTCACCAGGAATAGTTTCCATCTTAAGAAACCAATTTCTTTGCTCATCCATAAGAAGCAACTCTTTGTCCATTCAAGTTTTATCATGACATTGCAGCAATTCAGTCACATCTTCAGGCTTCACTCCTACTTCTACTTCTCTTGCCATTTCCACCATGTTTGCAATTACTCTGTTCACTGAAGTCCTAAGCCCCTGAAAGTCATCCATGAGGTTTAGAATGAATTTCTTCCAAACTCCTGGTAATGCTGATATTTTTACCTCTGTTCATGAATCATGAATATTCTTAACGGCTGTATTAATCTGTTCCCACAATGCTATAAAGAAATGCCGGCCGGGCGCCGTGGCTCAAGCCTGTAATCCCAGCACTTTGGGAGGCCGAGACGGGCGGATCACGAGGTCAGGAGATCGAGACCATCCTGGCTAACACAGTGAAACCCCGTCTCCACTAAAAAATACAAAAAACTAGCCAGGCGAGGTGGCGGGTGCCTGTAGCCCCAGCTACTTGGGAGGCTGAGGCAGGAGAATGGCGTAAACCCGGGAGGCGGAGCTTGCAGTGAGCTGAGATCCGGCCACTGCACTCCAGCCCGGCACTCCAGCCCGGGCGACAGAGCGAGACTCCGTCTCAAAAAAAAAAAAAAAAAAAAAAAAAAAAATGCCTAAGACTGGGTTTATGAAGAAAAGAAATTTAATTGACTCCGCAGTTCTACAGGCTGTACATTAAGCATGGCTGGGAGGCCTCAGGAAACTTACAATCATGGCAGAAGGTGAAGGCGAAGCAAGTACATCTTACCATGGTGGAGGAGGAGGAAGACAGAGTGACAGGGGAGGTGCTACACACTTGCAAACAACCAGATCTTGTGAGAACTCTATTATGAGACAACACTAGGGGGATGGTGCTAAACCATTAGAAACCACCCCTGTGATCCAGTTACCTCACACCACTCAGCACTTGGGATCACAAGTCAACATGAGATTTGGGTGGGAATACAAAGCCAAACCATATCAATGGCATCTAAAATGGCGAATCTTTTCCAGAATGTTTTCTATTTACTTTGACCAGATCCGTGAAAAGAATCACTATCTATGACAGTTATGCCCTTACAAAATACATTTTTTAATAAGACTTAAAAGTTGAAATTACTCCTTGATCTATGGGGTGCAGAATATATGTTGTGTTAGCAGGCATGAAAACAACATTCAGCTCCTTGTAAAGCTCCAACATTCACTCCTTAAGTGACAAGGTGTATTGTCAATGTACAGTAATATTTTGAAAAGGATTTTTTTTTTTTTTCTGAGCAGTAGGTCTCAAAAGTGAGCTTAAAATATTCAGCAAAGCATGCTATAAACAGATGTGCTATCATCCAGGCATTGTTGTACCATTTACAGAATGCAGGCAGAGTAGATTTAGCATGATTTTTAAGGGCCCTAGGATCCAGGAATGGTAAATGAGCATTGGCTTCAGCTTAACATCACCAGCTGCATTGGCCCTTGAAGAGTCAGCCTGTTCTTTGAAGCTGAAGCCAGGCATTGATGTCTCCTCTCTAGCTATAAATCTTATCTTATAATAGAAAGCTGTTTGTTTACATTAAAAATCTGTGGTTTAGTGTAGCCTCCTTTATCAATTATCTTAGCTAGGTCATCTGGAGAACTAGCTGCAGCTTCTATATCAGTACTTGCTGCTTCAATTTGCACTTTTCTACTATAGAGATGGCTTCTTTCCTTAAACCTCATGAACCAAAACTGCTCACTTCCAACTTTTCTCCTGCAGCTTCCTCACCTCTCAGCCTTCATAGAATTGAAAATTAGGATCTCCCTTTGATTTAAGGGAATGTTGTGGCTGGTTTGATCTTCTAACCAGACCACTCAAACTTTCTCTATGTCAGCAATACAGCTATTTCACTGTCTTAACCATTCATGTGTTCAATGGAGTAGCACTTTTAATTTTCTTCCAGAAAGAAAATTAAAATTTACATTTATTCACAATTTGGCTGTTTGGCACCAGTAGCCTAGCTTTCAGTCTGCCTTGGCTTTTGACATGCCTTCCTCACTAAGCTGAATCATTTCTAACTTTTGATTTAAAGTAAGAGATGTGTGAGCCTCCTCCTTTCATTTGAACAGTCAGAGGCCATTGCAGGGTTATTAACTGACCTAATTTCAATATTGTTTTCTCTCGGGGAATAGAAAGGATCAGAGAGAGAGAGAGAGAGAGCGAGGAACAGCCAGTCAGTGGAGCAGTCAGAACTCACATATTTATCAGTGAAGCCCACTGTCTTAAATGGGCATTGTTCATAGCACTTTCATTATGATAGTAACATTGAAGATCACTGAACACAGACCACCATTAGATACATAATAATGAAAATTTAAAATATTGCAAGGATTACCAAAATGTGACAAACAGATAAAGAGTGAGCACATGCTATTGGAAAAATGGTGCTGATACACTGACTCTATGCAGGGTTGCCACAAACTTACAATTTGTTTTAAAGAAAGTTTTTTTTAATTACTTGCAAAGTGCAATAAAACAAGGTGTGGCAGCATGTACTAAGGAGATTAGATCTTTGTTGTATGAACTGTCAATGTTTTCCCCAGTTTTTCATTTGTCCTTTAAATTTCCTTCATGGTGATTTTCCCTCCCTCCCTCCCTCCCTCCCTTCCTTCCTTCCCTTTCCTCCTTCCCTCCTTCCCTCCTTCCAGGCTCACTGCAACCTTGTGCTCCTGTGCTCAAACCATTCTCTCACCTCAGCCTCCCAAGTAGTTGGGACCAGAGGCGTGTGCCACATCCAGCTAATTTTTTGTTTGGTTTTTTAAAAAATAAAAATGGTGTTTTGCCATGTTGTCCACGCTGGTCTCAAACTCCTGTGCTCAAGCAATCCACCCACCTTGGCCTCCCAAAGTGCTGGAATTACAGGCATGAGCCACTATGCCTGGCCTTCCTTCCTTCTTCATGTAGTTTTTGATTTTTAGGAAATCAAAAATAATTATCTTTTCTCTTATGGCTTCTGCATTTGGGGTGAAAGGCCTCCCACTTCAAGATCATTATGGCAGACACAGAACTGCACCACTCAGATCCCCTTTCAAGAAAAGACTCATTTCCAAGCTGTGAAAAATGTGGGTTGCTGACAGCCTCCAATTCTTAATCTCCCTCAAGTTTTGCCTCAGCCTTCCAGCCAACACAAGCCCTTCTCCAGAAGACACTTAGCCAATAATTGAGTAAGTTGGTGGCACAGGGCCCAGGCACTTCTGTCTCACACAGGGCTCTTGCAAGAAATCTTTGCCTCAGAGTTCCACATGATACTGGCAGAGATTTGGTCAGGTCTGCAGTGTAGTCAGATGACACCCCTTGCCCAATCCTGCCTCTTGCCTGTTCCATTCAATAAACCTGTTGCATCCCTAACTCCATCTCAGGATCTGCTTCCCAGAGAATCTAAAAGGCACAGGTATGATGAAATCCCTCCATGCTTCTTCCTCATATAAGTTTTAAATCTGTTTCATTTTGAGAGTTACCTGATATATGAGGTACAGAACCAGCCTTATATTTTCCTAGATGGCTCCCCAACTGTCTTCACACCATTTGTTAGAAAAAAAAATGCTATCGCCAGGCGCGGTGGCTCACGCCTGTAATCCCAGCACTTTGGGAGGCCAAGGTGGGCGGATCACAAGGTCAGGAGATCGAGACCACAGTGAAACCCCGTCTCTACTAAAAATACAAAAAATTAGCCGGGCACAGTGGCGGGTGCCTGTAGTCCCAGCTACTCAGGAGGTTGAGGCAGGAGAATGGCGTGAACCCGAGAAGCAGAGCTTGCAGTGAGCTGAGATCGCGCCACTGCACTCCAGCCTGGGCGACAGAGCGAGACTCTGTCTCAAAAAAACAAACAAAAAAAACAAACAAAAAAAAAAAAAGAAAAAAAATGCTATCTTCACCCAGCAATTTAAGGCCTACCTTTAACATATACTAAATTTCCAAATGATTTGTTTCCATATCTGAACTTGCTGTTTTGTCTGTCTGTTCATGCCACAGTATTACTGTTTCAGCTATTTGGGATATATAGTCTAATTTGTGTAAAGAATAGTGCTCCCTCACTACTCTCTTAAGTTTTACTAACAATCCTTCCTTTTTTGCATGATGTTTAGAATCAGCTTATCTAGTTCCACAAAAACTTGTCTTCCAATAAACTCACAGAAAGAGCTGGGAAGAAGGTCACTAAGTAGATAAATATAGCAAATGTTTTTTGTGGTTTTTTTTTTATTATTATGTTATTAATAAATTTTCAGATCCAGACCTACAGAAAATATAGTAAATGTTAAAGCTCACTGGTGGATTTCTCTTAAAGTGTGACTAACAAATAATCCAGGGCATAGTTAAAGCCAGTGGCCTATTTTCAGTAACAGAACAGAACTCTTTGAAACATATCATATTCTATATGAAAAGTATAAGCAACTGACTCTCAACTTGCCTCTGCATCAAAATTGCCTACGAGGCCTCTCAAAAAAAAAAAAAAATCCAATGTCATGTGTACACATACACGGTTTTTAAGATTCCCCTGGTTATTCTGATGAGCATCAACAGTTGTGAAAAGAATATTGTCACTATTTTAAAGTTTTCAAAGGAAGATTAGTTCATTTTATTTTAAAAATCTTATTAATGTCAATTACTTTGCTTTAAAAAAAAAAATGCATCCGGAAGGGCATAAGTACAAAAAGAAAAATGACACCAACCGAATAGCAGTTTGAAAACAGAAAACTGAAAGGTAAATATTAGAAGAGATTGATAAACTGCTTTCTAGAAAAAATTATTGTCTTTTTTATTTATCTCAAAGACAGTGACAGACGGTAAATGGGAGGGAAGTTCACAACAGGAAAGAGGAAAGAAAGGTAGTACTCTGAATTTTTGCATTAAGTTTTATAATTAGCTTTTCTACTAAGCAAGTAGCACCACAAGCATTGCTTTAATAGATGCGTAAATAAACATGGTGCAAATAAACCAGAGACCCCTTCAATCTTTCCTATATTTAGGAAAAATCATATACTATGAAGGAAATTCAGTCCATGGTGTTGCATTTCTTATTGCCCAAAAGACCAACTGTAAATTCAGTTCTCAACTAACAACAGTGTCAATTATTAGCTTAAAAAGAGATATCATTGTTAAATAGATAAATTTAACAATAAATCTAAACACGCACGTACACATAATTCAGGGGGACAGAAATGTTTATTTTTCATTAATCTTTTGAATACAATCACCATAATTTTACAGGTTTAGTTTAGCTGCGAACTTGGACTAATAACATTTCCAAGAGTTCACAATTTCATGGCTAAGCTTCTGATTAAGGTATCATGGTTACAAATGTAATATAAATGAAGTTTTTAAAAAAGGCTAAAAGCAATCTGGCCTCTTAAAGAAAAATATATAAATGGAAAATGGCCAGGCATTAAACTTAGTAACATAAGTATACTTAAGTACTACAGCAGTCAAAGAGATCTCCACCAGAGATCAGAAGGAAGCACCACTATTTTCTTCTATGATGCGTATGTGTTGTTCGTGAGCATGCTAGTATGAATAAGGCAATGTGTCAAGCCCTGGCATACAAATGCAGCTAGAGGTGCTGAAGGAAGGCAGTGGGGCGGCAGAAGCACACAGCAGGGAGCTCTTCCCCGTGACACATTAGTCTTCTCCTCCACAGAGCAGCAGAAGAGCTTTCTTATAGTCCCCAGACGTATCTCCCTGAAACCAAATGTATTGCATTAACCTCCGTGACTCACAGAAGCCACAGAAAATTTTAAAACTAACAAATAACTGGCAACAAATTTTATTTATAAGATTCTTCTCCCAAGTGGGTAATCTCTGTGACTTTCGCATCAGGAATGTTAGGCAGGGAGTTTCCTACCAATGTAACCTCAGACACTCAGCATTCTCTCTGGTAACACAAAGAACAGGGAAACTTTAACAACTATAGTTAAATCAAGCCTTCTAAACAGAATAGTCTCTATCACTTAGTATATATCAGCTAACATGGGCAGTGCTAGGGCTGCAGGGCTGTCATGGCTCTCCCTCCGAGACAGAAGGGCAGGACACGCTTTGCATCTGCTTGTCTCACACGCAGACACGCATGATAAATTAATGTTTCAAGCTAAAGGTGCATGGGTAAACTCTCTAGTGTCCTTTGGGCCAGCCACACCACACACATGCTAAACTAAAAGCTTCTGCTCAATTGAAATCTTGCTTTGTACATGGTCCACATCAACCTTTATCAGAAGAAAAAAAAAAGTCAAAAGACCTTAAGCTAAATGTAATTACAGGCCACAGAGCACCTTGTTTTAAAAAGAACAAAAATGATACTAATACCTACGGGCTCCTTACTTACTCCCAATATGACCTGGTTGGCTCTTTCCTGAATTAGAAACCAGCATCAGAGATAAGGTGATAAAAGACGATAAAGAAAGGAAAAGCTGATATGAAATAAAAGAAGGACTAGTAAGGACAGCTGGAACTGGTAAAAGACAGAAAGAACACATTATTATCATAGGCAAGAGGTTTGGTTTGTTGAGTCATCTGTCACCACTACTAAATAATGCTTCTAAGTTCACCAAGAGCCTCAGCCACATCAACACCCATGCTTTCACTTAGGAGCCATCATCTCTACTTCAGGAAACATTATGCTACGCTTTTTAACTCATTGCTCTAATCATGCCACTAAAATTTTAAACTTAACACAAGAATCAGGTTCTCCCATTCTTGTCTTTCATGCAACATACCAGTCTGCTTTGGATTACCAAACATAATTTAAAGAAAGGTTCTATTACCTTAATCATGGAATAAAGAGAGGTGGCAAAATTCTTCCTAAACTCCTTCCTGATGTTAAGCAGATCAATCTCACTCCTGGATACCATGACTCTGATGAGGGTATGATCATCTGTCCCAGCTCCCTTTAAAAAAATAGAAAGAGAGAGGCATAATGCTTAAAAACTTCAAACATAGGATCAAACGCTCCCAGGTGCAGGTGAATCAATAAGGTATAACAATTTAGTAGAACTGGGTAGAATGTTATAAGAAGAGAAAAATTCCCAAGGTCTATCATCTAAAACATAAGCAAAAATGAAGAATAATAATTACAGAAATGTATTAGATAGAAGGTTCATGGTATCCACTTACCTTCATAGCATAATAGAGGGTCTCCGCAAGGTAGGCAGGGATACTTCGAATAGATTTCACTAAGAAAATAAACAGTACAATGGTCAAATGCTATTCTGATATAAAAAGGATTAAGTAATTAAAAATCAAGTGCTGCTTCCTGCATTTATAGCTCTACTTGTATAAAAACACAAAAGTACCAGAGGCTAAAGAGCTGTAAGCTTATCTAACGTCCTCACTCACCAAATATTTTCTTAGACACTGGCTTGGGTTTTCCTTGGAGTTCTGAGGTCTGCATAGAAAGGCATGGAGAATAAGGGCACATGTTTTTTCTATGCCCCTTTGTTCTGTGAGGACTTTCTGGATACTGCAGTTTGGGCAGACTGGATTGTTATAATACCACATATTTTTCACCACCAATAAATTATACAAACCCCTTGGAAGTTTTCATTCCAAGACATTCAAGCAAGTAATACAAGAATACTACGCTATCTAATTTTTTAAAACTCTTGTGCGATCTTCCTATACTCTCTACATATTCTTTTTCTTTTTCTTTTTTTTTTTTTCTTTTTGAGACAGAGTCTGGCTCTGTCGCCCAGGCTGGAGTACAGTGATGCGATCTCGGCTCACTGCAAGCTCCGCCTCCAGGTTCACGCTATTCTCCCGCCTCAGCCTCTTGAGTAGCTGGGACTACAGGCTCTCACCACTATGCCCGACTAATTTTTTGTATTTTTAGTAGAGACAGGGTTTCACCGTGTTAGCTAGGATGGTCTCGATCTCCTGACCTCATGATCCACCCGCCTCGGCCTCCCAAAGTACTGGGATTACAGGCATGAGCCACCATGCCCGGCAATTTGTATGTGGATTCTAATTATGAAGGACCTGTCTAAAAGTTTTCTAGTAAAAGTTCATTAACTGCATACTCAAGTGAAAGGCTACTTTTAGAGCTGGTTCATGCACATCTTTAAAAGCTTATTCTCCTGAAGACAAAGAGCACCAAAGTGTGAGCTCAATGCCAAATACTCGGAACAAACAGCAGACAGAGGCTCACTGCAGACCCATATGAAAAAAGGACTAGAGGAGACTCACAAATTAGATTCACCCTAGTTTTGGAGAGTATATAATGCTGCAATTAACTGCACAGATTCAGTTCTCCAATTTTTCCAGATTATTCTGAATATTTAATTAAAATAAAACTAAATTATTTAATTTGAAAACAACCATCATCACATCTTCTATTACATCAAAGATATTCTTCTTTTCCAAACCAGATGACAATTTCTTAATCTGCCTCAAAGCTGAGAGGACAATATTCAAAAGAATTCTAAAATTCCACAGGTATCAGAAATAATGTTTACAAGCCTCTGAGATAATGTCCACGACATTTCAGGTTCTTCAAGAAATAATATTTTTAATGCAGCTTCAAAACGATTTTTAAACAGTTATCTTAGTATTTCCATAGGATTTAGATGAACTAACCAGACAATCCTGTATTTCTAACATCAAAATAAATTTCCGAATTGGAAATTTATGAGTTTGCTTCCCCTAAATATCATCTCAAACTCTTCCTTTCACACCTAGGTGGTTATTTTCAGATGCAGCCTCAATCGAATAAAATACTCTAGCTCTTATCACCAAAAATATGAATACATTGTAAATCACCTACCGACAGCAAGGAGTAGTTGCTCCAAATTGCCAGAAGTCTCCCGGTCAATGGTTTCCTCAATTTGAAATCCTGATATAGTCATGTACTTGTCAAACACTAGAAAAAATAAAAATGATTTCCTAATCACATAAGGATCACTCTTTCCAGAAAGAAGATACCTACTCTGATTAGGTAGTGTCCTACTGAACACTAATCTCCCATTCTTCCTTGCTGACAGAACCTTATGCTCAGAGCCTCAATGTGCCAAGCCCTAAGCAATGGATTGCAGGTATACTTTGTTCACTGATTTCCCAGTCCCCTTACTAGTTACAGCCAATGAGACCTAAAGGTAAATCCACCAGAGGGGATGTGAGAAATCTCCTCACTTATAAAAAGTGATACACAGATATGACTGGTTTACCCTTTCCTTTCCTTCCTGCTGTGAAATGGTTAAGTTTGGAGCTAGAGCAGACATCTTGTGATAATGAAGAAATGAATACGAGAAAGAAAAGCAAAACACTAGGGATAATGGAGCAAAAAAAAAAAAAAACACACAGAAAGATCTGAAAGATCTCAGGTCCTACCAAATCAACCATGGAATCCCACCTCTGGAAAAAAAACCCTGATTTTTCAAGCCACTATTAGGGTTCTCTGTCACTTACACTAAATTCATTCCCAACTGATACCACAAGTGCTGATGACTATCCAGAGATGAGGTCATGGGTACCAATCTCTAGGAGGAAATATGTGTAGTGAGCCACTACCCAGTGATGTGTGACTATGGGAAGAACAATCTAGAGATCTGACCTCCCTTGCCATCCTCCAGTAGTGAAGGGTGGACTAAGGAGCTCTAGTTTGTAAAAGCTACACAGCAGCAAAGACAATGTGAGATTTCTCCAGGTCACCAAAAGGAAGAAATACAAAAACTGATTCATTCGCTAAGTCCCTGCTATGAGGAAGGTATTCTGTCACACCGGCTCATGCACTTTCCAAATTTACCAATGTAACTGCCCTATAAGATTTTTTTTCACTCACCCTTTCTCAAATGGGACACACTTCGTGTTCCAAAGATGGTAATAAATTTTTCTTCATCTGTCCCCCATTTAAGTTCTCCAGCCTGAAATAAAGCCTGCAAAAATTTCAAACTCAATTAATAAATTGTTCCTCCATCTCATTTCCAGGTTCTTAATCACACTTGTTTTTTACTCCCTGAATTTTAACTCACTTGATTCATCATATTGTATTAATAGTTTTCATTTCTAATGTTTCCTATGCTGAAACTCAGCTGAGTTTGGAGCAACTTTGGAGCTTGCCACTGAACTGTGCCACAGAAGATTCATGGGTCCAAGCAACAGAGCACAGCAATGGTGCAAGGTTACATGTTCCCAAAATGTCTGCCATAACCTCCGATCTTTCAGAAGCAACAATATGGGTCAGGAGACAGTTATGATTACCTCACTGTTGATACATCCATTTACAGACTGGGAAAGGATTTAACTGGAAGCTATGTTGTCTGCCTTTTCTGTTTTGCTTGTTCAATAGCACTTGATTAAGAGTACACTTCATATTTTATCTTTACAACTGAGATTTAACCAAGGCTAGCTATAAAATGTTTTCATATTTCCAAAGATCACAATAAATGTTTAAAAGGTTGTGGGTATAGCACAGTGCCTGGCATATAGAAGCACTCAATAAATAGTGGTTGAATAGTTTGAATGCCCATATTTCCCTTTTGACATGGAAAAAAAATATATGCTTTCTTGTGTTCATATAACTGCCTAAAAAAATAAGCTTATATACAAACATCAACATTTACTCTGAATTCACTTATTGAGATGTGAATAATTTATGAAAATCCAAAGAATCAATCTTTACAATGACTGTACTATCTTTTTATTCATTTCAAACTAAGTATACATATTAAAGTAAGATGAATGCAATTTGCTGAGGCTGCTACTTGCAGTTGGCCTTATGCCCACAAGCAGCAATCCAAATAAAGACAGGAAGTGATAATAACAGGTTTGATATAGAAGGTTTGATCACGGTATGTTTAAAAATGTAGATTATGGTGGTAAAGATCTACTTTTTATTATATTTCTGGAGAATAAGAAAAAAAATGAGACTCACATATCTTTATGCTCAATTTTAAAATTAATTATTTTAATGGTAAAAATGAATAATACCAATTCTAGCCATGTGAACATGCTCTTCAAACCTGAAAAGATACTAACTCTGAAGGTCATGCATGTATCTATACTTTAGAACCATATCATGATGACATAGACCTTTCTTAAAATAACTTTGAAAATCTAATTACAAAAAAACACAGGTTCATTGAGAAATTTTGTAAAACTAAGAAAAAACAAAAATAAGAAAATAAAAGTTACAGGCTAGGTATGGTGGCTCATGCCTGTAATCCCAGCACTTTGGGATGCTGAGGTGGGTGGATCGCTTGAGCCCAGGAGTTCGAGACCAGCCTGGGCATGGCAAAACCCTGTCTATACTAAAAATACAAAAAATTATCTGGGCACGGTGGTGGATGCCTGTAATCCCAGCTACCCGGGAGGTTGAGGCAGAAGAATCGCTTGAACCCGGGAGGCTGAGGCAGGAGAATCGCTTGAACCCAGGAGGCAGAGGTTGCAGTGAGCCTAGATCATGGCACTGCACTCCAGCCTGGGCAACAACAGCAAGAAGGAAAGGAAAGGGGAAGGCGGGGAGGGGAGGGGAGGGCAGGGAAGGGGAAAGGGGAAAGGGGAAAAGGAAAGGAAAGAAAAGTTGCTATTAATATCAACATCCTGAGGGTGCTAGTTACTACTTCTGGTATGTTTCCACATGTAGATAAAATATACAAATATATTAACACCTAAATGGGTGACGGACTCATCTTGTACAGTATCACAGACATTGATGCACATATTTCTTATCAACTATTTTAAATGTCTAGAAATTTTCTCTAGTAGGTACAGGAGTTAAGCCTGTTATATGGGAATAATTGGTGAGATGTCAGGTATTTTTACCATAATCTTTTAATTTTATTAGGAGAATTATGTTTGCGATCAGTATCTATTGTGAAACTATTATTAAGTAATCATATGCAATAATGATGGCTTCTTCATGTAAAACAATGCTATTTAACAGTTTTGTTTTAGTGTAAGTATCCTTTCTTCTAAATGAGGATGCCCAATATTCATGGATCCGTCTGGATGAGGGACCCTTATACCCCTTCTCTAAGCTTTATGGTACAGCCTAAGTACAGTTTGATAAGCCCTGGTTCAGTGCAAAGGATGAGGTTTTGGAGTCAAAACAGATATGGTCTATCTGCGAGATTTCAGATGAACTACTTAATCTCCTCTTCAGCCTCAGTGTATACAGTCATTAATGGAAATTATATAACTTACATAATGCATTGGACAGGGTCTGGTAATCAGTAGCAAGTGCCCAGTAAACTGATTACTTCTCTTTCTCCCTCTTTCCTCTAAGAGTTCAACTCTCCCTCCAGAGAAAGCATAAAACAAGGATTTATCGGGGAAGAAGGTAAAATCTGTTTTAATGTATTAAAAATATTAAATCAGTTTAACACATTAAAAATGTTAAAAAGTGGATTATCTACAAAATGTTTGGTTCCCAAGTGAATGACTCTATGGCTTATCAAACCTCTCAAATAACTGAAATCCTCTTAGTGCCAGGTATCAGTAGAGACAAAAATGCAAACGCTTATAAAAGGGCCCTTTAGCCGTCTCAGCTTACTCTCAAGAAATCTCAAATTCTCACTAGTGATAAAAGCCCAGCTGCCCTTGCTATGAGGTACAAGTTGGTGTGTTCCTTTTTATAATGCTGAAAGATTGTTTTCAACAGGTTTATTAATTAATAATAATACATTTTAAAGAATCAAAAACTAATAGCCAGCATAACATGTTCTGTGTTACTCCTGGTCACTGGAAGGCTAAGAAAAGCTTGGATTCCATTCAAGGGATATTTTAAAGTAACTCCATAAAGCAGTTTTCACATGTACAGTCTCACATGTACTCTCAGGGTTCTGAATGGTTATGACCACTGCATGACAGGTAAGTGTCACCTATACAGCCTCAGTAATCAAAGGACCAAGGATGCAGGCATTACCTGAGAGCGTGTTCAAAATCCAGACTCCCAGCTCCTGCCCAGACCCACAGAATCAGAATCTGTGTTCAAAATCCAGACTCCCAGCCCCTGCCCAGACCCATAGAATCAGAATCTGCAATTAAAGGTCCCCAGGTGCTCCGCATGCCCACGAAAGTTTGAACAGCAGTGCTATCCAGTAAGTGCTCCAAGGAGAGAAATCAATGAAAACAAGGTTAAAATGTAGTTTTCCCCTCAGGAGCCTCATGCTGCAGCAATGCTCTCATTACATCACTGACTATCTGGGAAATCTGCCCTCTGCTTGCTAATGCAGGCCTCACTGCAGACATCTGAGAGGACTAGAGTTGGTTTCTTACACTGTGACCCGAAAAGCTCCCAGAACTCCTATTCTACTCTTGACAGTAGGAATGACAGAAACAGCACTATCTTCTAGCAAAGCCACAAACAATGCTTAGAAAGCAGTACGATCACCACCTCAGTACCAAAGCCCCTAACAGGAGTACAACTCTGCAGGGTTTCTCCAGCCCTCTCCGCGACAGAAGGTGGAGTTAAGCTAGATCTGTGCTTGAAGTTGATATTTAATAAGCCCTTTAATGATAGAGAAAATCAGAGAAGGCACTAATATTCAAGAACACTGAATATCTCGTAGTGAAATATTCTTATAGTGAAATATTAATATTCAAGAACACTGACTATCTTCTAGGGAAAGAGAAAGAGCTTTGGAGTCAGACAGGCCTCGTTAGGAATTCCAACTCCACTGCTATTCAGTGGAAGCCATGGGCTTGTTTCTTTATCCATAAAAGGGAAACTGCCCCTCTCTGGTAGAGTTATGTGCTCATTCATTCATCAGTTATTTACTGAGCACCTACTCTATGCCAGAAGCTGAGGACACAATTGAACTGACAGCTCAGGGTGCCCAGGAAGGCAGTCAAGTAAATAGGTGGCTTCCAGAGAAGGTGGAAAGAACTGTGACAGGAAGCCTGGTGGGGGGGGGGGGGGGGGGGGGCGGAGCCGGGCCATGGTTTTCCCTGTGAGGGGCACCTAACTCTAAAGTATCTAAGCTGAAGAGTGACTCTTGAAGAGGACTCAGGTGAAGAGGGGTGGGAGGGGCAAGAGGGCACAGAGACCAAGTGAGAGAGGCTGGAGGCATAAGTAAACAAGACACAGATAACAAAGGAGCTTGTAACCCATTCAGGAACCCGGACTTTATCCTGAGGACAAAGGAACCACCAGAGAGTCTGAAGGTTATAATCAGGGGCTGGACACAATCGGCTTGCATTTTCTTAGAGTGAAGCAAGAGTCAAATACTGCACAGAGAGCCCTCAGTAAACATTCAGTTCTTTTTTTCTCTCCAGCTAGACAGATATGACAGCATTCTGAAACCATTATAAAATCACCGTACCCAAAAGAATAACCTCTCTCCTCTTTCCTGTTAGCAAAGTGAGATTGCACATCCATGGGTTTTTCCACTGGAGGAGTGAATATGGCTCTTCCTTTTTCAATGATACATGACAAACAACCAAGAATTGTGTATTCTCTTAATTGAAACATGTGACCAGAAAGAGGTCTATGATTGGTGGTTCGAGGAACCCAAATAATTCCTTTATTACCAATTTCCAGTTTTCAACTCTCATGTTTCAAATTTCCTTTCCTATACTTTAATAACTGTTTTATTAACCAGACTGAGACTTTATAGGGGATTAAAAGTCACTTAAGAGGAAATTTTCATTTGGAGTCACTAAAAAGCAGCTGACAGAAGACCAATTCTACTTAAAATTCTGTCAAAGCAAATGCAGAGAAATTTCCTAATACCAAAATAACTTGTCATCTCTTATATAATTAAACACCACTTACTGTTAAATACTTTATTCTTTCTTCTTTATCTTCTGCTAAGAGACTCACTGCATAACTGGCAGTGGAATTAATAACACCTGTTTTTTGTAAAATTCTCTATTTTGTGAATGTTCAATAATCACAAAACAAAAAAAACCATGTCTAGTTGGAACTCACTATGTAATTTATTTTATTTCATTTCAGCTTTAAGGTAAAATATTTTGATGACCAGTTCAGAATAAGAAAAAACTACTTACATAGGTCTTATGCTATGTGAAGAACCCATTAACAAGATTATCACTAGCAGCTATTATAACATACATTGTGATTTTTTCATTACCATGAATTACTTCTTCATTTCTACAACATAATAAAGTCATCATATCCTGGGCATCACTCACCTGAGCATCTTGTTCAACTTGAGCTTCATCAATTCCAGCATCAGGGTCTCTGTTAGCCTGTGAGAGGTAATATGTCACATTATTGAACTGTAGAGCATTCTCATTCAAAAGGAAAAATGGTTCCACCTGATGGTTATTCAATAAAGCTCTTTCTCTAGGAATAATATGCTTTTATTAAGATCAATCCTGCACTATTTCACATTATCATCACACAGCCTGTCCAAAACCAATAATGACCCTCCTGATTTTAAATTCTATGAAAGAACAAGATACTGCTATCATTCTGTGAAAGGAACAAGATACTACTATCTAAAACAAATGTATGAGTCAGCTGTTAAGAATTTAGACCAGATATTCTGAAACACTAACAAGCACAAGCAACATACAGCCAGAATCATCGCAGTAAGAATCAGCAAGTACCACAAATTATTAAAAGAATTTTAAGTGACCTTACTTAACTAGATTCAGCCCAGTCCAACTTCAGGCTTTTTAATAAAACTGTAATTCATCTCCACCCAATACCTGAAGGAGAACCACCAACATCCGCTGGTAGTACCCTGAAGTGTCCCCCACCACGTCATCTTCCAGGCTTGAGCCATATTCTGCAACAAAATAATTCATACTGATTTACATCTTCATTCAACTAGAAAAATAATCTTGCCCCATTAATCAAATGAAAGCGACATAAAAGAAGAAATATTATATTTGGTTAACATAAATTCCCTCTATTCCATCTCTGAATGCTCTCAGCAAATGCTTTCAGTGAGTGGTTGGACAAAAATGAATTAAAGCTCCCAAAGGCACTCAATTCAAACTTAAATCAAGACTCAGCCATTTAGAAATTCTCTCGACCAATGTAGTCATTAGTCTAGAGACACATGATGGTACTGGAAAGTCTCCAAAACACAATCAATCATAACCTTAAATTCTGTTTTGCTTTCTTTCTAATCTTTTACATGGTTAGCTTCCAAATGTCTTCCATCCTCTAATATTCTGGGATTTATTTCTTTGGGCATGGCCATCACTCCCCCAATAAGGTATTTTTCCTCTGCAGAAATAAAGTTAACTCTGAGAGACAGCAATGATATTTTAAAGTACGCCCCCCTCCCACCTCTATTTCCAGCTGCTCAATGTAAGGCCATATAAAAGCGGAGAATTGGGATCTACAAGAGTCTACAAGTCTTTCTCACTACTCTCAAACAGTTGCTATTAAAGGAAAGGAGGCCTTACTCTAAGGTATTTAAATATTTAATTATTATGTGAAAGCAAACGAACTTTAAAAGCCTGAAACTTCTATTTTAAAAGGCCCAGAAGAGTTATGCATTTATTTCAACCAGTTACCCAAATACAAAACCTTGTAGGAATCTTTAATTCTTTCTTCTATGCCAATACCTGTATATATTAACCATTAAACCCTATCACATGCTTCTCCTGTCCCTGATTTATCCTCCTCACACCTCTCACTAACCTAGGTTGGGCCATAATTCCTAAATACCTAGCTTACCTCCCATACACATAACTGTCCAATTAGCCTTTCTATTCAAATCTCCTTCCTCCCTCAATTGTTCCTTCAGCACTCCACTGCCCATTCAGGAATTTACAGTACCTTTGAATTAAGTCCAAATTCCTAATCCAGTCATGCAAAACCATCTCTATCTGAGCCTAACCTCGCTTGTTCCATTTACCTCCCACAATGGACATGCACACATCCTCCACGGCAGCCAGGCCCTCTCCATCCCTCAATATACTCTCCACAGTCCAGTCTCCATGCCATTAAAGACAGGCAGTACCTCACCAAAAATACCTTTTCTACCTACTCAAAATGCACCGTCTTTTTTTCCCAGCTTTATTGAGTTATGATGGACAAATAAGAACTGTAGATATTTAAGGTATACACCATGATGTTTTGATATATGTGTACACTGTGAAATGATTACCACGATCAAGCTAATCAGCATATCCATCACTTCATATAGTCTATATTTTTGTGTGTGTGGTGAGGACATTTAAAATATACTCTATTCACAAATTTCAAGCACATAATACAGTTATACTTTCACCATAGTCACCATGCTGTACATGAGATCCCCAGAACTTACTCATCCTGCCTAACTAAAATTGTGTATGCTTTGACCAATATTTCACCAGTCCTTTCTCCCATTCACCCCGCCCCTACACCCTAGCAAACACTGTTTTACTATCTGTTTCTATGAGTTCAATTTTTTTAGATTCAACATAAGAAGTGAGATCATGCATAGCTTATGCCTTGTGCCTAGCTTATTTCACTTTGCATTATGTCCTCCACATTTATCCATGATGTTGAAATGACAGGATTTCACCTCTTTAAGACTGAATAGTATTCCCGTGTGTGTGTGTCTGTGTTTGTGTGTGTGTGTGTGTGTATTCTTTATCTATTCATCTGTCAATGGACACTTTGTAAACTCACCTAGTCTTGAAACTCTGCTGCATGTGTGATTTGCACCATGAAGCCTCCCTAACATCCAAAGCTATGATGACCTCTCTCTTCTGAATGCATTTTTGCATTTAATGTTATTGGTATTTTACTTTAGTTTGAATTTTCCTATCCTTTAAATATTGCAGTCATTCTGTCATGTCACCCCTGAGGAGACTGCATGCAAACTGCCTGAGGACAGGAGCTGGGTTATGCGCACCTTTTGTCACTCATGACAACTAGCACACTGCCAGACACACAGCCAGTGCTCAATTACACAGCTGAGTAAGACAGACCACAGTTATTACCCCCTTTGAGCACACCATTTGTAATCCAGTAGCACAAAGGTTCTCATCAAGGTCAACATCCCCAGAAAGAGATATTTGAATAGTACATCAAATAAAGTTCAAAGTTGAGATACATGTATCACTTCTGCCTTAGTGGTTGGGAACTTACTGCCTTTAAAAAGAGAAGCAGGAAAGAGAGATTCAGCCCTTTAGAAAGGTAATTATACAGTTGCTCTAAACTATCACACTGTTTTGACTTGGTGGGTTAACAAAGCCATTTCTTTTTTTTTTTTTTTTTTTTTTTGAGACGGAGTCTCGCTGTGTCTCCCAGGCTGGAGTGCAGTGGCGTGATCTCGGCTCACTGCAAGCTCCGCCTCCCGGGTTCACGCCATTCTCCCGCCTCAGCCTCCCAAGTAGCTGAGACTACAGGCGCCCACCACCACGCCCGGCTAGTTTTTTGTATTTTTAGTAGAGACGGGGTTTCACCATGTTAGCCAGGATAGTCTCGATCTCCTGACCTCGTGACCCACCCGCCTCGGCCTCCCAAAGTGCTGGGATTACAGGCTTGAGCCACCGCGCCCGGCCAACAAAGCCATTTCTAAGATTAGCAAACTAATGGCAAGATACAGTCCCTAGCAAAAGACACTAGGCTTGGAGTCTGTTGACTAAGCTGAGAAACTGGATAGTCTGACCCTCCTCAATCAGGCAGGAGAAAGAGCTGGCTACAAGAAATCTGGTAAGGAAAGGACTCTCTACCTCTACTTTTTATTTCATTTTCTTGATTCTATTCATGGGACATATTTCAGGCTGAAATGCAGATTTCTGTTCATGAAAAAGGCATACTAAAAAGAAAAATCAAAATGCAGAATATTTTATTCAAGCATTGCCATTAACTAAGACAACATACATTTACTCAAATGTACTTTATCAACTCTGACATGGGAAAGGGTTTAGGTTTCTCTTCCAAAGTTCCAAAAGTACTTTTTATATAACTCCTAAATTTTGCTAACATAAAGCTAAATATTTTTAAAAGAGGAAAAACCATTTTTACCTTAATGTTAACATAAAGACAACCTGTATATCCCTACACTAATTGCAAATCCTATGCAAAAGTAAACTCCATCTTCAGCAGCAGCTTCTTATAAAATGTTAAAATAGAAGAGGATAACAAGACAGTCTTTTCCTTAGTGAAGGAAAAAAATAGCTTGAATTGCAGGTCATTCATTCATTCATTCATTCAACCATCATTTACTGCCTGCCTCCCATACCTACAAAGGACTGCATTCAAATCAGAGAAATGAAGGAAGTAACAGTGGAGGTGAAGTCAAAATATAACTCACAAACATTTACCTTCTTCATAAACTTCTTTGATGGCTCTTAGTTCTTCAGGTGTCCTTGAAGCAATAATTTCTGTCAGTACTTTTTCATCTGTTCCAGCTCCCTGTTTGGAGATTTTTAATAGAGAAAATATGTCAATAAGATTTGAAAGAAAGTTATTTTCCCAGAATAGATGTTACCCAAATTGCACAGTTATATAAATATTATCCAGTGTAACATGGATTTCTTTGTATATGAGTTCTATTAGTTACAGAAATAACAAATGTTAAATGATTTTCTCTCCAAAGACCATTTTATTCTTTTTGTCTAATGGAAAACAATGTTTCTCATGTGCATGTGTGTATATATGTGTACATATACATAACCAGTTACATAAATTTGTAACTTTTAATTTGATCACCTAATTCTAGTTTAAAAGTAAAACATTTTAATGAAAATTGAAGTAATTTTTTAAAACTGAAAGAGTAAAAATGAAAATTTTGCATAAATGTACACGGAAGAGCACTGATACTTAAACAATATGCACCTCAAAAGATAAACCCCTGGCCCCCAAGTTAAGTGCTGTGCAGTCACAGGAAAATTCTACATCAAAGGTAACAATAAATATAGCATTGCTTAATTATTAGGAATAGAACAGTATATAGGGAATTGGGAGTTGCTTTCTGGATTTTTGAAAAATCATTTTAGCTGGCTTTCCTTTTTCTGCTTTTAAAAATCACATCTACATCATTAAACTAAGAGATGCAACAATACAGCTGAACTTAATTTTTTTAAAAAGATAGTATATTTAAGCCTTATTCTCTTTATATTTCTAACTTTGCCAAAAATCAAGCACTGAAAAACCTAGAGTTCATTCTCTGGCAGAATTTCAACTACTGCTGACATTTCAGAAGCACTTAGCAAAAAAAGTACTTTTCTCAATAACCTAAGATTTTTGTTTATTCCAAAAGAATCACCATAGGAAAATGAAGAGACTGAGCACAAACCAGCTCCTATCAGGATGACGCTTCTCCTCTCCACTCCATCAGTAAGAATCCCTGAGAAACATTATTTCCTTGTTAAATTTCAGTGTGCCCATTCAAAATCTAACAGCTAACAACTGAACTACTTCCTGTCCCATGAGCCTAAACAAATGTGTCAATACCGTCATACAACATTCCAATCACCAGTCAAGGGAATACACATTTAGTTTTCGCTGCAACTGAAATTACAGCAAGTTTACCAGCTACTTCATTTTAGCATTTAGAGGGGCAGGAAAGAAGGAAAGAGTATGAGAAAATATTTATCATGAAAATTCTCTCTGACGCTTTACCTTTTAACCTAAAATGATGAGCAATATTATTGTTCCCTAATCAGGCAATTTTCCATTTAAAAAGACAAAATAGCTCATCTGTAATATTTTTTAAACATCCTCAAAATCAGAAGACAGGCATGAAAATAAAATACAAAAATCTATAAAAATATTAAAATTTTAAGTAGCCCAGTATTATTGAGTTTAAATCTACAAAAAGATGAAATGACACACTTGTAATTTTCTCCCTCCTTTACTGCTTATTGCCTCCCACTTTTGTCTTCCAAGCAACTCTCACTGAAATAATCAGATAAAATGTTTTAAATATAACAAATAAGAGGAAGTGATTACCAAAACAAAATAATACTATTTATGACAAGAATGTTCCTTTCACTCATCCTTTTTACCTTCAAGGCATGTTTCAGTTCATAAGCATCATAAAGCCGAGAGGGTTTCATCAGAGCCACAATTAATTTTTCAAATTTTCCAGTTAGTTCTGATTTCAGGTCATCCAGAAGATCCTAACCCACAGAAAATACAAATTTGTTAACCAGCAGAAATTGTAATAAGATTCTTCTTAAATATGAATGACAGCCCTTTGCTCTAATGAATTCTTTATGTTGCCATCTCCAAGTAGAAGGCCCATGAGCTAAACAAAACCCCATAACCTTGAATAACATACTTTTAACCTGTGATCAAAATCTTAAACTAAGGCAAACCCACTTACATGTCAAGATATTTGTTTCTAAAAGATGTTTTTCTTAACTTGAAAAAAAAATGAATACCTTTAAAAGTAGACTAAAACTATTGTACTTTAAAAATATTATTCTGAGAAACATCTTTTTTTAAATTCCAAAAAATAATCATATAATGAAATTTACAAAGGACATTTAGTCTCTTATACCCAAACATAATAATTTTTTTCTCTCAATATCTAACAACATTCAAATACATAATAGATTATAGTCATTATTATGACTCCTGATCACTGGGTGATATCTTTTCCTATGGGGAAACTGTGTATGTAATTATGAAAAAATTATGTAATTATGAAAAAAACCCAGTACTTCCTAGCTATAAGTTTCAGCATACCACACAACTAAAAATGGGTGTTTAGAATACTTCCTTTTTTGCTTTGCATTTGTTTTCTTAATTGATATATGTTTTCAGACTAAGAAGGCTATATTTAAGTTTTTCATGCATGCACTAATTCATTTAAATTTAAATAATTCAAATAATTCATTTAAATAATTCAAATAATTTTTTTTGAATTGTTAGTCAAATAAAAGCATTTAAATCAACTAATTAAAAATCCATGAGTTAAAATCATGACAAAAGGAACCAAGACTGTGACCGTGTTAAAACAAAACATACTTTAATACAGGCTTACACCTAGAAAACAAATAGTAAGACATCCATGTGAACGTGAGTGGGAAGCACAGAGGAAAAGAAGAGGGACAGTTCTCACTACAGGATCTTTTGGCACCTTGACAGCATTAGGCAAGGAAAAACAATTATGTGAGGATAAGCTGGGTGAGCACTGTATCCCAAGAGCTGATAATTTAGACGAGAGTGGAAGAGAAACAGAAGTAGGGAAGTCGGAATCACAAAATAAATGAGGCTTACAAAAGAATATCAGTATATTCCAAACTAGTCTTATAACTGATAGCTGTTCTCCCATTCTCTCTTGGGATGAAGTGTGGTCTTACCCTGCCAAACAGAGTCTTAAAAGCCGCAGAGATTTCCTGGCGCTGAGCGTTACTTCGGGATGTCAACAGAGTCAGGATGCTCTCCTCATCCGTGCCTGCAATTTATGGTTAACAATTACATTTTGGCTCCTACATGCATACTCTCCCAATGATCTTGGCAACCCACTTCCCAGTCACCTTATTTCCTTGCCTCTCCCTATGCGAATATAAAATATATTTTATGGCCGGCGCAGTGGCTCACACCTGTAATCCTAGCTCTTTGGGAGGCCAAGATGGGAGGATTGCTTGAGGCCAGGAGTTCAAGACCCGCCTTGTCAACATAGTGAGACCCCCATCTCTTAGAAAAAAAATATATATATATATGTGTGTGTGTGTATATATATGTGTATATATATGTGTGTGTATATACACACACACACAAACACTACATATATATAAATGTTTTATTAAAGTTTATTTAAAATTTACTACATATAAAATGGTATGTTTCCAATATATTCTACCCCCTATTCCCAACATATTGGAAAGTAGATGGAAAAATACTCCTGCCTTTTACAAAACTTAGTACACCTAGTTTTTCATGCAACAGATACTCAAATAACAGCTATCCACGAGGCACAATGTGCTGGGTGTTACAGGGGATTGAGAGAAGAGAAAGAGACTCTGGTTTCAAATTACAATTTAAGGTAGAAATATAAAAACACACAAATAATTGTGAGCTAAGGCAAAATGTGACAAGTGCCTCAGGAGAGATCTAAGTGTCAAATGGGACTCAAAGAAGGGTCTCCCAGCTGATAGGAGGTGGAAGGGAGTCTTGGAGAATGCTTCGGGGAGAAGGTGACACCCACAAGTCTCAAAGGATGGAAGGATTGTGAAAGGCAGTGACAAAAGGAAGGACAGCTTTTAGAATGAGAGAAAAGCTCAGCAGTGGGGAAATACAGGGCTTTCATAAACAGCAGATAAGCCAGCATGGCTGGGTCTGAGAACACATTAAGCAGTAATGGGAGATGAGTCTGAAAAGGTGGGCTGGATGCAATGGAAGGACTTGCAGGGCCAGAAAGCACATGAATAATAGTAAAAAAGGAGCCTGAGCACAGGAGATCAGTGACACATGGAAATCCTTGAGAAGAGAGGTTAAATGACTAGCAAAGAGGCTGGGGAAAGAGAAGAGACTAGCAGAATGAGAATGGGATATCTGATTGGGAACAGAGCTGCACAGCTGCTCACCTGCAGGGATGGCTGCCTCATCGACTCCGGCCTCTACCACACAGGTGAGGGTGACAAGCTCAAAAGCACAGAGGCTGAATTAAACTGCCTGTTCAGTTCTAGAAACTGAATATTAGGGATGGTTTATAGCAAGCTTGTCCAACCCACGGCCTGCAAGCCACATGTGGCCCAGGACAGCTCTGAATGCAGCCCAACACAAATTCATAAACTTTCTTAAAACATTATGAAATTTTTTTGCGAATTTTTTTTTTTTTTTTTTTTTTTTAGCTCATCAGCTATCGTTAGTATTAGTGTATTTTATGTGTGGCCCAAGACAATTCTTCCAATGTGGCCCAGAGAAGCCAAAAGATTGGACACTCTTGGTTTATAGTATTATTTTGTTATCATAACATGTCTCTTCTCCTACAGATTTCAGATCAAAATATTCTAAAATTATTCTTACTGTAATTAATGACTTGTTTGGAAAAACAAATATCACATTTGCTTTAGAAAGAGGAAGCTAAATTTACCCAGGCCTTTCATGGCCTTCCGAAGAGTTTCTGCATCAGCCCGCTCATCAAATCCAGGGAAGTCCGTCACAGTGCCTCTAAGAACCTAATTCAGGAAACACAGTGGTATTATTCATGTCATGACTAATATGACAAAGTAAATAATACAAACAGGAAGCCGCTTGCCATATATCACATTCAGTCATTAAATGAATTTGCCATTTGATAAGATTTGTGACCTCTTTTGAACTGGGAAGTGAAGCATTTACAATGGGGATTGGCAGGACCAATTCAGCACAGAAGCTATCCTGACCACCTGTAATACCATCAGTGGGAAGGCTGGCTCTCTCTTCTCTGTGACCACACCCCACCAACACCTCCTGGTTCACAGAGGGCACTTCTTTGCAGGTTCCCTTCCCATTAAGTCTCACACCATTTTGATCTACAAGCATATTAAGCCCGCATTAAATCTTAATACCCTGTCCTGAGTACTCAATTCTAAGCAATGCTCTTGTTACATGCCTTTTCATCTAAGTCCTGTTTTTGTATACTTACTTAGGGACTTTATGATAACCCAGCAAAGCCTGAAATGATCGTTCATGTGTCAGAGGAATACAAATCTTTGAATTTAGAACTTTATAAAGGTGTATTGGAAGATATTCTTCATAAAGCTTCCTGTTACACATTACTTTATCATATATACACACTGCTTTTAATAACCAAAATATCTTCATGTTTCAAAAAAAGTTAGTGATATCATTAGATCCTTAGAGTCAGAAGGCTTTACTAATACTGAGCCATAAATGTTTATCTTACGCTAAATGGAGGCTTACAGAATTTACTTGACTGGTAAATGTTTTTGCATTCCCTCAAAACTCCTGCTTACGTATCATCTAAACTGAGAAACAAACAGCTAAAAGGAAAGCTAGCCTGGTTTACAATCTCACATGTCTTATTATAAATGCACAAAAGCACAGTCACCAAAAAGGAGGAAAGTTTCTTTTCCACCTTAGCCTCCGATTGTTGCATATGCCAACAATAACCTAATACTAGTCAAATTTTAAAAGATGACAACAGAGAGACAGCCATGGTGAAGAACTTCCCCAGGACATAGTGTCAAAGATCAGTTCAGTGGCCTTCTCTCTGTAGTGGCACTAAATTAGGCTTCCTGAAAAAGTGGCACTCATGGATCCAGGAGATCGCGACAAAGACTCTCCCTTTGGCCACACTTTGAAAGGCTCCCTTGAGCCCTCTTCTCAACTCATCCTTGTCGCTGGGCCTCCTTTGCCTGCCTAGCAAGAAGCTTGCTAAGTCAGTTTAAGGAGGATACCCCTACTTTTGGAATCGGATCACCCTCTGCTATAAAGTGAATATCTGTGTCCCCTCAAAATTCATATGTTGAAACCCTACCCCACCACATGATGGTAAATAGGAGGTAGAGCTTTTGCGAGATAATTAGAATTAGATGAAGTCACAAAAGCAGGGCCCCCAAAATGAGATCAGCATCCGTGTAAGAATCCGGAGAGAGCTTGCTTCTCTCTGCTCTGTCATATGAGGCTACAATAATGTCTAGAAGACAGCCCTCACCACACCCAACATGCTGGCACCCTGAGACTTCCAGTCACCAAAGCTTTGAGAAATGAATTTCTTTCTTTATAAGCCACCCAGTCTATAGTATTCCATTACAGCAGCCCGATGAACTAAGGCAACCTGTATATCTGATCAATTTCTTCATCCCCCTCCCCCCACATCTGATCATCCTGGCCTGCCTTCAGCAAGAATCCTATTAAGTCAGTTTAGAATCCTATTAAGTCCCCCTAACTTGATGTTTCGTCTTAGTAACTTTCCATCCACTGACCTCACTCTGCTTGTTAGCTATAAATCCCCAGCTGTCTTCCCTGTATTCAGAGTTGAACCTAATCTCTCTACATGACTTACATTGTAATATTCTTGACTGAGGCCTTCCTTACCATCAGAATAACTTTTTCTTCAACAGTCATCCTTACTCTAGTTCAAGAAGAGAAAACACACTGTTCTTTCCTCTGAACAGGGTCAGCTATGAGAGAACTTATGAGAAAACCTGACCTCATGAAGCCCCACATGACCTTAACTCCAAAGTCAAGTGGTATGATCATGAGGCCAAAAGAATACAATTCAAGAGAAAAAGAGGTATTTTCAGGTTGATGTCCCAGCCCCAGGTTGTTGAAAGCACCACTGGTAGCAGCTTTCACTCCCTCTGTGCCTCAGCTAAACAAGGGACTGTGGCCAACTAGGAAAAGGGGAAGGGGAGCCTCTCTCCCACTTGTCTCGTGGAGAGGTTATGAAACTAAGCCAGAGCTGTTCACTCCACCAAGAGGGAAATCCACCCACAGCCAGGCTAGTCTCCATTTCCACCCCATCTAAGGAGCACAGACACATAAAGACCAATAGATGCCCTGCCATTCATTCTATATCTTAATCCATATGAAACTGAATGGTTGAATACTGACAACTTCATAAAAGGAGTTATAGTTCAGAAGAAAAATCTGTAAGATTTGAGAAGATGATGCTTCAAAATTAGTCTGGGTTAGGAAAATTCTTTCTCTCAGATCAAGTTACAGCTTCTCTTTAATGAGATCACTTCAAATTGATCAATATCATTGTAAAACTGAAAAAACTCCACAAGTTTTCTTAATGTGAGAACTTAGGACTGAACGCCTCTTGCAGTTCACCTGTCTTTTTACTCATTGACTCACCATCTTTTGAATGCCTCCCACGTCCAAAGTATTATACTAACTACTACTTAAGAGTCAGGATCCCTCAAGTTAAGTATGAAATGACAGGCATATAACTAATCAAGTGCAGCAGAATATGTACACACAGAGGCTGGATTAGGGCAATGTGAGCACATTTGAGAGAACTATATTGGGAAGTGTGAAAAGAGAAAAAATTCAGGAAAAAAATTTCAACGACTCTTGAAAGTTGCCTGTGAATTTGCCAGGCCAATCTGGTACTTTGGATAAAGAGTTAAATATTTCAACAAGCAGTAAGGTTGAAAGAAAAACAAGGGAAAGGTCGCAGTGAAGGGAGGGGAAGGGCATAAAAGCCATGCTAAAATGTGCAGACTTCATCCTGTAGTCAACAGGAAGCCACTGGAGGACACTCAGGCAGGGAAGAACAATGTCAACTCTCCACAGCAATATGCCTCTGGCAGCAGTGGACACGATGGAATGGACTGTGCAAGAGTGACAAGAAGACTGCTTAGAAACTAACAACACAAAGAAGGAAAGGAAGATCTAAACAAAGGCAGGGACAGAAACAGGCCCCGAGTAGACAGGAACTATTTAGGATGATTCTGTTTTTTGGATGAGAAAAAGGATGGCTGGCTTTGCATTTTTCCACAGTAGGCTTGTGAGCTGTCAGCATACGCGGGTAGTAGCTGGAGGAGGCCACCACACAAGACAATATTAATGGGGTGGAAAGAGCCAGAGGAGAAAGAAAGGGAAGGTGACCTACAATCAGAGTGGCAGCTAGTATCTGCTGAGTGCAGCAATGCACCAGGCACCATGCACAGAGCTTCACACAGATCATCTCAGGGAAATCCCATCTTACAGACAAAGAAACATACTGGCTCAGAAAGGTTTTAGCAAATGAGTCACCCAAGTGACCATCAAACAGCAAGTAGCAGAGATGGGACTTGAAGCCACAGGACCTTGACTCCTGGGCTCTTACCCATGAAGCTACACTGCCCTCCCAAAGACAAGAAGAAAATCCAAGGAGGGTGATGGCATAGAAGCTGAAGGAGACAAATGTTCCAAGAGGAAAGAAAGAGGAGGCAGTGTCCAACACCACTGGAAGTCAAGGAAGAGCTAAGACTGAAAGGGTCCACTGGATTTGGTAACTAGGAGGTCTTTGGTGACGTTTAATCGTCTGGCTATAGGACACTCAGGAATGAATTAAGGGAAAGACCATCTCAATAAAACAACAGTTTGCAAACCAGGCCTTTAAAAACACAGTTAAGAAAAAAAAAAAAGGCTTGATCCGGTTTATAGGCTATGAAGAAACTTCTGGAGAGACAGGTTAAAAACAGGGAGAAGTTAGAAACAGAAGAGACATGAGGGATCTGCCTAAAGAAAAAAGGTATCTGACACCAGAGACTGAAGGAAATTGGGTGAAAGATGAATGGAAGAAAAGCATCTAAAAATCTTACCTACTAAGTATGAAGGAACAACTGCTGGTCCTCTTTTTGAGAGCTTTCTAGAAATTGTGAAACACTTTTGCTACATTCCATACAATCAGAGTCACCCACCAAGGATGCCAAAGCCACGTAGCGGTATTAAGAGACCAGATGTGAATCAGAGAAATGAGTCAGAAGGGCAGAACCCTTGTTTGGACATCCTGCCCAAACCCCATCGCTGCCCACACAAAACTGTCTGCAAATGTGACTTCAAATGACTCATTCAAGAGGGCTTCCCCTGTTTCCTGGAGTCCCCACACTTTACCCAGATTAATGCCAACTCTTAAGTAGGCACTGTTCCCTCACCCATTCACCCATCCTCAGTTCATCCTCAATTCCCTTTATCTGCTGCCACCAATGCCTTAGGAAGAGAATTATAATATATTCTTAGATAATACTTGGCCAAAATATACAATTCACTCTTTTAATTCTCACCTTTGAAAATATCCATTCTTTAGGTCTATAATTGTGTTGGCTTTTTTTTCCTCTAAATGAAAAAGTTCTTTACCCGCAAAGACTAGGTATGCCAAAATAAAATGAATAAAACCAACCAAACAACAAGGGAAGGGTTGCTTTTCTAGACACAGAACTTAGACATAAATAACAATTTCAAGTTTAAAGATGAGAAAGTATTCACCTGTCTGGAACATTTTAAATAAAGCTTTCCTGAAGACACAGAAAAGGACTAAACTCTCTTTGTTCTCCAGTTCCATGTAATCAATATTTACTCAAATACCCGCCCCCCACCCCGCCCGCCATGCCGGCATTCCACATAATATTAATTAGGAGCTGGAAATCATGAAGCAAACCACAAGCTGAGCAACTGCTAAGCCGCTATGCAGTGATTTTTAAGGGTGGTTCTACTGAGCCTCAGGTTTCCAAAGACCTTGGAGCCATGCCAAAAAACAGGAAGCTGGGAAGACAATTGCCTCCCAACTCCATGTATGTACACCAGGGCCCTACCTTATGTATGTACTAGGGGCCCGTTAATATTTCCTGCAATAATAGTTCCCACTAATGAGAAAATAAATTGTTTATCACTGTACTATGAAAAAAATAAGAGCATAAAAGAGGGAAATGTCAGTGTGACCTGATTATGCTTTGAGCTGCAAAGTAAAATAAGTATCAGGGAAAAAATTAGGATCTCCAAGAAGACTGAGGAGTACAAACACATCAGAGGTCAGAGACATGCTCTCAACCCCCAATCCTAACCCTTGCTCTAATCCCAACTCAGAAAAAGTGAATGTTACACTTCAAAGCGTTAAACTCGAACTGGTCTATTGCTTACTTTTGTGTAATTTCCTTTCCTTTTCATGCTCCTTCTTACTTGTTTTTGCTTCTTTCCATTTGTCTAACCATCCTACTACCTCTGACCTGTTTCTTAAAACCAAATGCAAGGGAGAAAAAAACATCACTGGAGAACAGACTAAGTTGTTTGCATCGTGGTAGAAAAGAAGGTTTTGATAACACAGTAAAGCTTTGTAAAATGATTTAAATTTTTGTTGTGTATTTCTTTAATGCTCTGTGTTTAATGTTGTGTCTCTTTACCAGTGTAAGAATGACTTCCCTTGGCAAACACCAATAAAA
Organism: Macaca fascicularis; assembly: GCF_037993035.2. NCBI lineage: Eukaryota > Metazoa > Chordata > Mammalia > Primates > Cercopithecidae > Macaca > Macaca fascicularis. Next base: position 126,766,133 of record NC_088379.1, read on the forward strand.
TGGAAAGTTAAATTGTGTGCTCCTACAAGTTGCCCAAGAATAACTCCAGTGATGTCTTGAGTGAGTTAAAGTGAGCAGGTGGCACTGGCCACACTGAGTTCACACTGGAGGTCAGAGGAGAGTGTGCTATTTTGCCAAACCGTTCCATTGGGCATTCCATGAATAACATTTGAAAAGTTCTATCAATAACCAATTCATTCACACTGGCACTTCAGAAACAATCACGGGTATAGATTTCTCATATTAGAGAAGAGTGTATACAGATTCACAATTTCATTTCCTTTTGTATCTAAATAACGGGCACAAATCTAATAAACATGGCTGATCCTAGACAAAGGTAGGAAATAAATCAGCTTCAAATCTCTTTTAGTGGAAGAGATAAATAATATATGAACAAATGGATCTGGCCAGATGCTGTGGCTCACGCCTATAATCCCAGCACTTTGGGAGACCAGGGCACGTAAGGTCAGGAGTTTGAGACCAGCCTGGGCAACTTAGCATAAACCCCGTCTCTACAAAAAATACAAAAATTAGCCGGGCACCGCCATACCCCATTATGGTCCCAGCTACTCATTCAGGAGGCTGAGGTGGGAGGATCACTTGAACACTGGAGGCAGAGGTTGCAGTGAGCCCAGACAGTGGCACTGCACTCCAGCCTGGGTGACAGGTTGAGACTCCGTCTCAAACCAAAACAAAACAAAAAACAAACAGAACCTACGGAAATAAAAGAGGATTTAGAGGACTCAGAGATCATATATACCTTACTATTTACTAGATAGTGCCATCTAAGTGTTTTCTAAGAAACTCAAATTCAACATATCCTCTACTGTTTCTTCCCTGCCTCAAACGTGCATTTTTTTTCCAAAAAAAAAAAAAACCACCAACACACAATCAACCATGGTCAAGCAAGCCAGTCCTGTGACCCTTTATCAGTTAACAACCACCCCACTCAAGTACCAAATTTGCCCACCCTCCCCGACAGGCCCCTCCTATCTAAAACCTGAGACACTGCCTACTTTAAGCCTTTGAGGTCTCACTGGGATTACCACAACAGAGCCTATGTGGTTTTCCAATACTCAGCTTCCCTCTCCCCTCTCTCAACCCCCACTCCACCACCCTGCCTTTGCATCTTCCAGAAATGCACCCATCACACTGGCCCCAGGGTGAGCTTTGTTCAATATAAATCTGACAGTGGCACACCTCAACCTGCAACTCTTTGATAGCTCTCTATTACCTATAAAATGGTTCATAATCTTTAGTGCTGGCTCCTGTCGACCTATCTGGCATTCTTTTCCAAGACAGGGCTTAATTTCCCCACCTCACTGCAGTTTCATTCCATCATGCTAAACTCTTTCATACCCCTAAGTATTTATTTGCTGTTGTTGCCTCTCAGTATAATGGCTTCCCTCCTTTGTCCCATACAAAGAATGCCAGCTAAGTAACCTCAATTTCCCCTGCTGTGAAACAAAAATAGTAATACCTATTTCCAAAACTATGTTATGAGGACTAAATAATGCACACACGAGACTTGGCAATGCATCTATTATATCAATAAATCTTAGATCCATTTCCCATTGCGCTCATGTTTAACAATACTTGGCACATAGTCAAAGTGCAAAAGCCTCATACATTCATGAATGTATGCACTGATGAAAAAGAGAACAGTTAAGAACTAGTGTCCGGCCGGGCGTAGTGGCTCATGCTTGTAATCCCAGCACTTCGGGAGGCCGAGGCATACGGATCACTTGAGGTCAGGAGTTCGAGACTAGCCTGCCCAAAAGTGAAACTCTGCCTCTACTAAAAATACAAAAATTAGCCAGGCATGGTGGCACATGCCTGTAATCCCAGCTACTCGGGAGGCTGAGGCAGGAGAATCACTTGAACGCAGGAAGCAGAGGTTGCAGTGAGCTGAGATCATGCCACTGCGCTCCAGCCTGGACAACAAAGCGAGACTCCATCTCGGGGGGGGGGAAAAAAAAAACTAGCGTCCAAAGAAATGAAGCCAGGAGTATAATTTCTTGCAATTAATCAATTGTTTACATATTATGTAAATTACTACACTGAAAGACTGGGTCTAAGAAGTACTTAAAGCAAAGGTCTTAGGAGCCCTAATTTTTAAAAAACAGATGCATTTGTGAAATTTTAGAATAGTATGAAGGATATATGAATAAAACGTATTTCAGGAATGAATCTATGCTGTAAAAGCATTGTTATATTTCTACCATTTTGAACTTCTAAGTCATTAAAAGAAGAAAGCCAGACTGCCTGCCTCTAACTAGCTTGATCACCTATGTAGGCTTTCTAAGGAGAACTGGATATTAGATAAGGAAATTAGGGTTTGCTGAATGCCAGTGAATTGCTCAGTGGCTTGCAAAGCAGCCAAGTAGTTTTGGATCTAGTTCTTTCTCAGTAGCCAAAATGAACTTAAGAGTTAAACAGATAAGGAACTGAGAGAGACCAACAGGAGCAGCACAGGCCATGGACAACAGGTAACCCTGATCTAACATCCCAAGAGTGAACATTAGCTCCAGAGAGACTTGACTTGAAAAATGAATGGCATGAAAAGATGCAATCAATATCTAGTCAGCTCCTCTTGGAATGAGCTTCATCTCAAATTTATTTATTTATGTTTATCCTGCTTGCTTGGCACAGGGCTTTTTAAAATTATAATAATAATTTTAAACCAAACGAAAATATTTCTGCTCAAACCTTGTAACTTAAACATGTATCATAGAGATAATTCTGATGTTCATGAAGTTTCTAATGAACAATTACGTAGCCTAATTTTGCCTTCATGACATTCTTACTGCTCAGATGCTGCACCCAACTTTAATACTAAACTTTTTTTTTCTTTGAGACGTAGTCTTACTCTGTTGCCCAGGCTGGAGTGCAATGGCACGATCTCAGCTCACTGCAACCTCCGCCTCCCGGGTTCAAGTGATTCTTCTGCCTCAGCCTCCTCCCAAGTAGCTGGACTTACAGGTGTGCATCACCATGCCTGGCTAATTTTTGTATTTTTAGAAGAGATGGGGTTTCACCATGTTGGTCAGGCTAGTCTCGAACTCCTGACCTGGTGATCCGCGTGCCTCGGCCTCCCAAAGTGCTGGAATTATAGGCATGAGCCACCGTGCCTGGCCAATACTAAATATTTTAACAAAATGTTTTACTTTCATGATTTCCAAGAATAACTAGTAACAAAACTAGAGCAAAATTTAACACTGTGTATATTTTTTAAAACATTACTTGTAAGTTTTATGATGAGTAAAAACTGTAGTTTTGATAGAAACAGTCTTGGTGTTATACTGTCATAGGGCTCAGGTACATAATCTTATATGCAAACCACCATTCTAGGTTTTGTATACACATGACCTTTATGATACTAATCATTCTTTGAAATTATTAAAATTAATGTCCACAACTGGAAAATATGTTCACTTACACTATTTGGGTAAACAGTCTACATGATGAAAAGGAATTGATGGACCCTCAGACATCACGGGGGAACTTACAAGAGATTCAAGAAACTGCCAAATGAGCAAAGATAGAGGGAATTATTATTCCGTGCTTGTTAAATCTTCATGTACATCACCACACCAGCATATCAAGATAGGAAAAATATCCCTCAGGAAAGGAAAATTAATTCCACATAAAAGTATCCTTTCTATGGAGAAGAACCTAAACCAAACTTTCCACTTGAAGTAATATGAGAACTGTTTTACTGTAACATTTAAGTGCAAAGAGGAGGTAAGAATGGGGTCACTGTATAAGTTTACTAAAGTAACCAACTCATCTTAATCCTCCCATTTTCACTTGGAAAGGACCAAGAAACCTTATTCAATTTTGGTAAGTCAATCTGATAAAAAGTGAACTATAAATAAGAGAGAACATTGTTTTAGCAGTTAAAACACTTGTTTAAAAAAAACCATCTGGACTCTGACAAGCCAGTTAGATTAACAAGATCTGTGAAATCAATTTGGAGTTTTTAAGCCCTGATATCTTATTCACAAAAGACTGTATAACATGGTCAATATTTAAAGACCTTAAACTATCTTCTCTTTCCTACATTTTTGATAAACATTAATAACAGTAAAGAAGCCAGGCGCAGTGACTCAGGACTGTAATCCCGCCGAGGCGGGAGGATCACTTGAGGCAAGGAGTTTGAGACCAGCCTGGCCAACATGGTGAAACTCCGTCTCTACTAAAAATACAAAAATTAGCCGGGCGTGGCGGGGCGCCTGTAATCCCAGCTACTTGGGAGGCTGAGACACGAGAATTGCTTGAACCCTGAAGGCAGAGGTTGTAGTAAGCGAGATCACTAAATCACTGGACTCCAGCCTGGGCGACAGAGTGAGAGTCCCTCTCAAAAAAAAAAAAAACAGTAAAGAAAGCCTGCAGTAGATTATCAATTTCTGAAACAGTCCCAAGTCCCAAGGCAAATTCAATTGAGAATTCGTTCCACGAGTTCACTGCTTAAGAAAAACAGCGCTTGTGTTTAATCTTTTGCATTAAAAAAGAAAAAAAAATCAGAGCCCACAACCTACAGTTTATTTTAGTAAAACTGGGCTGAGCAACTGGAAAAAGCCAATGCTCCATCATAGTATTAAAATACAGAAAACTTTGCGGAAAAAAAATAAAGGAAGTCAAGGAGGGAGGGAGAATGCGTTCGCCTCACATGACCACGATGAGCTGTTCTTGCTCTGGTTCTAATTTGAGCGACTCTCTGGATTTTGAGGAAGGCCCACTTTTACACATTCACTCATGAAAAGGGAGTGCACACAAATCCGGCCACGTCACCAGCTGCTGCGCGCGAAGGCAGCTTGGCGGCGTCGGTGCTGGTTCCGGAGGGCGCTCAGCGAGGAGAACCGGGACACAGGAAAGGGGGCGGGGAAGCAAAGAGGGAACAAGAAAGGTGGAAGCGATGTCCCCAAAGCAGGTTCCGTTTCCTCCTAAACTTTTTGGCCTTCAGACAAATCCTAAAAGTCCCTCGTCGCAGCATACAAAGTTGTGGGTAAATCCAGCGCGGTAGGGGGCTCACGGCCTTACCTGTGCCATGGCGACGAGTCAGGCCAGGGGAAGGTGAAGCAGGACTGCAAAACAGAAGAGACCTCGAGCTTAGCGCGCCACTCGCAACTTGCGCCCTCCCCAAGCGCAGGTCCGCGGGGAGGCGCTAAGACAGCCCTGAGGGCCCCGCCACGGGGCCGACCCGCCCTCTCGCAGCTACCAGGACAGCTCTCGGCCGAACATCCGCGCGAACCCAGTGCCCTGCGACCCCGCTCCCCTCTCCAGAGGGAGCCCCCTCCCCGTGCTGCGGCCACTCACCCAGACTGTGGGACCCAAGTGCCCCGAACCACCGGGAAAGCGGCGGAGCGCCAGGCGACGGTACGCGGGGCAACGCCGGGATGAGGACGCCGAAGGATCCGGCAGCTGCACCGAGACTGATCCAAGCAACGGAAACGCCAGCGGCCCCGCCCCGGCCCTGCCCCGCTTGGCCCGGCCCACCCCCGCCAGGGACTCAACCGCAGGCAGGCCGCGCCAGCCCGGCCCGCCCCTGCCACGGCCTCAGCGCGCCTGCGTGGATCGCGGCTAGTCCCAGTCGGTGGCCAGCGGCGTGGACTGTCCCGCGGCTCTCGCGGGCCTGGGTGGGGCGCGGCCGCAGTGCTGCTGGAACCAAGAAGGGGCGGCCGCTCCCCCGAGGGCCCCGGGGACAGTCTTGTCTTCGCCCCGAGGGAAGGGCGTGGGGAGCTGTCCAGGACTCAGGGTTTTGGAGGTGCTTGAGCCTCCCTGCCTTCTGTGACCGTAGGAATCGTAGCCTCACTTGGGTGCTCGACAGAGCAGTGCATGGGCGTCTTTTTGGAGGCGAGACAAAATCATCGCAGCTAAGGGCAGCGCGCCTTTGTAAATGGGATAGAAAAAACCTGAAGGGAGGGCCGTTTCCCCAGTTGTTTTTGTTTCTGTTTTGTTTTGTTGTTTTTGTTTTGTTATGTTTTGTTTTGTTTTTTGAGACAGAGCCTCACTCTGTCGCCAGGCGAGAGTGCAGTGGCGCGATCTCGGCTCACTGCAACCTCTGCCTCCCGGGTTCAAGTAATTCTTGTGCCTCAGCCTCCTGAGTAGCTGGGATTACAGGCGTCCGCCACCACGCGCAGCTAATTTTTGTATTTTTAGTAGAAACGAGGTTTCACCATGTTGGTCAGGCTGGTCTGGAACCCCTGACATTGTGATCCACCCGCCTCGGCCTCCCAAAGTGCTGGGATTACAGGCGTGAGCCACCGCGCCCGGCCTGTTTTGTTGTTGTTGTTATTGTTGTTGTTGTTTTGTTGTTTTTAATGCATATGATTGCTTCCTAGATGGCCCTCTCTTAAATGTACAGCCTTCTAGTAGCATATGTGGGGTATTTCAAAGCCTCTGCTTCAAATCAGTTTCTGTTTTCAAAACTAGCCTAGAACTTTAATATGACTTAAATTTAAGCCATGCCTCATATTGGTTCAACATAAAATATATGAGCATATGAGAGAGACGGGGAGGGAGGGAGAATCTACAGCGTATTGTACTAGCATGGTGCTGTGTTCTGTGAAAGGGCTTTATATGCAAAGGAGCCCCCAAATGCGAAGAAGCCAAGAAACCAAAGAACAAGGCAGACAAATCCAGTCTGTCGGTAATAGGTGTGTTATTGGAGGATATCATAGACAGAAGCGTGACCTTGGGCGGCAGCAAGCAGATAAATTTCTGCACTGTTACTCCCCCAACCCTGGCCTTATATATCGTAAAGAGAGAGTATACTGCTCTGCAAGACAATTAAAGGCAGCCCTCCAGATCAGGTGAGAATGCCTTATGCGTTATAGCCTACAATGTGGGCAATAGCATCAAGGTTGACATGTTCTTATGCTAAGGACAGTAAAAAAAAAAAAAAAAATCCTAGGAATCAACAGGTATTCATGGGACTGGGGTTATTAAAGGTCAACACGGCGGATTAGCGTCCAGGGTATAATCACTTTTGTCTCCACATGCTGGAAAAGGAAAAGTAGAAGACACAGTGACCTTCTCAGACTTACTGCTATGGGGAGGGAAAGTGCCAGGGCAGAGGTGAAAATAGGACAAGTTTGCGACACTAGATGCAGTGTTTTAGACATATGCTGGAATGGGAAGTGCAAAGTGCTTCTCAACGTGGAGGTTAAGGGTAAGAGATAGGGATCTAGTCTTCTTTGAGAATGAGGAAGAATAAATTAAATGGACAGCAAATGTGGTTCTTTGTATAGAACTTCTCATTCGCTTTCACGTGTGAACCACATGCTTATTCCAGCCCTGACAAAGTCACAAAAGAGTGGTTGTTCTCTGGAAAAGGAGGCAAAATTGCAAAATTTGTGGAGCTTGCCAACCCCATCACCCCCACCCCAGTGGCAGCTTGCCTTTCCTCTGGGAGCCTCCTCTCCACCAGCCCAGCTGTCTACTCAGCCTCAGGCTGTCCCCAAGTCAGCACCTCCCCCGGGCTTTCTTTACAGGTATTAATATATCTGAAGGCAGCCCTTTTCTGAGCATCTGTCTCTATTGCTCCAGCTTTTCTACTCTCTCTCTGCCCTGCACCAACAGCAGGACCTTTAATCTTGCCTAGAGCATTCTTTTTTCTCACCCACATCCACTTGAACTCAGTTTGCTTCTCTCACTTTCTGCTCTCAACATTAGTGGAATTAAACAGGACCCCAGAGATGCTATATTTAACAATCATTGGTTTTACAGGGACATGAGACTCGTCATGGGTTAGCGACTTGCTCTATGTCCTGCAGCTAAATACTGACAGAATCGATGAGTTATTGGACCCAGAGTCTTGATGTACTCCAGTTAGCATTTCTTTCACTTCCAGTAATATCAGTTTATTCAACTCCCACTCTGGACCAGGCACAGATCTAGGTGCTGGGGAAAACGCGGTAAGTGAAACAAAGGCCCTGCCCTCATGGGTCACACATTCTGGTGAAGGAAACAAACAATAAACAAATATCTAATATGTCCTGTGTGATGTGTAGTATAAATAAACTAAAATGCTAGGCAATGGAAATGAAGGGAACACTATTTTGCAAAGGTGATATGAAGCCATTTCTGAAAAGCCTTGGACAGAAACCTAAATTGATACAATTTAATTGTATTTGACAACTATACACTGAGCACCTGTGGAAAGGCCATACCTAAGAATTTGCACCTTAATATTATAGATAAAGCATGTATACAAACACTACAATGAGAGACTGTAAATCATGAAAGAAATGCATAGAATGCAATCAAAATGCAATTAGTTTCAGAGGAAAGAGCTAATATTTTGTCAAATGGTTGACATGGCATTTTAATTAGGTTTTGAGCGAGGATATTTTATCAAACTATGAAGGGGAGAAAGGGTAGTCTGGTTAAGTGAACTGCAAAACCAAAAGAAGGAGCGTATCTCTTTGTGACTGTGATTTGAACTGTCTAAAATGTCTGGAGTGGAAGGTACATAAAGAGAGATTGCCACATAAAGATTCTGCTTTGAATCATGTATTTAATTGATGGATTTTGAACAACTGATGTTCTTAACTACTGAGTGATAGAAATGATAGGCACTCAGGAAATCTCTTTCACTACCTCTTGTCAGCCTAATAAACAGAGAGGGAGACTTTCTAAAACAAAATGATATTTATTTGGGAATGGGCATTGCAATAGGAATGTGTGTGCCATATTAAACTATTTTGTGTATTCAGGGAGGTAAAAGAAGACAAAGGTTTTTCAAGGAAGAAGGAGGATTACATCATTGTTTTGAGATAATTATCCTCGGCTACAGTAACCAATAACTAGAGTGGCACCAGTCTCATGTTGTACAGGCAGTTGCTGGGCAGATGTCTCTGCAGAAGTTCTGTGTGTGTGTGTGTGTACGCACACATGTGTGTGTGTGGTTGCAATGGCCTTTGTCCAAAGTTATGCTTTTTGCAGTATTTTTCAATAGTTCTTGTTATCAGGCATTTATGTATTAGAACCCTACCTTCATGGCCTTCCCCAGCCATTTGTCAGGAATCTGTCTTGTTTTTTAACACAGGCGACTCCATTTTAATAAGGACAGCTTTCACAATCTTAAAAACAAGTGTCCGTCATTCATTCCCCAATGTCCTTTATCAGTGTCCAAATGTCATGTTTAGAATCTCTGCCAGATTCACCAGTTAACTCTTTCATCTTTCTAATTGAACTTTCTCTTCTTATACATTTAAAATTAAAGTCCTTCTTTCTCAGTGTATTGTCTTTGTGTTGTGTTCATTATAAGTACTACATAATAATTTTGGCGAGTTTGTTGTACTATTCTTGGATATAAATAATGAGTTTCAGCTGTTTTCTATGAGACACTCAGGTCACATCAGTTTTCTTTTTATTAGAGAAATATACCAAATGCCAGAGAACTGATTTACAAACACACTCTTGAAACTCTATTTATTTGTTAACTCAGGACTTTCCCTATTTCTCTCAATTATTTGGATCATTCAGAACTAGCCAATTTATTCTAAATAAGTTGCTGAGCTTCTTTGTGTTTTAGTTTCTACATCTCTCAACTCTAATATTTTGATCATATATTCATGGCCCTACTGTTTCCCTTGATTATACTGACACATAAAGAGGAGAAAATGAGTTACAGGCTTTTTATAAATAAGTACAAAACAACTCTTCTTTAATTTTAGAAGAGTTGGAATCTTGTTTTTTAGAAAATTATAAAATCTTCAACCAGTCTACTTTAAAAACTGATTTTGTTTAATAAATATATCTGTTGCAAATTATGGCAAGTTAAAGAAGAAAAGATGGCAGGAGAATGAATTGCATGAAGCAGAAGAAACGAGAGAGAGTGGCTGAGGAGTAAGGTAGGGGCGAGATACAAAGGGAAAGGAGGAACATCATGTCTTCCAGACAAGATCTGGAAAAAGCACACTCTGTGAAGACAGAGGCAGTTGAGTTCAAATCCCTACTCTGCCTGCATACCAGCGATGTGACTTGGACAAATTATGTGATTTCTCTGATCCTTGGCTTCCTTATCTAGAGTGGAGGCTAGTTTCAAATAAGCTAATTGTGAAACAGCCTAACAAACTGTGAAAAAGGGTTGGTTCCATTCCCCTAGGCTCTTTTTTCTTTCAGAAACCCTCACCATCATTCTCAGCTCCTATTCTGATGATTAAGGACCCACCTTCATATTAAAAGCAGAAATAACCTCCTCTGGACCCACTGCTCCACTGCAGCAGGTCTATCCTATTGCCAGCCAGTGTCTCAGAGATGGCAGGTCCAACTCTTGGGGGCCAACCTGATGCTTCCTGGTGCCATTCCCCCTCTGCCCACCTATTCTTCCTTATCCAGAGTCTACCATCAGTGGCCCCTATCAACATACAACTAGCTAGACCCCCACCCTCTACCCTTCTCTCCACATGCAGGGGCTCTGATCCCCATCTGCTGGTGCCAAGAACTGTAAAACCATCACCTGGAATTTAACGCAAGCCACCTATCTGGCCTCAACTCATTCATGTCTTAATGTCCCAGGGTGAGAATAGAGGTGAGGCTGCCTTCCTCAGTAGATTCTGCCAAGTCTTTTTCCAAGAGCACCTCTACATCCCAGCAGTGATACTGGAATGTAGCTTTATTTTAGTGGCTCCCCATTCTTGCTCTTTAGATTTAAAGTGGTTGTAGTGTCCCTGGAGAAAATAGCTCTCTTAGTCTGTTCAGGCTGCCATAACAAAATTGCATGAAGTGAGTAGTTCATAAACATCAGAAATGTATTTATCACAGACTGAAGGCTGGAAAGTCCAAGATCAAGATTGCACAGATTTGGGGTCAGGTGAGGGCTTCCTTCCTCATGACGGCCATCTTTACTGTAACCTCACATGGCAGAAGAGACTAGCTAGCTCTCTGGGGTCTCTTTTTTTAATGGCACTCTTAGTCCCTTTTCTGCTGAAATAAAAATACCACACACTGGGTAATTTATAAAGAACAGAAGTTTATTTGGCTCACAGTTCTAGAGACTGGGAAATCCAAGAACATGGCACCAGCATTTGGTGAGGGCCTTCACTGCTGTGTCATCCTGTGGAAGAAGGAAGAAGGTGGAAGGGAAACCAAGCACTTGAGACCAAGAGAAAGTGGACCAAATTCATCCTTTTTATCAGGAACTGACTCCCAAGATAACTCACCCACTCCCATTCATGAGGGCAGAACCCTCATGACCTACTTACCTCTTAAAGGCCCACCTCTCAACACTGTTGCATTGAGGATTAAGTTTCTAACACATAGACTTTGGAGGGCACATTCAAACCATAGCAGGCACTAATCTTAATCATGAAGTGGAGTTCCCATGACCTAATCATCTCCCAAAGGCCCTACGCCGAATGCCATCACCTTAGAGGTTAGGATTTCAACATATCCATTTGAGAGGGACACATTCAGACATAGCAACAGGTCCAGGTATCTTTCAGAAACTCATCACGAGCTAACAGTGCTAACTATCCCCTTATAAAGATCCATGAAATTAAAAGCAGACACTCCTTAGGAGATTTTCACTTTTAGATGTCTTTCCATTGTTTTTATTCGAAACATTTGTATTTATCTAGTAAAATGTAAATCAACTTTCCTAGCAAGACACTGGAATGTAGATCTTGGGTAAATAATTAGAATATCACATAGGAATCTTTCACGCAGAATTTTTAAGTGTGATTGAGATTCTCAACACTATTAGTAAAAGAAGCAGTTAAGGCTGGGAACAAGTGGCTCACATCTGTAATCCTAGCACTCTGAGAGGCCTAGGCAGGTGGATCGCTTGAGCTCAGTAATTCGAGACGATCCTGGGCAACATGGCAAAACCCCAACTCTACAAAAAATACAAAAATGAGGGGGGTGTAGTGGCACACACCTGTAGTCCCAGCTAGCTACTTGGGAGGCTGAGGTAGGAGGATCACTTGAACCCAGGAGGTCAAGGCTACAGTGAGCTGAGTTCGTGCCACTGCATTCAAGCATGGGAGACAGTGAGACCCCGTCTCAAAAAATAAAATAAAAGAGAGAGAGAGAAGAAGAAGCAGCAATGAAAATACTAAGCATGCTTATAAAGGACAAGCATCCTGTGTCTCTTATTTTTTTTTTTTTTATTTTTTTTTTTTTTGAGACGGAGTCTCGCTCTGCCGCCCAGGCTGGAGTGCAGTGGCCAGATCTCAGCTCACTGCAGGCTCCGCCTCCCGGGTTCACGCAATTCTCCTGCCTCAGCCTCCCCAGTAGCTGGGACTACAGGCGCCCGCCACCTCGCCTGGCTAGTTTTTTGTATTTTTTTAGTAGAGACGGGGTTTCACCGTGTTAGCCAGGATGGTCTTGATCTCCTGACCTCGTGATCCGCCCGCCTCGGCCTCCCAAAGTGCTGGGATTACAGGCTTGAGCCACCGTGCCCGGCCTGTGTCTCTTATTTATTGCTGAATCCCCAACACCTAGCACAGTGCACATATTAATACATTAACTCATTCATTCAAAACACTTCATGAGCACTAGGCCAGGCATGGTGGCTCACACCTGTAATCCCAGCACTTGGGGAGGCCAAGGCAGGCGGATCACCTGAGGTCAGGAGTTTGAGAGCAGCCTGGCCAACATGCTAAAACCCCATCTCTACTAAAAATACAAAAATTAGCCAGATGTGGTGGTGCATGCCTGTAATCCAAGCTACTCAGGGGCTGAGGCAGGAATCACTTGAACCCAGGAGGCAGAGGTTGTAGTGAGCCAAGATTGTGCCACCACTGCACTCCAGCCTGGGAGACAGAGCGAGACTCCACCTGAAAAACAAAACAAAACAAAACAAAAAAACTAACGAGCACTAAGTAACTGTCAGGCCTCTGAGCCCAAGCCAAGCCATCGCATCCCCTGTAACTTGCACATATAAGCCCAGATGGCCTGAAGTAACTGAAGAATCATGAAAGAAGTGAAAATGCCCTGCCCCGCCTTAACCGATGGCATTCCACCGCAAAAGAAGTGAAAATGGCTGGTCCTTGCCTTAAGTGATGACATTACCTTGTGAAATTCCTTTTCCTGGCTCATCCTGGCTCAAAAGCTCCCCCACTGAGTACCTTGTGACCCCCACTCCTGCCCGCCAGAGAACAACCCCCCTTTGACTGTAATTTTCCTTTACCTACCCAAATCCTATAAAACGGCCCCACCCTTATCTCCCTTCGCTGACTCTCTTTTTGGATTCAGCCTGCCTGCACCCAGATGATTAAAAAGTTTTATTGCTCACACAAAGCCTGTTTGGTGGTCTCTTCACACGGACGCACATGACAGTAACTGCAAAACACATGAAGTGTTTTGAATGGATGAGTGAATGTATGTATGAATGTGTAGCAGGATGAGCCACAGACAAAACTCCTCAGACACCGAGTTAAAGAAGGAAGGGGTTTATTCGGCCGGGGGCATCGGCAAGACTTCTGTCTCAAGAGCCGAACCCCTGAATCAGCAATTCCTGTCCCTTTTAAGGGCTCAAAACTTTAAGGGGGTGCGTGTGAGAGGGTTGTGATTGATTGAGCAAGCAGGGGGTACGTGACCAGGGGCTGCAGGCACCGGTAATTAGATCGGAACAAAACAAGATAGGGATTTTCACAGTGTATTCCTATACAATGTCTGTAATCTATAGATAATAGAACCGATTAGGTCAGGGGTAGATCTTTAACTACCAGGCCCAGGATGTGGCGCCGGGCTGTCTGCCTGTGGATTTCATTTCTGCCTTTTAGTTTTTACTTCTTCTTTCTTTGGAGGCAGAAATTGGGCATAAGACGGTATGAGGGGTGGTCTCCTCCCTTAAATGCATTGAAAGCATTACAGTATAGGGTTATTGGGTTTTTTTTAATGAAGGTTGCTATTAACTGCAAACTACTTATATTAAGAAGGATATGAAATAAGATATGAAAAAGTTAAAAGGAAATTTTATAAGAGATAACTTTGCCAGGGGAATAAATGCATTCTCAGCATTCTGAATTCCAAAAAGAACTCATCCCTGGTTAGGTTAAGTTTTATTTTATGACCTTACTAGTGTATGACCTTGGACAATGATTTGATTTTTCCTTATCTGGAATGTTGGTTAAGATTAAATGTGCTGACTTGTTTAATGCCTAAAAATAACAAGAAGATGAGTTTAAATTTCTCACCCCTTTTTTTTTTCTTCCAAAAGCTCTCACCACTAAATCCCACCTTCATTTTCCATGCTGATGATTCAGTCCCCATCCATCCCACTCAAAATCTAAAATTAGCCAGGATCAGTGGCTTGTGCCTGTAATCCCAGAAACTCGGGAGGCTGAGGCAAGGAGGGTCACTTGAGCCCAAGAGGTCGAGGCCAGCCTGGGCAACATAGGGAGACCCTGTTCACAAAAAATAAAATAAAAATTTTAAAAATCAGGCAGGGGTGGTAGTAGGTGCCTGTAGCCCTAGCTACCTGGGGAGGCTGAGGCAGGAAGATCACCTGAGCCCAGGAGTTCAAGGCTGCAGTCAGCTGTGATTGCCACTGCACTTCAGCCTAGGTGACAGAGCAAGACCCCATCTCACAAAAAAAAAAAGAAAAGAAAAAGAAATTATGGGCCGGGTGCATTGGCTCATGCCTACCCTCAGCACTCCTGTTTCTCAGGCCTTCGGACTTGAACTGGAATCCACACATCATCAGCTCTCAGGCTCTTAGGCTCAGGCCTCAGATTTTTACTGTCGGCTCCCTGGGTCTTCAGCTTACAGATGGTAGATAGAGCGAATTCTTAGTCTATATAATCATGAGAGCAATTCCTCATAATATACCTCATTATGTATATATCTCCATATCCCATTGCTTCTGTTATTCTGGAGAACCCCAACTTTAGTATTCTAAAGAAAAAAAACACTTTTTCTTCTCATGCAACACTTCTGACACCAAATGTGTGGAGTTGATCCTCACATTTAGCAATTCTCCAACTCTCCAGACACAAACTGGATGCCCTACAATTCAACTATGACACTAACTACCTGGAGTTAATGCATACCCCACAAGACTGCTGCCCCACCTTCAGATGCCTGTCACAAATACCATGTTGTCACCTGTAGGATAAATTGGGACTTCCCACAAGCTACTCTTCAGGTTTGATAATTTGCTATAATGGCTCACAAGACTCTGGAAAACATTTACTTACTTTTACTAGTTTATTATAAAGGATGTTGCCAAGGTTGCAGATGAACGGTCAGATGAAAATGTACATAGGGCAAGGCATGGGGGTGGGGCACAGGGCTTCCAGGCCCTCTCCAGGCATGGCACCCTTGCAGCAATTCCATTCGTTCAGCAACCCAGGAGCTCTTCACAGCCTGTTGTTTATGATTGTTATGGAGGCTTCATGATATAGGCATGATTGATTGAATCATGGGCAACTGGTTATGGAACTCAATCTCTGGCCCCTCTCTCCTCCTCATAGGAGAGATGTGGGGCTCAAAGTTCCAACCCTTTAATCACATAGTTGGTTCCTATGGCAACCATGCCCCATCCTCTAAGAGCTAACTCCTTAGCATAAACTCAGGTATGGTTGGAAGGGGCTTATGAATAACAAAAGATGCTCCTCTCACCCTAGCTACCACCCAGAAAATCCCAAAGATTTTAGGAGGTCTGTGCCAGGAACCAGAAACAAAAACCAAATACACATTTCTTATTCTATCACAATATCACAAACATGCTGAGTAGATGTTAGAAGCCACAAGCACAAGTATACAAGAAAGGCCTGCACAGATGGGTACGTATGTGTGGGGGTGTCCTAGAAGTCGGCCTCACAGGCATCAACGCATGTGATGGGAAGAACTTAGCCTTGAGAGTCAGGAAGCCTGCATTCTAGTCTCGGAGTTGCCAAGAATTTGCATGGTGAGCTTGGATACAACACACTAACCTCTCCTGACTGTTTTCTTATTCGTAACCGAAGAGGTTCGACTATGACCCCAAGATTTTTTCAATTCTGAAGTGTCAGAGATTCTGGGATAGCCTAGCATCATCATTCATATATATATACACATATACACACACACACACACACATATAAACACACACACACACACACACACACACACATATATACATATATATATATATTTTTTTAAACGGAGCCTGGCTTGTCGCCCAGGCTGGAGTGCAGTGGCGCGATCTCGGCTTACTGCAAGCTCTGCCTCCCGGGTTCAGGCCATTCTCCCGCCTCAGCCTCCTACAGGCGCCCACCACCACGACCCGCTAATTTTTTTGTATTTTTAGTAGAGACGGGGTTTCATCGTATTAGCCAGGATGGTCTCGATCTCCTGACTTCGTGATCTGCCCGCCTCGGCCTCCCAAAGTGCTGGAATTGCAGGAGTGAGCCACCGCGCCCGGCCACCATTCACATATATTCTGCATTAACCACAGTGCTAGTTTTTCCCCTTCATGCAAACTTATTATTTGAGTGAGGTGAAATGCGGGCTCAGGGAACAGGGGGACAGAGAGAAGGCATCTTGTCTGAGAAAGGAGATGAAGACTTCCCTTCTAAAAGATGGTGAAGGGAATTGGGTAATAGTCACTGTCTCGCACCCTGGACGCTACCGTTCCCATTTTGATTCCTCCTGTCCATGTTTTCTCACTATCCAACCACATCGGCAATAATTACTCCTTGACTTCATCCAAATCAGCAGCCCCTCTTTTTCCACCCAGCCTACCACTCTTTGTACTGCTTTCAGTTTCTTCTTTATCCAACGTATGGCCTCAACACTGAGTTCTTTAATTTACCATCTTGTCATTGTCCTCATCCTCCTCACTCCAGTCAGCTCTCTTCACACCCCAGCTGACTCGTACCCTACTATCACTCGCCCATAAGTGCCGGCTACTGAGTGCAACCACACCATACCACAGACTGGCCTTCTGATACATTTGAGGTCATGATCAAGAAAACCAGAGGGAGGCAGAAGTTAAAGTGATGAAAACAAATTTTATTCAGGACTGTTGCAATAGGGAAAGCGGGACCTCAGTATAGAACCGGGCTCCATTCTGAATGCATCAGTGATAAGTGCGGATGTATAGTCAGGGAGCAGAGCATTGGTGGATAGAAAATTGCTATGAGGAGACATCAAGGCTGGGGGAATTCTGGCTGAACCAATCTAACAGGATTCCTGCTGAAGGCAGGCGGAGGTGATTTGAAACCAACAATGGTGAGGGAAGTTTTGATTAAATATCAAGGATGATTAAGTATCAAGGGTGGTGGATTCTTACCAAAGTGCCTTGGCAGTGTCACTTACTAAAACTGGATTTTTACAAAGAAGTGCACACATGGGCCTAGGAGAACGTTCAAAAGCCTAACTAAAGTTTGGCCAAGCAAAGAATCTTTGTCAGTCATCAGCATTTCTTATCCAGTCTTTATTCAACATGTCCCTGCTCAGCTCTTTCCCTATGCCTCATGATACTAGTTTTAACCTTTCACTGTTATCCTTCAGATCCCAGCCCTCACCTTTTCCCCCAGCAGGTGGCCTTAACTCTGACTCAACATACTTGCCCTGGTTTTTCATCTCACACCTACAAACTCATCTTTGCCCACACTCATTCTTACCTCCTTCTTTCTTGCTCAAAGGGTGAAAGGCCTTGGCAGTGTCACTTACTAAAACTGGATTTTTACAAAGAAGTGCACACATGGGCCTAGGAGAACGTTCAAAAGCCTAACTAAAGTTTGGCCAAGCAAAGAATCTTTGTCAGTCATCATGTCCCTGCTCAGCTCCTTCCCTATGCCTCATGATATTAGTTTTAACCTTTCACTGTTATCCTTCAGATCCCAGCCCTCACCTTTTCCCCCAGCAGGTGGCCTTAACTCTGACTCAACAAACTTGCCCTGGTTTTTCATCTTACACCTACAAACTCATCTTTGCCCACATTCATTCTTACCTCCTTCTTTCTTGCTCAAAGGGTGAGAGGCCTCTCTGCCTAAGGTTTAAGGTTTATCCTCCAAGGTTATGATTTTTTTCTTTTGAGACTGGCTGGAGTGCAGTGGGGCCATTTTGGCTCACTGCAACCTCCGCTTCCTAGGTTCAAGTGAGCCTCCCTTCTCAGCCTCCCGAGTAGCTGAGACTACAAGCGTGTACCACCACACCCGGCTGATTATTTTGTATTTTTTGTAGAAACAAGGTTTTGCCACATTGCCTGGGCTGGTCTTGAGCTCCTGAACTCAAGCAATCTGTCTACCTCGGCTTCCCAAAGTGCTCGGATTACAGGTGTGAGCCACCATGCCCAGCCCAGGATTATGATCTTGATCTCACATGTGTTTAAAATGTTTCCGTCCACTAGCTTCTTCCTTTTAGCCCAAATTAGCACACCTGTTTAAGCCAGGACCCTCTTAGCCACAAGTGAAAGAAACCCAAATCAAGCTAGGTTAGGTATAAAGTGTGTCTGGCAAGATCCTTAACTATAAGCAGCAGAACCCATTCTAACTATTTCAGCAAAAAAAAATTATTAAAGGACTATAGGTAGTTCATACAATTTCTGCAAGGATCAGAAAATCTGGCTTGGTGGCCATGTAGGCTGGACAAAGCCCAAATCACACTGCCAATCTTTCTAGTGAAGAGGCCACCACTACTGGCTCTATTGATGGGACATCCCCACATTAAGTTCACAGAAATTTTAAAAACCAACAACAACAGAAATAAAGAAAAATTGTGAAGGGAATTGTGATGACCTGCTCAGAGCTCTCTGTCTCATGTTCCTTTCTCATAGGCCAGTGACCAGCTTTCTGCTTGTGGCAAGAATACAGCCATAGTTAGCTCAGTCTTTCATTCCACCAGCTCCATGAAAGCCATCTTTCTAAAGTTCAACTTCAAAAAATCAGATTGAAGCAGCAAGGTCACAGACCCCATGGCAGCTCCCACCCACATGATCTAGTGGAATATCTCCTGGAAAAATTTTTCATAAACAATCTAGATCTGCTAAGGATCTGTTAATTTGAAGTATGAAGTAGGTCGGGCGCGGTGGCTCAAGCCTGTAATCCCAGCACTTTGGGAGGCCGAGACGGGCGGATCACGACGTCAGGAGTTCGAGACCATCCTGGCTAACACGGTGAAACCCCGTCTCTACTAAAAAATACAAAAAAACTAGCCGGGCGAGGTGGTGGGCGCCTGTAGTCCCAGCTACTCGGGAGGCTGAGGCAGGAGAATGGCGTAAAAACCCGGGAGGCGGAGCTTGCAATGAGCTGAGATCCGGCCACTGCACTCCAGCCTGGGCGACACAGCAAGACTCCGTCTCAAAAAAAAAAAAAAAAAAAAAAAGAAGAAGTATGAAGTAAAATGAAGCATTTCTTGCCTCTGTAAATCAGGGTTTCTCAACCATGGTACTATTGACATATTGACCTGGATAATTATTTGTTGAGGAATAGAGGGTAGGGTAAGCGTAGCTGTCCTGTCCATTGTAGGATGTTTAGCAGCATCTTTAGCCTCTACTCACTATTCACCATTAGCACCCTCCCTCTCCAGTTGTGACAAACAAAAGTGTCTCCCAACATTGCCCAATGTACTCTGCTAAGCAAAATCACCTGCATCTGAGAACCATGTCACCCAGCCTGCAGTGGCCTGACCATAGCAAACCACACTTCCAAACCCCCATCTCCAGCTCAGACCTCTCTCCTGAGCTCTAGGCTGATATATCTACCTGCTTGCTACTCATGTCTCAACCAAGATATCCCATACCTAACTCAGACATGCCCAAACCTAACTTATCATTTTTCCTCCAAGACTAGCTTTTTCCCCACAGTTCCTGTCCTGGTTAAACATATCACTGTTGATCAGTCATCCATACCAGAATCTTGACAATATTTCTGGGTCCTTCATCTTCCCTCACCTCTCCCTCTCCCATCACCACATCTAAAGAATTAGATTCTAACAACACCTTTCTTAGCTTGTATTAGCCTCCTCCTACCCATTTGTATTGCAAGTTTCCTGCTGGGCTCTTAATTTCTTCTCTCTCTAATTTACTTTCCAAATTGCTTTAAGATTTGCTTTTTTCCTAAATGCAAATATGACCATGTCATTCCATACTTCAAATTAACAGATTTTTTTGGCAGATTTTTTTGGCAGATCCCAATTGCTTGTGAAAAATAGTCGAGACTCTTTAGCAAGATGTACAATGACCTTCCTGAACTTTTCCATGTCCCTCTCTCCAACCTTCACCTCTGCTTTCTTGCTAAGAAACTACATAAAAATCTCTGGTTTTGGCCGGGCACTGTGACTCACGCCTCTAATCCCAGCACTTTGGGAGGCCAAGGTGGTTGGATCACGAGGTCAAGAGTTCGAGACCAGTCTGGCCAACATGGTGAAACCCCCATCTCTACTAAAGATACAAAAAAATTAGCTGGCCATGGTGGCACGCACCTGTAATCCCACCTACTCGGGAGACTGGGTCAGGAGAATGACTTGAACCCTAGAGGCGGAGGTTGCAGTGAGCCGAGATCACGTCATTACACTCCAGCCTGGGCAACAGGGCAAGACTCTGTCTCCAAAAAAAAAAAAAAAAAAAAAAAATCCCTAGTTTTGCATTTGCTATCTCCCCTGCCTGCTCGAACACCCTCTCCTACATTCTCTTAGTTCACCTGGTGAACTCCTACTCCTCCTTCAAAACCCACTGCCACCATCTTCTCTTAATTTTTTCTTTCTTATAAGGCTCCTCCTTGACCAAGTGTCCCAATATCTTAACTGCAAGCTGAAAAACCAGGACCATGGCCACCCTGCTAGTTTGCTCTTGAATTCCTGTCCCACAGAAATTGTGAGAGTAAAAAAAAAAAGTTTACTGTTTTAAGCCACCAAATTTGAGATGATTTATTACAGACCAAAAGATGACTAATCCAAAGTTTACTTACAGAGGTCAACGTGACTGACATTCTAGACCCAAGTTTCAAGTTTAGGGTGCTCAGTCTTCCTAACTCAAGCTTCACCTGGGTTTTGAATACCCACGACCTAGTTTTATTTCTGTTTCATTTTGAAACACAGTAAAAATAATTACAGTAAGGAATGTTTTGAGTCGACTATCTAACCAATATTCACAAAAGTGATATGCAAAAGAAGAGTTCTGAAGAAAATATTTTTACTTATTATTTAAAGACTCAGGATAGGGATTGAAAGAGCATCAAAACACTGTCTCCTTTGACTTCAAATTTTTATCTTGAGTCTATAGGATATAAACAGAGAATCTGATTCCAATTTTTTAGATAATCTGCTAGGAATGTAATTTTGATTTCAGGAAGAAAACTCTCCACTATGTAAAAAAGTTCTAAACCTTTCTATACAGTTTACTCATTTTAAAAATTTGTGTGTAGAAACAACTGAAATGTCCATCGAAGAAGAATAAACACATTGTGGTTTATTTATATAGTGGAATGATTCCCAGCAACAAAAAGGAACATGACGGTATGGAATAATCTCAAAAACGTGTTCAGCAAAAGAAGCAGGACAGAAGAAAAACCTTTCTGTCTGATTCCATCTACATGAAGCTCAGGAATAGGAAAACTAAGCTGATAATAGAAATCAGAGTTAGCTGTTTTGGGGGGATGGAAGGCTTTGGGGGATTTTGAGCGTGAGGTTGACTAAAAGGGGGAGCTACAGAACTTTCTGAGATA
The DNA here is from genome assembly GCF_037993035.2 of Macaca fascicularis. Classification (NCBI taxonomy): domain Eukaryota; kingdom Metazoa; phylum Chordata; class Mammalia; order Primates; family Cercopithecidae; genus Macaca; species Macaca fascicularis. Next base: position 126,787,738 of record NC_088379.1, read on the forward strand.
ATGGAAGGGTTCTATATCTTGATTTGGATGATGGTTACATGAGTGTATGTATTTGTCAAATTTCATCAATTATAATTTATTATTTTATGTTTAATTAATTTATGTTTATTTAAATCAAACCTATCAAACATTAATTTATATTTATTAATTAAATTAAATATATGGATTAAATTGTTTATTAATTTATATTTATTATTTATTGTTTATAAACAATAAATTTATGTATGTATAATATAAATAAATTTACATGTGTATAATATAAATAAAACTATTTCAATAAATATTTATTTATTATAAATACATAAATACTCAAGTTCATTTTACCTCGTGGAAATTTTACCTTAATCTAAAAAAGACAACATGAAAAAACAGTATATAATACTAAAATCAAATCACGTTTCCCTATTGAAAGGCAATCACTCTTTGAGAAGACATAAACAGGGCATTCAGAACATCAAATAGAAAGAGCTTCCACCATCACACAAGTGAAACAAAATCAGTATTTCCAGATATTTTTCAGAAACTACCTTTGGGAAGAGTAAACCTCAGCTGTTGGAGCCATAATAAATACCCACTGATTCTGAGCACAAGCCCTGTCCTCTCTCCAGCTGGACTTGGTAGGAAAATCACCATCCAGCTTGCCTCACTCCTGAGCCTTTGCTCTGAACGGAGCGCACTCACAGGGCGGGGGCTGGGCCTCCCGGCTGCAGGGTGGCCCGCAGGGCAGAGCCCGGGAGATGAGTAAGTGGCAGTGGGCGGGAGTCACAGCGGTCCGCGGGTGACTCAGCGTCCAGGAATCCCAGGGGGCCAGAAAGAAGGTTTTGGCAAAGAAAGGAAGCCAGAGGAGAAAAAAAAATACATTAACAAGGCTTCACAGCTGCCGGAAGGACAGATGTAAGCTGCTGCTGGGACAGAAGGGGAGCGATTGGCACCCTTAGCCAAGACTGGGGAAGGCCAGGAGCCTCTGCATGACAGTTCGGGACAGCAACTGGGAACGAAGGAATCGCGATCCGGCCCGACGTGGGGAGAATAGAAGAAGTGAAAACGGCGGGGCCACGAGGCAGAAGGCATCATGTGGGGAGGAAATCATTTTGTAAAGAATTTGAGCATCTACCAATGAAATAGACACCAGATTCCTCACCTGGTCTCCAGATCGCTCTTGCCCTGCAGCTCAACATCCTTTATGACTCACCTCCTCAGGATGAAGTCCATCATCGCGATCATGGTTTATTAGTCCTTTATCATTTCGCCTACATCACAGAGAGAGTCCCTTCAGAGATACTAAGTTTGTTTGGGAATGCGCAGGGGGTTTGCAAATCTGGGATGTGCGAGATGTGGGGCCCATCGGTATATCCAAAGAGATTGGGGGAAAGCTTATAAAAGCAAAAGAGAAAAGTAGACGTAATTTGTTTTGAGGCAAAGAGAACATTGCTTACAGAGGCTTATGACAGGAGTTGATGCCAGTTCATTAGTGTAGACAGTGTCCAGCAAATGTTCTTGTGTATCTGGCTAGCTAGTTTAAGAAGTCCTTGGAAGAATGAGATCATATCCTTTTCAGGAAAACGGATGGAACTGGAGGCCATTATCCTTAGCAAACTAATGCAGGAACAGAGAACCAAATACTGCATGTTCTCGCTTATAAGTTTGGGAGCTAAATGATGGGAACTCAGACACAAAGAAGGGAACAGACACTGGAGCCTACTTGAGGATAAAGGGCGGGAGGAGGAAGAGGATTAGAAAAATAACTATTGGGTACTAGGCTTACTGCCTGGGTGACGAGATAATCTGTATAACAAACCCCCATGAATGAGTTTATCTATATAACAAACCTTCACATGCACCTCTGAACTTAAAAAAAAAAAAGTTAAAAAAAAAAGTCCTTGGCAAAAGTTCTTGTTATAGGGATACGTGCATAAGATCCCCTTCAGAAAGTCTTTGTAATCATTTTTACCATAGGCATGTGTGCCTGAGAACCTTCCCTTCTCAGCCTCTTGGCTATATTTGTTAGTTTGGCACAAGTGACTCCATTTTGATTCTGACGACTTTCACACACCAACTCCCCTTACCTTCTTAGAGAATACACCTCCACCACACCCTGGCCCACCCCCAGTCCCAGTATGTTTCTCTCAGGTTGTAGCTTATAGGTCATTGCCTTGTTCAGAAGCCTTTCCTTACCAGCCCCCTTAATTTGATTAGGTACTTTTCTATGGATTATCTAGCACCACGTACCTTCTTCTATGGTACCTTCCTCTAAGCATTGCCATAGGGTATTATGGCTGCCTATTAATTTTTTAACTATGAAATATTTAAAACTATAGAAATGTACAAGTATTTTGCTACCAATTAAACCTTGTTACAATTAAATACCTTGTTAATGAAACCAATTTTAAAATAGAGGAATAAAATATTGAAGACACAGGTTGTTAACATTGTTATTCCTGTACATACCTTTATTACTTATATATCTAATCATATGCAAATATAGTATTGCTTGATTTATTTCAAATTTAATACAATTAGACATGGCATGTACTATATATGCTCTTTAGCTGATTTTTCACTCTACATTGTGTTTTGACATTTTAATAAAGAAATCTAGACCACAAGAACAAATCATAAAAGAAAAACTAATAAATTTGACTACACTAAAATGTGAAACTCTGAATGGCAATATGTTACATAAATGAAGTTAAGAGTTGCAGAATGTAATTACTTCTTTTTAAAATATATTACTCTATTAAAGATGTTTGTTTCATAATTTAAAAGTCAAAATTTTTTTACCATGTTAGCAATAAAATCAAAGTCTCTTGTCTTACTCCCGCTAACTTGCATTCTCCAGAAGGAAAAATTTTTAAACTCTTTTAACCATTTTTTCTGGACTTGACCTCTATGTTTTTAATTAACATGATTATGTTGACTTTTAAAGAATAGTATCTATCAGCTCCATACCATTAAAGATAATGATTTAGCTTTCCTCTGTCTGTCTCTTTCTCTCTCTCCATCATTTCAATAGCTATAGTTTCTGGTTGGAGCAATATTCAGTGCTTACAATACCATGATTACATAAATATAATTGACAGAAGATCCATGTTAATGTCCTCTGATTTCATTCTCTTTCATCTGTAACTTTTTTCCTTATTATTTCCACTACTGTCATTGGTTTCATGTCCTGGACTCCTGCAACTTCTTTACCTCTAAACATAACCTTAAAAGAAGAATTTCTTTAATGCATTCCAATTCAACAGGCAATACACACACATACATGCACACACACACAGGTATGTGTATGCATTTTCCCCTAGAGACATCCCTTCTAAAGCATTCTCTAGCCTGGTGCACTGTCTCACACCTGTTATCCCAGCACTTTGGGAAGCGGAGTAGGGAGAACTGCTTCAGTCCAGGAGTTCAAGACCAGCCTTGGCAACACAGTAAGACCCTGTCTCTACAAAAAAAAAAATTTTAAATGAGCTGGGTGTGGTGGCATGCACTGATAGTCACAGCTACTCAAGAGGCTGATGTGGGAAGATCACTTGAATCTGGTAGGTTGAGACTTCAGTGAGCTGTGATCATGGCAATTCTGCCTGGGCAACAAAACAAGACCCCATCTAAAAGAAAAAAAAAAAAAAGCACTCTGTTAACCTATCTGCTCGAGTTGTTCTATTATCAGTCACTAGCTCTCCAGTTGGGACTTCCCATCATTGTTATTGTGGACATAGGATGACAAAGCTATTCCCATTTGCCAGGAACTGTCCCAATTTCATAACCCACATCTGGCAACCCCTCAGGCTTAGGCAAACTGGAACACTCAGTCAACATATCTGGACAGTTTCCTAGATCCTATGTTGTATTCTTCCTGGTTTGTTTCCTCAGTTTGTGGAATCCATGCTCTAATATTTTCCTGAAAAATAATAAAAAGGACATAATTTAAAAAAAATATGCATGTCAGAAATATTTTTAATATGTCTTCATATGTGTTAGAAAATTTGGCAAGGAATAGGAATCAAGATTTGAAGTAATTTTCCATCTGAATTTGAAAGATATGGCTGCACTGGCTTCTAGCTTTCCCGTGTGGCAGGTAAGAAGTCTGGTATCTTTTCACTTCTGGGTCTTTTGAATATCTGGGTACTTGTAGGCTCTTTTCTTTATCTCCAAGGTTCTGAAATTTTTCACGCCATGCCTTCATGTGCATTTGTTTTTTATGCATTTTTCAGGGCACAAAGTGAGCTCTATCTATAAACTCATGACTTCTGTTCAGGAAAAATGTTTTTGCTTTTTTTCTATGAAAATATCCTACTCTATCTTTTTATAATCTCTCTTTCTGGAACTCCTGCTTATTTGGGTGTTGAGCTTCTTGAACTCTACTATTTTCCTTTTCTCTTCTATTTTTCATTTCTTTATTTTTGATTGACTTTCTGGAATATTTTCCCAATTTCCCTTCCAAACTTTCTTCTGAAATTTTGGTTCATTTGTTCATTCGTTTGTTTTTACGTTTTCTTCTGTTCCATACATAGCTGCTATTTTCTTGAAGATTCAGTTCTGTTATGACATAGGCCTTCCTTAAGTGTCTGGTGATCCTTGGCTATCTGCTTATATTTAAAACAAGGCAATAAAAAAGTGACTGGAACAGACTGACACTTATTCTTGTAAAGTGATCTGGCAAGGTTGTTTTATTGTTTGTTGTTTGTTTATTTGTTTTAGTTTTTGTTTTCAGCTAGCTTCCCATAGATAACTCAACCATGACTCCCACCTGAGAAGTAAGTTTGGCTGCCAGTTCAGTTCTTTTACTGACTTGCAACTAATCTTCCCATTTTCAGGACTACCTGTACCCCCTATGCTAATATCTCTAAGTCGTTCTGAGATTCTGCAGTTCAAAGCATCCTTCACCTCAGCTTTCTCTGGTGTGTTAAGCCCATCTACTTGATCTACTCCATCTGCTTTCTAGTTTCCAAAATTCCACTGCGTCTCTCTTGTCTACGTAGAGGTATTTCATGTAAGTATTTCAGTTTTGTCTTTATAGCTTTGTGTACTTCATTGTCCCTTTTCTGTAATTCTGGGAAGGAGGGTCAGTGGACATATGTTCACTCAGCCGTGTTTAGCCAGAAGTCGTGAAATCGCCTCTTTTTTTTGTCTGTATGTATTTCTTGTTAGATTGAAGCTAACTGAGCTGGGGTGAAGACCATAATGAGGTCATTATTACAGTCTAGCATCTAGCATAATGCCTGGCATATGTTAGGACCTCAATTAGTAAGGATTTATTGAATGAATACACATATAACACGATGATATTTTTTAAATGTTAACCAGTGTCTGGCTTTGTTTTTCTCTCCAGTATTTTATTTTCCCCTTTTCAGCTAATCTATTATCGTTGTTTCTGGGAACACATAGAACAATAAAAAGCAAATTATTCTTCTATCCTGAGTTTCAAAAGCTTAAGTCTTTAGGAAAATTGAAAGGACTCATGGCATAGAGGAAATACTGAGGCAAAGCATTATGATAACATTGTGAAGCATACCTGTACCATTCCCCTAGAACTAGAAGATTGACCTGAAATAGAATCAGAGCTTAGCTCCAGGGGAATAGCAAAGTCCTGCTGAAAAAATGGTTAGTGGTTAGTGTGCCTAGGCAATTGGGAACAGTTTCTCCCTTTAGAATGGCACAGGTGCAGCAGAGAGTTTCCTTTGAATTTAGAATTCCAGAGGATCTAAGGAGCCTCCTAGATAGGAATTAATGTCAAGAAATGTCCAAATGGACTGCTCAATGAGGAAACATTGCATTGCCCATGTCAATGGATGCAACACTGTCCTAGTCCATTTAGTGCTACTTCAACAGGATACCTGAGACTGGGTAATTCACGAACAGAAACTTATTCTGAAGGCTGGGAAGTCCAAGATTAAGGAGCCACACCATGGTGGTGAGAGAGAGATCAAGAGAAAGTCAAACTCACTTTTACAACTAACCCACTACTGCAATAATGACACTAATCCACGCATGAGGGCAGAGCCCTCATGACCTAATCACTTTCTAATGGTTCCACCTCTCATCACTATTGCATTGGGGATTACATCTCCAGCATATAAACTTTGAGGGACACATTCAAATTAGAGCAAACATGACAGATGACACTGAGCATTAGATCCCTCCCCAGTCCTGATGCCTTGGCACTATGTAAGCCCCTTGGTTCTTAAATGAAATCCTTGGGAAATTCCAAAATTGACTTGAGATTAAGTTTCCGTCACCCAAGTAAAATGAAAGCTCAATATTGAAATTAAATTTAGTTATTAAAATATTAATATAGAATTAGATTTCTCCAACATTTCTATTGGTTAGTTGAAATTTGTATACACTATACAATATGGTAATTCTGACTCCCAGAGACTTATTTTAAAATTCATTAAAAAAATTTATAAAACAAGTATTTACACAACAAATGACCAAATATTTTTTACATAGGAACATGCCATGTTAAAGTAGAGATTTATACTTGTGAATGACATACCAAAAAACATCAAAGACATGGTTAGTAGAAAAGGTAGATTTGGGGGATTTTTAAAATAATATTTGTAATCTTAACAAAATAAATAAGAAAATACAGAAATATCTGTCAGGAATGTATTTTGGGACCTCCCCTTTCCGCTGAGATGAAGGTCGTTGCTCTCACTGAGACAACTAGAAAAGCTGGATAAAATACACAAAATAGCATCTGCCTGAAGGCATTGAAGAAGCGATGAGGAAACTCAGACTTGGGCAGCAAGTTCTGGAGAACGAGAAAACTTAGAGAGGAATGTTGACATTTTACAACTGATTTTTCCTTTGAGGCATTTGCTAGTTCAGAGTACTTGGCAAAAGGGAAAGAATCCAGGCAACAGACTTGGACAGAAGGCCTCTAAGGGGCAGTAAAGACAGCAGAATTTTTGGTTCCAGTTTTGGGGACTGGAAAAATCCAAATCTCATGAGGCTGGAAACCCAATGAGAAAGGTTAATGGAAAACTGAGTCTGACACTTGACTTGTTTTCCTATCAAAACATTTGCCAAATTCTGAGGCTGCGTGGAGCAGGATATTAAGAAACTAAGCAGAAAGTGTCTAAATACAGCAGAGGTTTTGCAGTCTTGAAAGGCTCACCAGGAGGAAAGGGCCTCAGTGAACACCCCAGGTTCTCAGGCAGAACTCTAGGAGAGCTACTCTCTAGGAACAGGATGAATCTGAGATGGAAAAGAAACTCACAAAAACGGTAATGTACAATATGACATTCTGGAAAAGGCAAAACTATGGAGACAGTAAAAAGATAAGTAGTTGCCAGGGGCTTGGGGTAGGGAGGGATGAGTAGGTGGAGCACAGATAATTTTTAGGGCAGCAAAAATACTCTATGATACTATCATGGTGGATATGTATCTCTTTTCATTTGTCAAAACCCATAAAATGTACAGTACCAAGAGTGAACCCTACTGTAAACTATGAACTTTGGATGATAATGGTGTGTTGATGTAGACTGATCAATTGTAAAAAATACACATCTCTGGGGCGGGATATTGATAATAAGGGAGGTTGCAGGGAGTTGACAGGGAATATATGGGAACTCTATAAGTTCTGCCCAATTTTGATGTGAACCTAAAACTTCTCTAAAAATAAAGTCTAATTTTAAAAAATCTATAATGCAGTCTGGAATTGGTTCTGTCTCTCATTGGATTCAGGTGATCAGCTCCCTAGCAGAGGAAGGGGTAGGGCATCTCTGGAGGAATCTATTACCCCAAAGCTTTTATAATTTAAAGAATACAATGTCTGGCATTGGATCAAAATTTAGCAGACATTCCAGGAGTTAGAAACAATTTCTAAAAACCAAGAGGAAATATCTAAAAACCAAGGGGACAATCTGATTCAGATATTTCAGTTATCAAAAAACCTTTCAAATAAGTATGATTAATATACTCAGAAAAAATTAGATAAAATGAATGTATATCATTACTTAAAAGTAAATATAGGCATGAATTGTGGAGCATAACATATATCAAAAGGTAATAATAACAATATTTCACATTTATTGAAGGCTAATTTTGTGCCAGCCATTGCTCTAAGTGACTCTGATTTCTCATAACAGTCCTATAAAATAAACACTATTGTGGTGCCCACTTTACAGATGAGGAAACTAAGGTAAAGATGGTTAAATAAACATTTATACTTAAATTACTAGTAGATGGCAGAGCTAAAATTTGAACTCGGACAGTCCAATCCCAGAGTTCTCACTTTTAATCATGATATTATCTAGTGCATGTATCTTACACAACTACAAGAGCCATAGATCAATAATGTTTTTATTAAAGAGATGTAAAAAGTTTGACAATTAAAATTGTTATTATTATTATTTTTGAGGCAGGGTTTCACTCTGTCACTCAGGCTGGAGTGCAGTGGCATGATCATGGCTCACAGCAGCCTCAACCTCCCCAGCTCAAGCAATCCTCCCGCCTGAGACCTCCCAAGTAGCTGGGAATACAGGTGCACACCACCATGCCTGGCTCATTTTTCTATTTTTTTATACAGACAGGGTCTCACTATATTGCCTCAGCTAGTAGAACTCCTGGGCTCAAGCGATCCTCCCACCTTGGCCGCCAAAATGTGGGATTACAGGCATGAACTGTGCCCAGCCTTAAAATTATTTTGGTCACTAAAATTTTTCTGTTTTTCTCATGGCCCCAAACTACGTGATTGTGAAATAGTTCCAATTTAGCCTAAATTGTGTAGAAATACATTTTTATGGAATGTAGGCCTTTAATTGCCCAATAATGTATGCCTGTGTGTATGAAAGATTGAGAAGAAATGTATCTAATTTTAAGTAGACTAAAAATAGAAAATAAAAACATGTACGTAAAATTTTACCAAAAACAGTGTTCAATATTAACCACCACCTAAGTTACTTTTATAAACTTCTGCCTGGGCACTCTCTAATTATTATAATTGCCACATGTGGATTTTTAGCTGCAGAACTACACAGTTAATTCATTTATCCAACCTGTGGGTAGGGAACTTTGACAAAGAATTCCACCCCACTGTAGATCTCTACTCTTCTCAGCTGGACCCCCTCAATAAAGAAAGTCTTCCTTCTCTGATACACCTGGTTCTTGTTGACAGACACACATACCTGGTTTACCATTTACCAGATAAACATTTAAGGAATGTATTTGAAATGACAGTGGACTCAAAGGCAGGAATCGCCTTCCTGCCCCAGCTCCCTTCCCCAACATCTTTTTTGCTGCCAGAAGAATCTACCATTGCATTTGATTTCCCCAAGTCTGTTCTATACAGATAAATCAAACATTTGTCATCATACTTACCTTACAAATTAATGAATTGACTCAATCTCATAGGCAGCTAGCTGTGGTCAGGGACATGAGGAAGTTTGAGTTTGGGATACAATAAGCACAGCCATGAATTTTTGAACATAAACTTAGTTGCAATATTATGAAGATAAGAATGTAACCTCCCTCTTAGGATTGTTGTAAGGATTGCGTGAGGATAATGAGCATAAAAATGCTTGAGATAGTTTTAGGCACCCAGTAGGTGCTCAATAAAGTATAACTTCTTTTTGAGATAGGATTTGTCTCTGTCATCCAGACTGGAGTACAGTGGCGCAATCCTGGCTCACTGCAGCCTCGACCTCCTGGGCTCAAGCAATCTTCCCATCTCAGTCTCCCTAGTAGCTGGGAGTGCAAGTGCACTCCACCACACCCAGCTAGTTTTTGTATGTTTTAGTAGAGACAGAGTTTTGCCACATTTTTCAGGCTGGTCTTAAACTCCTGGCCACAAGCGATCCACCCACCTTGGCCTCCCAAAGTGCTGGGATTACAGGGGTGAGCCACCTCGCAATGACTTTGAAAATGATTTAAAAAATTTTAAGGAACCAAATATACTTTAAAAGAACTGGTGATTGTGGTAGTAGTTCTGAATAAAATTTAGTGAAAGAAAAAATTAATGCAAGTCACAGAGTTAGTTTTTGTTTTTGAACATCACTTTCTACTGCTTTAAGTGATGTGCAAAAGACTTAGAAACATCTTGTGATCAAATTGTTTAGCATACATATCTTGTGGAATCAGAATATCAAGTTTATAGTTAAGATTGTCTCTCTCTCCATTTATTAAATGATCTGTAATCTCTTCCTATCTCTGTTTATTAATAAGCAAAGTAAGCTTATTGCTATGGTTTGAATGTTTGCGTTCACTCCAGAATTCATGTTGAAATGTAATCCTCAATGCAACAGTATTAAGAGGTGAGGCCTTTAGGAAGTGACTAAATCATGAGGGCAGAGCTTCATAAATGGGATTAGCAACCTTATAAAAGGGCTGTAGGGAGATAGCAAGGTCTTTTTTGCTCTTCTGCCATGTGAGGACACAGTATTCCTCCCCTCTGGAAGACAGAGCAATGAGGCCGCATCTTGGAAGCAGAGAGAAGGCCTCTACCAGACACTGAACCTGCCAGCACCCTCATCTTGGTCTTTCCAGCCTCCAGAACTGTGAGAAATAAATGTCTGTTGTCTATAAATTATCCAGTCTAAGGCATTTTGTTAGAGCAGCAGGAATTATCACCTAACATAATGCCCACTCACACAGGGTTAGGTACACTATTGCTTTTCTGATATGAAAATCATCTTGTTGACTCAGTATCAGCAGGATATGTCCATTGAGCTATTTTTCCAATAACAACGTGGTGTGTATATACAACTAGCATTTTCTCATTGAGTTCCCTTTGTGACCAGAAGCAAACCTTTGCCAGCTTGTTAAAAAGTTTTATAGCTGCAGTTGGGCTACCAATAAAAAATAAGCTAATTGTCTCACGGGATGCAAGAACTTGGGAGTTTGCCTCATTAGCACTGTGTTTCAGCCAACCTAGCTCTCAAAATGATTCCCCTGGGCTAGTTTTCCGGTTAGCCTTATGTATGATATCAACTTGTACTGTTACCTGAGAAGTATGCAATCTATGGATTAGTGTGATTGGAGAGAGAGCTGAAAAGGCAGAAGCCTATTTGAACCAGGATGCCACGTGGGGTGGAGGACTGGCTGGAGTCCTCCAGAAGCTGCTGATTGCTGGTTAGTGGCCCTGTCACTTACCAGCTGTGTGACCTTGAGCAAGTCATTCATTAGCATCTCAGCTTTTCTCACAGGATAAACAATATTTTGTGATATCAAGTGAGGGGTCTCTAAATTCCTTTCTCACCCTAATATTGTTTTATTCTTACCTCTGAGAGAGGAAAATGAATTCGAAGATCTTTTGTTATTAAGAGGCACCATTTTCAAGGGTAAGATGATAACTACATATTTAGAGGAAAAAATTTTAATAAATTTAGATTACACAGACTTGTGGAAACAAAATTAAAATCAATCAACTAATTTCTCAAGAATCACACTGAAGTGTACCTTTAAGATGAAATGAACAGGCCGGGCGTGGTGCCTCACGCCTGTAATCCCAGCACTTTGGGAGGCTGAGGTGGGTGGATTACTTGAGGTCAGGCGTTCAAGACAAGCCTGGCCAAAATGGTGAAACCCTGTCTCTGCTAAAAATACAAAAATTAGCCGGGTGTGGTGGCACACACCTGTAATCCCAGCTACTGGGGAGGCTGAGGCAGGAAAATCACTTGAATCCAGGAGGCAGAGGTTGCAGTCAGCCAAGATCACACCATTGCACTGCAGACTGGGTACACAGCAAGTTTCTGTCTCAAAAAAACAAAACAAAAAAGGAAGTAAAATGAAATAATCCTACAAATGAATATAGCCAACTGATTTTTGACAAAAGCAAAAGTACAAGAGCAATTCAATGAAGAAACGATACTCTTTTCAACAAATAGTGCTACAATAATTGTAATGTGCAGAAAGAAATGAAACTAGACATAAACTGTATTCATGTCACAAAAATTAATTGAAAATTGATTATAGGAAGTGAAACAGAACTTCCCACTCCTTAAGTGTGGGCTACACATAGTGACTTCTTTCCAAATAGTACAGTATGGAAAGGCAGGAAAAACGGGTCACCTTATGGTAGAAAAACCTGACAAGTAGAAAAACCTGACAAGTACTACCTCAGCCAGGTAATCAAGATCATCACCAACAGTGATGTCATGTTGATATGATCTACACCTGATACAATTTGATGCAGATCGTGCTTTACCTCTGTGGTCTCCCTCTGTAGAACCCCAAAATCCAGTCTAATCAGGAGAAAAAAATCAAACAAGTCCCAACCGAGACACATTCTACAAAATACCTGACCAATATTTCTCAAAATTTTCAAGGTTATCAAAAACAAAGGAAGTCTAAGAAACTGTCGAAGCCAAAAGGAACCTAAGGAGACATGATGACAACATAAAATGTTATATCCTGAATAAAGTCCTGGAAAGAAAAAGGACCTTTGATAAAAACTAAGGAAATGTGAACAAAAAACGACTTTGGTTAATAGTGTGCAATATTAGTTCATTAATTTTGTCATATATACCATAATAATGTAAAATGTTAAGGATGGGGGAACTGGATGTGGGGTACACAGAACTCTCTGTACTATCATTGCAATGTTTCTGTAACACTAAAATTCTTCTAAAAATTAAAGTTTATTTTGTAAATATCAGAATTTTTATGTATTTCCAGGCAAAATGTTTACACCAACACCTTTGTTTTGAATTTTTTTCTGTCCTTTTTCATCGTCAATGACATAACTGCTGCTACATGATATAATCCCACCCTTTATTTGGTTCTCCAAGGATCCTTTGATTTTGGAAATAAGTCACCCATAAAATTACATATTTAAAGGTAAAATACCACCAACCAACACTAAGGAATAAAGCAGCTCACTTTTTGTGTGCGAGCATTTCATAAAAAAACAGTAAGAGGCCATGCCCGGTGGCTCACGCCTGTAATCCCAGCACTTTGGGAGGCCGAGGCAGGCAGATCACTTGAGGTCAGGAGTTTGAGACCAGCCTGGCCAACATGGTGAAACCCTGTCTCTACTGAAAATACACACACACATACACAAACAAATAGCCAGGTGTGGTGGCAGGCACCTGTAATCCCAGCTACTGGGGAGGCTGAGGCAAGAGAATCACTTGAACCTGAGACGTAGAGTTTGCAGTGAGCTGAGATTGTGCAACTGCACTCCAGCCTGGGTGACAGAGTGAGACTCTGTCTCAAAAAACAAAAACAAACAAACAAAAAACCAAAAAACAACAAACCACCATCTTAATAATAAGAAACAGACATACTTAGAAGTCTCCCTGGTTTGGAGATTATCTTACTCTATAAAATTAAATTACATAGAGTGTGTTGAAATAGACAAAAGTTCCTAGCAGGCTGTACTCTTTATTGTACTGCTCGTTTCTACTTACACTTGAACTTACCACCTATTGAAATTCTCTCCGGGAATGTGGCGTGGTACATGTTCTGTTACACACGGTGTTTGGAAACTTGTATTCTGGTCCTAACTGACCCATCAACAAATATCAACAAATATGTAACATTGAGTCTCCACTTTTCTTTTGTGAACAAATACGGAATTGGATTGAGCTGACCTCTAAGGCTTCTTCCTGTTTTGTGATTGCAGACATGAGGGTAACATTACTACTGGCTGATATAGTATGAATTTGTTTTTCAGATTAGCTGGTCTTACCTGGCACAGAGTGGAATCCTGAGGTGAGGGGGTGTAGGACGGGTAGGAGGAGAAGGGCTGAAGTTTACTCAAGGAAAGAGAAGTCTTAGAAGAGGCCTGACTCCAAATATTTGGAGGATGGTCATATGGGAAGAGTTAACTGACATGTTCTGGGACATTCCAGAGAACAAGCTTAGGGCCAACCCATAAGTAGGAATGACCCACATCTGAACCAGCATAACTCATTTTTCAGGGACAGAGAGGCCTCAGTCAAAGACACCCTACAGGAGAGTGGTTCACTGGATTGTGGTGACTCTTTGTAGCAGGGGAAGCAGATTCCCACTCACCTGTTTTTAAAATGCGTACGTTCTTCCTTCTTTCTTCTCTTTCCTTTGCTCTTCCGTTCTTCCAGTAACCCCCATTCACTCCAAGTTTCTGATACCCAGCCCTGCAGGTGTTTTTAGTACCAATATTTTGTCTCTCAGGTGTTTGGGGCAGAGGAAAAAAAGATAAAAAGCACTGATCTAGTTCACTTAAAAGCCCTGTGCAATGCTAAGAGTGATTACAACAGAAAGCGTCAGCTCTGTGTAACCCCATCCTTCACAGTCCTCATGTCCCCTGACAGCCCCTCTCTTTGTGGTCTCATCTTCACACTCCTGTGTGATACCTCCTTTCAGAGCACAAATTATGGAGCTGGGTGTGGTGGATCATGCCTGTAATCCCAGCTATGCAGGAGGATTGCTTGAGCCCAGTTTGAAATGGGTCTGGGCAACATAGCAAGACCACATCTCAAAAACAACAACAGCAACAGCAAAAACCAAACAAGACATTGCTTCATAACAAAGGTAGTTTCACTAGGCTTGGAATAAGCCCTTCTTGGTTTCTGAGACAACTCTTTTAAATGCTTAGGACTCTTCCTACACATTTTAACCTAGGTACCTAGGATATCTATGTAAGAAGTCTCCCTTAAATCCACAACTTTTTTTTTTTTTTTTTTGAGACGGAGTCTCACTCTGTCACCCAGGCTGGAGTGCAGAGGCGCGATCTCGGCTCACTGCAAGCTCCGCCTCCTGGGTTCACACCATTCTCCTGCCTCAGCCTCCTGAGTAGCTGGGACTACAGGTGCCCGCCACCGCGCCCGGCTAATTTTTTGTATTTTTAGTAGAGACGGGGTTTCACCATGGTCTCGATCTCCTGACCTTGTGATCCGCCCGCCTCGGCCTCCCAAAGTGCTGGGATTACAGGCGTGAGCCACCGCGCCCGGCCACTTTTTTTTTGGTGGGGAAGACGTGCTTTGCTACAGTGCAATATTGAAATCTAGAGGAGCTCATTTCTTCCTTCAGTGGGAAAGTCACAGGCACTAAGTAGATACACCAATGTTCCATCCCTTAAGTGATGTCTTGGTTGAAAGCCACAATACATTACAGATGGACATTCCTGGAACAATGGCTTTTTCTCTGAGACCATAGTTCTCTTCCAGACTATCAGAGGAAATGAAAAGAGCACAGACACATGCCTGGTGAGCAGGCTGCCTGAGAAGCCCTGCCATTTCCCATTTTCCCTAACAACTCAGAAAATAAGCAGTCAGCTGGGTCTGGTGGCTCACGCCTGTAATCCTAGCACTTTGGGAGGCCGAGGTGGGAGGATCACTTGAAGTTCAGAGTTTGTGACCAGCCTGGCCAACATGGTGAAACCCCATCTCTACTAAAAACACAGAAAAATTAGCTGGGTGTGGTGGTGGCACCTATAATCCCAGCTACTCAGGAGGCTGAGGGAGGAGAATCGCTCAAACCCGGGAGGGAGGTTGCAGTGAGCCGAGATCGTGCCACTGCACTCCAGCTTGAGCAACAGAATGAGACTCTATCTCAAAAAAAAAAAAAAAAAAAAGCCAGCAGTCAACATAGAAAGTGGCTTCAAGAAGGAAGGATATATCTAAAACTTTTTTTTTCTTATTTCTCCCTGCTCAGAATAAATCTTGAGATCACCATCTTGAAGTCTAACGCTGATGAAAACAGTCTTACTGTAGAACATGAACGTCAAAACCACAGCATTTTTTTGTTTTTATAGGACAAGTTGAGTATCTGTTTCTTAGGTTATCAGTTTTATTGATAATGAAAACACATATAGCAACTGCCTGGCTTCTAAGTCACATAGAATTTTATTATCTTTCTTTTCTCAGACAAGATAACTCAAGTAGGAAAATATTGGGCTGAATGACTACCTAAATGATCTCTAAGTAGGTTTCTCACTAGATTGATCAGCAGTTACCTGCATCTGACCAGCCACAGCAGCTGCTGGTACTTGTTTCTGTAGCAGGGCCATTCACCTGTTCACTGTTTAGTTCATTCAAGGGTTCCTTTATCTCCCCGGAGGAAATTAGCCATAGAATCAAGTCCTGCCACATTAGTGCTTCCACTGTACCTAATACTGACCTCTGCTGTTGTTCTAACCGCATTACATGGAAGCCATTTATTTACCTGTCTGTCTTGACTACTAAGTTGTGAACTCTTTGAGAATTGAAAGTGTGTCTTAATTGAAAGTGTGTCTTATTCATCCACTGAGTTTCAATGATTGGTGTAAAATAACTGCTCAATATGCATTTAATGGATGAGTGAACACACCAGTAAGCAGCCACCAGATGGTGAGGCCTAGTGGTTAAGAAGATGTGCTCTGGTGGCAAACATCTGTTTTCAAATTCTGGTTCCCCACTTTCCAACTGTGTGAATGACACTGAACAATTACTTAATCCATTTGCACCTCAGTTACCCTGTTAAGGGGGGTTAATATTAGACGTGTTTTCACAGTGTTGTTGAATTCGTATATATGAAGCATGTAGAAATATGCAAGCACACTAATGTGTAGTATATGTTCACTGTGGTTGCTATTGTTATGAATATGATCATTATTACTAGGCAAAAATAATACCCCTATTAAGAATACTGGAAGACTTTATACATGAGTTCACAGTTCTTTGCACCACAGCCTCTGATAGTGAAAAGGCAAGCCAGACACATACCACATGGTGGAGAAACAGCAGAAAGATGTCTAAAATGTGCTTTGTCCTGGCTATGTAGTGGCTTACGACCGTAATCCCGACACTTTGGGAGGTTGAGGCGGGTGGATCATTTGAGGCCAGGCATTCAAGACCAGCCTGGCCAACATGACGAAACCCCATCTCTACTAAAAATACAAAAAAAGTAGCCGGTGGTGGGTGCCTGTAATCCCAGTTACTTGGGAGGCTGAACCACAAGAATTGCTTGAACCAGCTGAGATCGCACCACTGCACTCCAGCATGGGTGACAAAGTGAGACTCTGTCTCAAAAAGACAAACAAACAAACAAAAGTGCTTTGTCCTCCATGAATACAATTCAGCTAATACCAGGCAAGTACTCACTATGTGCCCCGAGTCTGTTAGATCTTTTATACATGTGACCTAATTTCAGTTTCAAAGCAAGTATGAGAGGGAGAGAACTTTTGTTCTTTTTCGAGGTTTGCTCTGCTGCCAAAGCTGGAGTGCAATGGTGCAATCCTGGCTCACTGACGCCTCTACCCCTCCGGTTCAAGCGATTCTCCTGCTTCAGCCTCCTGAGTAGCTGGGACTACACGTGTGGGAATGGCCCAGGTAATTTTTGTATTTTTAGTAGAGAAGGAGTTTTGCCATGTTGGCCAGGCTGGTCTTGAACTCCTGACCTCAGGTTATTCAACTGCCTTTACCTCCCAAAGTGCTGGGATTACAGGCATGAGCCACCACGCCCAACCATTTTTCTCACTTTTTAAAAGATGAGGAAAGTGAGGCTCAGAAATGTAAAACAATTTGCTGAACACGATACACAGGTAGGTGAATCATCTGGCCCCAGAGCCCATCATCTTTCTGTTCCAAGTTGCCTCTAATGCAACAGAGAGCAGAAGAATCATGGGAATGTTGTTAAATGTTCCCTGTGGCATTGCCCAATGAATGAGGATGAAGCCAGGCATCCTTAGCCTTCGGACCCAAGAACAGTAATCCCCAAATAATGGTGGTTCTGAGGTCTCCCTCCACCCCTGAATAAAGTCCCCTGGATACATTTCTGGGAATTGAAGGATACAATTTCTTTAAAAAATATTTTAAGGCAAGTAGTTATTAAATATTACAGTCATAATTAAATAATTCATAATACCTCAAGTTTCCCCCTGGGAAACCTCTGTCAAAACTATGCTAATGATAAATTTCATATATTCTAACCCAGCTCATTTCCCAAAGAGGCACTAATATCTCTGGGCGGTTTAAATCATGGCACTGCTGTCAAGTTGTAAGTATGATCATCCTAATTTTATGGGTGAGGAAGCTGAATTGTTAAGGATTTAAAAGACTTGGCTAAGGTCGTGGAGCTAATGAGGAGCAGAGAAGGATTGGAATCCAGGTTTTCAGCTTCTACACTGCCACTCTGGCAATCAAGCCCTGAGCCATTTACTGTGGAAAAGCTTTGTGATAAGCACTGCACTAAGGACCAGAAATGGAAAAGTGAGTAAGACATAGTTCCCAAACTTGTAGGGAGATACACTCATAACTAACACAATAAAATGTAAACATGGTGACAGACCATGTCTATAAAATGCCACTGGGGCACATGGAATTCTTTAAAAAGCATGTGACAATTGAACTGGGTATTGGAGAGTGAGTAAGAGTTTGCCCAGGAGGGAAAGTGCAGTGTAAGTAGAAGGTGATTCTTGTGCATGGAGTGTGCAGGAAACATGGGGGAGTGGCCCCTTGATTTTTGCTACATTTTGAAAGACGAGACCTTTTAAATTGTCTTATTTATGATACAACTGTAATAAACCAGACAAAAATACCTTTTTGGTTTTAACTTTGAGTTCCAGGATACATGTACAGAACATACAGGTTTGTTACATAGGTATACATGTGCTGTGGTGGTTACTCGCACCTATCAGCCCGTCATCTAGGTTTTAAGTCACACATGCATTAGGTATTTGTCCTACCGCTCTCCATCTCCTTGGCCTCCACTCCCTGACAGACCCTGTCATGTGTTGTTCCTCTCCCTGTGTCCATGTATTCTCATTGTTCAACTCCCACTTATGAGCGAGAACATGTGGTGTTTGGTTTTCAGTTCCTGTGTTAGTTTGCTGAGGATGATGGCTTCCAGCTCCATCCATGTTCCTGCAAAGGACATGATCTCATTCCTTTTTAAAGGCTGCATAGTATTCCATGGTGTATATGTGCCACATTTTCATTATCCAGTCTATCATTGATGGGCATTTGGGTTGGTTTCATGTCTTTGCTATTGTAAACAGTGCTTCAATAAACATACGTGTGCATATGTCTTTACAGTAGAATGATTTATATTCCTTTGGGTATATACCCAGTAACGGGATTGCTGAGTCAAAGGTATTTCTGGTTCTAGATCCTTGAGGAATTGTCACCCTGTCTTCCACAATGGTTGAACTAATTTACATTTCCACCAACAGTGTAAAAATGTTCCTATTTCTCCACAGCCTTGCCAGCATCTATTGTTTCTTGACTTTTTAATAATCCCCATTTTGACTGACATGAGACGGTATTTCATTGTGGTTTTGATTTGCATTTCTCTAGTGATCAGTGATATAGAGCTTTTTTTCATGTTTGTTGGCCGCATAAATGTCTTCCTTTGAGAAGTGCCTGTTCATATACTTTGCCCACTTTTTGATGGCGTTGTTTGTTTTTTTCTTGTAAATTTGTTTAAGTTCCTTGCAGATTCTGGATATTAGACCTTTGTTAGATGGGTAGATTGCAAAAAGTTTCTCCCATTCTGTAGGTTGCCTGTTCACTCTGATGATAGTCTCTTTTGCTGTGCAGAAGCTGTTTAGTTTAATTAGATCCCATTTGTCAATTTTAGCTTTTGTTGCAATTGCTTTTGGCGTTTTTGTCATGAAGTCGTTGCCCATGCCTACGTCTGGAGTGGTATTGCCTAGGTTTTCTTCTAGGGTTTTTATCATTTTGGGTTTTACACGTAAGTCTTTAATCCATCTTAAGTTAATTTTTGTATAAGGTGTAAGGAAGGGGTCCAGTTCCGGTTTTCTGCATATGGCCAGCCAGTTTTCTCAGAACCATTTATTAGATAGGGAATCCTTTCCCCATTGTTTGTTTTTGTCAGGTTTGTTGAAGATCAGATGGTTGTAGATGTGTGGTGTTATTTCTGAGGTCTCTGTTCTGTTCCATTGGTCTATATGGCAAGAGGACCTTTTAAACTTCATAAGTTTACATATATAATGTGTGTGTATGTCGACATACATGTGCATGGAGTGTGTAGGAAACATGGGGGAGTGGTCCCTTTATTCTTGTTATATGTGGATATATATATATTCACAGTATATATCTGTATATATTAGTATATACACAGTATATATATGAATATATGTATATACACACACATAGTATATATGGCATTTCATTGAAATGTCTTAAGACTGACACATTTTAGGACTATTATCTTGGTTTTTCTCTTTAATCTATCTCAGTGTTTCTTGATTAGGGCCCATTTTTAAATGTCTCTGAACATTTTTGGTTGTTGCAACTGGAGATGGTTGTTACTGGCATCTTACAATGCACAGGACAGCTCCGGCAAGAAAAAATTATCCAGTCCAAATAGTCAATTATGCTGAGGCCAAGAAACCCTGCTTCTCTGCTTAGAAAGCCAGGCTCCTCCATCAAACTATCACCAAAGCCCAGAGAAAGGGTGCCGGAACCAAACCTAAGGCACAGGCATTTCAATTTCAGAGGAATTAGCACTGAGGCTGATGACCTCGTTCTTGCTTCACAACCTGACAAAAGCCTGCTCTGTGTTATCTGGGTAAAGAGACACCATAGAGACTACATAAAAAGCGGGTGGCCCAGGGGCCTAAGAACGAATGGTATCCATTAAAAATCAATTCACTAATAGTTTACCTAATAAACAGAACCACCAGGCTAAGTGTTAAAGGCCCTGCCTGCTTCTGCAGGGTGAAACAAGGGCAAACAGTTAATATATTTTTCTGTGTGCTTCTGTCTTTATTCTGTTTACTTAATAGCAATAACAGCAACCATTGCCATTGCTGAGCACTCACTAGATATCAAGCACCATGCTAACTGCTTTCCGTGAATTATATCATGGAACCTTCCCCATTATTATATTATTTCCAGGGCGTGTATTTTCTCTTGCTGGAGACACTCATCCTTATTATGAGAGAAAACACTGAAGTGGTTCCACAAAAGAGGCAGTTACACCACTTATGAAACAACACATGGTTATCAAAACCAGAGAAAATTTAGCCATCAAACAAGCAGATTTCAATAAGCACTAAAGTACTCCATCTGTCAGGTTTGGTGCTATTTTCTAAGAAGGTCTTACCCTCAAGGATGATAATAATAATAATATTTTGTAATAATAAAACAAAAAATAAAACTTAGCTTCTGTTTTTTACAAACATTTACATTTAGATACCCGTATGTGCATAGCTTTAGATCCCCTATCTCCCTTACTGATTGTATATTCTATTCCAGACAAGAAAAGTATTATCCTTTAAACAAAGCTACTATGTTTCAGAACTTGGCTTAACCTGGGCTTAGTGCCAGGGCTCAGGCCAATTAACTAGAGGGACAGGTGGGAGTTTACTTGTGGGAGCTGCCTTGTTTAAGAACTTAGATTTGGATGGAAGGAGACCAGAGTGGGAAGAACCACTGAGGACTGCATGGTGCCTGTTCTCAAGCTCCACTTTGCAGTGATTTTCCAGTGCTTTTGTCCTTGACTCCAATAAGATTTGTTTTTCTTGCCCTCAGGAAAAGTTTCACAAAACACTATTTACACTTTCTCTGTGTGACGCACTGGTATTTTCTGTTCGGATTCTATTTTATTCCATTACATTTTCTCTAATGCTAGTGTTAAATTAGTGGGTGACCGTACGTCCTGGTTTGCCCCGCAGGGTCCTAGTTGATGCTGTTATCTCCTATAATTATTAATGACTCTCCCTTTCAGCCATTAAATCGATTTCATAATGCATCGCTCAGGTTTGGAAAAATCCTGCTGTGGAAAAAGAAGCTTCAAGCAGCAGATGAAGGAACTGTTTTCA
The DNA here is from genome assembly GCF_037993035.2 of Macaca fascicularis. Lineage (NCBI taxonomy): Eukaryota > Metazoa > Chordata > Mammalia > Primates > Cercopithecidae > Macaca > Macaca fascicularis. Next base: position 126,809,429 of record NC_088379.1, read on the forward strand.
CAAGGAGGGAAGAGGCCCAGGCCCCTGCAGAGCTGCCTCAGGGCCAAAGAAACAGCGCTGTGAGGGCTTCACATTTTCTAAATCACGGTCTGTGCCTTTGTCAGGGTACTCAGGCAGCTGTGAAATGTCACCCCCAAGTGGTTTCTCAGTGGGTCATGGAGCAGGGTCCCTTGTCTCCCAGAGACCACAGACCTGAAAGAGAAGGATCTGTATTTCAATCCATAGACTCACCGAGATGCATGGAGCTTGTTCAGGAATTTGGGATTCCTATACTGCAGTATGCAGGTTAGAGCAGTAATCTAGGAACATCGAATTATTTCTGACCATGTTTAAACTCACGGTTTAAAGAAATTAATTACAATTAATTTTCATAAACATCTGTGTGACCAGGCAGGACGAGATGGCTCACACCTGTAATCCCAGCACTTTGGTGAGCTGAAGTGGCCTCATCACTTGCGGTCAGGAGTTCGAGACCACCTGACCAACATGGTGAAACCTCGTCTCTACTAAAAATACAAAAATTAGCCGGGCGTGGTGGCACATGCCTGTGGTTGCAGCTACTCAGGAGGCTGAGGCAGGAGGATCACTTGAACCCAGGAGGTGGAGGTTGCAGTGTGCCAAGATTGTGCCACTATACTCCAGTCTGGGCCACAGAACGAGACTCTGTCTCAAGAAAATAAAATAAATCTGTGTAACCAAAATATGCTAGAAATAAATGATAGTTACTTAACAATGTTGTTTATTCATAGTAAGATTTTCAAAAGTAAAAAAATGAAAATGTTTGTTTTCTTTAAAAAGAAATTTGTTCAGAGGTACAAAATTTTCAGTAGCTTTTCTGTGAATAACATTTAAATTTGAAATGAACAGATTAAACATTTTAAAAACATTTTTTCCTATGGAAAAGGAAAATTTTAATTACTTTAAACTGCTTTGGATATTCATTTACTTAAATCTTTCTCCATATTTTTCCTATCTTAAAATATGTTTGAGATGAGTAAAATCACATAGAATTTGTTAAAGATACTGCAATTCAGGAGGAAGTATTTGAAAAGAGGACTGACCCATATTCTCTTCAAATATTTTACTCTTACTTTTTTTTTTAAAGAAAGGTAGTTTTTTGCTACATTTAAAAAAATGATTGCTATGATTTGAGTGTTCCCTCCAAAACTCATGTTGAAACTTAATCCCCAAAGTGGCAGTATTGAAAGTTGAGGCCATTAAGAGGTGATTGAATCATAAGGGCTCTGCCCTCATGAATGAATTATTAATCCATTGATAGGTTAATGGATTATCAGGGATGGGGAACTAGTGGCTTTATAAGAAGAGGAAAGACCTGAGTTAGCATGTTAGCATACTCAGCCCCCTCACCATGTGATGCCCTGTGCTGCCTCAGGACTCTCTGCAGAGTCCCCAGCAGCAAGAAGGCCCTCACCAGATGCAGCCCCTCAACCTTGGACTTCTCAGCCTCCAGAACTTCAAGAAATAAATGTCCTTCTTTATAAATTACCCAGCTTCAAGTATTCTAAGCAACAGAAAACAGACTAATGCAGTGCTTTTCACATTTCTACTTGAAGTGACTAATAGCAAAATATTTCGATCTTTTTGTCTTTCAAAAATAATTATGTTTTATAATTCCTAGTGACACTTCCCTCTCTTCAAGTCTCATTTAAGAAAACTGAAAAGTATTCAGGTTCTCAAAGTCAATTGATAATAAATGGAATTTGCAGGGTTTTTTCTTTGCTGCTGCCTCTGAGCATGGCTTCAGCAGTGCCACATCATGAATCCAGCAATGTATAGCAATGTATATTCACACATTCTTCTCATGTACTGTGCTAGGCTGTGGAGCTTAAGGCAACAGACAGCTTCTCGCTTTTTTTAGCTTTCCAGGCAAGAGCCCAAAACAACTTGTTAAAATAGGTGTTTTAAGAAAGATAGAAATGAAAGAACTATAACCATATTAGAATGCTTTGAAATGTCTTCTATCCCAGTAGTCCCTCCTCTAGAATACCAGACTGTCCTTGCAAATGATAAGCTGGACCTTTATTGTCCGAATTCAGGGGGCTGCAAGGGTGGGTGTTCTCTAATACTCCACTGGCATCAGTTTAAATGTTGACGAATGTGGATAAGATTCAAACAGCCCAGGGAAGCAACTCTTGTAAAAATTTCTAAGACCATATGCCTGGCTACCTCATTCCTTCTGCATCTCTTCTTTAAGCACTTCTTTCACTTGGCTTCCAGGACAGCTCTCTGGCCTGCTTTTTTCCTACCTCTCTGACCTCCTGCCTCATCTCTTTTGCTGGATCCTCTCCATTTGCTCACACTGTGAACACTGCGGTGCACTAGGGTTAGTCCTTGGCATCTTTTTTCCCCTTCCCATACTCACTTTTTAGGTTATCTCATTTATTCTCACCACCCTCACTTGCTAAGCAGTCTCATTCATTCTCATGGCTTCAAATGCCATCTATATGTTAATGACTCCCAAATGTAGAAGTCTGAACTCAGGCTTAATGCATCTACAACTGAGTTTCTATTATTGCTTCCACTCCTAAACTGCTCCTTTTATTGTCTTCTCCATCTCAATTGATGGCAACCTCAACTTCCCAGTTGCTCAGGCCAGAAACCTTGGAGTCATCTTTGATACCTCTCTTCCTTTCACATTCCGCGTCAGCAAATGTGATTGTCTCTGCCTCAAAATGCAGCTGAGGGTAGGGTATGGTGGCTCACGCCTGTAATCCCAGCACTTTCGGAGGCCGAGGTGGGCAGATCACTTGAAGTTAGGAGTTTGAGACAAGGCTGGCCAACATGGTGAAACTCTATCTCTACTACAAATACAAAAATTAGTCGGGCATAGAGGTGGGCACTTGTGGTTTCAGCTACTTGTGAGGCTGAGGCAGGAGAGTCGCTTGAACCCAGAAGACAGAGGTTGTAGTGAGCTGAGATCATGCACTGCACTCCAGCCTGGGTGACAGAGCAAGACTCCATATTAAAAGGAAAAAAATGTAACCAGAATCTGATTTACCCAGTACTGCCACATTATACAATTCCAAGAGGCCCCTCTGACATTAAACATATAGTAAGTGATGCCTCTGGAAGCTCTGGATCTGTGAGTCTCACCACCTCCACTATCACCATCTTGGTTCAACCATCATCGTCTCTTGCCTCATTGTGCAACAGCCTCATAACTTGTATGTCAACTTCCCCCTTCCCTATTCAGTGTATCCTCAACATAATGCCACCGAGATTCTGTTAAAGCACAAGTCCTATCATATCACTTCTCTCCTCAAAACTTTCCAATGGATTCTCAATTCAAAGTAAAAGCAAACATTTAACAGTGACCTCTAAGACCCTACTTGATATGGTTGCCTGTCACCAACCTGATCTCATCTTCTACGAGTACTCTACCCTTCCCTCACTCCATCTTTGACATACTGAACACTTAGCTATTCATCAAACATGCCAGGAACTGCAGGGTCTTTGCACTTTCTGTTCACCTTGCCTGGAATGATCTTACCCCAGATTTCTCTCTCTTTGTTAGGTCTCTATTCAATGTCACCTTCTGAATGAGGCCAGCCCTGGCCACGCTATCTAAAATTTTAATCATTCTTCCCTGTACTCCCTATGCCTTTTCCTGCTTTATATATTCTCAGTAGTACATTTCACTACCTAAAGCAGTGGGAAGATACAGCATCATCCTCCAGAATGCAGTAAACACTCTCCACCTAATGACTTTGATATGGTGCTGTGTCCCCAGTAGGCAGAATACACAAGTCCTGGAATCAAGGGCTGGAAGCAGAAATGACCCTGTTTATGGTCACTCCTAGTGACCCACTTGTAGAATTTGTGGATATGCCCATGATACTGTGATGTCATTAAATAGCTAAGATGTGCTTTTACAAAAGAAGTTTAGATTTTATTTTGCGAAGCATTTTCACCCATTAAAATCACAAGTGACCTGTATGGAGGTGGATTTGTTCATAATCACATTGGATATTTTCTCTGGACAGTTCTTTTCAATCCCAATACTCCCACCTGGTGGCCATAAAAGCTTAGATGCTGAATAAAGAGTTCAGATCGAGCTGATAGTGTGTTCCCCAAATTCAGGCTGCAGAGTCCTCTGGTCACAAGCCCTTAGCCTTGGACTCAAGAGCCCAAGGCTAGGGCATAATTGGGAATACCATGGGCTGTGGGTGCAAAGTGTGAAAAGAAAGGGAGTCGTAGGGAAAATGATGCCAGCATAATAGCACCTTCCTCAAAGCTGTGGTCAGGATTCAATGAGCTAACCTCACATCAGCATAGGGCCTGCTATGTGGTAGACATCTAATATAATTACACACTTTTATTATCATTAATCCAAGATGAAGATACATGGTGGGCGTGCCAGTGGACATAATCAAGACTACCCAAGAACCTGTTTTTAAGGAGAATTGTGGTGTTTGAGCACAGATCTGAGAGGTGAGATGAATTTCCAAAGGCAGATTCCCTCTTCTAGTACAGATGGACCTCATGTAAGAAAATAAACAGGCCAGGTGCAATGGCGCACGCCTGTAATCCCAACACTTTGGGAGGCCAAGGCAGGCGGATCATGAGGTCAGGAAATGAAGACTATGCTGGCTACCACGGTGAAACCCCATCTCTACTAAAAATACAAAAAATTAGCTGGATGTGGTGGCAGGCACCTGTAGTAGTCCCAGCTACTTGGGAGGCTGAGGCAGGAGAATCGCTTGAACTCAGGAGGCGTAGGTTGCAGTGAGCTGAGATCACACCACTGCACTCCAACCTGGGCAACAGAGTGAGTCTCCATCTCAAAAAAAAAAAAAAAAAAAAAGAGAAAGAAAGAAAAAAGAAAAGAAGCAGTGAGGCTATGAAGTTAATGCAATTTAACGAATGTGAAGAGAAGTTCAGATCTTGTTATACATCATAAATTCCTACAAGAGAAAGAATCCAGTTTAGATTATAGGTACGAAAAAAAATTATCATAATTCAGAGACTCTCTACACAGAAGAAAATGTGTAAGTATAATGAATGTGAAAAACACTTCAATTCTGTCTCACCCTTTACTGTCCATCACAGAACACATGCTGGATAAGGCAGATGTGCAGTGACCCCGGAAGCATTCTTAGCAGAGCTCTGCTTTGCCTCATGTCAGCAGCCTTGCTGGGCAGAAACCTCACACACATAATGAATGTGGAACCCTCCAGGCCCCATGAACATCAGAGGGCTGGCGCTGGAAATATTTAGATCCCAGCATTGCATCTCTCTCCTCTTGACTACTCAGATGCTCATTATCTCTGTGTTCATAGATTTTTGGCTCTTGATTATGTTTTAGCTAGGTCAAAAAGTGTGCTGACATTCATCAAATCCTATTACTACTACTAACTTTTAATGGTTCATCTGAGCTATTGAATATAGTCAGAACTCTCCAAAATGTCTCTGTGTGCATTCTGAAGTTCTGAGCAGGAGGCTGAAGGACCTCAGGGCACGGAGTGTGTTTTCATCTTTCATTCCAGGAGAAGTCTGTGACTTTGCAAGATTAAAGAGGATGTGAGAAGTAACCAGCCAGCTTTCTGTATGGATAGGGGTGAATTTGGATTTCTGGAACAGTGGACTCCTGTGGAGGCTGGACTATTTTTGCATAAGCTACAAAGAATACATTCGGCAGAAAAGTGCCAACCTGACATTTGCAGGAAGGAAAAAATGCCCAGATACAACTGTACACATATGAAGAATACCAGGAATCACATGGGAAGAACAATAGCATAGGAGCAGACTAATAAGTCTTGGCAGAAAACAAGGAAGTGGATTGGGGACAATACCATGACTTCAGATATCTATATAAATTATCAAAGTATAGGGTAATTCATAATACATCTAGTGAATTTAAAATTTTAGCAAAAAGGAGAGGAACACTGTGTCAAACAAAAGATATTGTGAAATGGGACAAAAAAGTAAGAATGCAGTGATGGAAGACTATACTTTGCCTAGCAGAAACACTAGGTAACATTTATTGATCAGTGACTATGTATCACATATGGTCACATATGTTCAAGGTGTTTCTCAAGTATTATTATCTGTCTTTTCAGATGGGGCAACTGAGGCACAGGGAGGCAGTCAGGTGATCAATCTAGGATTTAAATGCAACAGCCTGGCTCCAGTGTCTAAGCACTGTCTCTCTAATAGAGTAGAGCTAGCCAACAGAGAGTGAGATAAATTCATATACTAGACAATGGAATCAATCATTGTGAGATCATTTCAATTGCAAATAAAATGAGAGAAAAAAAAGTGAAATTCATGTAAGACAGGCATCCTGGGCAGGCATTAGATATAAGAGATAATAATGCAGTTTAATTCAGAGAAATAGCTGGCACAGAGACAAAATGTAGTACTGATTGATTATTTCAGCTGTTAGAAAATCTGTTGTCCAAATGTCCTCCCTTCCTCTGTGTGGGTTCTGAGAAGCCACAGCTCGTGAAGGCAGTTTTGCATCAAAGCTGCAAGGAATGTGGAGGAATCATGGAGAACAGGGTGAGAACCACAAGTTTAGGGGCTGACAAATGGTCCTCTTTTCAAAAAGCAGACAGAGTGGGCTGGGGTGAGGAGAGGAGTCTGGAAATTATGAAAGAACAAGTTTAATGTCAATCCATATCAAAACTCTGTGTTTAAAAATACAGTCTGTGAGCATGTAGAAGTGCAGCCATCTGAAAACCACTAAAGTCGTACTTTGTATTTTGTAGGAGTGGAGATCAAATTCCAAATGTAGGCCAATAATTTCCAGTTTCTTCACAGTAGATAAGACTGGCTAAAATCTACTGTGCCCACCAGGTTAGAACACACACCAGTTATCTCAGCATGCCTGGTTGTGTTGGCAATAGGGAATCTGGAATCAGTGACTTGCTGTCACTGACCAGACATCCAGTGAGCCCAGAGTAAAATTATTATTTACAGCCTATTCCTATTCATTACCATGTTGGCTCAGACCGTTTGACAAGGCTTCTAACTCACTTTTTTTGCCTAGAGTTTGTCCCAGAGGCTTATCCCTTGCTCTAGTCCACTAGGTTCAGCTTCCTTTAGTTTCGGTCTCTGACCCAACGCAAATGGACTGATTATCCAGATGTACAATGCTACCCACTGCCTGGATACCTACTCTCAGGCTTCACCACATAAGTCTGCCTAAAATGTACACTAATTCAACACCTGTCTTTGAACACTGCATATGGTGGAGGCAGTCCAACTCAGACTTCCAGGGCCCCATCTTCTTAAGAATCCAGCTTTCTCTCTCTCCCTGCAAGGCATCACTCATTGCCTTCCTGCAATATAAACTGATCCTCTTGGGCCATAATAAGAAATGCCATAAGCATAGTAAAATGTAGTTTTCCCCTGGTATCTGACAAAACCTCATGATTTTCTGTTAACAAGATGGGGAGATGTGGTGTGGAGGATAGAACAGTCAGGTGGATTGATATCTAGCTGAATGAAAACTAAACTCAAAGTGTCTTGAGAAATGAATCCATGTCAAACAGCCTAGAGGGAGGTATGGGCATATTCTAAGACTATATCTGACCCAAACTTAAACAATGATTTTGCCAAAAACCACATAAAGACATAAAAGGCAAAAATGTTAGCTAAGTTTTCTATGACATCAGCCTAAGAGAGTTAATATGTTGGATAACTGTATGAAGAAATTTTTATTATTTCCTTATTTGTCAATTATATGTCAATAAAGCAAAAAAAATAATAAGTAAGTTTAGAAATCTAAGATTTTAACATCTCTTTACAAGTTGGAAAGCTGAGGTTTAATTAAAATCAACCAACCAACAACAAAAATAAAAACACCTTAACTAAAAAAAAAAAAAGAAAGAAAGAAAGAAAAAAGGAAAATACAAGCTGGGCCCAGAGCGCCTTGTAAGAAAGTAAAGAGTGCTCAAGAAAAGAAAGGATGGAATACATAATAGAAATACAGGAGCCAATCCCAAAGAGCTCACCGCCCACATACAACCATAATCTTTCACCTGGGTTGTGGCTGCGGCCTCCAAATAACCATCATCTTTCACCTGAACTGTGGCTGGGGCCTCCAAACAACCATCATCTTTCACCTGGATTGTGGCTGCGGCCTCCAGACAACCATCATCTTTCACCTGGACTGTGGCTGCGGCCTCCAAACAACCATCATCTTTCACCTGGATTGTGGCTGGGGCCTCCAAACAACCATCTTCTTTCACCTGGACTGTGGCTGGGGCCTCCAAACAACCATCGTCTTTCTCCTGGACCGTGGCCTCCTAAATCGGTTTCCCTGTCTCCATTCCTGCCCTTTCAAGTCACTTCTCAACATAGCAGAGTTACCTAACCCATTATTCCTCCACTTGAAAGCACTAACCCATCATTCTTCCACTTGAAACTGTCCAATGGCTCCCCATCACACCCAGAATAAAATCTAGCGTTTGTACCATGGTCCACAAGGCCCTCCACTTGCGGCTGCTTTCTCCCTCAGCACCCCTTCAAGCGCCAGCCCCTGGTGGCTCCCTCCACACTGGCCGGCCTGCTGTAGCTCCGTTACATTGTGCAAGCTCCTGCCTTAGTTCTTTCGCGTTCCCTAGTCCCTCTGCCTGGAAGGGCTTCCCCCAGATGCCCACAGTGCCGGCTCCTGTGGCTCCTTCAATCCCTCACTCAACTCTCATCTCACGGCGGCCTACCCGGACCACCTATCTGACTACAGCTTTTCAAGGGCCCCTTACGCTGCTCGAATTTCTCCTTTTTCGTAGCAGTGTCTCCTTCTAATGGCACAAGATAATTTGCTAATCAAGTTTTATGTTTCTTTTCTGTCTCCCTGCTCTAGACGATAAGTTCCTAAAGGTAGGAATCATCTATTTTTTTCAGCCATGTACCCGATAACCCAGAACAGTACCTGACACATTGTAGGTACTCATGTCTCTAGTGTGTATGTATGTTTCTCTATAAAGATAGGAAAAGGTGGAATTACTGCTTATGTGCAGTTTAAATGTCAATAGATACTGCCAAATTACCCTTCAATGTATCCATTCAGATTCACATTCCTACCATAGTGTATGAGGACTTGTTTACCCACACCCGAGCCAACAGCATCACTTTTTAAGTGGAATGTAATCTAACTGGAGGGCTTCCAGAGGGAGCAAACAGAACGGTAGAGTCTGGCACTCTTTAAAAGAAACTTCGTCTGTTTAACCTAGAGAAGAGAAAATTCTGAAGAGCTCTCATGAAAGAAGAATTCTAATTATTCTTTGACATCCTAGTGCTGTAAAATCCTGCCTTCCCAGACCTACCCACAGGGCAGCTTGACCCATACTTGCTTCTGAATTCCCTGTTCCTAACGATGCTAATGAATTCAATTATTTGTGTAATGACCAAGGGGCAAAATACCAAATAAATTCTCTATCTTTTTTGATATCATGTTTACTAAGGAGCTGACTTCATATCATAAAGTAGTTGTAACAGTGTAACCATTTCGTCTCATTTTTTTTTTGTTCGGACCCCAATATTAAGATGACATGTACTAGATAAAAATGTTCTAATTGCCAATTAGCTTGTTCAATCTCATCAATAACTTTAAACTACAAGAATAAAATGTTTTAATCTATCAGATTGGAAAATATAAAAAAAGATCACGTACTGTTATGTAGAGTATAAATGATTATAACAATTCTGGAAATCAATCTAGCAATGACAGAAATACAAAATGTGCACATGCTTTAAGTCAAAAATTCTATTTTTAGGAGTTATCCTAAGGAAAGAATTATGGACGTGCACAAGCACTTAGCTAATGAGGGCTTCCAAATTCATTCATTTATACTAATGAAAAAATGGAAGCTATTTAAATATCCATCTATGTAAGGTTTGTTATGCAAATTATGTTACTAAGTTTAATGGAATACATGCAGCCATTAAAATTTTGAAGTAGGTCTGTGTGCTGGGTGTTTCCCCACTGACCCTCTAGATCTATCTTTCACCCTTCTCCACCCTACCTTGCGTCTCAGGAGGGGCATCAATGGGCTCCCTCATCCTCTGGCTTTGTCTGGGTTTGGCCACTGGGAAGCCATGGTAGAAAATGAATGGTTGGCAGGAATGAGGGTTCTGAGTATTCCTTCCCTTTCTTCCCTCCCTGCTGAGTCACCAAGCACTGGCTGTGTTTTCCAAAGACCTTGGCTCCTGTCAAGAGGATATCTCCCACCACTACTCTCCTGAGTCCCAGCAACTGCCCTTTCTTTCACCTCTCTAGACCCAGGGCTGGTAACAGCTCCATCTCCCCAATGTGGCTGTCCCTGAGGTGCTTGTCCAGTCTCTGCTGGTTCCCTAAACCCTGCCCACAGTCCTGTAATGCAGCTTTAATTTCTGCCATCCAGTATTGAAAGTTCAACAAATGCAGAGGAGAGACATACTACATTTTTTGTTCTGCATTTTCATCCTATTTTGATGTACAAAATCATACATCAAAACATAGATTGTGTAAGGGACACAAAAAAATTAGTTATATACAACATTTAAAATGTGAAAAAAGTTGAAGTTTTCTGTATTAGCTATTATATCTTGCTTCGAGAATGTTATTTAAAAAGAAAGAAGATCAAGCTAAGAAGTAAAGAATAAATAGTAATGCATTACAAAACACTATTATAACCAAATAGGAAAGTGTCCTGAAGTGTTAGGGTGATAGTAAAGACCCACAGACCACCATGGACTTTAAGCAGTAAAAATCCCATTGAGAGGAGAAATACCAGCTACCTAATCAATCGCATGATTACTTTCTCTAACAGACTTAAAAAATAAAATATATAAGGTAATCAGCCCTAATTTTAAAACCTCGGGAAGACTTTTAAATAATAGGAATAGCATTTTTCTCAATATTAATACATTTATTTTATATATATATATATATATTTTTTTTTTTTTTTTTTGAGACGGAGTCTCGCTCTGTCGTCCAGGCTGGAGTGCAGTGGCCGGATCTCAGTTCACTGCAAGCTCCGCCTCCCGGGTTCACGCCACTCTCCTGCCTCAGCCTCAGGCGCCCGCCACCTCGCCCGGCTAGTTTTTTGTATTTTTTAGTAGAGACGGGGTTTCACCATGTTAGCCAGGATAGTCTCGATCTCCTGACCTCGTGATCCGCCCGACTCGGCCTCCCAAAGTGCTGGGATTACAGGCTTGAGCCACCGCGCCGGGCCTATTATATATTATCTTATGTTTCAATACAAATTTTCTAAATATGATAATGTATGGTATTATCAAGGTTAACTTTTGAACATTAATTATTTAGATTATAGATGGGATAGGAATAATCTCTAACCAGCATTGGGTTTTATTTTCACAGGTAATAGGAGCTTCCTCCAGCTGCAAGGCAGAAGTTATCTTCCAAATCTGTTTTATAAAATGCAGATCAAGGCCCATGAGTGGGTCCTGAAATCAATTTACTGGATAGAGTAAGAGGGGGCAAGTAGTATTTTTTAATGACATAAAATGACTAGAATAGAATTAGAACAAAACAGAAAGTATCAGAGTGCCTTTCACTTAAGTGTACCATATAATGAAACTTGTATTTCATTTATTTTCATGTATATGTACGTGCACTAGGTCACAAGGCAAAATGCATTTCTTACTGGGTCTTGGTCAAAACCTTTTGAAAGCCTCTGTTCTAGTCTGTGCTAACCTCTAACAATTTCACTGCTTTCAGCCAAGGTTACAGTACAACTAATAAAAGCAGCAGACAGAAGTAAAGGTGAAGATCAAAACAGAACAAATTTATAGCAAATGTATTAGGCTAGAGAACACTTTAATGTTATTATCCTAAAAGGAATCTTTAGACTGATAAAAGCTATGGTATTTAACTGTCATGGCTATAATGGCATTAGCTGTAACTTTTGAATCTCAGTGGGAATGGTAGGGGAATAACTGTATTGCACAACTAGTAACTCACCTTTTCTGATATTTCTCCAAGAGAGGCTGTTCATTAAATTACTTTAAATAGATATCTGGTGTGATTACAAACAACATGGTTCAAATTAAAAAGTAATGTTGATAAAACTGTCACACATTATTGAGAAAAGCAATGAAAAAAAACAGCACTAGAATAGGTTCCAAATTATGACTCAAAAAATAATAAAAATATGTTATATACATGAAAAAATAGGAAAATCTATTAAGGGCATAGGATTATGGAATATCTTTAATAAGTGTCTGAATATTTATACTGAGTACACATTACCTTTATATTCAGAAAAAGAAATAAGGATATATTTGCAATATTCTTCAAAAAAGAAAGCAAAAAGTGAAGGCTCTCCATCTCAAGAATTCCTGGGACCCAGGTTTTCCAGAGTCAAGCAAATCCTGCCTTTGAGCGTTACAACTGGACCAGGGTGGCGAGGCCTCTTCCCCTGAAGGCATGTCAGATATCCAAATATTAGGTTCAAAAACAATTTCACAGGCCAGGCCCAGTGGCTCATGCCTGTAATTCTGGCACTTTGCAGGGCCAAGGCAGGGGGATCACTTGAGGTCAGGAGTTTGAGACCAGTCAGGCCAACATGGTGAAACCCTATCTCCACAAAAAGCATAGAAATTAGCCGGGTGTGGTGGCACGCGCATGTAGTCCCAGCTTCTTGGGAGGCTGAGGCAGGAGAATCGCTTGAACCCAGGAGGTGGAGGTTACAGTGAGCTGAGATCCCACCACTGCACTCCATCCTGGATTACAGAGTGAGACTCCAGCATTAAAAAAAAAAAAAAAAGAAAAAAATTCACAAGTGGTTTTCCTAAATTTTAATAAATTTACTTTTTCATTATAAAAGCAGTAAAGCAACATTTTTTTTTTTTTTTTTTTTTTGGAGACGGAGCTTCTCTCTGTCACCCAGGCTGGAGTGCAGTGGCATGATCTTGGCTCACTGCAAGCTCCTCCCCCAGGTTCACGCCATTCTCCTGCCTCCCAGGTAGCTGGGACTACAGGCGCCCGCCACCACGCCCAGCTAATTTTTGTGTTTTTAGTAGAGACGGGGTTTCACCGTGTTAGCCAGGATGGTCTCGATCTCCTGACCTTGTGATCCACCCACCTCGGCCTCCCAAAGTGCTGGGATTACAGGCGTGAGCCACTGTGCCTGGCTCTAAAGCAACATTTTTAAAGTCTGGAAAATAGATGAAGGAATTCCAAATCCCACTGTTTGACACAACTATTCTCATTTTATATATTCCCTTACAGCATTTTTTTTTTTTTTTGTGACGGAGTCTTGCTCTGTCCCCCGGGCTGAAGTGTGGTGGCGCCATCTCGGCTCACTGCAGGCTCCGCCTCCCGGGATCATGCCATTCTCCTGCCTCAGCCTCCCAAGTAGCTGGGACTACAGGCGACCGCCACCACGCCCGGCTAATTTTTTTGTATTTTTAGTAGAGAAGGGGTTTCACTGTGTTAGCCAGGATGGTCTCGATCTCCTGACCTTGTGATCCGCCCACCTCGGCCTCCCAAAGTGCTGGGATTACAGGCGTGAGCCACCGCGCCCGGCCCTTACAGCATTTTTTAATGTGTATTTTGCATGGTTACCACCATGGTAAATATAAAATTTTATGGTCAGGTTTATTTTTCATATAATATTACTACATTGTTCTTTTTGCTACATAGACTTCATATATTTTATTTTTAAATGGCTGTGTATTATTGCATTAAGTAAAATCATGATTTAATTCATCATTCCTCAATTACTGGAATGAATTTCTTAAATATTTATTGAATATTTCTACAATGCCCACAACCTAGATATAGATGATATCTCTATCAACACTTACATAGATAAGTACAGAGAGTACACAAAGACTTTATAAAGACCATCTCCTTTAATTTTTTTAAATGAAAAAGTCTTTAAAACATATTTCCAGCACTGGACTAGATATTTTCGCATATTTTCTTTCATCTTATCCTTAAACTAACCCTGCAGCATCAGGCTAACAATCCCTATTATAAGAATAAAATAAAACACAATAAGGAAGACAGAGGAAGTGTATAGTTAATATTTAAGTAGCTAAATCTCAACCCAAATCTGACACCCAAATCTTAGGACAAGATGTCTTTCTAAAATATACTTTTCAAATCTCTTTTTATTAGAAATAAAGGATAACTTAACCCTGTACTACTAAGACATTTTAGAATCTAAGCATAAAGACTTTGATGTTCTGTTTGGCCAGTATGGTATTTTAAAAATTTGTGAACAAAAGCATCTAACAGTAAAGCACATACCATGCAGCTAGCCACAGTCCTTACCCCTCACCTCATGCACATGTGGGCATATACACACGCACACACATACGAACACACACAAATACACACAAACACAACCACACACAACATACAACCACACATGCACATAGTACAAACACACATGTATAGACACTCAACCACATACACACAAATATACACAGTGTTATAGTACCTTTATGCTATGAACCTGGCCTTTGAAGGCATCTGAGTTCGTGTCCCCTTTGTTAGAATTTTAACCAAAGAGAGGGGACACCTGTTAAGAAACTGGGAAACTGGCCAGGCGCGGTGGCTCACGCCTGTAATCCCAGCACTTTAGGAGGCCGAGGCGGGCGGATCACGAGGTCAGTAGATCGAGACCATCCTGGCTAACAAGGTGAAACCCTGTATCTACTAAAAACACAAGAATTAGCTGGGCGTGGTGGCGGGTGCCTGTAGTCCCAGCTACTGGGGAGGCTGAGGCAGGAGAATCGCTTGAACCCAGGAGGCGTAGCTTGCAGTGAGCCGAGATCCCACCACTGCACTCCAGCGTGGGCGACAGAGAGGGACTCTGTCTCAAAACAAAAACAAAAACAAAAAAAACTGGGAAGCAGCTGAAGTAAATCTATAATCCTCAGAAAATTAATAAATTTGGGAGATAATGCTGTTCATAGCAGTAGACAGGTGATTAATGGGATTATTAAATTAAACCAATACATTTACACTGAGATACGCAAAATTCATATTTTTATTTGTTCTGCTTTGAAGATTATGCCTGTTATGATATTGCCCCAGACAAAAAACTGGCAGGATAACAACATGATCATGAAATCAATAATTCATATTTGTGAAGACAATTTTAACTTTTTAAGTACTTTTACGTCTGTAGTACAAGGCTCAGGAACAAAAATAAGAGCAATTAAAATCATGTATAAGAACAACTAAAACTGAAATGGCCACATAACCAAACCATATAGTTTTTAAGAGCTCATACTGAAACATCAAAGGAAAAACATTTTTTAAAGAAGATTTTATTATATTGCATTTCTGGGAACCTCGTCCAGTTATTGTCTAATCCTAAATAATTTCACTGATTGTTTAATTCTTTGTTTACCTAGATGATGTCAAAAGGGTTTCCTCCCTTGAGGGACTGATAAATTTCCCAAACACTTAAGGACCTGGAGACGCCTCCAAGTTGCCTCATGTTCTAATTATGTTTACCTTGCAATATTTGGAACTCAGTAAATATTCTAAGAAAACCATTTTAGGACATTATAATCTGATTTTAGACAATTCTTATCCATTTTTTATGGTTTTGTAATTATTACAGATAATTATGAGTGAACCATTTTTTAAAACCTTGTATTTCCTTTATGCCCTGTGTAAAAATTAGCACTGTGATCATCTAATATTAGCACAGATTCATATCTAATTGGCATCCATGTTGATTGGATTATAAATTCATCTTTTTCAAATCTTGATTTAGAAGCACTCAGAAACATCAATTCATAATAGCATGCAGGAGAAATAACTATATTGAGTAATGTGGGCATTTGTCACCTGAGAAATTAGAAGTAAACAAATTGCATCCACATTAAATTATACATACATAGGTGGACATGAGAAGTACTCATCTTATATTAATCTTATATGTGCTCTGTATGCACATGCCTTCAGATGCCAGATAACAAAAATCCTGCTTTCTGCTTGTTCTAAAGCAATCTTCTGCATGCCAGAATAGCTCACCAAATTGAGTCTAGGAAGTGATTGGATTCTGTATTAGTTTGTTTGGGCTGACATAACAAAGTACTAAAGACTGGGTGGCTTAAAGAACAGAAATTTATTTCCTCACAGTTCTGGAAGCCAGAAGTCTGAGATCAAAGTGTCAGCAGGGTTAATTTCTTCTGAGGTCTCTCTCCTTGGCTTGCAGATGGCCATTGTGATGGTTATTATTATGTGTCAACTTGACTGGGTCACAGGATGCCCAGATAAACATTATTTCTGGGTGTGTCTGAGAGTGCTTTCAGAAAAGATTAGCACTTGAATTGGTGTACTGAGTAATGCAGATGGCCCTCCTGATGCAGTTGGGTACCATCTCATCCACTGAGGGTCTGAATAGAACAAAAGGTAAAGGAGGGAGGAATTTGACCCATTTGTTTCTGAACTGGGATATTTTATCTCATCTCCTGTTCTCAGACTAGGATTTGCACTATCTGTCCCCTGGTTTTCAATCCTTGGGGCTTGAACTAAATTATACCCCTGGCTTCCGTGTGTCTCCAGCTTGTAGACAGTAGATCATGGGACTCAGCCTCCATAATCATGTAAACCAATTCCTCATAATAAACCTCCTTCATATATATTTATATATATAAAAAGGATGCGTGGATGTGTGAATATATGTTATGTATTGTAATATACATATGTATATATTTATATATATATACACATACATATATACGGTATACACATACATCTACATATATGTATATATACACATGCATAGTTTTCTTTGGAGAATGCTAGAACAGCCATCATCTTCCTCTATCTTTACACGGCATGTCTATGTTTTAATCGCCTCTTTTTTTGGATAAAAGTCATATTGAATTAGGATCCAGCCTAATGACTTCATTTAACCTTAATTACCTCTTTAAAGGACCTATCTCCAAATACATTTTGAGATACTAGAAGACAGGACTTCAGGACTTCAGACTGGGCACAATGGTTCACACTTGTAAACCCAGCACTTTGTGAGGCTGAGGTAGGAGGATCACTTGAGCTCAGGAGTTTGAGACCAGCCTGGGCAAATAAGGACCTTATCTGTCTTGTTCCTACTGCTTCCTCAGCATCTAAAACTGTCTGGAGCAAAGTATATGCTTAATAAATATGATTAGATGTTAAATATCTGAAACCCCATCTCTACAAAAAATACAAAAATTAGCGAGGCGTGGTGGCACATGCCTGTAGTCCCAGCTACTCGGGAGGCTGAGGTGGGAGGATGGCTTGAGCCTGGGAGGAAGAGCTTGCTGTGAGCCAAGATAACGCCACTGCACTTCAGCCTGGGCAATAGAGCCAGACTTTGTCTCAAACAATGAGAAAAAGAATAAGTTAGTACTTCAACATATGAATTTTGGAGAAATACAGCTTAGCCCATACAATATTCTTATTTCTATATTTCATAACAGTGAAGCAAGTAACTATTACCTTCGCAGAGTTGGGTTGCCTCGTTTAAAGAAAAGAAAGAAAAAGAAAAATGAAATTAGAAGATATCTAGCTTTTTAAACCATATTCTTCACCAACTCAGCCAGACAAAGGCAGTTTGGTCCATAAAGAGATGATTTCCATCCTAAGTAGCAGTGAAAGGACTCCTTTGCCAGCCAGTTTGGTCCCCTCCTGCAAAGCTGTATGCACATCCTGGTACATAATGAGAACAAAGAAAAACAGAAACAAAAGCAGGGTGACTGAATGACTCTCCTCTTCCATTCATGATCATGTCTGTTGTCACCACTAATCCTCAAAAGCCAAAATTAGACATTAGGATGGTGGTCCTCAAACAACTAGGACAAGTTCACGTCAAACTATCTAGGAAGCATTTTTTATATGTTCTCAACCTCAAACATATCAGAATATGCGAGTGAAGAAGTGAAGCAGGTAAGATTAAATTCAACTGTATACAACATAAAAGTGAAAATATGGGTGACTTTACACAGAAGAAGCTTGGAGAAAAGTGGTCTAGAGTAGGTATGGTTGCTCCATGGTCATCAGAGATCCAGCTCTTTCCTACTCTCTGGCTGCCATTCTCAGCACAGGCTTCCATTGTCACGACAGACTAATGTCCAAGGGGGCTTCTGGAGCTGGGGCCATCGAGACCCTGCAGGCAGCAGGGAAAAGGCAAGCAGAAATGGCAATAGGGGATGCCCTAGTACATCTGCCTCTTCAGGAGTCTTCTTGGAGATCCTGTCTGGTAGCTTCAGCTTTTAAGTCATCAGCAAGGGAGTCTAGGAAAAGTAACGTCTCAGACACACCATTCTGAATAAAATTAGTCTGGTTCCGTAAAGGCCTAGGGATATGTGTGTTGTACGAGCTTACTGAGGGATCCTGATATTAATACATTCTTGAGAACCACTGTAAAAGAAACAATTTCTTGGATAAGTTTCTTGAGTAGGCCATCCCAAAGAAATTAATTGAAGGACACATTTGTCATTTGACTCCCAGCATCCATTCTGCCTGTTCTCAACAACAACCCAGATTTTCATTTGGGCATCAAGCCCTTGCCTACTCTCAGTCTATACGGTCCAGGTGCAGGCCCATCTTTAGCCCTAGGGATCAGGCAAATGATCCCAGCCTAAACCTCATTAGCATGTATCCTGTTGGCCAAGTAATTGGTTCAAAGGTAGGCATATGACCTAAGCCTATTCAATCAGAATGTGTCTCAAGACTTTTACTAGAATGTAAACTCAACAAAAATAAGGACCTTACCTGTCTCATTTCCACTGCTTCCTCAGCATCTAAAACTGTCTGGAATAAAGTACATGCTTAATAAATATGATTGGATATTAAATATCTGAAAATGGAGCTCAGAGATTAGAGAAAAACTAGATTTTGATAACATTGTTTGAATCTCTGTCTCTATGTACCTCAACTAAATCTACCCTTGGTTCTTTCAGTTACTAAATCCATCAATTTTCTTTATTTGCTTACAGCATCTTGAGTTTGAGTTTCTCTTACTTGCACCCAAAAGGTAACAGGGAAGTAGGCAGGACCAGTAGACTAAGTAATTTATAGATTCAATACTATTCCCATTAAACTACCATTGACATTCTTCACAGAATTAGAAAAAACTACTTTAAATTTCATACGGAACCAAAAAAGAGCCTATATAGCCAAGACAATCCTAAGCAAAAACAACAAAGCTGGAGGCATCATGCTACCTGACTTCAAACTATATTAGAAGGCTACAGTGACCAAAACAGCATGGTACTAGTACCAAAACAGATATATAGACCAATGGAAGGGAACAGGCCTCAGAAATAATACCACATATCTACAACCATCTGATCTTCAACAAACCTGACAAAAACAAGCAATGGGGAAAGGATTCCCTATCTAATAAATGGTGCTGGCAAAACTAGCTAGCCTGTGCAGAAAACTGAAACTGAATCCCTTCCTTACACCTTATACAAAACCCTAGAAGAAAACCTAGGCAATACCATTCAGGATGTAGGCATGGGCAATGACTTCCTGACAAAAACGCCAAAAGCAATTGCAACAAAAGCCAAAATGGACAAATGGGATCTGATTAAACTAAAGGGCTTCTGCACAGCAAAAGAAACTATTATCAGAGTGAACAGGCAACCTACAGAATGGGAGAAAGTTTTTGCAATATACCCATCTGACAAAGGTCTAATATCCAGAATCTGCAAGGAACTTAAACAAATTCACTAGAAAAAAATAAACAACTCCAACAAAAAGCAGGCAAAGGATATGAAAAGACACTTCCCAAAAGAAGACATTTATGCAGCCAACAAACATGAAAAAAAGCTCAATATCACTGATCATTGGAGAAATGCAAATCAAAACCACAATGATATACCATCTGACCAGTCAGAATGGCAATTATTAAAGAGTCAAGAAATAACAGATCCTGGTGAGGTTGTGGAGAAATAGGAACGTTTTTACACTGTTGGTGGGAATGTAAACTAGTTCAACCATTGTGGAAGACAGTGTGGCAATTCCTCAAGGATCTAGAACCAGAATTACCATTTGACTGAGTAACCCCATTACTGGGTATATACACAAAGGAATATAAATCATTCTACTATAAGGACACATGCATACATATGTTTGTTGCAGTACTATTTACAATAGCAAAGACATGGAACCAACCCAAACACCCATCAGTGATAGACTGGATAAACAAAATGTGGCACATATACACCAAGGAATACCATGCAACCATAAAAAGTAATGATCTCATGTCCTTTGCAGGAATATGGATGAAGCTGGAAGCCATCATAATCAGCAAACTAACACAGCAACAAAAAACCAGACACCACACGTTCTCACTCATAAGTGGGAGTTGAACAATGAGAACACACGGACACAGGGAGGGGAACAACACACACTGGGTCCAGTCGGAGGTGGGGGATGAGGGGAGGGAGAGCATAAGGAAAAATAGCTAATGCACGCAGGGCTTCAAACCTAGGTGATGGGTTGATAGGTGCAGCAAACCACCATGGCACATGTATACCTATGTAACAAACCTACATGTTCTGAACTTGTATCCCCGAACTTAAAGTAAAATTTTAAAAAAGAAAAAAAAAATCAGTGAGTCTTTTCAACAAATGGTACTGGAATAACTGGACATCTACATGCAAAAACACACAAAAATTAATTTAAAATGGGCCACAGCAATGCAAATGTACAATGCAAAACTATACAATTATACAACCCCTGGAAGATAACTTAGGGAAAAAATCTAGGTGACCTTGGGTTTGGTGATGACTTTTATATACAACATCAAAATCATGATTTATGAGAGAATAAATTGTTAAGTT
Source organism: Macaca fascicularis (assembly GCF_037993035.2). Taxonomy (NCBI): domain Eukaryota; kingdom Metazoa; phylum Chordata; class Mammalia; order Primates; family Cercopithecidae; genus Macaca; species Macaca fascicularis. Next base: position 126,830,207 of record NC_088379.1, read on the forward strand.
GAACTTCCTTAAAATTAAAAACTTTTTCTCCACAAAAGCCACCGTTAAGAGAATAAAAAGACAAACCACAGACAGAGATAATATTTGCAAAATACCTATCTGATAAAGAACTGATATCCAAGATATACAAAGAACTCTTAAAACTCACAATAAGAAGAAAACAACCACCCAACTATACAATGGGCAAAAGGTCTAAAGAGACATCTCAACAAAAAAGATATACGGATGACAAATAAGCATATGAAAAGATGTTCAACATCATACATCATTAGAGAAATGCAAATTAAAACAACAAGAAACCACTAGACACATATTAGAATGACTAAAATCCAAAACACTGATAACATCAGATGCTGATGAGGATGTAGAGCAACCAGAGCTCATTCATTGCTAGTGGAAATGCAAAATGGTAAGCCACTTTAGAAGACAGTTTGGCAGTTTCTTACAAACTAAGCATAGTCCTACCATACAATCCAGCAATCATATTCCTTGGTATTTACTCAAATGAGTTGAAAACTTAACATCTACACAAAAACCTGCATGAGAAAGTTTATAGCAACTTTATTTGTAATTGCCAAAACTTGAAAGCAACCAAGATATCCTTTAATAGGTGAATGGATAAACAAATTTTGATACATCTGTGCAATGGACTATTACTTAGAGATAAAAAGAAATGAGCTATCAAGCCACAAAAACACATGGAGGAAACTTAAATGCGTATCGCTAATTGAGAGAAGCCAATCTGAATGGCTGCCTTACTGTATGATTCCAATTATATGACATTCTGAAAATGGCAAAACTGTGGACACAGGAAAAAAAAAAATCAATGGTTGCCAGGAGTTTGGAGGCAGGGAGAGACAAATAGGTAGAGCACAGGTGATTTTTAGGGCAGTGAAACGATTTTGTGTGATACAGAAATGGCGGATGCATGTCATGGTACATTTGCTAAAACCCATAGAACATACACCAAGAGTGAACGTTAATGTAAACTGTAAACTTTAGTTAATAGACAGGACTGAATATTAATGTAAACTCTGTAAACTTTAGTTAATAATGTATTAACATTGGTAATCAATTGTAACAAATGTAACATGCTAATAAAAGATTTCAATAAGAATAGGAGAAACGGAGTGTGGGGTTGGGGAGTGTGGGGTTGGTATGTGGGAACGCTCTACTTTCAACTCAATTATTCTATAACCTGAAAACTGCCCCTCAATTATGAAATCTATTAAAGAACAAATCAATAAAAATAAATAAAAATTTAAAATAATCAGTGAGAATAAATTTTGAAGCAATATTCCCTCTATTTCTATATATGTTTCAAGTTTCTATAACAAATTTTTACAAAATGTGCATACCAAGATAGTCCACAGCTAGGAGTTTACCCTATAGATATATGCACATATCAGAGATTTACGTGAAAGGATTATGTACTTTGTCAATAATAGCAAAAGTCAGGAAACAACTAAATACCTATTAACAAATAATTAAATAAATTATGCTTTTTTTACACATGAAATACTACAGAGCAGTTAAAAAGGGACAGTTGGCCAGGCGCGGTGGCTCATGCCTGTAATCCCAGCACTTTGGGAGGCCGAGGCGGGTGGATCACCTGAGGTTGGGAGTTCAAGACCAGCCTGACCAACATGGTGAAACCCCATCTCTACTAAAAATACAAAATTAGCAGGGCGTGGTGGTGCATGCATGTAATCTCAGCTACCTAGGAGGCTGAGGCAGGAGAATCACTTGAACTCAGGAGGTGGAGGTTGCGGTGAGCCGAGAGCACACCAATGCACTCCAGCCTGGGCAACAAGAGTGAAACTCGGACTCAAAAAAAAAAACAAAAAAAAAAAAACAGGACAACTATATGTGTAGAATGCAAGTAAGCTCCACGATAGGGAAGGTATTGTTGCTTTGTTATTGTTCACTAATACAGCCTAAATAGCCAGTGTGTCTGGCACCTGGTAGATCCTCAATAAGTATCTGTTGAATAAATGAATAGAGAATAATGGTTAAATTTGTTTAAAAGCAAAGTAAAAACAATGTGCATATAGTTTGCTTATCTTGATAGGCTGAAACATGAGGGCATCCCTCTTGACCAAGAGCTACCCCAGATGTAGACTCTGATTTTCCATGGAGCTGGGAGCAGAAATAAAGGAAGCACAGTGTTGGGTGGGGATTTTAAAAATGAATCTGAACCCTTTTCAACAAAATTACTCAATCCTCTTAGTGTGTAGACTCAGCCTTAGAGTGGATGATTACAAAAGTTCAAACACGTAATATTTTATGGTGAATACCAAGACTTACAATAAAACTTACAGTAATCAAGACACTGTGGGAATGACATAAGGATGACCCTATAGAACAGAACAGAGAAACCAGAAAGAGATCCACACTTACGTGGTTATTTTTAACAAAGATATCAAAGTAATCCAATGGGGAAAATCTCTTCAACAAATAAAAAAGCAAAAACAGAAACATTATTTATATATGGGGAGAAAAATAACCTCAATCTTTACCTCATACCATACACAAAAATTATTTATTTATTTTTGAGATGGAGTCTCACTTTGTTGCCCAGACTGGAGCGCAGTGGCATGATCTCAACTCACTGCAACCTCGACTTCTTGGGTTCAAGTGATTCTCCCACCTCAGCCTCCCAAGTAGCTGGGATTACAGGCACCCACCACCATACCCAGCCAATTTTTGTATTTTTAGTAGAAACAGGGTTTCGCCATGTTGGCCAGGCTGGTCTTGAACTCCTGACCTCAGGTGATCCACCAGCTTCAGCCTCCCAAAATGCTGGGATTACAGGCGTGAGCCACAGCGCCTGGCCAAAAATTAATTTAATATGGAAAATAGACCTAGCAAAAGTTAAAACTATAGTTTCTAGCTTAGAAGAAAACAGGAGAATATTTTTGGTGACAGGGTATAGGTAAGTCTCTTAGGACAGAGAAAGCAATCAACATAAAAGAAAAAAGTACATAAATTAAACTTTAAAATTTAAAATACATCTTTTGAAGACACTGTTAAGAAAATGAATAGGCTAGCCACAAAGTGGGAGAACATATCTGCAAAGCATATATATTTGATAAAGGAGTAGTGTCCAGAAGATATTAAGAATTCCTATAACTCAATAACAAAAGACAAACAACCCAAAACAGGGCACTCGTAGAGAAATAAGGTCCAAGTGATGCTTAGTGTGATGAAACAACCAGATACATAAGAACTAATCCAGTAATATTATACAACCTTCATACTTTATCCAAACTCTGAATATAATGGAAGAATCATTTAATATTTCAAGAAGATAACATTAATTGGCATATAAATTTGCCCATTAAAAAGTAAATTTAACATGAAAATAAATATTTCTATCTATGAATCTCATTCCAATTGACCATTAACAAAGTTCGGTAATAATAACTCACCAATAAAAAGCCACATGAAAAACTGTGTTACATATAGTTTATTTTTATTTCATAGCCTTTTAAAAAATATAAGCCACCTAATATTTTGAAAAACATACACAGAATAATCATTTAGCTGCCACAATATTACAAAAATAAAATGACACAGAATAAACTGCACAAGAGAACAAAATAATCTCTGCTGAGTCACTCTGACTGGGAACACATGATAGTCACTAGGAAGGTGAAGTGGAGCCGTACTGCCATTTCTTCAAGATCAGTTATCACTCAAATCAATCACAGGTACTCCCAGGAGACCATTCCATGCACTACACAGGAATATGTGCAATATATAGATGTCAAGTTAACATCTTGAATTTAATTCCAAATACCATTCTTTCTTTTCCTCTGGGAGACAAGTTCAATGGCAAGCTAGAATAGTGAAGACCATGGGACATCAAGCCCATGACTGACTCACACCTCTCCCAGCTGGTTCTACAACGCAAGAAAGAGAATAAAGTATACTGTGCTATCTAACACAAAAGCTAGTAGCCCCATTTGGCTATTTTAATTTAAATTAATTACAATTAAACAAAATTTAAATTTTCCTTCCTCAGTCACACTAGCCACATTTCAAGTGTTCACTAGCCCCATGTGTCTAAATGGTTAGCATATTGGACACTGCAGATATAGAACATTTCTGTCATCACAGAAAGTTCTTTTAGACAGCCCTGGATGTGGGAAGTGTTTCTTCTTTGCTTAGCTAGGATGTAGGCTGCTTATAGAAGCAGCTTTGAGAGGCAATTCTTCTCCCAGGATATTCCTAGACCGGTGGTGGAGTCACAGAAAGGAGTAAGGTAGCCTTTCTCTGCATAGATTCCCCTCCTCCATGCATGAAAGCAACGGTCTTTTTATAGGAATCAAATACACAAACCCAGACTCCACCAAAATATAACTGACAGGATAATTAGAGAGGAGAGAAATGATGCAGATGAGGGAGCAGCGTGGTAGAACATTCTTTATCCTACACCAACCCTCTATAAAGAGGTTATGGCCACCAAGGAAGTGCGCAGGTACCCAGGGCCCTCTAGAAAATCCTGATGTGGGACAAAGATATTGGCTAAGAGAGGTCAGTCCTGTCAAGAGTTTTGTGAGAACACCTGACATGCCTTCACTCTGCTCACTCTGTCAGAGGGGAGCAGTGCTGCTTGGAGCTTTGACAGTTGTGAAGGAACTAGAGTTTTGATCTTTTTGAACTTTATGCTCCTCTGCAACTGTATTTTGTAGCCAGGGCATAAAATGTTAGTTGTCCTCCCAAGATCCACCACCATCTTCTTCCTCATCAAGAGAAAATGGATTTTTGTCAAAGGCAGTTATATATCCAGCTACGAAAACTACATTTCTCAGACAATCTTGCCGATAGCAGTAGCCAATGACACAGTTCTGGCCAATGAGATGAAGGCAAAAGCTATTGGCCTGCTGAGGAAGCTCTTAAAAAGCAAGTGGATTCGAACTGGCATGCCCCGTTTTCTCTGTGGGCTTCCTCCTCCTTCTTGTGGGCAGCTGCAGGGACCATCTTGGAACCTGGAGGAAAAAGCCAAAGGAACCTCAGCAGCCACCTTAATTAAGCCTGACACCCGTGAGCTGCTGAACCAACACCAGCAGCTGCCTGCCTCTAACCTCCTTGTTCTATGAGAAAAGAACAAACCCTCTAATTTGTTTAAGCCGCTCTTCAGTCCAAAACTTCCTATTCCATTATCAAGATAAAAATTCATCTTGATTCCCAATAGGAAAGTGTGATTTTCATCTGAAAGGAAAAGACATCTTGCTTGAAGAATCTGTACCTATTCAATAAATTCAAGTAACTTCAGAGTCATACTAACAAAACAAAAGTCACAGATAAAGGTTTTAGCTCAAACCCACCCATGTCTTCAGGATCTGTCTATACAGACCAAGAATGGCAGAAATGTTTGGGTTCATTATACAAAGTGGCTACTGTTAAGGAAAATAAGAGGGTTTTTTTTTTTAAACTTTAATCCATCAGAAAGCTTTTCCTGCATGCTTATTAGGTTCTGATTACTGGGTCTAAATGCCCTTCTGATAATCCAGCTTCCTGTATGGGAAGATGCTCATGACTCAGATACTTAATCAGATCATTATTAACCCATAACATTATTTATTTTGTGTAGACAAAATAAAAAGTGGAGGACTGAGAAATGTATTTCACTGATTCAAACAAACAAAAAAAAACTACATCAAAGATTTACAACTCAATTCTTAACCTTCCCTTGTATGTGACACAGACACCTGACAGTGACATTCTAATGATCCTAGAGTTTTAATTGTGGATTTAGCTTAAATATGCACAAATAACTCGGAGTAGCTGCTAAAATTAAAAACAAAGTACAGCACTGTGTAGATACCTTATGTATTACATTAGTATCTTTAGTATTCTACCAGTCTCTAGATTAGTAAGTGTGACTTAGAAAAAAACAAACATTTCCCACTATTCTAAATGGTTTAACCATTTACAAACTTTAAAATTTTGGTCATTTAAAATTTAACTCCATTGCACTGATTTTGAAACTATAGACAAAATTGGAAATACAGAATGTCAAACTAAAAATAGAGTATTTCATATTTTTTACTCACCTAGTTCCAAGTTTCCACCCCTGCAAGCGAACCAAAAACAAATCCTGGCACCTTGCCATTCCCAGAAAAGCCAGTGCATGGCACACTCTGGGTAAATTTTCTCTCTTATTCTGTAGAATCACACCAGATGGCATCAGTTCTGCATCTACAGCTGTGCCCTAAAATTGAAGTTCAGACATAGGAATCTACTTTATTAGACATTTTAGATTTTGCAGGTGTGAGTGTGATGTCATTCTCATTCAACTTAAAATGGTTATCTTGCCAAGTAGAACTGCAGATCCATTGCACTTACAAGTTTGGAAACTAATGCAACAACCAAGATTGTCTTGATAAGATCTGAAGCCATTTTAAACACCTGAAATTTAGAAACAATGATGAAATAATAATATTTGAAATAAAATACAAATATTACATAATAGAATTATGGCTCATTTCCTTATAATGTAAGAAATTCAAGTCACCTTCTAACATTGCTGAAGAATCACTAAAAACCTTTTTATTGAAAATAAAACATAGGAATCTTCTATAATGAAGTTACATTTATATAATAAGCAGTTATTTTAAATATTCTTGACTTTTCAAGTGCTTTAATGTCTGTCTCATACTTACACAGTCTTTAAAAATAGACTTGGCCCATAGTGACTGTCAGAACAGGGGGTGGTCAAGGGATGGAGTAGCCAACATGTAGAAGCCTGAAACCTAGATCATTGTGGGTGTCAGAGTATTTGATCTAAGTCAAAAATGCATTAAGGTAGCCAAAAATGTGAGTTTGAAAGTAGTCCTAATTTGGGAGGTCGGTCTATGTCAGGTCTTGGAAAAATGATGATTGAATAATTAAATAAATAGCAAAAGACAGCTCATCTACAGGTGTCAAAGTTTCAAAAGCAGAGCCTCTAACAAAGCAAGGGCAGGGCAGGAGATCAACAGCAGCAAGATCTAAGAGCAAATGTGAGTTACCTTAATTCCCAGAGCTTAGAGTCAAGTTCCAAGCAGAGGTTGAGTAATAGGAATAAATATTCATTGTGGCCTGGATAAATGGGAACTTGGTCATTAATGAATTTGATTACAAGGAGGTAATAAAATGACCCTGGACACAAGATAGAAAGGCACCACTGCTTTCTTAGGAACATGAGTCAGTAGAACCAGCTGAGAGATTGGATTAATACTCAGATGGTAATAAACTAGTCACCCTGACTTTTCAATAGTCTCCTGTCTAGGAAGAATGATGGGCAGGTTAAACTCATGGATACCAGTGGTGGTGCTAGGAAGATTAAAAGATTGCAAACTCAAGAAGCCAAGCATGTGGTTAAAATAATTTCCATTCTGGTTATTCTAAAGTGTGAAATGATTGTTTTCAATCCTTACAAAAACTATCATTGCTAATTAATTACTCCCACACTCATCTTCAATGTCCGTATTAACTATACAACCCTTTAACTAAATGCCACTGCGGAGATATCAACCAATTAGAGAACTATTGTTCAAAGCACAATACAGAATCACTGCAGTTGATTCAGGGAATTCAAACTGAGAATTCAAATCAAGTCTTACCATAACTCTGATAAAGAGGTGAGAATTTGCTCATACCCTAATAATTAAAGTAAACCACTTATTTATTAAGAACGGGCCTATTTGGGGAGAGTGAAATAGAAAGTGGGAAATTATCTGATGTCTTGGGCCAAAATTATTCACCTGAGACTATTTTTCCTTTAAAGCATCAAAATAATTGTCTTACACTTCACTTTTATATTATCAACTTAGGCAAACTTTAGTATTTCATTTTTTTACCCTCTCTATATGGTCTTTCTTTGTGTCTAAAATTAGTATTTTCAATACTATAGTTATGACTTAGCTTATCCCACACTGATATGACTAACCCAAATCCTCCCTTACTGAAGACAGTCTATCTGCATCACATATTTCATCCCATGAACCCCCGCACTGTTTTTCAAAAGAGCAGAATGATTATTAAAAGTGCAAACACTCCTGACATCTCAGTCAAATTTCCACAATCCTCTACTGAGACACTGATTCTCGAAATGAGTTAGGAGTCAGTTTGGCTTTGTAGTTCTGGTAGAAGCTCACCAGATTTGAGTGGGAGAGAGCCCTTTCCTTCCTTGTGCCCATTTCCCCCATCCTGAACCTACATGTTTTTAGGCCCTGGATCTTTAGAAGTTTAGTCATAACTAAGGCCAACGTGAAACCATGTGCCATCCCAACCTACCATTTGCAGAAAGCTTCCATCTCCCGTTGTTCCAGCCTTCTTTTTGCAGGCCCAAACTGTCATTGCAGCTGTGGTCCTCTATGCACTAGTCAAGGGCAGCAGCTCGGCTCTAGAAAGAGAGACGACATAAATCTAGGGAAAAGCTTCCGAAGGATGAAGATATTTCCCAAACTAACATTACCGAGAGGGTACTTAGGGCATACTGGTACTCAAGTTTGCTCCTGCCCGCCCATATTCTGCAAAAGTTCTAGTAATTTAAACTGAAACCACAGACCCGCCTCTCCGTCCTTTTTCCTGTTTCCCTACGCTATGCAAACAGTACCTCTTTTAGCTGGCTTTCCAGGCCATCACCCAAAAGGTCACGTACCGGCAAACCCTAAGGCATCTTTCAAATGACTCTCACTGTAACGTTCACCATCCGCTGTCCCAGATTCCAAACCTACCCTGCACTGCAATCCGCAGACACTAACTGTGGTTGGTGGCTAGAATATGAGTAAGGAACACCGGGAGGAAGGGATTCCTCCCTCCAAATGGGCGACTGAATCTTCCCTCCCCCACGCCCCACCCCAGCACCACCAGACGAACTCCATTTACCATCTCTCAAAGCGCAAAAATGTTTAAAGCAATTTTTAAAATACTTCAAGTGCGCTGTTTCCTCCTGCCACCTGTCCCAAAGCCCACACACTCTTTCTCAAAAATGTGGATATTCAGGTTAACCTTCGATTTTGTTCGAAAATAGCTAAACTGAATTACCCGAATAATTTACTTTTCCACTCCTTGGGTATAACTAAAATGCAGTTGAACCGAAAAGAGCTTGCTGTTGTCCAAAGTCACTCCGGCTCCAAGGGGCGAATTCTCTTTTCGCCATCTCTCCCAGCCCTGGAACAACTTGGGGTCCCTCCCGAAGAGCAAAGCGCCAGCCCAGACCCCATACACCCACCGTCCCTGGCACCCGAACGCTCTGCGAGCCCCGGGCCTCCCACAGGAGCGGAGACGCGGGTACCTGCGCCTCACGCCGGAACCGACCCGTCAGAGCCGCCGAGCCCCGCACCTGGAAACTGGGAGGCCACGAAGACGGAGAATTGAGGCGGAGACCCAGCCCAGGGCCCGCGCAGTTCGGTGCCCTCCCGCCAGTGCCCGCACTCAGGTCACACCGCTTGCTCTCGGGAGAAGCCCCAAGGCTCGCGGTGCACCGAGAGGCGCCCGGGCTGGAGCGCCCCGGCTGTGTTGGCCACGGAGTTCTTCAGTTGCTTGATGACCACGAAGAGCAGGAGGAAAAGTAAGAAGAGCAGGAAGAAGAAGAGCGCCAGGTAGAGCAGCAAGTTGAGTTCCCACTCCATGCTGGAGGCGCCGGCGCTCGCTTGCCGTGCGCGCTCGGCACGGGCTGCAACTGGAGGGCGAGCGCGCCGACCGCACACCCACCTCCCCGCACTCCCGCCCCTCGCGAGGCCGTGCCGCTTTGGGCGCCGACTCCGGGGTCCGTGCTCTGCCTCCCCCGGCTCCGAGGAAACGCGCCAAGAAGCTGAGGAAATCCGGCGCCGACTCTCCCCGCTGGCACCAGAGCCTTCCGCTTCGCTGAGATCCTTTCAGGTGCTCTCGAGGACGCGAGCGACTTCCCTAGGAGCGAAATTCCGCTGGCAGGGACGCCAGAAGAGGTAACGGCTCAGTCTCCCAGGGGAGGTCGGGACTGGTGTTTTGCAAATGATTTAAAAGTTCCCCTCCAACATCCAGTAGGGTCCCTAGCCCCCTGTCTTCCGAATTCATTTCTTTCGTTATATCCCTCCGTTCCTGCTTTCCGAAAAGACAGGGGTTGCCATGGCCCAGAGACCCAAAAGAATGAAAGGTGACAGTGAAGACGGGGTCTGAAAGGCTATGAGATGATTTCGTGCTATGAGATGTCTGAGTGAATTCCTGTTCGAGCTGTCTTGCTCTTCAGAGTAGCAGATGCATTCAATGTTGAATGTCCTTTTCTATGGACAACAGGTCATTTGGAAAGGCATTAAGAATACAACGTATTTCGGTAGTGATATAGCACAAAGTTTTCAAATATTGGCCTCAAATTCAGTTTCTTTGGTGAAAGGAGGAAAACAAGTTTACTCAAAGTGTTTCTTGAGTCCCTAAAGCCTTTCTGTATCTAGTTGACGTGACCCGAAGCCCATATTGAGCAGCTTTGAAAGCTGTTCAGTGTATCTATTACTGCGCAACAAATTAAACCCAAATGTAGTGGCTTCAAACAACAAACATTGATCATCGCTCACAGTTTCTGTGGGTCCAAAATGTAGGAGCACTGGCTGGGTGATTCTGGTGTGGGGTTACTCATAAGGCTCCGTTCAGATGTCAGCCAGGTCTGCCTTCAGCTGAATGCTTGTGTGGAGGTGGAGGATCCACTTCCAGGATGGTTCACTCGCTGGCTGCCAGGTAGGGCTGGTTGTTAGTGGGAGGCCTCAGTTCCCTTCCATAGGTGCTTCCAACACAGCTGCGGGCTTCCCCCAGAACAAGTGATGAAAGAAAACAAAGCAGAGGCTGCAGTGCTCTTTACCACTAGCTTCAGAAGTCATGTGCGGTCACTATCCTACTGGTCACACAGGTCAGCCCTATTCAGTGTAGGAGTCCAAGAACATGAACGCCAAGGAGTGAGGATCACTGGGGCCGGTCTTGGAGTCAGCTATGACAGCTGCTAATACAGCCAGTTATCATTGCCCATTTGTAGGCCTAACTTTATTTTATTCTTTGTTTATGAAGATGCGGAATTGCCTCCTGGACTGAATTCTGAGGATGAGGCCTGACAACATCCCTGACTGTAATAAGTGGCTGCTCCAGAGATGACAGGGGTTCAGAGAGACAGGATGGTATGAAAACAGTGTGTGAACTGCAAGTCTCATGGACCTGATTCTAGTGTCCGCTCTACCTGTCAGGGGTCACTTTTGCTTAATGACTCTCAGTCCCCTCCTCTGTGACATGCCTTGCTGATCTTTCCCTTGGATTTGTTGTGAGGCTCAAAAATGAGCAAATGTTAAATAAAAATGTGTTTTGCTGTATAAACGTCAGATACTGTTATTATTCTTTTACCAAGGGCCCCCAATGCTACAAGCTACTGAACAAAATTTCCAGGCCCTAGGCCTCTCCACCAAGCATCTTAGTGCATAAACGAAAAGAATCTTTTTTTTCATTTTCTCTTTGTCTCTCTCTCAATAACATGATATTGATCCACTTCAAGGCAGTGGTATGCTGGAGCTGGCTCATAATGACTCACAGGAGCTGATTGTTAAATTTTGTAAACCAGTTATTAAATTCCAGCTATTATTAAAAGTTGAATTATATAAAGCTACAATTATGTTAACAACAAAGGTAATTAATACTCAAAACTCATCACTTTCTAATTATTTTATTAGTTTGGTACAAAGGCAAAAACCACGTACTACATTTCACTGCTGTCTGTGCACTTGAGGTTAATTCCATGTGTTGTAGCTGTGTGGTGAAGATGCTGCATAGTGGTATGTTACTGCGCATCTCTTCCCAGCTGTGTTCAGTGCTGTCGTGTTGGTAGCTTGAAATTAGCTATGATGAGTGGGTTTGCCTTGAGAAAATAGACAAATGCTACAAATCAGGACCAGGCAGGCAGTTGTTACATTAACCAGCACAACACTGCTCGTGGGGCTATTGAGAGAAATTTAAAGTCTTATACAAGTTTAGCAAAGATTTGTGATTTTTTTTTTTTTTTTTTGACTGCCCAGAATCCACACACCTCCACTCTAAGCACCACATGTTCCTACGGATGGAATTCTCCATTTTATGTAATCTTGGCAAGAAGACAGATCCCAGTGCCTACTTTCCCTTGCCACCTCCTGTTACGGAAACCAAGGGGATCAGATATATCTTTTACCCACTCCTGATACAGTGTGGGGAGGAGGGCAAGAAGAGCTATGCCAGAAACTTAGTCAAATATCCTTGTCTCCAGGACTCTGAACCTTGGGAGTTGACAGAACAGGAGGAATGTTCAGAAGTCAGATGCATCCCCTTGCTCGGGCAATCTGAGCGCCAGAACAGTCCCAAGAGTGACCTAGGCATGGCTACTGCTGCCTGCCTCGACGGCATCCTCAACTCCTGGCCCAGACCGGGCCCTCCTGCTTTCTTTCCATTCCATAACCTTTCTCTGGCTTTCCAGGAAATCTTATTGCTGTGAGGCCAAGTGGTTAGTGCCAGTTTTCAAAGGAGAACGCTGACCAATTATGAAGGCATTGCTTAAGTACTTGGCACATGTTAAGCACTCTTAATTAACAAGGTGTTTGGTAGGAAAGGCGTGTGATTTGGCACATTGCCATCCAGATATCCAAGCTATCGAAGGATGAAAATTGAAGCATGGAGAGGTTAAGTGACCTGCTGAAGATCACACAGCTGGCAAGTGGCAGGAGAGGGATGTGAACCCAGAAAGTCTGGCTCCAGAGCCTGCACTCCCAACCCTCGTGATTGTACTGCCTCGCAGGGAAAAGTGTACTTTTGTGTGCATGACCATCAAATTAATCAACATATTTTTTCTTTTGAGCGTCAGACTAAAAAGAAACACATTTCAAGAGACATATGTCTTCTGCATCTCAGCTCCTACTTTTGAAATCTTGAAGGTCAGAACTTCAAATGAGCCAGTGTTTGCCTGCAGAATGCTGTGGGAAAAGGCCAAGGGATGAAGGTTTTATGTTGCCAAGCTCAAACCCATGTCAGCCTTTCTAACCGTAACTCTTTAGATTATCCATTTATCTGAGCAGCTTAAATGGATTTATAGGTATTAACTAACAAATTCTGATATTCACTTTCCGTAGAATTTGTATTTAAAATAATATTGCTGCCACGAAAAATAACATATTACATTTAGTAGATGCTCCCAATGCTTTTCAGTCTCTGGTTATATTTATGTACCTCATAAAAGGCTCTGAACTTCAGTTTATATTGTATAAATGACTCCATATGAATAAAGCAGAATCTTTCTCTTCCTAAAGATGCACATTAATGGAAATTCATAGAAAGAAAACCCAAGCATTTTAAAAAGCAGAAAGGATACTCACTATAGATAAGAGCATAACTGCTTCCAGAAACTAAAAGATGTACAAATGGGTAGGTGGAGGGAGCTGTGTCACTACAATCACATACGACTGCCCACAGTGTGGACCCCACATACACTCCCACTAACAGCATGCCTCGTCCCCCACTCAGAGTTAGACTTCATGCATCTTTCATCTTCTCAGTTTCCTCCCCGTGGGTCTCAAAACAACTAGATGTTGCCCCAGAGCTGCCCAAGGTCTTAGCCTATGGACCTCTATGGCGTGTGGCAAGATGAGGGTTCCCCTTCCCTTTTCCCACCTTGTTCCTCCCAACTCTCATCTCTTATAGGAAGCAGGTATTTGATCATAACAAGCATCATAGATATTTATGAGAAATGATTAATACCAGGAACAGAAAGGTTTATGTGTCTTGTAAATGTGCTTCTCCAAAGAGTCTAAACACCTAAGAAGACACCCAGAAAGGGCTGTAAAAATCTACTGTCACAATCCTACCTGGACTTACCTGTTGTTGGCACCTGGAGGATGGAAGCAGCTTCCCCAGGAGAAGGGCAGGATAAGAGCAGGAGACAACAGAAAAAGAGATTTCCAGGCACCTTTCTAAGGCTGACTCAACTTGGCCTGACGTGAACCCCTCCAAAAAACAAAGAAATGTTTTGCAACATGCTCTAGTCTTGAAATGTGTTGTTAACCTGGGTAGTAAGACAGGTTCTTAAGTAACAGCACACCTTCCCAGGTGCTGCAAGCCATAAGAATTGAGTGACCCATAGATGATGTTTGCTTAGATGGGGTCACCTTAAAGCACCCATGCATGTGCTGGGGATGAGGTCCATACTCCTTGGAAGCTTCCAGGCCCTAGGACCCTGTCCTGGCTAGTTAGGACCTGAATCAGCCCCAGTGATCTTGGTGACTCCAATGGCCCAGAAATATCCCAGCCATACTATTCATGCCTCTGTAGCACCTCACCTCCCTTGCTTCTGCTCCATACACAAAAACACCACCGTGTTCATTTCTGCGGAAGAGATACAAACTGGACCTCCTTGAAATTGCTGCTTGTTGATACTTTTTATCACCCCACAACCCTCTAGATCTGAATTAGAAAGGCTAAGAGAATGCTCGCTGCTGTAGGAGAACAGAAAAGTCAATTGTTCTGCCTGAGGGAGTTGTATAAAGTTGATCAGCTATTACTGTAACACCCCATGATAGGATTTGCTCTTTACACCATCACCTCTTCCCAGATCCCATCCTCAAATCAACTGTATAAATATGCATTTTATACAGTGCATATAAAATGAGATGCTCTTCAGGAAATAAGTAAAATTTATGTGATAAGCTATTTAAATTTCATGTAACCGTTCAGGAATTCCAGTGAGAAGGAAGTAAGGAAGGGTGGGAGGAAGGGAGGGAGGGAGAAAAGGAGAAGGGGAGGGAGGGAGGGAGGCAGGGAGGGAGGCAGGGAGGGAAGGAAGACAAAGAAAAGAAGTCTAATGAAATTTATTGGAGGGGTATGTGGGAGATAGTCCTATGTGGGTAGCCCTTGAAATCCAGAATTTGCCACTAAGAATAGTTCTGTGAAAAATACTCTGGATTCTGTCCTTGATTTAGAATGTCTTTAAACACAGCAGAAGATACACTAAGTCTGTTCAATATTGGAAAAGAAAAATATTAAGTGACAGATTGTAATTGCAGCCAAATGCTATATCTTCAGTTTGGATTCTGCAGTAAATTAGCAGGAACATTGAAAAAAGTCGATGTGACTGTGGCCGACCCTGGACTTGATCAATACTATGTCATGTAGCAAAATAAAGAATCTGAGCATTATTAAGCAATGTATCTTTTGTTCAGCATAACTTTAATGGCAGTGGAGAAACTGTTGCTGCTGATGACAGGTCTGCAAGCTCCTGCATGAGTTAACGATGAAGAGCAACGAGCTTGCACACACACACAAGACAAAAATTGGGCAGTCCAGAGGGCGGAAAAGAATGGATAAAAGTAGATTTTGTCTGTAACTCCTACATCTTTAGTGAAACACTCGCTTGTGAGATCTAACCACCTCAACACCTAGGGCGTGCACTCCCAGACCCAGTGACCCAATCTGCCTTCCAGACATGTGCTTCACCGTGGCACAGACTGGCAGCAAACACACTTGGTTCCAGGCCCAACCCTAGATACTCGACCTTGTACTACACCATATACTGTAGTGCTGCAAATGGCAACAAGACTTTATTTAGGTATCTACCTCTTCTCCATGCATCCCATGTGACTTAGAGGAAACTGTTCCAGGGAATTGGGTCCATAATGGTCTAAAATTCATTCGGGGAATATGAAGATTTTTTTTTCATCCAGAAGGGCACATCTGATGTAAATTGATCTAATCTAATTCAAGTTTTACAGTGTCCAACAAAGAAAACAAAACCACTATAAGTATCTAAAGTAAGGGAATTTAATATTGTTTAAACTTGTAAAATTAGTTACAAGGCTGTTGAATGGTAGAAGGAGTAAAAAGGAGACAGTAAGTTTACCACAAGATTGTAGCTCTCCTGGACTAGAGAAGCAAAGAGGAAAATGGGATTACACAGAGCCCATGATCACTGTATCAGGAAAGACCCCCAAGTGTCCATGGCTGCTGCCGCCAGTGGAGAAGTCGAATCTCCCAACTGGATCCAAGGACTGGGTTCACCAGCCACCTCCCAAGACACCACCAGAAGCCAGGAAACAAAGAGGTATTCTCCCTTCCTCTCATCTTCCAACCTCATGGTAATGCCTCCCATTATGACATTATCTAATGGAAAGCTGGGTGACAGGGGAGTCTAGGCTCTCAGCAAGATGGTTGAGAGGAGAGAAGGGCAAGAATGAAGCTGAAATACAACAGGCACTACCCAGCACAGGAAGTACACATGATCCACGCACTGGGGAGAGGGTTCTCTCTCATCCATGTCAAATATAAGTAAATAAGAATGGCAGCCCAGTTTCTGGTGGTAGCCACCTTACGTCCATGGGGAGAACCAGCCACAGGATGTGGGTGATTTGATAAATGGCACGGTAGAGAGAACCTGCTTCCCTGATGGCACTACTGGGCCAGTAAATCCGTCAATCTTGAAGGCTTGCCTACCTCTGGGCATTCTATTTTGCACAAAAATGCATTTCATTATTGTTTAAGCTGGTTTGAGTTTGATTGTTATGAACTGCTGGAGGCACCCTAAGATACATTCAAAAGTCTCAGTTTTCTTATCTGTCAAATGGGGCTAATAGCATGATAATGACATCTACTTGAATAAGGGTGTTGTAACTGTTAAATGGAATAATACATGTGAAGCACCTGGCATTTAACAGGCACCTAACAAATGGTGATTTGTGTTATTATTATTACTATCATTTTTAATGGAGTTAACAATATTTCTAACTGTGTTGCCAAGCAAATATAGCTTAATAATAAATGTGGTCAGCCACTCCAGGCCAGCCTTCCATCCCTGCCACATACAACTTTCCATGCTGAGGCCTACACACCACCATCCACCACACAGCCTCCACCTCCCTTTTTTCCTCCTCGTAAGAACACTGGAGCCACCACCAGGACCTGGAGAGTGGATCAATCTGGAGCTCTTCATCTGCCACGGCTGTACTTTCCATACCTCACTATGGAAGCACTAGGATGATGTGGAAAGGAACCATGCTGAGAAACTGATAAAACAGCAGAACCAATAAGGTGACCTAATCTTCAAATCCTCAGGAAACCAGACCATGAGAACTAGGAGAGTAAACCGAGTACAAAGGAGTATGTTTACATTGTTTAAAGTATTGTGTCTTTACTGATATTATCTAAATAGGCCACTGAAATTACCCAAATTACGAAACAACCCTGGGTTGTGTGACGTTCTGGAGACTCATTATGTGAATGAGCAGGAGTAAGCAGTTTGCATGAAGTGGTGGCCGTAGAATCTGGCATGTGGAGCATCTCTTTGACAAGCCCATCCTAGGCTTGAGCCTGGGAACTCATGGCCATGGGGTTGACTTTCCATGGTCACCAATATACTACACACATCTTCGGGTTATCTTCACTCTTCCCATAGACTGTACCAAACCATCTGCCTTTTTCCCTTCAATATTTGTATCATTCATTTCAATAAAGTAAGTTGCTACCAGAAAAAAAAAGGAAGGAATGAAACCCTAGCCCCAGACTTCTTGAGGGGATGGATTTGAGGTTTCTTCCTGGCTCCTCCTTGGACCAGCACAATGATTAAACCTCTTTCAACCAAGAGTGTTAGCTTATGCCTATAATCCCAGCATATTGGGAGGCTGAGGCAGGTGGATCACTTGAGGTCAGGAGTTTGAGCCCAGCCTGACCAAAATGGTGAAACTCCATCTCAATTAAAAATACAAAACAGTATCTGGGTGTGGTGGTGCATGCCTGTAATCCTAGCTACTCAGGAGGCTGAGGCACGAGAATCGATTAAGCCCAGGAGGCAGAGGCTGCAGTGAACTGAGATGGCACCACTGCACTCCAGCTTGGGTGACAGAGTGAGACTCTGTCTAAACAAACAAACAAACAAAACACGAAGGAAGGAAGGTAGTTAATTCCTAAATGATTCTGATGATTAACCAGATGTGGGAATCACTATTCTACTTCAACTTCTTTATACTGCAGATAAAGACGTTGAAACCCAATGAGAATAAGTGACTTACCCAAAGTCAGACACAAAAGAAGTACAAAAGTGAAAACTGCAATTCAGGCTTACTGTCTGGTAGTTATGTTCTTTCCACCAATTGAGAATTCCATTCTTTTCTTTTTAAACTATGTAGCAGTTTTCCTATAGTTAGAATTGTTTTTGAAATGCTAATTTTGCCTCTGGATTAGAATTAATTAAAACCCACATTAAACTTTTAAAAAATTATTAATTCACAATATAATAGACTGCAATGTTTTATCTAAGAGAACTCAAAGAAATGAATTCTTCAAAAAATAAGACAATTATAATTTTTCAATCAAAAATAATATTAATAATTTTTTAAAATGTAATGAAAATAATGTGTCTTACTTACCACAGTACCTGGAAGTTCTGCAAATGAATCACTCACTTGAAAGGTTTTGAATAAAGCTAACCTTCTCCTGTCTGTGTTAGATCTTCTCCATGTGCCTTTCAAGTCTACCCTCCACCCTACTGTGTGTCCCATTAGCTCATATTGATTAGTCACTCCTTGCCCTACACTTTCTGCTAGGCTTTCTCCAAGGGAGACATCACTGAAAGATGGAAGCAGGGAGGGGTTGTGGTATTTATTCCCTGGCCCCTCCCTGCCAGGCTGGAAGTTAATCATAGCCAACTCCCTCCTCTAGAGTCCTCAGTGTCCAGTAGCTGCTGATCTCACCAGGTTCCAGTACCCACCTTCTCCCTTTGCCTCTTTGAGATTATGGATGGTAACAGTTTCCGGCTGTTGCTGTCATCCCTTCATTACCATCTGCTATGAACTAATTGTTTGCTATAGTCTGAATATGTGCCCCCCAAAAATTCAGGTGTTGCCAATGTGAAAGCATAAGAGGTGAGGGTTTAAGAAGTGATTAGGTCATGAGGGCTCCTCCCCCGTGAGTGGAATTGAAACTCTTATAAAAGAGGTTTCTTGCAGCATTCATTTGGCAAGCTTGCCCTTCCATTTTGTGCCCTGCTGGGGCACAGCGTTCCTCCTGTCAGGAGGGTGCAGCCCTCCCCAGACAACCAAACTGCAGCACCTTAATCTTGGAGTTTCCAGCATCCAGAATGGTGAGAAATACATTTATCTTCTTTATAAATTACTCAGTCTCAGATATGTTGGTCCAGCAGCACAAAACAAACTATGATAATATTTGTGTCCCCTGGCCCCAATTCATATATTAAATCCTAACCCTGGATGCATAGGAGGTGGACCTTTGATAGACGATTAGGTCATAAGGGCAGCACGCTCACGAATGGGATGAGTGCCCTTTAAAGAGACCACAGAGAGCTCCCTCACCCCTTCTAACGTGTGAGTAGACAGTGAGATGACAGCCATCTATGAACCAGGAAGTGGGCCCTCACCAGACACATAATCTGAGGACACCTTGACCTTGTACTTCCCAGCCTCCAGGACTGTGAGAAGTAAGTTGTTTAAGCTACCTAGTCTATGGTATTTTGGGTACAGCAGCTCAAACAGAGTAAGACACCATCTCTTTGATCATCCCTTTAGAGATGCCTGGCTCTTGGCAGACCCCTGAGTGATACTCCACTCAGGCATTTCTCTTCTGCCTCTGCATCCCTTGAGGGATGGCATTCTAGATGGCTCCACTGTGGATTAGCTGTGTGTCTTTAGGAAAATTGTTTAACCTTTCTGACACTAAAGTTCATCAACAGTGAAAATAAAACGTTGCAGGATTGTTTTAAGAATCAAATGAGAAATTTATGTGAAAGCATTTTATAATGATTACTACATTAGAGGTAAAGCCAATGATCGATGTTTGTTTTGAATTTTATTAATTTTTATATATAGAAGCACATTGTTGAAACTTTCCCTATTTCAAAAAAATTCAGTATACCAGGGGACTGAAAGAGAAGCTATTTTATGTACAAATGATGATATGCCTGTGCAGTAAACTGAGGAACTAATATTGACTCCATCCCTACTGTCTGGTAAAACAATTTCACAGCTTTTTCTGTGGAAATTATGAATCTGCTTGTGTGATGACCTTGATAGAGGGGGTGTTTACGTCATTCAGGTGGTCTCCTAAAATACTGGGAAACATTCTCATCCATTTGATTGGCATCTAGGTAAATGTTTCTCGTAAACAGCATTTTTTCTTTTCTTTTTCTTTCTGAACATGGAAAAATACACTTAACATAAAATTTACCATCCTATTTACTTTTGTGTGTATAGTCCAGTGGTATTACATATATTCTCATTCTCGTGTGACATTACCACCATCCATGTCCAGAATTTTTCCATCTTGCAAAACTGAAACTCTATGCCCAGTAAACAACTGCCATTTCCTCCTTCCTCCAGCCCCTGGCAACAGCCATTCTAATTTCTGTCTTTATGAATTTTACTGCTCTAGGTACCTCATATAAGTGGATTCAGTAACTTTCTTTTCTGTGACTGGCTTATTTCACTTAGCATAATGTCCTCAAGGTTCATTCATATTGTAGCATATGTCTGAATCTCCTTCCTTTTTAAGGCTGAATAATATTCTGTGATGGTTAATTTTATGTGTCAATTGGACTGGGCCCTGCGGTGCCCAGACATTTAGTCAAACATTATTCCAGGTGTGCCTGTGAGGGTGTTTCTGGAGGACATTAACATTCTCCTATTGGTTCTGTTTCTCTGGAGAACCCTGACTAATACATATTCCGTTATATGCATATACCATTCCTGTAGATATATTTTATTTTCGTTAAAACTGCAGTTTCACCATATGATCTAAAACATTAAAGTAATCTATTTTAGTCGGAAGTTATAGGAAAGCATACACATATCCCTCCTGGACTATTTCCTGTAGAGTTTAAATATGCTTAACATAGAAAGCCACAATGCTGTTTTGCACATATGAATAATATTTCTACTTAGTTTTCTATATTTAGAGAGGCCAGTTCCACAGTGGCTAAGGTATAGGCTTGGTATGATTGCCTCCGTAATATGTCATATTAGAAGGCACATTGTCATGAATACCAATTTTAATTTACAACAGAAACCCTGGGTGAGAGATTCTAAGGCCTCTAGTTGGAAATATATCTGGAAATTCATTTTGCTATCCTCGTCATAAACCAGCTATCAAATGACTGCCTACCCAAGCCTCCCTCTGGCTTTTGTATCAGCCATCTGGAAGCCACCATGAATCTATCTAAGGAATCTTCTAACCCTCCCCTCTGAAACCGTTATTCCTGATGAGAAGCTGCTGGCTTGGAGAGACAGGCAAGGACTCTTTTTGTCACTTTATATTTATGTGCTTTGTTGTAGTTTAATGGCTCTGAACACCTAAACACCAAGATGACCAGCATCATAGAGATGGCCAACTTGAAAGCATTGTTTTTCAATAATTCAAAAGCTATGGTTATAAATTCACCACAGGAAATTGTCTTACAGTTTTTTTTTTTTTAATCATCTATGAATCATTGCAAAAAAGAAACTGTTCTGGGTGTTTGTGAAACTCGTGTTATTTGAACACTAATACTGTCTTGAGGTTTTCTTCTGCCCCATCACAGATACTGTTGGTTGAACTAAGTGATGCTGTTATAGTCATTACTCAACAATGAAAAAGAGGACTTGTGACATCTGAAGAAAATGCGTATTCCTTGTCACTGGTATACATCTGGCTCTTGTGTGCGGCCCTTCATAATCATGACCTCTTCAAGTGCTGTATGGCTGAGCTGGTGGGCTATGATTTTCACTATACATCACCAAGAATTATGTTTCTCCACCCACCCCAGCTGTGGTTGAACTGTTTCTCACCTTCAAGAAGAAATGAACACACAACTCATTATACAAAGCTCAGCACCTGCTACTTACATATTTTTCACATTTAATGTTTTCATCTATCGTGTGTATCTTGTCAGATGAAAAAGTCTTTTGCAAGAGGAAAACAGCTATATATCAGTTTCATCGTTTTGCTGATGCCTTGGCTATATTTACTGGTAAGACTTTTCCTCCTTCTCCAAATTTCTTCATATTTTGTGGTGCTGTGGAAAGAGCATTGGTTGAAAACTTCAGAGCCTGGATTCTCACCGTCCCCTGCCAGCATAAGCCATACAACATCGCACATGTCTCTAACTTCACTGTGGTTCTATTCCTCAAATTGGGGGATTAAATATAATTATCTCCAAATCCCTTCTAGTTCCAAAATTCAAATAGCTTACCATTTTTTACTGCCAAAACCAGGGATGGTGGAAGAGAGAGATTACCGGAATGAGTTGCTGCCAGCTGCCAAGATGACAGAGTAGGTGGGGAACCCAGAGTGCTTTCTTTCAGGAGAGTCATTGGCTCCAGGAAGGGCCTCTGACACATTTGCAGAAGAGGTTCCTTCACGGCTCACTGCTCATTCCAGCCACGACTTTATTCCTTTTATGAATACATTAAGTAAGTGGGGTTATTCATGTGTCACCTACATATCAGCCACCTTTCCACTGTGTGCAAACCACGAACAGGACTCAGCACAACATGTTGTTTCCCTCAAGGAGAAAAATCACTCCACAAAGCACGACTGAACAATGCAGACAGCACCTGGAGTTGTCTCCTTTTCATAACCTTTCTTCCCCAGCAAAGTAGTCACTTCTCCCTCCTTTCCTTTCTTTGTTATGCAGGAAACCTGGGTGCCAACCTGAGCTAATTTCTACCTGTAGGTTTATCAAATTGCCTTTTAAATAAAATTGTCTCTGCCCCCAAGGAATTCTCCTACTAGCTGAGAAGAAGGTATTTTTTTCCCTGAGTATTACACATACCTCTTCAACTTCTCTGATCCAGCTCAAACCATTTCCAAGTAGAAAAGGATGTGAAAGAAAGAAAGCTACGTTGATAAGACCTCCCACCTATACTTCTGAGGACAGGGCTTCATGCACTATGTGATGGCATGCAGTTTTTAGTCTCTTTCAGATTACTTATTCAAATAAATAAAAATTCATTTGTACAGGCTTAAGAATGAAACTTGCCCCATCTCTACCACCCTGAGAAAAAGGCTTCTCTTAGTCTTAATTTAATTTTGAACAAAAATTGGTCTTATCTTACAAATTCCTTTTTAAATACTGAAGAACATTAGTAGAGCATTTTTTATTATCAAGCAGTTGACAATACATTATTTTATATCTTCTTTAACATCACAATAATTATTTCACAACAATCTTATAAAGCTATTACATTTGGTATGCTATTTGGTATTTATACATTTCTAATGAGATTTACAGATTTACTCTGCCAAAGAAATAATGTGATATTTGCTCCCAGCTTCAACACAAGCAGAATACTAATGTAAAGAATGACTATTTTGTCTACCATCCTGTGATAAACTATTGATAATCATAATTGTAAAATAATTCATACATAATGGCAGTGTGTTTCTACTCTATGCGCTGTTTTTTTTTAATACTATGAAATTAAATTGTGACATAACCTTGCAGAGATGTCAAAATTATACTCTCCTAGTGAAATATATAAGGGGTAAAATAGTACTGTGTCCTTTCACTGAACTGTTAAATAAAGACAGTCTTTTTCTAAAGGAAATATACAAATTGTTTAAACTTATCACTGCAGATTCAACTTTGTCAAAATTTAACAGTTATTAATCTGGTATGTCTAGTATTTTTTAAAGGCATATTGTGAAAAACATTGTTTCATAGTAAAGTGTGGTGACCTAGTCCCTGGGGTCTGGAGCCAGCGGCCTAAATTAATAAATCTTGGCTTTACTCCTAACTAGCATGTGACTTCAACTCTTGGTGCCTCAATTGCCTCATCTATAAAATGGAGATAATAATATTATTCTCATCATTGGGTTGTTGTGAAGATTAAATGGTTTAATACATGTAAAATGCTTAGAACAGTGTCAAGAACATAATAAGCACTCAATAATGGTTAACTGTTATTCTTATTGTTAACATGTCACAAGTCAGGATATTAACATACCGATGTCAGCGCTAATCTGTGAGCACTCTTGTGATAACAGAAACCAGCTGTATGCTTCATTGCCCACCTCACTAATCACACTTCCCATTCTCCCGCTATTGTTTCTACTGGTATTCGGTATGCTTATGGGTTTTTTAACCTTTTTTTTTTTTTTCTTTTTGAGATGGAGTTTCACTCTTGTCGCCCAGGCTGGAGTGCAGTGGCACAGTCTTGGTTCATTGCAACTCCGCCTCCTGGGTTAAGGCGATGCACCTGCCTCAACCTCCTGAGTAGCTGGGATGACAGGTGCCTGCCACCATGCCTGGCTAATTTTTGTATTTTTAGTAGAGGCTAGTATCAAAATCCTGACCTCAGGTGATCCGCCCACCTTGGCCTCCCAAAGTGCTAGGATTATAGGCATGAGCCACCACGCCTGGCCTAAACTTTTATATATACTTCTATATATAGGGAAATATAGACATACATTTTTAGAAACAGGGTCTCATGACATTGCCCAGGCTGGCCTCTAACTCCTGAGTTCAAGCGATTTTCCTGTCTTGGCCTCCTGAATAACCGGGACTATAGGCATGCACCAGGGTCCCTGGTTGTTTTTTACGTTTAAATTTTTGATACATCCAGAATTTAATTTTTGATAAATCCAGAATTTAATTTTTGATAAGGTGTAAAGATCCATCCTTTTTTTTCCATTTGACTACCCAGTTCTCCAAGAATCATTCAGTCAGTGAATAATCCATCTTTTCTATTACATTTTCCTTGTTCATTCACTCTCCACAACCTTAGACCAAAAGTCTTCAAACTAGATTTCAGATATACCTAAGGGTATATGAAGACTTTCTAAAGGGCACACGAAGGTCGGACACAATGGCTCATGCCTGTAATCCCAGCACTTTGGGAGGCTGAGGTGGAAGGATCTCTTGAGCCCAGGAATTCAAGAGTAGCCTGAGCAACACAGTGAGACCCCTTTCTCTACAAACAAATAAACATAAATGAATAAAGAAAGGCACACAAACATGGTTAATTTTGTGACTATGTCCAAATACTCAATGTCTACGTACTTTTTCCTAAAATTATTTGTCTAAGAAGATGTCTATCATCAAGGGTACCCTTGCCTCTCTTTTTTTCCTCTCTCTCACCTTTATTTCTTAGAGCAGTTTTCACAACAAAACTGAGCAGAAAGTACAGAGTTTTCTCATATACCTCCCGTTCTCACACAGCCATCCTATCAACAGATCACTATCACTGCCCCCCACAGAGCTGTACATTTGTCACCAACAATGAACCTGCATGGGTATGTTATTACCCAGAGTTCACAGTTCACATCAGGGTTCTCTCTTGGTGTTATATGCTCTATGAGTTTGGACAAGTGTGTAATAACAGGTATCCACTATTACAGGATCACACAGAATAGTTTCACTGCTCTAAAAATCCTCTGTGTTCCACCTATTCATTCCTGCCTCTCTCCTAATGTCCGACAACCAGTGATCGTTTCACTGTTTGAATAGTTTTGCCTTCTCCAGGGTCTCATATAATTGGAGTCATACAGTATGCAGTCTTTTTAGATTGGCTTCTTTCACTTAGCAATAGGTCAAGGGTCTGTTTTCTTTCTTTCTTTCTTTCTTTCTTTCTTTCTTTCTTTCTCTCTCTCTTTCTTTTGTTTCTTTCTTTCTCTCTCTCTCTTTTTTTCTCTCTTTCTCTCTTTTTTTCTCTCTTTCTCTCTTTCTCTCTCTCTCTTTCTTTCTTTCTTTCTTTCTTTCTTTCTTTCTTTCTTTCTTTCTTTCTTTTCTTTCTTTTTCTTTTGAGACAGAGTCTCACTCTGTCCCCAGGCTGGGGTGCAGTGGCATGATCTCGGCTCACAGCAACCTTTGCCTCCCCAGTTCAAGCTATTCTCCTGCCTCAGCCTCCCAAGTAGCTGGGACTACAGGTGTGTGCCACCACGCCCAGTTAACTTTTGTATTTTTAGTAGAGATGGGGTTTCAGCATGTTGACCAGGATGGTCTCAATCTCTTGACCTCATGATCTGCTCACCTCAGCCTCCCAAACTGCTGGGATTAAAGGCATGAGCCACCATGCCCAGCCAGGTCTATTGTCATAGTCTGCTTTCCAGATTTTTTTCCCCCACTTTAACAATATCTTACTGACTCCTAACTTATCCTAACTCCTATCACACATTGCCAAATCAATAAGAAATCCAGCAATTCCTTTGATCAAGGCACCATAATACATCCTCTCCTATCCCCTCATTAAGAGATAGGTTTCCAATAAATTGTACTTTTTAGGTGACAAGAAACAAGTTTTTTCTCGCTGCACAGCTTCAGTGGTTCTTCCCTACTCCACCAGCTTCTAGCCAATGTCAGCCTCACTGAGCAGCTTCTAGCCACTGTTAGCCTCACTGAGCTCCAACTATTTCCTTTTTCTAAGACAGTCAGCCCACCTCTAGGAAGCTCCACTGTCACATAGTCAAATAAGTGCTCCCTGTCTCCTCTTAGTGCCCCAGGTTTTCACAAGTAAGGTCCTGAACCTACACACTCCTCTCTGCGGGATGATGGTTTGAGAGATTCTGTGTGCTTTGTTGGTGTCTCTTTGATATAAGACTTCCAATAAACCTTACTGCCCCCTCTGTGTATCATCCAGGGGGATTGTGCCACCTAATAGTCATCTAAGAATGGTTTATCAAAATTTATAATGTGTGCTGTTTTAATCAAATGTATATCACCAGTATTTAGAATAACAAGTAAATCCAAAAGAAATTGTTTTACACATAGAGTCACAGGACATATATTTTATATGAAGAATGATTACCAATTGAAGACATTAAATATAAATATATTACATTAGGATAAACATGTATTGGAGATGTAGAATAGAAATGGAAGTTGAAAGAGAAAAAGGATGATGTGAAGTTTCTGATTGTTGGAGAGGAGCTCGTTTATTAATGTCTTAAAGGGACGATGGTGATGGATTCCAAATTACTGTGGTATCTGTACTTCCACTGGAGAGTGATAGAAAAGCTTCATTTTAAAATATAAATATTTACAATGTGCCACAAACAATATCCTTTGCTACTGTTTAAATTTATGATGAAATATTTAAGATGTCAATTTTAAAATATTTGAGAAGGTACATCGCTTATCAGGATGCTTTTAGAGGGATTGATTTTTAAAGAATCCTAAAATATATTCTAGGCTGCATTGTTTCTTTCTTTTTTTTGAGACGGAGTCTCGCTCTGTCGCCCAGGCTGGAGAGCAGTGGTGCGATCTCAGCTCACTGCAAGCTCTGCCTCCCGGGTTCACGCCATTCTCCTGCCTCAGCCTCCCCAGTAGCTGGGACTACAGGCGCTCGCCACCGTGCCCGGCTAATTTTTTACATTTTTAGTAGAGACGGGGTTTCACCGTGTTAGCCAGGATGGTCTCAATCTCCTGACCTCGTGATCCACCTGCCTCGGCCTCCCAAAGTGCTGGAATTACAGGTGTGAGCCACTGCGCCTGGCCCATTGTTTCCTATATTCCCAGCTAATGCCTGTAATCCAAGCACTTTGGGAGGCCAAGGGAAGAGGATTGCTTGAGGTCAGGAGTTAGAGACCAACCTAGGCAACATAATGAGATCCCGTGGCTATTGGAAAAAAAAAAAAAAAACTTAGCCGAGTGCGTAGGGTGCCTATAGTCTCAGCTACTCAGGAGGCTAAAGTGAGAGGATCACTTAAGCCCAGGGGTTTGAGACTGCATTGAGCTATGATCACACCACTGCACTCCAAGCTGGGCAACAAAATGAGATCCTGTTTCTAAAAATAAATAAATAATAATAATAACATATATTTGTAGACCAATTAACAGGGCACTTTTACATACATTATCTAATTTGATCCCAAGTGCAATCTTCAATTTAGAACGAAGAGCTTTCTGCAAAGTGCACAAATTCAATTCCAACTATGTGAAGAAACATGGGTAGAACTTCCTGAATTGTTTCCAAAGATGAGTATAGTCTAAACCCGAAGAGTTATTTGGCATTATTTTCCAATTTAATAATGTCAGTATTCTTCATTCAAATATAATTTGTTCTTATGTTACAGAAGGTTTTTTAAAATATAAGAGTGGTGGGGGGTGGTTTTATTGTTATATCATCAAAAATTTAGATCTGGAAAGCTTGTTAATAAAACTATGTCAAGAAAAATCAAATCACTTGTCCAAGGTAGTGGCAGAACACAAGTTGGAAACTGGAAACTCTGATCCTCTGTTCAAAAATCAATCATTTAAGAAGGAGTTTATCTTAGCTTGTACACATGGATGGACATTTTGTCTTGTTAAAAACAAGTTTATTGAAATATAATTTACATACACTCCTTGAATTATGTAATTATATGTATCATATATTAATATATAATGTAAGTACACTCCTTTAAAGTATACAATTCAATGGTTTTTGATACATTACAGACTTTTGCAACCATAATCATAACCTAATTTTAGAACATTTCATTATCCCCCAAAGAAACCTTGGCCCCACTGTCAGTCACTCTCCATTCCCCTTTCTCCTTACCACCTCCTTCCTTCCTCAGTCCCACGATACCACTAATCTACTTTCTGTCTCTAAATTCTTCTTTTTTGGGTATTTTATATCAACGAGAACATACACTATGTGGTCTTTCTTGACTGGCTTCTTTCACTTAGCATACTGTTTCTGAGGTTCATCCCTATTGTGGCATGTAACATGTATCAATAAAAAATTCCTCTTTATTGCTAAATAACATTCAATTTAATGGCTATAGTACATTTTGTCTATTTATTCTCTAGCTGATGGACATTTACATCATTTCTACTTTTTGGCTATTATGAATAATGCTTCTTTGAACATTTGTGTACCAGTGTTTATGTGAGCATGTTTTCATTTCTCTTGGGTAGATATGAAGGAGTGGACTTGCTGGGTCATATATTTAACTCTCTGTTCACTTGTGTAACTCTATGTTTAACATTATGAGGAACCGCCAAACTGTTTTCCAGAGTGGTTGTACAGTTTTACCTTCCCGCCAGCAATATGCAGGGGTCCCAATTTCTCCACATCCTCACCAACACTTGTTATGTCTCTCTTTTATATTATAGCCAACCTAGTGGGTGTGAAGAGTGGATTGAATTAATCAAGATTCACCAAATAGTTGTGCAACTCCCCACTTCATTTCACCAAATAGATTCAAAATCAAAAACACAAACTTTATCATGAACATACAGGGTTATCTAATAAATCAACAAAAGGTTTCTAATGTCTGATTGCAACTGTACTGTGTCAGGTACTAAAGAAATTAAAAAAAAACCTTAACATTAACTCTATATTGTCCACAGTTCATCCTTTATGCATTAGATACAATACCAATTAATAAAATACGAATCCTGTTATAAACTGAATATATGTTCCCCTAAAGCTCGTATGTTAAAACCCTAAACTCTAATGTGATGGTATTTGCAGGTGGGACCTTTGGGAAAATAATTAGGTTTAGATAAGGTCATGAGAGTGGGGCCCCCATCATGAGATTAGTGTCCTTATAAGAAGAGTAAGAGTCCAGAGCTCTTTCTCTCTCTGTCATGTGAGGACACATCAAGAAGGCAGCCATCTGCAAGCCAGGAGGTGAGTCCTCACCAGAACTCAACCATGCTGGCACCCTGATCTCAGACTCCCAGCCTCCCGAACTCTGAGAAATAAACATCTGTCATTGAAGCCACCCAGTTGACGGTATTTTGTTATAGCTGCCCCAGCTAACTAATGCATAATGCACATCCTCATCTTTAAGGAATCCTCAAGGAATTTTTATTTTCTGATTAGGAAGAGACTAAATTTAATAAAACAGATAACAATTACAGAGCAGAATATGGAAAAGAGCTACAGAATTGGATACCATATGTATCAAAGTGATATAAACAAGCAGAAGGAGGTGGGATTCGTAGGAAGGACTGAGGTAACATTTATCGGGTACTTTTCTAGCTAGGAAACTGTTTGTTTTTTGGGGGGCCCATTGCTTCTTTTTAGGCTGCTAGAAAAGGGCGATGAGTGGGTGGATGGATAGAACAAAAAGGCTAAAGGAACAAACAATGCCCACATATATGGAGGCAATAGACTAAATATTAATATTTCCTGTCTCCAGGAAGTCCCTATTCATATTTAGATTCTTATTTTCACAGGATCATGTCTGGTAAATTGGACTATTAATCTGCTTTGGCAAGCCTGGTACATTCCTGGGATGTCACAAATATACCTTCCTGATATTCAGGAAGCTCTTTTCTGGTCCAGAAGTCACAGGAGAGCCTTGTGGTTCTAGGAAGTTATTTCCCTGTTCCAAGACTGCTGTTACAGAGATGCCAGCAGCCCTGCATCCCTCTCTGACCCTGTGTGGAACCACAGCAAGTCCACAAAGCCCATCTTGGTGTTTTAAGAACTGTGTCTCATACACAGCTCCTCAAGCAAGCTGTCAACTTACCTTATCTGTAGGTAGCTCACTTAATACAGATGGTGTCACCCCCAGAACAGCCACTGATACATCACATATCTGAGGGCATCTTCTTTGTTGCTTATTTCTCGCCCCTCCTTGGAAATGGGCTTGCGTTGTTCCCTTTGCCTTTTTGTTCTACCACCCACCCACAAGCATTCTCTCTTGGCAGCTTGAAAAGCCCTGGCACTCTGAATGTAACTACCAATGGGTGCTCTTCGCCAAGTGGGTTCTGACATCACGTTCTGTTGCCAACAGCCCTGCCTCACTCCAGCTGTTCTGCCTACTTCTTTCTGAGCAGTGTGACACCCACAGAGAAGAGTGGGGTAGAGCTCAGCCCAAGGGAGTGTCTCTATTTCTGCCCTGGGCTCTGCTGGAGGCTCTTAAATATTGGACATGCACAACCAAATATGTACACATGACTGTGCACTGAGCACAGGGTTTTTGCAGAGTGTGGGCTAATCAAATGATCAGTTTGTTTTGTGGCTTGGGACGGAATGAAATCTTCTTGACTGGTGTCACAACAAGACAAAATAGACATCAAAGCCTGAGGGATATGGCCACAGGGTGAAGCTACCTACTCCAGTCCACAGGGCTGCTTTTGCAGAGTTCACCTGGACATGAGCCAGATGCTTGAGCCTCCCCACTTGTACATGGTGCTAGGCAAACCTTGTATTTCTTCCCAACTTCTATCTATGAAAAAACATACAGCATCTCCATAAAATTAAGGGGGAAAAGTCCTACCACTCTAATATCTTCACTGGTTTAAATTTCATGTAATTACTTTGAGTTCTAACTGCTATGAATTTATTTTTACACAATGTTAATCAACCAGCATGTATTTCCTTCAGGGTAAAGCTCAAAGTGTTGCCATCTAAAGCCATTCCATCAACAAATATGCACTGATCACCTTCTCTGTGAAAAGCAGAGTTTTAAATTGGCTTCCCAAAGCCTGATTACCAAAACATTGACTAATCTCCTAAAGAAAAATTGAGTGCACTGAGAAGCTTGTGAAATATATTTTGGATGGCTAGATATGTTGTGAGGTTTTTTTGGATTCTGTAAAATTTTCCAATTCTGAACAAATGTCTTTATGCATCTTAAATCACTAGCCTGGCTCTATCGTACTTGGTTCTTTGCCTCACCTCAGCTGACTTTGGTGTCCTTCACATTATTGTAGATGACTGAAACACCATCTATGCTTCTCAAGGAGATTTTGAAACTATTTTAAAGAAAAGAAGGTAGTTTCATTGAAATGTTCCACATTTCATTTATATAATGTCAACTAAAGGTTCTATAGAGTAATTAATCCTGTTTAACAGTTTTCTCTGGCCAGGCGCCATGGCTCACATCTGAGTAATCCCAGCACTTTGGGAGGCCAAGGCAGGAGAATTGCTTGAGCTCAGGAGACCAACCTGGACAATATAGGAACACCTTGTCTCTACACAAAATTTTAAAAATTAGTGGGGCATGGTGATGCACCCCTGTAGTCCAAGCTACTCAGGAGGCTGAAGTGGGAGGATCACTGGAGCCCAGGAGGTCAAGGCTGCATGCAGTGAGTTACGATTGTGCCACTGCACTCCAGCCTGGGTAGAGTGAGGCCCTATCTGGAAAAAAAAAAAAATTGAAAACAATTTTCTCATAACAAAGATGTATGTTAATTTTAAATAAAATATTTTCTAATTTAAAGATTTAATGTATTTATTTGTTAGTTTCAGAGAACCTGAAGGCTCACCCTGGAAGTCTGTTATAGTCATATTGGTCTTACCTATATGCAATATATGATTAGTTAGTCTATCTTGTTAGATGTCCTAAACATGCATAGCTTCCCCACTAAAGAAGAGAAAGCATCAAACTTATCAATGCCTGACTTTATCAAGTTACCTTATTTATCTAAGCATCAGAATCCTCATCTAGTCCAGGTTGTTGGGAAAATTAAATGCATGGGAGTTGCTTTGAACAGTGCCTGGAACATGGAAGGAATGCAAAGGTGGCCATGAAGATCACTCTTGCTAGGCAGTACCACTTAGGCTTGTGGCTCCAGGTAAACGTGTTCCCATCTTCATCCTTTTCCCGCTCTTCTCCCATTCATTCGTTCATTCATTCATTCACTCGTTCAATATTTACTAAGCTCCTTCCATATTCCAGGCTCAGGCAGTGTGGATTAAAAAGTGACTACAACAGAGCTTAACGGGAGACACAGCCAGGCAAGCAGACCACTTTAATCCATGCCATAAATGCAAAGATAGAGGAAGTATCAAATCCTCAGGAGCACAGAGTGGGGGTTTAAGCGGGTCTGTGGTTTTAGGAAAGGCTTTTTGCTTTCTCTGAGATGCAAACTGAAGAATGCTTAGGAGTTGGCCAAGCATAAAATGTGGGGGAAAGTCTTTCAGGCAGGTAACCCCAACGCAAATGGCTGAAGTTAAGAGAGAACTTGGTACTTCTGAGAAATTTAAAATAATTCAAGAAAGTTTAAGATTAAATAAGAAAGTTTTAAAAGATGGGTCTGAGGAAATAGACAGGAACTAAATCAGAAAAGGCACTGTAAACCATGGTACAGGGTTCGCAATGTATCTTAAAAGCAATGGGAAGCCATGGGAGGGCTATATGTAAAGTAGCATTGTTAGATTTGTGTTTTGTTTTCTTTTTGGGATGCGGAGTCTCACTCTGTTGCCGAGGCTGGAGTGCAGTGGTGCAGTCATAGCTCACTGCAGCCTCGGACTCCGGGCTCAAGTGGTTCTCCCACCTGTCTCCCCAGTGGGTGGACTGCAGACACAAGCCACCATGCCTTGTGTTTTAGAAGCATCATACAAGATGTGGAAAATGAACCGTTCGAGGGCAACACCGGAGGCTAGAAAGTTAAGTTGGAGGCTGATAACAATAATTTAGGCAAAAGATGATAGTGGCCTGAATTATGGTAGTGACAATGAAATTGGAGAAAACATATGGGTTAAGTGTTTAGTAGGTGGCCACAACTGGACTTGGTGATTTATGAGAAGGAGTGGGTGTGGTGAGGGAGGAATCAAGAATGATACTCTGGTTTACTGGTTACTGGGGTATTGCCATTCGCTCAAGGGAACACAAGGAAGAACAAGTTTAGAAGAAAGATAGAGTTCAGTTGTGGACACAGTGAATTTGAAATGTCCCTGGAATATCTGGAGACACTGAGAGCCCAGAGAAGAGGTCTGGGCTGGTACAATAGATTTAGATGTCATCAGCAAAAACCACAGAAGTGGAAAACTAAAGCGAGTGTATAAAAGGACATTTTCTAGGACAGAATCCCATGAAACACTGGCACTTAAGAGGTGAACTGAAGAAGAGGACTCCCCAAAAGGAACTTAAAAGGAATATCCAAAGAGGTAGAAACAAACAGAAGCGTAACAAGTCACTAAAGTCAAGAGAAAAAGGTACTTTGAGAAGCTCACTAAAGTCAAGAAAAAACAACATTTCAAGAAGACAGATGATATTAAATGATACAGAAAATTAAGAGACTCAATATTTATTAGTTTTAACAAGGAGATATAAGTCTATCTAGATTCCACAAACACACACAGAGACACTTACATATACATACACATACTCACAGATTTTAAACCCTCAGATAAGAGGCTAATGTTCCCCTAAGAGACAACAAGGTCTGCTCTCTCTTGTTTTTTTCTCCTACCACCTCCATCTTTTGCAGTTTCTTTTGTGACTCATCTGTAGCCCTCAGCATACCAAAAGCAAAAAGAGAAAAGAAACAAGGGGTAGGGTACAACTCGAAAGTTCTGTGACCAAAACTGAATCCATTTCAGTAGTACCCTGATTCTGGCTGGGGTTTTTTGGTTTTGGTTTGGGGGAGGGGGAGTTGTTTGTTTTTCTTCTTGTTGTTATTGTTTTTGGTGCAATCATGGCTTACTGGAGCCTCAAACTCCTTGGCTCAAGGGATCCCCCCAACTCAGCCTCCAAAATAGGTAGGACCACAGGTGCATGTCACCACACCTGGCCTTCCTTTCTTTCCTTCCTTCCTTCCTTTCTTCCTTTCTTCCTTCCTTTCCTTCCTTTCCTTCCTTCCCTCTTTCCCTCTTTCTCTCTCTCTCCTCCTTCCCTCCCTCCCTCCCTCCCTCCCTCCCTCCCTCCCTCCCTCCCTCCCTTCCTTCCTTCCTTCCTTCCTTCCTTCCTTCCTTCCTTCCTTCCTTCCTTCCTTCCTTCCTTCCTTCCTCTCTCTCTCTCTCTCTTTTTTTGGTAGAGACAAGGTCTTGCTATGTTGTCCAGGGTGGTCTCCAATTCCTGGGCTCAGGCCATCCTCCCCTGTCAGCCTTCCACAGTGCTGAGATTACAGGCGTGAGCCACTGCATCTGGCCAATTCTAGCTGTTGAACTGAAACTTCCCAATAGAAGCAAGTTATCATTATTTTAAAAGTAAACTGCAGAGATAAAATGCTAACTTGACCACTGAAGTCATGAAGTTTAATTCTCATCTTCTAAGAATCCAATTGACTCCTAGAAATTTTAAGAAGGGAGATAATGGACTATACACTTTAACATTTCAGAAGTTTTACTACCAACTTTTGATTCAGGCGATACCATCCAGACAAAACAACAACAACAACAACAACAACAAAAGTACACATAACTCAGTTTCTTTGCTATGTTTAAATGATCACAAATTATTTATTAAAGAAAAAATGCAGTGGGAAAAGCTTGCCACAAAGAAAATGACTGACTTATTCTTAAAGTCCAAGTATAACTCTGAGAAATTCAAATATATGAAAGATATAATTGGTCAAGGGGTTAGATATATGAACATTTTTACATTTTCATTTTTTAAACTCCTTTAAAACATATGGTTTAGTTAAATAGGATTTATTTACAGGGCAGAAGAATGTCACATTATATGACTCACATCCTACCTAAATTTTCCTGTTGGAGCTTTTCCTCTGACAGATGAGTAATCTCATTTTATGTTGGATCAGACCCACAATTTGATACAGAGTTATGGCCTGAAATAGGAGCCAGTTGCTAGCTGCATAATTCAAATGCTCTTCAAGCACAATATAGTCATCTCATTGCTTTAAGAAAAAATTAACATTATATGGGAAATTTTTGATGGTCTTCATCACTAATGAAGTACACACAATTTTGATCCTGAAGAGAACCAGAAGTTCCCCTAAATTCCAAAATATGCAAAGAAGGCAAATACTGTAGTACACTAAATAGAATGAAGAGAGAGCCTGAATTCAGCAAAATCTGGTGCCAATCAGATTAAAGACCCGCACAGAGGAACAGAATCAGCATGAGATTACAGCTTCTTCATCTACCTGCCCCATGTCTCCACCCTGAACTCTTCAACCAATCAATGATCTCTTCACTTCCGCCCACTCTCAAACCTTTGAAAATACAAGCTCAAAGTCATTGAGGGGATGGATTTGAGGTTTCCTCCTGTCTCCTAGTTGGGCCAATCCAATGATTAAACCACTTTCTTTGCAAACAGAAACAAAAACAAAAAACAGTCAAGTGAAGCTGAAGAAGGAAAGAAGAAAAGAAAGAAAGAAAGAAAGAAAGAAAGAAAGAAAGAAAGAAAGAAAGGAAGAAAGAAAGAAGAAAGAAAGAAAGAAAATGAAGAGCTTTATACTGATTGCAGACAAAAATCTAAAACAGGTGATCAGATAGTCTGTAATCATTTAGAAATGTAAGAGGTGACGATTAGGCATCAGCATGGGCTCATCACAATAGAATTTTACAGATAATATAATGGTCCTATCAAAATAGGGTTATTTTTGGAAAATAGATTTGCCAAGCTGCTATTGTACACACCAAAGAACCTAAAAAGATGAAAATTTGAGTTATTTAGCCATAACAGAGTATACAAATATTCTATTGGCTATGTTATAATTTACTATGACTTTGCAAAGTCACTTGTTCAACAAATATTTAGTGAGGGCTTGCTTCGTGTCTCACATTGTGCTGAGTGCTTATCTATGAGGTAGAAATTGTTATCAAGAGGTAGCAGTGTGTGACTTAAGCACACAGACTTGGAATGAGATAGCCTCCATTCAGATCCTGACCTTGTCACTTAAATGGACATGTGAACTTGAGTAAGTAACTTAACCTCTGCCTCATTTTGCTCATCTGTAAAGTGGAGTGCAAGGGAATTGTGAAGATTAAATAAATTAATAAATGCAAACATCTTAGAACAGTGTCTGGCATGTAGTAATTGCTCTATGAGCATCAGCTGTAACAATTGCATTTTAGAGAGGTGCTATTGACAATGTTTGTGTTTCTCTCAAAATAATCCCCTGATAATCCTCAGTGTGATGGTATTAGGAGGTGGTGCATTTAGGAAGTAATTAGGTCATAGGGGTACCCTTCTAAAAAGAGACACAAGAGCGAGGCTGTCTCTCCACCGTCTGAGAATATAGCAAGAAGGTGGCCCTCCGCCATCCAGTGTCTTGATCTTGGACTTTCCAGCTTCCACAACTATGAGAAATAAATTTATGTTGCGCAAGCCACCCACTTTGTGGTATTTTATTATATAGCAGCATGAGCTGCTTAAGACAAGAGGTAAGATCATGTGTCAAGGACATCACAGTTTCCCCAGCCAAGATCTAAGCCCGAGACTGAGGCCAAAGCCCATGCCCTGAACCACATCAGAAATGACATTCAAAATGTGTGACGTTTTGGGCTTTCAAAAAAACCTTTGACATCCACTTCTTTATACTTTTACTTTAATCATGTATCCAGATATGCAAAAGACCTAACGTGTCTGGGAAGTTATTTCTGGGTCTATATGCCAAAACTTTCCTAGAGGCCAGGAAAGTTACTTAGAACATTGGGCTTGCAACTTTGAAGTTGCAACCTATTGCAGAACTTTGGGAGGTTCAAGCGATATTTTAAAATATCTCCTATTTTAAAAGGTATGTCATGGCCAGGTGCGGTGGCTCTCGCCTGTAATCCCAGTACTTTGGGAGGCCAAGGCAGGCAAATTGACCGAGGTTGGGAGTTAGACACCAGCCTGACCAACATGGAGAAACCCTGTCTCTACTAAAAATACAAAGTTAGCCGGCCATAGTGGCACATACCTATAATCCCAGCTACTCGGGAGGCTGAGGCAGGAGAATCGCTTGAACCTCCCAAAGTTCTGCAATTCCAGGCATGAGCCACTGTGCCTGGGCCATTTACTTAATTATTGACTCCACACATTTTCAGGCTTCCTCAAATGCCCCCTCATCAAAAAGGCCTCTCTCCTGATCACATCACTGCACAGTAACTTCTTGGCCACCCTCTCTCACCTGGCTTTTCTTTTCTTTGTATCACCTCTCATTACCAGGCACTGTTGATTGTTTGATTATTACTTTATTGTCTACCTGTCTCTATAATATAGGCTCCAAGTGACCTGTTCTATTTTGTTTACATTATTCCAGTGCTTAAAATAGAACCTGGCACATAGTAGGTTCGCAAAGAATACTTATACAAATGACTGAATTCTTACAAATTTTTACTTCTTACAAATCTAATTTTTATTAGTAATACTAGAAACAAAAATTAAAGGAAACTCCCATTATCAAACTTTTTTTTTTTTTTTGAGACAGGGTCTCACTCTGTCACCCAGGCTGGAGTGCAGTGGCATGATCACAGCTCACTGCAGCTTCAACCTCCCCAGGCTCAGGTGATCCTCCCAAGTAGCTGGGACTATAGGTGTGTGCCACCACACATGGCCAATTTTTGTATTTTTTTGTGGGGACAGGGTTTTGCCATGTTGTTCAAGCTGGACTTGAACTCTTGGGCTCAAGGAATCCTCTTGTCTCAGCCTCATGAGTAGCTGGGATTACAAGCGCACACCACCATACTTGGTGTTAGCAACATCAAGTTTCCCAAATGTTGGGGAAAAAAGGCAAACAGGGATTTTATTTATACTATCATTGAGATGAGAATAGTCTAGCGAATTATGAGATTTATAAGTAATGCTCACCTGAGAAGAGTTTGTGCTCAAAGTTGCAGTAGTCATCTTTTGCTTCTTAGCAGCTTAAAGCAGCACACACTAATTATCTCATGGTTTCTGTGAGTCAGGAATCCAGGCACAGATTAACAGGGCTTGCTTAAGGGTCTCTCTTAAAGCTACAATCAAGATGTCAGCAAGGGCTAAAGTCTCATGTAAAAGCTCAGCAAAGGAAGCTCAACAAGCTCACTTCTGTGACTGTTGTCAGGCTTCAATTCCCTTTGAGATAGAGATTTAGGTCGTAAATATTGACCTGGCAACTGGCTGCAGAACACCCTCAGTTCCTTGCCACGTGGGCCCCCCAACATGGAAACTTGCTTTATCAAATGCAGCAAGAGAGGGAGTCCGCTAGCGTGATCAAAGTTATATTTTCTTATAATCCAATAGCAGAAGTGCCATCCCCTTAATGTTGAGGTATTCTGTTGATTACAAGTAAGTCATTCGAGGGGAGGGGATCACATAAGGCCCTAAATATCAGGAGGTATGAATCACTGGGGACCATCTTAGGGGCCTCTTACCACTGAAATACTATCTCAAAATAACATTATATTGCTTGCTAGAGAAATGTATGCTTGAGCCAGGCACAGTAGCTCACACCTGTACTCCCAGTAACTCAGGAGGCAGAACTGAGATGATCACTTGAGTACAGGAGTTAGACTAACCTGGGCAATACAGTGAGACCCATGTCTAAAAAAAAATAAGAGAAAGAAAAGAAATGTGCCTACATGATACCACCTTCCAGCCTAGGCTGTCCATGATCACCTCACAGGACAGTCAGCACCATCTGGT
This sequence comes from Macaca fascicularis, assembly GCF_037993035.2. NCBI lineage: Eukaryota > Metazoa > Chordata > Mammalia > Primates > Cercopithecidae > Macaca > Macaca fascicularis. Next base: position 126,869,387 of record NC_088379.1, read on the forward strand.
GTTCTCCCACTTCTGCTGAAGCTACTGCCTCTGAAACAGCCTAAGCCTTCCTTGTTAGACAACTTTAGGAAGAAGCAAACAGGGTGAGAGTGAATAGATACAAAACAGAAACTTTTCCTCTTAAGTCATTTATTTGATTAAGGAGTGGATCAACGGTATGGGTGCAGCATCCCTGGGAGCTGGGCTAATGGAGAGTGGCCAACGTAGTACAAATAACATATTCTGTAAAAGCCTCTCCATCAAGAACCAGGGCCACTTTTGCACGTCCAACTCCTCCTATTGCTTGTGATAAAAGCTCAATATCAACCTCACTCTTGCCTGTACGCTAGCTTTGGAATTGTAGTCAGACTTCATATGTCTCTTTGCATTAATGAGCCCTACTTCATCATTATACTTCTAATTGTGTCAGATTAAAGCATGAGAAATTGAGTTTGGATAATCTAATAAGAGCAGCTTTATTCTCTATATGGATATCAGATGGCAAAGTAATCAAATGAGGAAAGTTAAGATCCTCACAGACAGATAGGCAATAACCTGGTTTAGTGTTAAGAGTGAAGAGAATACACTCGCCATAGAAATGAATTCCCATTTACAAGCAGCAGCACAGAGTACAGTCTCTGGAGTCAGGCTGTCTGGGTATGAATCCTGGTCCTCTGGCTTACTAGCTGTGCAAACTTGGACAAATTACTCAATCTGTCTGTACCTTGTAACATAGGCATCTGTAAAAGACAGGTAACAAATACCGTTTCACCGTAACAAATGTACCACACTGATGAGGGCTATTGATGGTGGAGGAGGTTGTGTATGTGGGGGAAAGGTATATGGAGACGTTGTGTACTTTCCACTCAATTTTTTCTTTATCTGAAATTGTTCTTAAAATTGTCTATGAGTTTATAAAATCATGATGTTAAAATATGCCTCAAGATTAGATTGTCACTGAAAGCGCTCCTTCCACAAAATAAGTGAACACCAAGTTAGCAAACACTGTACGGAAGTACCTCGTGTTGAACTTTGCTGGCACCAATCACAATGCCTAGCACATAGCAGAAATTCCACCTAACTCAGGAAATCTGTAAGCACGCAGTTAGCACTGCCCTGTGGGAACAGGGGAGTGAGGACATCTCCCAGCACATTTTGCACAAAACAGACAGGGAATCCTAGAGCTAGATAAGATTGGGTATATCTCTCTCTCCGAGAAATTTAGATCAAGGCTTCTCCAACTTTAATGTGTATAAGAATTACCTGGAGGGGGCTGGGAGCAGTGGCTCATGCCTGTCATCCCAACACTTTGGGAGGCCAAGGCAGGCGGATCATTTCAAGTCAGGAGAACAGTCTGGCCAACATGGCAAAACTCCATTTCTACCAAAAATACAATAAATTAGCTGGGCTTGGTGGCACACGCCTGTAGTCCCAGCTACTCGGGAGGCTGAGGCAGGAGAATCGCTTGAACCAAGAGGTGGAGGTTGCAGCGAGCTGAGATCCCGCCACTGCACTCCAGCCTGGGTGACAGAGTGAGACTCCATCTCAAAAAAAAAGAAAAAGAAAAAGAAAAAGAATCACCTGGAGGTATTGCTGGAGTGGGCTGTAAACTAGTTTCTGATTCAAATCGTTTGGGACAGGACCTGGGAATTTGCATTTTTAAGTGGCTCTCTGGTGATGCTGATGCTGCCGGGCAGTGGATCACATTTAAAAGTTGCAAGAGTTTGGATAAAGCTGAATTCTGTTCAGTAGACCCTCTGGGAAGAGTTTGGGATCAGTAATCTGTCCGAAAGAGACTGAAGAACTCAGAAGGCTGCATTTGCTTGGTAATCACACCGTGTTTACTTAGAATGAGAGTTTATTTGGATGGATCGAGGGTGACAGAGGTTATGAGAGAGGAACTAAACAGGCTAGCAAGCTATGTTTTATTTTTCTCTCAAAGAGTTTTAACAATATTTGAATCATTTTGGCAGGGCGTGTGTTGAAGGCCAAAAGAATGAGGGCCGTGATGAACTCAGTATACCACTGGAGGCTATATGAGTAAACAGCAAACTGTTTCTCATGAAAGCAGGATGTTGGCAAACTGACAAATTGCGTCTGCCTCCCAGAAGGAACGCTGAGGGGAGGCATGACCCAGGCACAGGTGTTTCTTGTGATTAGGCACATTTGAAGCCTGTCAGCAATAACGTGAACCTGTGATCAATCAAGCAGCTGACCCACTTTTACCTCCTTCTCCCTGCTCTTTCTACCCAATAAATACAAAGGGCTGTTGCCTTTGCTCACTAGAAGCAGGGAACCTTCTTCTTCTTCCCCTGGTTCCTTCCTTTAAAACAGTTTCTTTGAAGTTTTCATTGCTGCGTTCGTCATCCTTTGTTCAGTCTCGTAATTACTGTCTCAAACAGTCACAGTAGTAAGTCTTATAATTACAGTCTCAAGTAGTAACAGTAGTAACTGTCGTAGTGACGGTCGCAAGTAGTAACCATGACAGTCAGCCACAGGCATGTGTTACATGGGTCACCACAGTCTTCCCTACTTTCTATGGTCCTATATCTGACCAGCTTCACTCATTTGTAATTGGCCTGGACCCTGAAATCATTTGGCTTTGCAAGCCCTCGCTCTTCTCTTTCTCTCCTTCCTCCTGTACTAGAAAATATTTCAGAGCCCATACAGCTTTAAAATTAAGAGATGTTATCTACAGACTTTCCCTTTTGTGTCAGAGAACAAGTTCCTACTAGCACAGAAAAGGGCCATAGTTACACAGTATTTTCAACGACATACCCTTATGCTGCAATGAGGATTTCTCAGGTAAAAATGTCTTTATAAATAATCCCCCAAACATAATTTATGTTGAACACAAGCACTCTTTTAAAAGAAAAATTCACAAATAAAACTGGAGATCAAAATTAATACATAAAGGAATAAACAGGGTGCATTATAATAGTTTATGGTTGCCAGATTTATTTTTAAAAAAATATGTCGTTACATTTGAATTTCAGATAAACAACAAATAACTTTTTACTATAAGTATGTCCTGGGCAATATTCGGAACAAATTAAGCACACTTATATTAAAAAAAGTATTCATCGTTTATCCGAAATTCAATTTTAGCTAAGCATCTTGTATTCTATCTGGCAATCTATATAAGTTTTCTATTTATCGACTGAATATTTGTGTCTCTGCAAAATTCGTATGTTGAAATCCTAACTCCCGATGTAATAGTATTGGGTGGGGCTTTTGGGAGGTGATTAGGTTGTGGGAGCAGAGCCCTCATGAATGGGAATCTGAGGCTCCTTATTAACAAGACCTCAGAGAACTCTCTTTCCCTCCCACCATGTAAGGACACAGTAAGAAGATGGTTGTCTGTGAACCAGGAGGTTGGTCCTCACCAGATACTAAATCTGCTTGTGCATTGGTCTTGCACTTCCCAGCTTCTAGGACTGTGAGAATAAATTTCTGTTGTCTATGAACCACTCAGTCTATGGTATTTTGTTACAGCAGTCCAGACCAAGGCAAACTTACTGCAAACTTACTGGCTCTGAACAACATAAATTTATTATCTTATAGTTCTAGAGGTCAGAAGTCTAAAATGTGTCTATAAGGTGACTTTTTTTGGAGGCTATAGGAGAAAATGCATTTCCTTGCCTTTTCCAGCTTCTAAGGACCCCCTACATCCCTTGACTTGTAGCCTCCACCTTCAAAGCTAGCAGCATAGCATCTTCTCTCTTCTTTCTTTTTTCTTTTTCTTTTTTTTTTAATTGAGATGGAGTCTTGATCTGTGGCCCAGGCTGGAGTGCAGTGGCATGATCTCGGCTCACTGTAATCTCTGTCTCCCAGTTCAAGTAATTCTCCTGCCTCAGCCTCCCAAGTAGCTGGTATTACAGGTGTTCACCACTATACCCAGCTAATTTTTGTATTTTTAGTAGAGATGGGTTTTCACCATGTTGGCCAGGCTGGTCTCGAACTCCTGATCTCAGGTGATCTGCACATTTCAGCCTCCCAAAGTGCTGGGATTACAGGTGTGAGCCACCACAACTGGCCATCATCTCTCTTCCGACCTCTCCTTCTGTCATCCTCACTTCTCTCTCTTTCCTGCCTCCTTCTTGGGCTCACCCAGCTAATCCAGGAAAACCCCCCTATTTCAAAATCCATAATTTAATCATTGCTGCAAAAAAACTTCTGCCACATAAGGCAACATATTCACAGTTTCCAGAGATTGGAACATGGACATCTTTAAAAGAGGCCATTGTTTTGCCTACTATACAACCCTATAATAGTTATTTACATGACAATTAGTTTAATTCACTAAAGCAAAGTCTACTTATTTTATTTGTAGAAGACTAATTGACAAATAACTTTTCTAGATTGTATTTATTGCTTAGACATTAAACAGTACAATTTCCTACAGATTTCTATCAATGAGCATGAATCTTCTTTTCATAGATGAGAACAGATCCAAGGGCATCAGTGATGTGTCCAAGATAGAGCCATATGCATAGTCTGAGTAAAGTGAAATGAAAATGTCCCTTCCTTGACTTATCCTCTAATTTGTTGTATTTTTGATAAGCCAAAAACGGATAATTTTTTATTCCTCTAAATACGTTGGAAAAGCTTAATAATAATAATATGAGAGATCACATATAGCTTCCTGGACATAACAAATGATACGATCAGAGTCAAATGAAGAGCTCTTTTCAATATCCAAGGAAGCCAGAGATGGACTGGATAGTCTAATGGACTTAAAAATCTGTAATTCCAATAAAACATATGCGAGGGAAATTTGCACTACATTTGACATATTAGTGTTCGGCTGTCAATACATAAAATCTTTTCAACATATTAACTGATAAGTGGTTTCCAGTTTGAATCTTGAAAAACAACAAAACAAATGTCTTTGTTAAATGTAGTTGAAAGTCAAAATTCCCTTAAATAAAAAAAATAGCTAAGTGTGGCAGAACAATAAAAAGAAAACAACACTTTTGTACTTTTTTCTGACAATAAAAGCTATTCACATGCCTTACAGAGGATTTGGAAAGTTCATAAAGAAAAAATATCAAAATGAAAAAAAAAAAACTTTTCCCAGACTCCTACCACTCAGAGATAACCATTCTTAATATTTCATCTTATTCCCTTCCAGGATAATTTTTGGGTACACCAAATTCTACACAGACAAATTGTACAGCAGACATATGGTACATAAAATGAGAAACTTTCATTTGTTCACTCATCCACCCAGTTTTTTCCTTTTTTTTTTTTTTTTTGAGATGGAGTCTCACTCTGTCACCCAGGTTGCAGTGCAGTGGCACAATCTCGACTCACTGCAACCTCTGGCTCCCAGGTTCAAGTGATTCTCTAGCCTCAGCCTCCTGAGTAGCTGGGATTACAGGTGTGTGCCACCGTGCCCGGCTAATTTTTGTATTTTTAGTAGAGACAGGGTTTCACCATGTTGGTCAGGCTGGTCTCAAACTCCTGAACTCATATGATCTGCCTGCCTTGGCCTCCCAAAGTACTGAGATTATAGGCATGAGCCACGGTGCCCAGGCCTTTTTTTTTTTTTTTTTGAGATGGATTCTTGCTCTATTGTTCAGGATGGAGTGCAGTAGTGTAATCTCAGTTCACTGCAACCTCCACCTTTTGGGTTCAAGTGATTCTCCAGCCTCAGCCTCCTGAGTAGCTGGGATAGGTGTGTGCCACCATGCCCAGCTAATTTTTGTAATTTTAGTGGAGACGGGGGTTTCACCATGTTGGCCAGGCTGGTCTCAAATTCCTGACCTCAAGTGATCTGGCCGCTTTGGCCTCCCAGCGTGCTAAGATTACAGGCGTGAGGCACCGCACCTGGCCTCCACCCATTAATTCTTTCACCAGATATGCTATAATAGGCCATTCATCCTTTTATTCACAAGGTACACTACCAGTCTCAGTGGGTGCTACAAAGGTTGAGAAGACATGGACTTTATATTCTAGTAGAAATGTATTAGAATTCCTTTGGACACACTTTTACAAAGACCAACTCAAATGTATTGGCTCACTAGAATCGCATGGGGTCAGGAAAGTGCATTTCTCCAAGAAATAAAAGGATGCTGGTCAGACAAAGCAACTGATGTTCAATAAAGAGAATGCATACTCAAATAGTTTGTTGAGAACTAGGTTATTTTTAGACAGATCATCCAGATTAACATGCTGATTCAAATTGATTCTTCTTTTAAGAACAGAAAGTAAGGCCAGGTGTGGTGGCTCACGCCTCTAATCCCTGCACTTTGGGAGGCCAAGGTGGGCAAATCACCTGAAGTCAGGAGTTTGAAACCAGCCTGACCAACACGGTGAAACCCCGTCTCTACTAAAAATACAAAAATTAGCCAGGTGTGGTGGCGCATGCCTACAGTCCCAGCTACCCGGGAGGCTGAGGCAGAAGAATTTCTTTAACCTGGGAGGTGGAGGTTGCAGTGAGCCAAGATCATGCCGCTGCACTCCAGCCTGGGTGACAGAGTGAGACTCTGTCTGGGAAAAAAAAAAAAAAAAATAGAATGTATCACATTATCTGAACTTCTTCTTAATCTTCCAAACCTATTTTTCCCTGAAATCATGAAACAAATTTTCCTTTGGCATTCAAAAATTTCTTATAAACACAAGGTTGTAAAGTAGATATATTTTATGATGGTATGTAGTAGTAAGTGGAGATGGGTCATACACGTTTGGATTAACTCAAAAATAAAAGGACAAAAGCAGGAGTGTTAAAATTAGAATATAAAAGTGAAAGTAGAAAAGAACAGTGGAAATCCAACAAAAGCGAAGGAAAGCAAAGTAATCAAGCAGCAATCTCAGAAAAGCAATCTGTCATACTGAGTTTGGGCAGTTGCATGGGAAGCCTTTGCCAAGCCAACAAGGAAGGAGGAAACTAACATTTGAATAGCTATCATGTCCAAAATGTTTCATTAGATACTTTCATTCAGACCACTTAACACAGAGTAATTGTTACTTCCAATCTGAAGATACAGAACTCCCAAATAAGAAAGATTATTTAGCTCACTCCAAGTCCATTTGAGCTGAAGTTTATCTGAAGCCAAAGTCCATTCTCTTTCCATTACCAAGCTGCCTTGCAGGAAGTAACACGCTATTTCAACAAAGGCCTATTTCATTGCTGAAGGGAAAAATTACCAAATGGCCACTGAAAGAACCCAAGGATTTAAATGAAGAACTTATCTACCAGCAGTTCTGGTGTGAAACTGTATAATAAAAATGAACTTATGTTGTTAAAGAACTTAAGTGGTTAGTACCCTGTAATCCCCTTGCCGATTTTGAAAATTAATCATTTCTGTCCACTTTCCTCCTTCTTCACAATTTCTGTCTCCAGACCATGTGGAGCTCATCCCATTTCAGTTTTTGCATATGTTACTCTTTCTGCTTGAAACACTTTTCCTCTCCAGATGGCATCAAGGGTGCTCCTGCTCAACACCAAAGATTTACTTTACTTAAATGTCAGCTCTACAAAGTCACCTGTTCCTGCAACTACCCCTATTAAGATAGCATTCCTATTCTCAGAGAGCACTTACCATTGTGTGAAATTGTTCTATTTGTTTAGGGTTTTTTTGTCTTTCCAAAAAGAATGTAAATTCCTTGAGAGAAAGGATCTTGTCTACCCTGTTTCTCCAGCACTTAAATTATTCTTGGACAGAGTAGGCCCTCTTCAAGTATTTATTGAGTACATGGATTGCAAGTGGTACAAAGTGAGACTAAAATGTATCACTGGTAGAAATAACGTGTGAGAAGCTACCAAAGAAGCCAGAGACTGCGTAGGAGTTACAGTGCCTACCACCTCTAAAGCAAAAGGAAACAAAATAATAATATGCAAACACTTAAATAGTGCTTACTCCATGCCAGGCACCGTTCTAAACATTTTATGTATCTATTCACTCATTTTATTCCTCATAATAAATAGGTTTCTCACTCCCCGCCGCCCTCTTTTTTTTTTTTTTGCAGGTGAGTAATGTGAAGCACACAGGTTAATTTGCCCAGGGTTATAGTAGTTAACGACAGACTTAAAATTTGAACCCTGGCAGTGAACACTTTTTAAAAGTACTATTTGATACTGCCTCTCCAAAAAAGCTGATTGGTTGGCAGCATGGCCCAGCTAAGGTTTCTCTGTGACCATAAAAATAAGTCTATCGACTTAAAATAACTGGAGAGGGGATGAGAAATAAACGGTACATTTAGTTTCAGCCCACAGAAGTAGTAACATCATTGGTTATTACGTGCGAAAGTTCTCCATTCTCATCAACTTCTCAGATCCCACAAAATTTCACCTTTGGCCACAAAAACATCCCATTTCACCATCTTAACTTTCTCCCGCAACCCTTATGCCGCCTCATTCCAGTGTTTGTTCATTTAATATGCTCCAAATCCTGCATCTGCGGCTTTCTAGGGGCCAATGTCAACTCATCTGTGAAATTGCAGTAGTATCTCTCTAGTCTCCACCCCGCAAGAGGACTGAGCGAACGGTGAAGTGTGAGAGCGGTCTACTGATATTAATTTCTACCACTCTGATGGTTATTTTGAGTATCCTTTTCTCCTCCGCATTTTATGAGAAAAGAAACGCAATTTCACGTTCAGAAACGCCCTCCCTAAGCCGCACTGGCTTCTTGCTGACCGCTGGCCCGCCCCAATCACGCTTTGAGTCTGCGCAGTAGCGACTGCCCAAGCCCTTGCCTATTTCCTGCCGCCGCGTTTTGATGACGAAATTTTCCTGCGCCTCGGGACCGGCAGCGGCGCGTAAGGAAAAGTCAGTTTCCGTTTTTCCCGCGGATTCTGGTGCCTGTGGGGCCGGTGACCCAATACCATGAAGGAAACGCCACTCTCAAACTGCGAACGCCGCTTCCTACTCCGTGCCATCGAAGAAAAGAAGGTATGGTTTGGTCCCCGCAGAACTGCGCGCTGCATGGGCGCCCGGGTCTCAAGGTGTGGACTCATACCTGGCCCGCCTGGGCCGGGGGAGCCATTAGGGGAACGACCGGCACGTTCACCCCATTCCCCAGGCTTTATTTTTTTTCGACAGGTTCTTTTCAAGTCTCTAGTCACCCCAGCAGTTGTCCGTGCTGTAGTTTCCACTTTCTTGTATGGGCGGGGTGGTTAGGATTCCACTTTCCCCCAAGTGCTTAGCCCAGGGCCAGACAAAAAGTAGTTGCTTAAGACATACTTGTTGAAGGAATAAATGAATGAATGAATTTGTGCTTAACAGCGGCTGGATGGCAGACAAACCTATGATTATAGGAACATCAGGATCTCATTTGGAACAGATTACGGATGCTGCATTGTGGAACTTGGCAAAACAAGGTAACAGGATTTAAATGAGATAACACATTGAAAAGGGAGAAGTTTGAAAAAAGACCTTATTGACTCGGTTGTTTATAAAGCAGCTAAGAAGTCTGCACAGTATTCTTTGTTTAGCTGACAAAAATAAGTATTTTTTATGCAAGATTTTTTGATTTTGTGGTCACACTTGAACTTTTTAATCATAAACGTATTTTCTGTCACCTATCACATAGTTCTGACTTCTGTAAATCGTGTAGACAACCAGTAGTGCTCATATCGAATTTGTTTCTCACACTAATACAGAGATCTTGAGCATCTTGTCATTAAGTGTACATCCTGATTTCCTGTTTTTCGAGTGACATGAAAGTTAGGTTTTCAAATATTCATTTGAAAGTTGTAAGGCTATTTGGTCAGTTAATGGTGGTGAACTGTGGCATGTGAAAACACTTAAATCTCAAGTTTTCATGCCATCTTGTATCAATAAATACTTGCTTTAGAAGTAAAGGTCATTGATTTTTTAGAACAATCTGTGGAATAGTAAACATTGTAATAAGAAGAGAGATGTTTTTTCTGTCGTGTTTTTAGTTGCACCAATTTATGTTTTATTTCTGTGTATATTATACTTTACATATATTTTTTACTTTCTATGATTTATCTGGCTTACTATGATATTACTCACATTAAGATTGAAACTTGTGATCTGTTTCAGATTTTTTTTTTTTTTGGAAGGAGAGTCTATTTAGTTAATACTTTGTACTTTATCTTTGCAGAGTTCTTGGACAGGTTTCCTGTGAACTTGTGTCTCCAAAACTCAATAGGGCAACAGAAGGTATTCTTTTTTTTAACCTTGAACTCTCTCAGATGGCTGCTCCAGCTTTCGAACCTGGCAGGTATTTAAATCTTTTTCTTAAGCTGCTTTAGTCATAGGAGAACCTAACAGCAATGAGCTTTTGTTTTAATACCTGGTGTTATATTTCATGACAGTAGTCCATTCCTATTTTCTTATTATAGGCAGTCAGATCTCTTGGTGAAGTTGAATCGACTCTTGGAAAGATGTCTAAGAAATTCGAAGTGTATAGACACTGAATCTCTCTGTGTTGTTGCTGGTGAAAAGGTGGGGAATATGCCCATAATTCTTAATCTTAGGATGAATACTGTTGATTCATGGATCCCGGTGTCTGAGCTTTTATTCTCAGAACTTTAGTCAACTCAAGTTTTGTACTGATTCACTTCACTTCAGATGTTCTTGAGTGATACCCTTAGAACTTTGTGCCACCTCTATCTCTCTGAAGGGATAAAAAGCATTATTCTAAAAGGGTGAAAATAGCAACTTAGATTTTTGTGTAAAAATATTTTATTCAAAGAATTTGTGGCTTTTTCATATAATCTCATTTTCTTATCTGCATGTGTTCATAGAAGCAGGTAGTTTTCCTTTTTCATGCAGAACTCAAGAACAGAAGAAATCCTTCATTTGGATAGGTTTATCGAGTTACACAGGGCCACACCATGTCAGTGGCAGGGATAATTTTGAAAATCTTAGTCCCAATAAATTGTGCTGCATTAGGATATTAGAATTTTATTCTTTTTTTTTTTTTTTTTGAGACAGAGTCTCACTCTGTTGCCCAGACTGGAGTGCAGTGGTATAATCTCAGCTCACTGCATCCTCTGCCTCCCCTGTTCAAGCAATTCTCCCACTCAGCTTTCTGAGCAGCTGGAACTACAGGCGTCTGCCACCACACCCGGCTAATTTTTGTATTTTTAGTAGAGACAGAGTTTCACCATCAGACTGGTCTTGAACTCCAGACCTCAAGTGATCCACCCACCTTGGCCTCCCAAAGTGCTGGGATTATAGGCGTGAGCTACTGTGCCTGGCCAGAATTTGATTCTTGATTAGGGTATTTTGACAAGCATTTTTATTCCAGAGAAGTCATTTAGCTTTCCATATTCCATACCTAAGTATAATACTTCCTATTTGCATTACTTGTAAAGTTACTAAAAATATCACAAAACCTAAAAGGTTAACGTTTTTTAATTTTTGAAAATATTCATTATTTTCTGTTAGGGACAGTGACACTTTCATCCAGGCAGGAGTGCAGTGGTGTTATTATAGCTCACTGTAACCTTAAACTCCTGGGCTCAAGGGATCCTCTCTCCTTAGCCTCCCGAATAGCTAGGACTACAGGCGCATGCCACTCCACCCAGCTAACTAAAAAACTTTTTTTTTTTCGTAGAGATAGGGTCTTGCTGTGTTGCCCAGGCTGGTCTCGAACTCCTAGGCTCAAGCAATTCTCCCATCTTCGCCTCCCAAAGTGCTGGGATTACAGGTGAATGCCACTGTGCCTGACCTAGAGTTTGTGGTTTTTAACAGACATGATAAAAATGTAATTAGATTTGAGGTTAGGAAAATCTTAGTATTAAACATTAGAGTAGTTCTGTCTATTTAAAGTATGTGTTCTATGATTAAACGACTCACATAGTATTTCAGATGTTTGGCTTAAATTTTCTAAAATACATTTTTTGTTAACAAACTAGAAGGAGTAACTGCATCTTTTAACAGCAAGAAAAATTACTTTGTGCACAATGTTACTTTTCTTGATAAATAGCCACTGGTTGTAATCAGGATTTATTTTATTTTAAATTCACTATCAGGTTTGGCAAATACGTGTAGACCTACATTTATTAAATCATGATGGAAATATTATTGATGCTGCCAGCATTGCTGCAATTGTGGCTTTATGTCACTTCCGAAGACCTGATGTCTCTGTCCAAGGAGATGAAGTAACACTGGTAAGCTCTTATGTGAACCAGGATCCTTGATACGAATGAATGAGGAGGGTCCTAAATGTGCAGGAAACTTGTTTTTAGTGAAGTTATGTTGTAGATGGCAATTGGGTAGGTTCTAAAAATTTGTTCATAAGACTAAAACTGCATATGGTCAAAATTGCCCTTGAAATCTCTTAACAGTTCCTCTATTGAAACATTTGTCAGTAAGAACATACCGTAGCATGGTTTTCCAGAATAGAATTAGATGACTATTTTGGATTGAGCATTAGATGAAGTGTTTGACTTATGTTTAAGGGCCATATGTGTGAAAAATAAATGAATCTCAGCACAGTGAGATGCTTACCCTGCAAGAGGTATGCAATAGCTGAAAAGCACTGAGGAATCAGCAGATTCATATTTGTCTCCAGGATGTTTGTTCATTAGGCAAAGAGCTGATGAAAGTCCATCAGAAATACCCGGAGGGCTTGTTAAAACATATTGCTAGACTCTACTCCCAAAGTGAAACAGGGCTACGACTTAAGAATTTGTACTTTTAACTTTGAGTTCTTAGGTAATACTGATGTTGCTGGTCCAGGGAGCACATTTTGAAAACCATTGACCTACATTTTCTTTATCTTTTGTTCTGAGTATGTCAGTTTTAATTTATATAAATTACATGCTAGAATAATGAAAGTGCACCGTAGTTGTAGTTTGAATCCTGAAGTTGCAAAAGGACACATCAGATGCCCAGATTTTCTAAACAATGATTCATAATTTTGCTTTTGGGCAGTAGACTGGAGCAGAACCGTTAAAAAGTGAGAAGTAGGGACAAAGGTTTATTAACAGTAGAGGTAATATTCTTTTAGAGGAGGGAGTTTATATAAGGAAGTGAAAAAAAGTAGAAAGCGATTACTACACTTGAAAGATCAATTAAAGAATACTGTGGTGTTCTTGCTAGTGGGAATGTAAAATGGTACAGCCATGTTGGAAAAGTTTGGCAGCTTTCTTAAGTTTTAAGTGTAGACAACATTCTATATTCAGAAAAATAACATTAGAAGGAAATACTTTTTTTTTTTTTTTTTTTTTTGAGACAGGGTCTCACTCTGTTGTCCAGGCTGGGGTGCAGTGGCATGATCTCGGCTCACTGTACCCTCTGCCTCTTGAACTTAAGCAATCCTCCCTCCTCAGTCTCTTGAGTAGCGGGGACTACAGGTGTGTGCCACCCGCTTGACTAATTTTTGTGTTTTTTGTAGAGATATGGTTTCACCAAATTGCCCAGGCTGGTCTTGAACTCCTGGGCTCAAGTGATTCTCCCACCTCGGCCTCCCAAAGTGTTGGGATTACAGGCATGAGCCACCATGGCCAGCTGAAAATACTCCTCTCTTATATGTACATCTTTCAGCAGATTTAACCTTGTAATTTTTTTTTTTTTTTTTTTTTTGAGACAAGAGTTTCACTCTTGTTGCCCGGGCTGGAGTACAATGATGTGATCTCAACCCACTGCAACATCTGCCTCCCGGGTTCAAGCGATTTTCCTGCCTCAGCCTCCCAAGTAGCTGGAACTATAGGCATGCACAACCACGCCTGGCTAATTTTGTATTTTTAGTAGAGACAGGGTTTCTCCGTGTTGGTCAGGCTGGTCTCGAAGTCCCCACCTCGCCTGCATCGGCCTTCCGAAGTGCTGGGATTACAGATGTGAGCCACCGCCCCCGGCCGACTTTATAATATTAAGACAAATTGCAATGGCTTAAAATTGGAAAAAAAAAAAATTCTAGCAATTCCATGCCTAAGAATCTACAGGAGGAATAAGAGCTTATTGTGTTCAGAGACTTGAATGCAAATATTCATAGCATCATGTATTAGCCAGAAACTGGAAACAGTTCGAATGTCCAGCTGGTGAGTAGATAAATAAAATGTCATATATACAAATAATGAAATACTGTTCAGTAATGAAAAGAACTGAGCTACTGACAAATGCTGCAAGGTGCATGAAGCATGCTGAGTTGAAAGAAGCCAGGCGCAAAACATTACAATTTTTTTTTTCCATTTATATAGAATGCTCAGAAAGTCAGATTTACAGAGACAGAAATAAGATAGATCAGTGGTTCCTTGGGGCTAGGGTGGGAGTACACCAGACTCCTATGGACTACAGACAGATTCAAAGGAATTTTAGGGAGTAATGGAAATGTTAAAAAACTAGATTGTGGTGATGAGTCCATAAATATATCCATAACTACACATTTACTAAAAATTGAATCATATACTTAAAATGAGTGGGTTTTGGCTGGGCGCGGTGGCTCACACCTGTAATGCCAGCACTATGAGTGGCCGAGGCAGGTGGATCACCTGAGGTCAGGAGTTTAAGACCAGCCTGACCAATGTGGATAAACCCCGTCTCTACTAAAAATACAAAATTAGCCTGGCATGGTGGCACATGCCTGTAATCCCAGCTACTCGGGAGGCTGAGACACGAGAATCGCTTGAACCCGGGAGGGGCAGGTTGCGGTGAGCTGAGATTGTACCACTGCACTCCAGCCTGGGCAACAAACTTCGTCTCAAAAAAAAAGTGGATTTTATGGGATGTAAATTATATGTATGTCAGTAAATTTTTGAAAAAGGTTTTTGAAGAAGTTGTACAGTTTGAGGAACATGAGTGGCAAAATCAAACAGGCAATTATTAATATAAAAGAAGTTATTGGGTAGTCAAAGGAATAAAGGAACTTCATTTTTATTTTAGTATTTGATGTGCAAGATGATTTTTTTGTATGTTCGTAACTTAGTGACTATAATTATTAAACATTTTCTTTTGAAACAGTATACACCTGAAGAGCGTGATCCTGTACCATTAAGTATCCACCACATGCCCATTTGTGTCAGTTTTGCCTTTTTCCAGCAAGGGTAAGCCTCGCCTTGTTATGGGCCAAAATTACAAATGCAGCTAGGAATTTTATTGTTCTACTCAAGTATGTCATGTTAATATTAAATACTTCGCTTAATATTAAAACACCTTATAGTTCCTTTCTTTCTTTGTAAGGGCATTAGTTGGCAAAGAGCTTTCTCAATAGAAGTAACAAAACTCTTATACTATGATGAAGATACTTCTCAACGTTTTTCTTTTCATGGCATACTTATAAACTTAGGAGTTTACTATGGCATGGTAGTGTTTTATGTTTCCTAAGGATGTACAGGGGTTAAGAGAATTATATGCTAGGCTCTAATTTGGGAAAGTGGGATGACAATTACTGTGGGTTATTGGAAGACAGGGGACTTTGGAGCATATTAGATGGAGTAGTTCTAGGAGTCAGTTACAAGAGGGGATGGTTCACAAACTGGAGGAAAAAAATCTAATGTTCTTCAGTTTTCCAGTGTTTACTTAACTGCTAAATCCTTCTGTGGCTGAAAACTTGGAGTTTTTCAGGTCCATTTAATGGTACTTTCAAATGAAAACTTGAGCCTTAAATTCCTTTAGAAACAAGGGAAGATAAAAATATTTCACACAGTGTTGTGTACAAGGACTAGAGAAAAACTTTCAAGTTTTAGTGATTGTAAGTGTAGAGTTTCATCAGAGGAAAATGGGCTAGCATTGTCCAGTAGAAATAAAATGTGAACCATATATATAATTTTCTTATTTTCCTTTTTTTTTTTTTTTTGTTTTTTTTTTTTTTGAGATGAGATCTGGCTTTGTTGCCCAAGCTGGAGTATAGCAGTGCGATTTTTGCTCACTACAACCTCTGCTTTCTGGGCTCAAGCAATTCTTCAGCCTCAGCCTTCTGAGTAGTTGAGACTACGGGCATGCACCACCATGCCTAGCTAATTTTTGTGTTTTTTGTGAAAAAGAGGTTTTGCCATATTGCCCAGACTGGTCTGGAACTCCTGAGCTCAAAAGTGATCTGACTACCTCAGCCTCCCAAAATGCTGGATTACAGGGATGAGCCACCATGCCTGGCTGTTTCTTTTTCTTTTTTTTTTTTCTTTTTTTTAAGACAAGGTCTCCCTCTGTCACCCAGGCTTGAGTGCAGTGGCGAGATCGTGGCTTATTGCAGCCTCAACCTCTCAGGCTCAAGTGATTCTCCTGCCTCAGACTCCTGAGTAGCTGGGACCACAGGTGCACACCATGCCCAGCTTATTTATTTTTTGTAGAGATGGGATTTCACTGTGTTGCCCAGGATGGTCTGAAGCTCCTGGGCTCAAGTGATCTGCCCATGTCCACTTCCCGAAGTGCTGGGATTATAGGCTTGAGCCACCATGTGCCGTCTTTGTTACTTTTTAATTTTTTCTTTTATTTTTTTGCGACAGGGTCTCACTGTCACCCAGGCTGGAGTGCAGTGGTGTGATCATAGCTCACTGCAGCCTCCCAACTTCTGAACTCAAGTGATCCTCCCACCTCAGCCTTCCAAGTAGCTGGGACTATAGGTGTGTGGCATACCCAGCTAATTAAAAAATAATTTTTTTTTTGTAGAAACAGGGTCTCACCTTGTTGCCCAGGCTGGTCCCAAACTCATGAGCTCAAGTGATCCTGCAGTCTTGACCTCCCAAAGTGCTGGGCTTACAAGCATGAGCCATCATGCCTGGCCTCATATGTGTAATTCAAAATTTTTAATGTGACTACTTATATTTTAAGTACTTATATTTTTAGTAGTCACATTAAAAAGGTAAAATTAATTTTTATATATTTTAATGAATATATTTTCATTTTAATGAAATAAAATGAAATAATCAGTATTTTAGTAATTAGTCATGAGATAGTCTACATTCTTTTATTTCCACTAAGTCTACATTCTTTTATTTCCACTAAGTCTCTGAAATCCAATATTTTACATACTCTGATTACATTTCAAGGACTCAGTAACCACAGGTGACTATTGATGAGTGTACCGGACAGTGCAGAAATAGACAGTATTTTTTTTCATGAGCCATTAGCAGAACACAGTAGAACTTTGGAGTATAGGACATTAGGGCAACTTTAGGGTTAGCCAAATTAATATTATCTAAGTTTTTATTAATGAGCCAAAAGTCATTTAATCAAAGAGATAGCATTATGTTTAGATGATCATTTAAGTAAATCCAATCTGAATTTAATGTGATTTCATTGTAATAACTAGAGATATCCACTTAGCATTCATTTGTGTTCATAAACACAGTAATTTTCTTGTCTCTTTCCCCATTTTAGTGACCCAAATCCATAGGCTCAGACCTTTATTCTTTGTTGACTTTATTGATGTCATCTTTTAAAAATTCATTACCCAAGAAATGGTAAGCATTCGGTCTCAGATTTGTTCAGGTCCATTTAACATTCGTTTCAGAACATATTTATTGGTGGATCCCAATGAACGAGAAGAACGTGTGATGGATGGCTTGCTGGTGATTGCCATGAACAAACATCGAGAGATTTGTACTATCCAGTCCAGTGGTGGGATAATGCTACTAAAAGATCAAGTTAGTGCTTTGATTAATGTCCCATTAAGAATAGGTTGCTTCTCTTTAGATGCTTTTTTTTGTCTTTTAACAAAAATCCAATGGGGATACTTCCAGTGACTGATTCTAGGATGTGTTAGAATGTGGTTTCAGTATTGTCACTATTAAATACATTCTGTTGACTGGTGGCTATGAGGTATCCTCCTCCTTCCTACCTTGGTGCTCCCATGTCTGGCCTGCTAGAGTCTGACCCTTCCGTCTAGAAGCAGGGTCTAGTGAAGAAAAAGATTTATATCCCTATTTAAAAAAAAGTGGCCGGGCATGGTGGCTCACGCCTGTAATCCCAGGACTTTGGGAGGCCGTGGCTGGTGGATCACTTGAGGTCAGGAGTTCAAGACCAGCCTGGCCAACATGGTGAAACCCATCTCTACTAAATTAGCTGGGCGTGGTGGCTGGCACACGCCTGTAATCCCAGCTATTTGGGAGGCTGAGGCAGGAGAGTCTCTTGAATATGGGAGGCAGAGGTTGCAGTGAGCTGAGATCGTGCCATTGCACTCCAGTCTGAGCAACAAGAGCCAAATTCCATCTGAAAATATAAATGAATAAATAAATAAATATTAGCCGAGCTTGGTGATGCATGCCTGTGGTCCCGGCCACTTGGGAGGCTGAGGTGGGAAGATTGCTTGAGCCCAGCCCAAGAGGTGGAGGTTGAGTGAGCTGAGATCGTGCCACTGCATTCCAGCCTGGGCTACAGAATAAGACCCTGTCTCAAGAGCAAATAAAAGTTTTTAAACATCCAATAGTAGAAATTATGTAAAAAGATAGTTTTATTTTTAGGATTTGGGTACAATTGGCAGTAGTTCTGAAACCCAGCTACATATCAGATTCACATGGGAGCTTTTAGAAAATAGATCTCCATATAGCATACAGTGTAGGTGATTAAAAGCTGCTTTAGTTTGAATTCTAGTTCTGCCCCCGTACTAGCTGATCTTGGGCAAATGATTTTATATCTTTGGGTCTCACTTTCTTTATCTGTAAAATAGGGAATGATGTTATTGCCAACACCTTGTTGTTATAAGGATATAAAGATAAGATATATTGCACAGTGTCTAGCATATACTAAGTGTGCAATAAATGTTAGTTTCTGGTATCATCATCATCTTTACCAGCATCACAAGTACTACCCAGATTACTCACAAAGAAAGGAAGTTAGTGCATCCTGGAGCATATGTGTCTGTGGTTTCTTCCATGGTATTAGTATTTATACTGTTGTGTAAGAAAGTTTTTGTGTCTGTTCCCATAATGTGATAGTCCTTCACATATCTTAAAACAACTTTCACATCTTGCCTTAATCTGTGTTTACATTGTATTCATGTTTGGAAAAGCCAGGCTTAAATTTATAAAGGTAGAAAAATTAATTTCATGGTTTTAGTTTCGTTAGAGAAAACCATTTGGTTTACCGTCTTTAAACAACATAATTCACTTTTATAAATAGGTTTTGAGATGCAGTAAAATCGCTGGTGTGAAAGTAGCAGAAATTACAGAGCTAATATTGAAAGCTTTGGAGAATGACCAAAAAGTAAGGTAAGTAACTTTTCCAGAACTAAATGGTCTTTTATTTTCATTTTTTAAATATTTACTTTTTTTTTTTTAGTATAGGTAAACTTTATTATGCATGAACTTGATTTCACAAAGTTAGAATGGCAATTTCACTTAAAATTAACTCATTAAAAAGTGTAAATACCATGGTATAGATATGTTATCCAAAACTCCGAAAGGTAGTGAAACTGGTAACAGATATTGCTACTCATCTTTGGACAGACACAATAAAAGTATTAATGAAACTGGTTTCCAGACAAGTGTGTGTCACTTGCTGCTGTGCCTTAGGGAGGAGAGGATGTTATAACACAAGCATTATTGATGCAGTGACTCGTGGATAGTTGCTCCTTACTAACACTGCTAAAATTAGGATCACAGTTTTTACTTTGTGTGGGAGCTGGTGATTCTTGTTTTATGAGGATATCTTTCAGGGTGTTGGCATCAAACCCACTTATTGCAAAATGCATCACAGATGGGAATTTAACGCTGGGTCAAGTCCAGAATTCCAAAACAATGAAGAGGAAAGACCCGCCTAAGAGCAAGAGGTCTTCATTGCTCCAGGCTCCAAGACACAACACAGGGAACAGGAAATGGCCCTAAATGGTCTTTTAATGTATTTTTTCTCTTAAGGATTTTCCTTGAACAAGGGCAACCATATAAACTTCACACTTGATCTTTCCTTATTTGTTAATCGCAATTGAGTGTACTACTTAGTGTGTTTTTAGAAAGTTGATTGGACTTACTATATTTTCTGCAATTTAAATATAACCTATATTGAAAAATCATGTAAGATTTTTGTTTTTTGAGATGGAGTCTTACTCTGTCACCTAGGCTATAGTGCATTTGTGCAATCTCGGCTCACTGCAGCATCTGCCTCATGGCTTCAAGTGATTCTCCTGCCTCAGCCTCCCAAATAGCTGAGATTACAGATGCATACCACCATGCCCGGCTAATTTTTGTATTTTTAGTAGGGATGGGGTTTCGCCATGTTGGTCAGGCCAGTCTCAAACTCCAGACCTCAGGTGATCCACCCACCTGGGCCTCCCAAAATATTAGGATTACAGGTATGAACCACCACACCTGGAGACCTAAGATTTTTCTTTAACAGTTAACATTTTCTTAGGATAAAAATAATCTAGTAACTCAAATTAACGTAAGGAAACAGGTTGATTCCCATCTCTACTTCTTACTGTGCTATCTTAAGCAAGATATATAACCCAGCATTTCAGTGTCCTCTTCTATAATATGGGATATTAACACTACCTGGTAGGGCTGATTTGAGGGTTAGAGAATAGTGTATTTTAAGCACCTAGCACATGGTCTGGCACATGGTTTAATAAATGATTATGCTATTGGCTCTTGTTAGGCATAATAAATTGGTGAGGTTAAGTTAGATAAACTAATTCTCTTTCAGTATTTTTCATCCACCAAAGGATAATAGTTTTTTCCCTTCCTGTCTTCTGTCTAATCTGTTACCTTCCTCCCGCTTCCTTCCCACCAAAAAAACCCCCACATACAGGAAAGAAGGTGGAAAGTTTGGTTTTGCAGAGTCTATAGCAAATCAAAGGATCACAGCATTTAAAATGGAAAAGGCCCCTATTGATACCTCGGATGTAGAAGAAAAAGCAGAAGAAATCATTGCTGAAGCAGAACCTCCTTCAGAAGTGTATCTTTATTTGGTGGTTTTTGCAGTAACAAGATTCATAACACTTGGCATTATAATATTAGGCTATATGAAGGATGTATATACTGAAATTAGTTTTTGTAAACACTGTACTTTGTTAGAAAAAACACTTAAAATACAAGATAGTGATGTGAGTCATATTCTGTTGATGGTATAACATTCAGCTTCTCTTCAGTTATCCTGGAAAAACCAGATTGTGTTTTAAGGACCAATTTAATTTAGTACTGTAACTAAAATGTTGAAGCTGTCTCTTCACATTTCTTATTATTAATTGCATCCATAAAATCTTGCCTGAGTTATTTTTTCTTCTTCATTGTTCAGCCATCCATAGTGTAGCTATATTAAGTTTTTTTTTCCCTAGGAACTTGAGGCACACTTGAATCAATCTTACAAGAAGAAAACTTTCATTCTCATCTTTTTCAACAGTCCATCAAATAGCAATATTTTTGTTACTCAGTTTTCTTAACTTGTTAAGTGTTTCTACACCTGTGCTGTGGACTCCTGGAACTGCCCAAATTGGAGAGGGAGTAGAAAACTCCTGGGGTGATCTTGAAGACTCTGAGAAGGAAGATGATGAAGGCGGTGGTGATGAAGCTATCATTCTTGATAGTATAAAAATGGACACTGGAGTAGAAGTCTCTGATATTGGAAGCCAAGGTAGGTGACACTTTGTGGCACACTTATTACTGTATATTACATATATGTAGTATTTTATATATACAATAATGCATAAAATGTGTATATTAATTTATTATCACTATATATAGTAATATATAGCATATCAGCTATATAGAGATGTATACTAGATAAATAACATACAGGATACTATATAGAGAGAATATAGATATATAGTTAAATATAGGGATATAAGTATTGCATTTTTAGAGGGGCTAAATATTGTGATTTAAATTTCAACTAAATTATTGTGGCTAACTGCAGTACTAACACGACTTGCTAAAAGAATATGCATATCTTTGTAGAGTAGTGGTACACTTTGGCATAAAATGATAGTGACATTTTTAATTAAAAAAAAATTATTTTTTGTAATGTATTTGGGTGGGTTTTAAGGGAATGAGTTTCTGGAAGATCTTATTCCTCCGTGCTGTCTTTTTTTGTGGTTTCTAGACTGAAACAAAAAGCCCATCCTTTATCGGAACATGTAATACTGTCTAAATAAAACTTTCTGGGATAGAAACATTACACTGGTATAGTAGCCACTAGCCCCACGTGGCTACTGAACACTTGAAATGTGGTTTGTATTACTGAGAACTGAATTTTTAATTTTATTTAATACAAAATTAAGCAGCCACATGTAGCTAGTGGCTACCATACTAGACATTGCAGTATTAGAACATAAAAAAATTCTAGAAATGACTAGAATACTGATAGTCCTAGACGTTGCTTGCATTTTGAAAGCCATAGAACTGAAGAAGTTGTTTTTGTGTATGGTTATTTTTACTTAAAAAAAAAAAGCAAATTCTTGCTGGTCTAGATAATAGAAT
Organism: Macaca fascicularis; assembly: GCF_037993035.2. Lineage (NCBI taxonomy): Eukaryota > Metazoa > Chordata > Mammalia > Primates > Cercopithecidae > Macaca > Macaca fascicularis. The sequence goes on from NC_088379.1 coordinate 126,891,632, forward strand.
AATGACTTATTTTCTTATGTGGTAAGAACAGAAATCCTACAAGGAACTGGGAACTAGGCTGGCAGGGAAAACTGAAGGTGATATGTTTAGTAGGAATGTAAAACAAATACTTCTGTTTTCAAAGAGAGAAATTATGAACACTACTAGAGCCTGAGCTTTTTGTTTTTTTACTTAATAGGGAAGGAAAAAATTTCCCATTGATTGGGACCCTTACTCATATTTCCCAGTGGTTACTTCTATTTGGTATAATTCTTCCAAATACTTGTCCCAGGTATTTATTTACTCTCTGTGCAGTGATGTAAGCTAATGCTGCATAGACTTATGTAGCATTGAATATAACTAGTTGGTTTAACAATTCTCTTATTGTTGAAGATGTAAGTTGTTTCCATTTTTTCACTGTTAACAATATCCTTGCACTTGCATATACCTTATATGTTTGTTTAGTGTATTCTTCTAACAGTGAATAGTATTTTCAATTGAATATAATGAAGGTGGACCTAAGAATTGGAAAAATGGAGCAGGTACAGCCTTTCTAAAGCATGTGAAGAAAGGGAGAAACTAACTGAAAACTAAAAATACAAAGAATTGATATGGGTTAATTCACGTTTTATGTATATCATTAACTAATGATCAGGAGAAAAATGGGCAAAAGACAGGGAGCAGTACTCAAAATATACAAATGGCCAGTAATATTTTTCATGGTCAGCCCTGATAGTAATACAAATAAAATCCAAAGAAAAATGACATGGCATTTTTTGTTACTGTATTTTGGGCAGTATTAAAAATACCAGCAATGCCAAAGGTATATGGGAAATGGGTTTTTATTTATTGGAATGTAAACTGGAACTATTTCTGGAGGAATAGAGTAGCACAAACAATTCAATTGTCTCTACAAAAGATGCTATATAGATTTCCCCCTAACTTTTCTATTATGACATGTACCAAATTGTCACGCCATTCGAGCACTTGCAGGAAATAAGAGTTTAAAGAAACAAATGTTACAGACAAGTTCTAGAGTGCTCTAAGAAGCTGATTTAAAGAGAAGAGTAAGCCTCCACCTAAAGAGTGGCATGGGCTATTATATGCAAATAGTCTTATTTTTATTTATTTTTTAGGATGGAGTCTTCCTCTGTCACCCAGACTGGAGTACAGTGGTACTGCAACCTCCACCTCCCTGGTTCAAGCGATTCTCATGCCTCAGCCTCACGAGTAGCTGGGCCTATAAGCACATGCCACCACAACTGGCTAATTTTTCTGTTTTTAATAGAGATGGTGTTTCACCATGTTGGCCAGGCTGGACTCGAGCTCCTGACCTCAGGTGACCAAAATGACCTCAGCCTACTAAAATGCGGGGATTAAAAGTGTGAGCTACCACGCCCAGCCCAACCCCAGCCCCAGCAATAAGAGTTTTAGAACGTCTGATAGAAATAAACTTGTGCAGAAGTAAATATTGCAAGAGATTGCTTACCCTTTTTTTTTTTTTTTTTTTTTTTTTTAAAAAAAAGATGCTCCCATAATACTGTCAGATAGTGAAGAAGAAGAAATGATCATTTTGGAACCAGACAAGAATCCAAAGAAAATAAGGTAACACGTTTCTGGTTTATTTCAAATGTATATATATATATATTCAACACTTCTAGAGGTTTGCTCTCTGGTTTTACTCTCATCTTGCCACACGACTATAAACAAAAAGACGTCCCTTTTTCATTAGCGATCCATCTGTTCTGTGATTTCTTTACCTTGTGATTTATAAAAATTAGGACCAAAATCTATAGAACTCTTTGGATGCCAGTCTTACACATTTTATATCCTATTGGAAAACTAAGAAATGCCTCTTATTTCAATAATCCAAAACTTAACAAGCATACGCTTAGTAAATTCTTACTTTATTCACAGAACACAGACCACCAGTGCAAAACAAGAAAAAGCACCAAGTAAAAAGCCAGTGAAAAGAAGAAAAAAGAAGAGAGCTGCCAATTAAAGCTAACAGTTGTATATTTGTATATATAACTATTAAAAGGATATTTATTCCATTCTAAGAACCCTGGGTATTTTTTATCCACAAATCCATTATAAAATCTAGCAGGGTTTTAAAAATAGTTTTTTGTTTTTAATGTTATGCTTTAAAATAATAAACCTTCTGGAGCATTTCTCGTCTGTTAATTTGCACGTAAGCTTCCCACCCTCTTCTGCTCCCAGCCTCTGTTTAGTTTGCAGAACCTAAACAGGTTTTACAAAGAGTGAAAAAGTCTGTATTCAGATATGCTTAGATTATGCCCATCAGCAAATTGATCCAGTTGCTTAGGAAAATGAATGTTAGAATTTGAGGGTCTGTTTTCCTAAACCTACTTTAATTTTAGAGGAAGGTTTTCACTTCCCATTATATAGTAAACCAAGTAAACTTTTTTAATTGAAATCCTGAAGAAGTTAAATTTGACTTGCGAAGTTTTCCAAATCAATTTATTATCCTGACAGCTGGCATCATTAATACTTTAACATAACCACTTAAAATTAGCCAAATATCTAAGACAGATACATATACAAAAGATATACAAATTAAAACCATTTAAAAAGTAATAGATACCATAATTTGTACTTGGCCATAACTTCTGTATTCAGAAATGATTGTAAAATTAAAACCTAAGTTAAAAACTGTACACCATATACTTTGAGTGATTTACATCTTAGAAAACAAAGGCAGTCTTTCATTGTTACAGATTTAGTGTCTCTGGTGGGTTGAGGAGAGAAACACCATGATACCTGTAAGTAGGAAAAAAAAAAAACAAAAACATTTTTAGTAAACAGTCACTGGGTAAAGGAGATCATGGAATAATGTTTGTACTCATGTATTGGGAACTAAAAAATGCTATTTCTCTCTGACCGAGTTGATGGTGTTAGAAACATTGGTCCCTGAAACACACATGCATGCCCCTCTTCCTTCTCTCTCCTCCCCCAGACCCAGGGCAGAAAGCATGAACTGCAACCTTCTTCAAACACATAACCAATTAAGAGAACAGCTTCTGAAGGAGGCTATGGCAGATTCATGAATGAAGTTAAAATGTCAAAGATCTCTGAACCATAATCTAGAAAAGTAAGCTTCCATATTCAAGTTAATTCTTACTTTGAATTTTTGTACTTTTCTCTTATTGACTGTTGTGCATGCTGTGGAGCTTTGAGGTAGGTCTGGTGAAGGTCCATGAGACAAGGCTTAAGACTTTCCAGGGTATATCCAGTCTTTCGTATTAATGATTCAGGCTACAGAGAAGAGAATAGGAAGCCCTGAGTTGTGCTTTTAGTAACAGACACCAGTTAATAGTTAGCATTAAGCTTATGTTAAATTTCAGTACTAATCTTTAACTTTTCCAACTACTAGCTTTCTCAGGCCATTATTCCATCTCTCGATCCATTTTTTACTACTTTCTCTGCCAGCAACAGGTCAGATGCTTTTTAAAAAGCTCACCTTTCAATCCAAATTACAACTAAGCTTACTACCTAACAAAAAGCTACTGTTCAACAGGTAACATGCCTTAAACAGTATATAATCATCCCTCAGTATCCATGAGGGATTGGTTCCAGGACGCTCCCCAAGTATACCCAAATCTGTACATATTCAAGTCCTGCAGCCACCCTTCCATATATATGGGTTTTGAATTCCCTGAATACTGTAGTTTCAATCCACATGTAATTGGAAAAAAATCCATGTGTAAGTGGACTCACACAGTTCAAACCTGTATTTTTCAAAGGTCAACTGTATATATTTGAAGTTTTTCCAAGTAAGAACATCTAGGCAACCCTCAGTTTTGTAGGACAATTATTATTTAATCTGGCATAGGCATTTCAGTCACAAGATAGGTGTGTGAAGACCGTAATACATACCCAGCTTTGTCCTGTGACTGTGTAGAGTGCTAAATGAAAGGCGGCTCCAGCAATAACTGATGGCAAATACTTTAGGTATGGGTCAGCATCTATCAAACTTAATTCTCCCAAAAACTGGAATAAAAAATACTTTATGATCACAAGAGCGTTTAGAATTCAAATGTCAAACCTCTGCCTTCTAACCTAATTTTTTCCTGCCTTTGATAATGGCTCTGTAGCAACCCTAGAAAAAAATATTTCACAGCCTCATCTTTAAACATATCAATCATTTTAGTGTTTTGTTCCATCCTCATCCTGTATTTTCCCTCCTTTATTAACTTTTAAAAAACAATTCTTCTGACTACCCATCCCCAAGATGTCATCCTTAGACCTCTGCTTCTAGTGCTTTCCTGATATAGATTATCTTTTGCCAGCAGCAGGCTTTCTTCCATACTGCAGCATTAATCTCCATCTGAATACTAAATCTCTTCACCATGCTGTACAAAGGAACTACGTTCCTGTACAAAGGAATTAGGGCTTACATTACCTAAGAATCGCCATTCAACAAAATGAAAGTTAACTCACCATTGCTAAACTTTCAACTTTGCTGTTTGCAGGCTGCTGATGCAGAAAGTATTGGGTAAGAAACTGATTTACTGTTGGAGCAGCTAAGTCAAAAGTAAGGACTTTCAAAACTAGATGCTCCATTCTCAGAACTTGTTTCTTGGTGTAGGTATCATCTGTAATGTACACAAACTCTGCTACTTCTGGGGGGTATATTTCTTCAAACTTTCTACAATGAAAAAAGTTTTAAGTAATCAGTCCTAAAAGAGAAGCAAGCTTCCTTATCCCAATTCTGAAATCCCATTAGCAGAATATATGGAATGAATCCAAAATCCATACCCACTGCATTTCCAGACACTTGATCATCATTTCTAGTAAAGACTGGATAGCTAATTGCTAATTAAAAGGCCCAAATCAATAAAGGACTTTTGAGATATTTTTCCCAGTTCAGTCAAAGGAAGTAAATGAAAGGCATGAGACTTCTCAAGATGGGAACAATGCCAGAGTTCACCAAGTAGCTGAAAATTTAGGAAATACAAATCTTAGGAAAACATGTTTCAAGTTTTCATTTTTAAATTGTTTTTTTTTGAGACAGTCTTGCTCTCTTGCCCAGGCCAGAGTGCAGTGGTCCAATCTTAACTTACTGCAACCTCCCCGCTCCAGGTTCAAGCGATTCTCCTGCCTTAGCCTCCCCAGTAGCTGAGATTACAGGCATGTGTCACCATGCCCAGCTAATTTTTGTATTTTTAGTAGAGACAGGGTTTCGCCATGATGACCAGGCTGGTCTCGAACTCCTGACCTCAAGTGATCCGCCCACCTTGGCCTCCCAAATTGCTGGGATTATAGGCGCAAGCCACCGCACCCAGCCTTTACTTCTTAATAAAAGAGACACTGCTTATATGCCAGAAAGTAATATTGGAAGGAAAATGTTTTAAAATTTCTAACCTAGTGTACTATATCGTCTTCAAGGAATCCAGTTTGGGGAAAAACAGTGTTATAGATTAGAACACAGTTTCATCCTCCACTTCCCCAACCCCACCACATTGCCATCCCTGAAGTAGTCACTGACTCTCTGCCTGGTGTATGTTAAAAGGTCACCATTAAAAATCAATTTCTTCCCTAGACAAAAGATCGTGATCACTTTTAAACAAACCAAGGTAGACTTACGAGGCTAACAGCATAGCAGCAGTGCCCACAAGCTGAAGCTTTCCTCTCAGCACTGACATGGAAGAAAGGAACCTATCAATGTAGTTCACAGCCAAATGCAGGGTCTCATTCTGTAGTTTATATTCTTCTCCTACTTCAACTAACCAGTCCACGAGGATAGCTCTCATACTGTTAGTGATGTCTGGCTGTTTCTTCATGTAACCCACTTTAGGTTTACATTTAACCTATTGAGAAAAGTATTTAGTAGTGTTAAAATTGCAATTAGGTTATTTTACAATTAAGAGAGGCTACATGCTATAAACTTAACTGTAGCATTAGAATAATTCATTAGTTTAAAAATTTAAACATTATCCTCTCAATTTCATTTAGCCACATTTAACAAATACATTACACAAACTGGATTCAGAGAACCTTTACCTCCATTTCCCTAAGGTATGTGTGAATATCCTCATGGTAGTCTGGTACTTCATTAACACTCACTGGCTTTTCATCTTCTAATACAATTGACATGTCCATAGTATGTGGTGACTCTGGGACAATTAAAAAGATATGATTAAATTAATTGTTTGTCTACTTAGTTTAATAGCTAAAAATGACTGCCCTTGTAAGGAATTTCATATTAACAAAGCACTTATTTCATCAAACTAAAAAGAGCTTCTCATGACGAAAAAGGTAGAATATTTTACCTTAGTCTCAGTATCTCTGTACATATAGCTTTGGAATGATTTTAGTTAATGAAGGGGGAAAGAAAACCATATTAGTAGGCCCCTAACAGGAAAACGAGAATCAGGTATTATCTTAAAGTATCCATCTTCCACAACAGAAAGGAGCAGATGGCATGGTGGTTCTGTTAGGACAGAACATTTAAAATCCAAGTTTTGAGATAATATCTAAGATTTGCCCTAAGAGAGACTGCAGATCCCAGAGTCTGACATATACAAAGCCCAATTAGGCGATAGCTAGAATCAGTTAAATGGCCTCCATTAACAAGTGTTATTAAGAAATTAGGTTTGTTATGGGCAAATGGATTAACACTATAAATTTATTTTTTGTAGTATAAATTATCTTTTGAAGCAAAGAGTATCATCCATTATTCTTTTCGCTTCAAAGATCACCTTGAGATTAAACATTTTCTGCAAAATTTTGATAAAAACACACAAATTATTATTTCCAAAGGACTTTTCCTGCTCACCCCTCCTTCCCCACGATCTATACAACTAAAACTAAAATGAGACTGGATTTAGTGAGCTGTCCAGTGACTCGATATCCCTAGGGCAAAGAAACAGTACAAACTGCAAAGAGCTGTTTGCAGCAGCTACTTTAATACATGGGTAAGAGTAAACAGCCATGGTACAACTGTTTACTTGTAGGAGGAAAAGTGTCACCTTCTGGTATCAGATGATAATCCAGACTGGTTTTATAGAAACAAAATTATAAAACTGGAAGAGATGTTATGTAATCACAATATTTAAGACTGCATCTTCAAATAGCACTCTCTAAGTGATATATAAGTGAGTTAAATAAAACTGAAATCTATTCTCCCAACCAAGAACACATTTATGGGATCAGATTAAAATAAGCATTTAAGATCTAATTATAATTAGACTGATGTGACTGGCAGTGAACCTGAAAGAGCACTAGGTTAGGATCCTTTTGTACATCACCAGGTCGAGTGTTAGCTGTGAGATCTGAGATAAGTCACATCCTTTCTAAGCCTTGTTACATTAAACCTAACTCACTGTAATCAAAATGACTACATAAGACATCTTAAAATGCAAATCATTAATATCTAATAATTATAATTACCGTAAATTCATATAGATTTTCCTTAAAACTTACCAAAACTACCATCCATTGGATAATCAAGAGGGACCAATGGTTTTCTGGGTCCAGGTAAACTAATGGCTGAATTAAAAGCCAGGGCATCTTCACGCTCCGTTTTTTGAGATTCAGCTGGCTTCTTCTGAGTCTCTTTTTCTGCTTCATCCACATGAATGGTGAACGCAGGCTGTTTACTGTTTGCTTTCCAAGGAGGAACGGTGACATGCTCATCATTTACAGGAAGATCCTTAAGGGGTGCAACCTAAACAAAAATAAATAACTGGCTTTGAGCCTACTAAATAGTTTTGCATTCTTTCTCTTATGGGTGTTGGCCTTTGCTTTTTCTCCCAAATACTCTATCAGGAATTAAACTTTCTGGGACAAACAATAGTTTGAGTATTCAAAAGAGAAGGGATGTTCCCATTTGTCACAGGCATTCCCACAAAGGCTATCAATAGATAACACTAGGTGGAATTATGCAAAACTAATCAGGGCCACAAGAAGGGTCGGGTGGCAAGTCAATACATGACAAGTTTAGGAAAGACATGGCAAAAAAGTGTTGGTTCACCACTGTCGCCCGAGGGTGGAGCAACAGAGCAAATCCGGCTAAAATGGCGGAATTTGCCAAAAGCAAAGTTATTTCGTACACCCTTTTCTAAAGTAGAGGTTATCTCTTAACCATGAGGAGGAGGGGGGTCAGAGTCCTACAGTAGTGCCTGGGGTTTAAAAGTGGAGAGAAAGGCGCGGAGCTGAGCGAAGACTACACGTTTTAGAGCTTGGTTTGACCCCATTATGTACAGGCAGATGCCACCTATAGAGAGCAGACAGGCAGCATACACAGTGTTGGCGGGGTCCTGATGCTAATAATGGGAGAATTCCTATTGTGGCATCCCACACACCAGCACCAAGTGGACTCCAGACTCTGGCCCCCTTCCAAAAGCCCAGGACATGCCTTCTCGCCACTCTTCTCTGCCTGCTAAGCCAGTGCCAAACCCTGCTCGACCCACCCTCCTGCAGACATCCCGCATCCCTTTACCCGTCGCGTCTTCGGCCTCTGCTGCTGCGCTAGACCCCGCGGGTTCCCGGCCTTCAGTACCGCCAGCGCGGCCCGGGTCCGCGGTTGCTGGACGGGCGCTGCCTTTTCCGGGTTGATATTCTCCTGGTCCTCTTGGAGCGCAGTCTGCTGCAATGCTAGTAGCGCTGAGCCCGCCTCGCGGGTCGCAGGCCCCGGCGCGGAGTTGCCCAACATCACTGCTCCCGGGAGTGGACGGCGGGATCAGCCTGCGGCGCCAAGCAGCGTGCACTCTGCCCAGCCCACCCGGCCAAAGAACAGTCGTAGCCGCCGGTCGCAGCCCAGGCCAGCCTACCCGCCCGCCCGCTCACCCAGCTCGAGACCACGCAGGGTCGAGGAGGTTGCGAAAGGCGCAGGAAGGCACGGCCGGGCGTGGCGGGCCAAAGACACCCCGAGATGTAGCGAGCAGCCCGCCGGAGCGGCGGCTGTTCTTGCAGTTCAAGTATCCCGCGACTATTGAAATGGACCAATGAAAGCGCTCGCGGCCTTGACGTCATTCGAGGCGACAGGGTCGCAAGCGAATGAAGGAAGCACCAAAGGACTCTGAGCAGGGGCGGGGCAGGAGGGAGAAACGAACTGGGGCTGGGGCGGGAGAAAACGCCTGCGCGGGTCGGGGAGAGCTAGGGGTACTCAGGGCCCGAGCTTCCGATTACTTTGAGCCACCTAGAGAGCGAGGCGGTCCAAAGGCTGACTCTAAGCCTTTTAGGGAATTAAGCGGAATTAAACTTTGGCGACTATCATTTGGGCTGCCCAGCCTTTAGCTCTGGGACCTCTAGTTAGCTCAAGTGACTTTTTCCCAAGGTCTAAAATCTGGACCACGTTTTTCAGTATCTCCGATTCTCCGTTTTCTTATTTGTTAATAGGGACTAATAACTACAGTCAAACGGTTATTAGGATTAAATAATGTGCATAAATTAACACGGAGCTCACATAGTAAGTAATACAGTACTCAAGTGTCAGACTGTAGTAATATCTTAACATTTAGGCATTTATTCATAGTAACCAGAAATTGTGTTTTATGCTTTTTATTTTTCCTAATGAAGATGCAATTAAGTGCCACCTTGAACTACTGTTGATATATATATAATAAATATACAATGCATTACAAAATATTCAAATAGAGTCATTAATTTTTATCTATTTTTCCCCAAGCTGTGGCAGCCAACAAAAAATACAATGACATTCTAGTGACCTAGATAAATTATGTTCCTTTCAGAAGTAAAGTTTCTTTAAATATAGTAAAAACAATATGATCTTATTAAAATAAAATTCTCTTAACTATATATGTGCCTGTAACAAATTTTAATATTTATATACAAAGCTTGCACGTACCTAGTAAGTATAATAGCATATCATTAAGAAGCATTGTTTTCTAAAAAATTAGTGAGTCTGCCCTTCTTGAAACAAAGCTTATTTTCCATTATCTTTATGCCATTTTAAGACGTTTCAATATTTCTTTGAAATTAATAAATATGAATTAAGATTAATGTACAAAACTTCTGTAGCCTTAATGTCATATATGATAAAAAGAGATCATACTGGTATAGGAAAATCTAAGATGGCATCACTATTTCTGCACTCTTCACTTGTAGCATGCTTGAATAGCTCCACTGGTTACAGCATGTCTAGTTAAGATCCCCCGACTCTGTGTAAGCTCTTATTTCCCTGACTACAATTTATAGCACTGAGCCAAGTCCAGCATTTCCACAAACTGCAGCAGAGTCATAAAACATCACCAAGCAAAAGGAAAATCAGTTGCAAATCAATCCTATCTCCTAGAAAAAATAATTGGTAGGTTACTTCCACTAGCTGGCAACATACATAGTAACCAGGACACAAAGCAAGTACCAGTACTTGGGTTCTGGTCCCAGCTTTATAAAGTACTAGCATGTCCTCTTAATCGCAAAATTTCACTGAGAATCAGTTTTCTTATATGATTTGACAAACTTATACAACAGTTGTTAAGATCAAATAAGGTAATATATAAAAATACATTTTGAAACCTATAAAGCAGTTTATATATTTATGTGTTTATGTACCTTGTAATACATTTGCATATATTTTCATTTTCCACATATTACTTCTCAATTTAAAAATTAAAACAGCCACTTATCAAAAATTCATTAAAATCCTATTTAAATCATTCTATTTGTGTTTTAAAAATAAAAACTCTTTTAGAAAGTTCAACTTGGCAAAAGAAACAGAAGCATTACTTTAAAAAGCCATTATATCTCAAATATTTTAGATATAAAAAAGCAGTTGAAATTAAAGTATGTACACAGTTAACTTCTAATTCTGTTTTAACATTTTTCATTTAAACAGACCACTTCTTTGGGACTTTACCTTATTTGTATTTCATGCTGCATCAAAGAATGAAATCAATGCATTTTGGTCATAACTGTCCAGAATTTCCAATAGAAGGGGTACTTTAGTTTTTACATTGGTGCCTTTGAACTTAAATTTATCTATGAAAAGATCAGTGATCATGCCTATAAAGAAAAAACATAAATTTCCTGTCAGTGATTAGTTATATTTAATTACACAGTATTTCACTAAAGTAATTGCTTGATAATCTATTTTTAAGCACCTGTAATTCCATTATTTAACATACACAAACCTAAAAGCCATGATGTTTTAAAAAATATTCATTTTGGGGGGATTTTAAAATAAGTTTCAAGATATAAATAGTTTGCCTAATAACCCTCTTAACAATTGATTACAAGCTATTAATTCAGACAATCAACTACTGGTCATTTTTGAACTATCAGTATATATAACATTACAACAAGTGGTATCTTTTTTCCACCAAGCAGACCATTTTGACATAGTGTAGGCAGATTCTATTTTTAACAGCTTATCTGAATTAAAATATTCCATTTACATGTTGACCATTCTTGGGATTTGACTTGAAGGCAAATAGTCCTAAGTTCAAAGATCTGGGCAAATCATTTCGCCTTGAGTTTTCTCATATGTAAAATAGGAATTATTCAAGCTGTAAATCCTTTATCCAAAAAGCTTGATGCAAGATGTATTTCAGAATTTTTCCTATTTTAGGAAGATAATGAAAGGAATATACTATAGTATTAACCCCAAGGGGACTGAGTGGCAGCATTCAATAGCAAAACATAGTACTATTTCTGTCACAAAATATATGGATGAATATTTGCACTAAGTGGAATAAAAAAGATATAACTTCGGGCTGGGCACCGTGGCTCACTCCTGTAATCCCAGCACTTTGGGAGGCTAAGGTGGGCAGATCACGAAGTCAGGAGTTTAAAAGCAGCCTGGCCAATCTGGTGAAACCCCGTCTCTACTAAAAGTACAAAAAAATTAGCTGGGCATGGTGGCATGCACCTGTAATTCCAGCTACTCAGGAGGCTGAGGCAGGAAAATTGCTTGAACCCAGAGGGCAGAGGTGGCAGTGAGCCAAGATTGCACCACTGACTCCAGCCTGGGGACCAAGCAAGACTCTGTCTCAAAAAAAAAAAAAAAAACCTCCTGTCAGGTTAAGTCAAGTTTTGTTATTAAATTAATTCAGATTAAGTCAAGATTTTGCTGTCAAATTATTTATGAAAAAAACTTTGATTTACAAAGCTGTCTGGATTTTGCAATCAGTGATGTTATGTACAGCCAATCTCATAAGTTATTACAAGGATAAAAGAGATCATGTGCTTGCCATGTAATAAAGGTTAAGACATTAAATACAGCCACAGTTTGCGAGAAAGTCTCTGGATATGTAATAAGAAATTCAGTAGGCAGGCTTAAGGATCAGTGTGGACTAATGATACCAATTGGCTCTACAGTGACTATGGAAGACTTGGCATAGTGTAAAAGGCATGCATTTTGGAGTGAGAAGATTCTAATGCAGGCATTATCACTAGCTTGCTAGGTGACAACAAATTCCTTAGACTCAGATTTCAGTTAAAGTGTATGAAAAATGAAGATAATACCACTTAACGTTGCAGAGCTATTGTAAGGATTAAATATCTCACCTGATTATGAAGACAGTGTAAATAGTGTGCTATATACAACAGGTCTTATGTAAAGATTGCTAATAAAATTGTTTGTCTTAAGCTGTTTCTTCCTTCCTCACTCCTTCTTTCCCTCCCCTCACCTCCTTTACTCTGTTTCAAAACAATTTGTGAAACATTCAACTTCTCACCACCAAAGTAAGTTTGGAATTGTAAATTGACACAACACGAATACTGTATATCCTTTATTAAATTTTGCCTTAAAATTTTTAAATGCTGCATTTTTATATTTCATAATAGCAACAAAACATGACAAATATTTGTGTGAAATACAGTCTAAGCTCTAAAGGTTCATAGATTACATTCATTTTATACCAGGTTTGTTCATATATATAGATTAATTCATCACGGTATACTTATTTCTTAATATACTTGTATTTTATCAAGTAAGAGAATTAAATATTAAAAGTGGCTTGACAAAAGACAGAAATATCCTGTGCAATAAATTGGTTGTCAACTGATTCATGACTGGTTCATGAATCATGACTGATGTAATCTTTTTATCTTTCTGCCCAGCTTCTCTTATATGATCCTTGGGAAATAGCCAGTTGAAAAGAAATATGGCAAGGTATTCTAGAATGGTCCACTAACCATAGAGTCTTTCAAGATGTGCAGGTTGCTTTTTGTATTCTTCCTGTAGGTGATCTGCCTCTTCTAGAATACAGCGATATTCTGGTATCAAAAAGTTCATATTTCCCTCATGAATCTGCAATTCCTTATTTAAAATTAAAAACAGAAGCACCTTAATATTCAAAATTCAATCCAATGTAATGTTAAAGTAACGATAATTTTAGAAATCCTGTGACTTAAAATAATAATCACCAGTCCACGACAACACATGTACTTACTTTTAAAGCATCAATTAACTGCACTTTCTTAGCCAAAAGCAACTGGTACTCCAGCTTTGGGTGGATTAGCTTTAAAGTGTGTTGGACTGATACTTCATTTATCTCTAGAAGGAGGTGACCAGATGCAGTTAGATAAATCACTTTGATCAGAAACATTAATAATGTAACAACAACACAAAATAAACATCAGAAAGAATTATTAATTTTGTTTGTTTCTTTACCGTATGATATGTTGAGGTTAATTTTCCTTTTTGTAGCTTCTTTAGAAAGCACATCTTTTAGGATGGAGATAGTAGAAATGTTGTCAGATTTAAAAACTCCCTCTCCTTTTCTATAAAATTAATATATTTTTTAAAAGAATAGCTGTAGCAGGAAATTGTCCAGTACATATATATTTTATGATTAGTACTTAGTGTATAGATTTCATTTGACTGTAGATTTCTTTTGTATACATATATCATTAAAGCAAATTTAAACATGTAATCCTTTACTATTATATTAATTCAGCTTCTGAATATACTCGTAAAACTAAACAAAAGATATATGCCTCCTAAAGATGTGACAATTTGTATAAAAACTTCATTTAAAACAACTTTTACCTTCACTTTTCACTAATATTTCCAACAGCCAACCTCATATATATACATATATAAAATGCACTTAGAATTGCTTACTTACATAAGTGTGTTTTTCTTTCATGTAATCACACAAATTACAATGTGACTATATGCTTTATCCCTAAAAGAAATCTGATATCAAATATGTAAGAATGAAATCTGCTGTTTTTCATGCTCAGCATCCAATGCCACTGCTTATGGTCAGAGGACCGTTATTTTTCTTTTCTTTTTTTGAGACAGACTCTCATTCTGTTGCCAGGCTGGAATGCAGGGGCGCGATCTCGACTGACTGCAATCTCCACCTCCTGGGTTCAAGCGATTCTCCTGCCTCAGCCTCCCAAGTAGCTGGGATTACAGGCAGGCGCCACTACACCCAGCTAATTTTTTTGTATTTTTAGTAGCGATGGCATCTCACCATGTTGGCCAGGATGGTCTCGATCTCCAGAACTTGTGATCCGCCCGCCTTGGCCTCCCAAGTGCTGGGATTACAGGCATGAGCCACCACGCCCAGCCAAGATCGTTATTTTTCTTTAGGGTACCACTCCTCTTTCTCTTGCCCTCTTCAGTCCATATAGTTTCAGTGGCATTGGTCTCAATCTATTTATGGGACTTCAGGAGGAAGCATTGAGCAGTACATTCCATACCCCTGACCACAGTGGTTCATGGCTTGACAATGATACTCAATCCTGGGATTTTTACTGGAGCTAGTGGGCAAGAGAAGTTCTATAGCAGCTGAAAATATATACAACTGGATTCTAGGAACTGCTGGTGGCCATAACACTGCATGGTAAAGCCAAGAAAAGATAAAAGCAGAACTGAACATGGGATAAAATCTTGATGACATCAATTAAGCCACTGATCCAGTTGTGCATGAGGCAGATTACTGCTAGACTTTTGAGTTATGTGAGATGATAAATTTATTTTATTTGGTTAAGCTGCTTGCATTTGATTCCTTTTTACGATGACCAAGTTTCCTAATTAATATATATCATCTTTCATATAGTTAATGCCTTTTCATTTGGTTTTCACACACACACAAATGATGTATGCCAACTAGCTATATGCAAATGATAATTGCTTTGGTCTGGTGTAGTGGCTCATGCCTGTAATCCCAGCACTTTGGGAGGCCAAGGCAGGCAGATCACTTGAGGTCAGGAGTTCAAGACCTCATGTTGGCCATGGTGAGACCTGTCTCTACTGAAAATACAAAAATTAGCCAGGCGTGGTAGCACACTCCTAAAATTCCAGCTGCTCAGGAGGCTAAGTCATGAGAATCACTTGAGCCTGGGAGGAGGAGGTTGCAGTGAGCCAAGATTGCGACACTGCACTCCAGCCTGGGCTGATGAGTAAGACCCTGTCTCAAAACAAACAAACAAAAAAAGATATTTTTTTTTTTCTGGAAATGAATAATACACTTACTACTTTGATCTCAATTGTGTTTTAGAAATCATGACATTTCTATTAGTCTTTAATCTTAACAGATGATCTTTAGTAAACACATAGTGCCAGGTACTATAGAATGACTCAAATGGTTATCTTCTTTTAATCATCATAACAATTCAATAAAGTAAGTGCTATTATTTTCATTCTTCAGAAAAGAAAACTGAAGCTCAGAGAGTTAAGCAACCAGCTAGGGTCACATAGCTGGTAAGTCACAGAGCCAGGATTCAAATCTAAGTACATCTGCCTGCAAAGCACATACGTCTACACTACCTCCATACACATATATTTTATTCAGGCATCTGAAAAACATCTGTTGAGCATCTATTATGTGCAAAACTATGTTTTAGGTCCTTGGAGGCTACATACAAAAATATTTAAAATTAGACTGTCCACAAAAATAAAGTTTAACGCAGAGAAATAAGTTTATATAAAAATTATTAGGGGCCAGGCGTGGTGGCTCATGCCTGTAATCCCAGACTTTGGGAGGCCAAGGCAGGGAGATCATGAGGTCAAGAGATCGAGAACATCCTGGCCAACATGGTGAAACCCTATCTCTACTAAAAATACAAAAATTAGCTGGGCATGGTGGCACATGCCTGTAGTCCCAACTACTTGGGAGGCTGAGGCAGGAGAATCACTTGAACCCAGGAAGTGGAGGTTGCAGTGAGCCAAGATCGCGCCACGGCACTCCAGCCTGGTGACAGAGCGAGACTCTGTCTCAAAAAATATATAATAAAAAATAAAAAATAATTATATACTTTAAGCAGATAACAATAAATATCACAGACAAGTAAGAAAAAAATGCTATGGAAACAGAGAAGAGAATCAAGGAAGGCTTCAAAAATGTAGCTACTGCTGGGTACGGTAGCTTGCACCTATAATCCCAGCTACTGAGGAGGCTGAGGCAGGAGGATTACTTGAAGCCAGGAGTTTGAGACCAGCTTGGGCAACACAGTGTGACCCTGTTTCTTAAAAAAAAAAAAAAAAAGAAAAAGTAGCTATTAAGCTGGACCTTAAAGGATAAACAGTTTTGAATCTTAAGAAAAAATATTCAAAGCCACAGAATGATAAAGAGCAAAGGTGTGCTATTATAAAAGTATATAATATGCTAGGGGCATATTGAATTGTCTGCTATGATTAATGTGTGAGGTTCATTGTGGTACTTCAAAATGGGAGTAATTATTACAGGTTTAGACACAGATAAGCTTCCTTGGACGGTATAGTGAAAAACCTCCATAGAATGGATGTTAAAACCAATTAGATTTCTGAAGAGTTCTAAAAGGCTGAATTCCTGGTTCTAAAAGGCTGAATTCTGAGGTAAAATTATGTTTTTAGAACAATACTGTTATTATTTTAAAATAACAAGAGAAGCAAAAGGTATTCTACTTCTTGCTCCTGAGTTGAGAGAACTTAGGAGAATACCACAATTATATGCTTAGGGAAAGACCCTTAAGAGGCCAGAGAAAGAATAATGAGCTCTCTCCCAGACAACACAAAGCAAAACAAAAACAAAAACAAAAACACACACACACAGAAAACAAAAACAACCTACAGGCCAGGTGTGGTGGCTCACACCTATAATCCCAGCACTTTGGGAGGCCAAGGCAGGAGGATTGCTTGAGCTCAGGAGTTTGAGACCAGCTTGACCAACATGGTGAAACCCTGTCTCTACAGAAAATAAAAAAATCAGCTGGGCATGTTGGTGAATGCCTGTGGTCCCAGCTACTCAGGAGGCTGAGGTGGCTGGATCACTTGAGCCAAGATCATGCCACTGCACTCTAACCTGGGTGACAGAATGAGAGCCTGTCTCAAAACAAACAAAAGGAACAAACAAAAAACAACCTACAGATGTGAGAAAGAATGAAAAAGGAAAGACTCTGAAGAAGCAGGAGGATCCAAGCTCAATGGGTAGATGTAGAGAAATTAGCCTTGCCCAAGAAGTAGGCCATTTCACATTCAGAGACAGGTTAAAAAAAAAAAGGAAAAGTTTAGCTTCTACTATATTGAGAAGTTGAGAGGAATTACTGGAGCTTATAGAAGATGAGTTAGAGGTAATGGTGGAGGAGCGACGGGTGTAACTAGAAGCTTGAGAAGAGTGTAAAACAATATAATGACCTCCAAACTGTATCAGAATAGCTGCCAAAAGCCTGCATTTTCTAAGCCCTAAACTTCTAAGCCATGTTATATTTGTGCATGAAGAAATTCAACTGGAGTTTTTATTGGAATTAGGATAAATATTCAAATCAATTTGGGTAGGACTGTCATCTTTTACAATGTCTTCATATTGATGACTATAGAATATATTACTCCATTTAATCAAGTCATTTATGTCAATAAAATCTTACAGTTTTCGTCATGTAACTTCTACATATTTCTGATTAAGAATATGCCTACAGATTTTATCTGGCTATTTTGTTATTGTTATTGCTACTCTGAAAGGGTCTTTTAAAATAATTTATTTTCTCACTAGTTATTGTTATTGTTGGGAACTTAAGAAATGTATTGATCTTTGCATATACATCTTTACTCAATCGCTTTTCCAAACTTACTAATTTGATTTGTTTTTCAATAGATTATCTTGAACAGTATAGATTTTCAATCAGATTACTCACAAATAACTCCTAACTTACAGGAAAACTTAGAAGCTACATTTATATAAAATGACACTTGTGAACCAGTAATAAGTTTGATTTACCTGTAGATACTTTCAAGTTGTGTATCTAGAAAGGTGTTCTGAAAGTAAAATGTCACACATTCTCCTGCTGGAGGTTTTTCTGGAACTTCAGGCAGACAAAAAACCACCCAGGAGTGAACTTCAGCAAAACTGAACTGGCCTGTTAGAGTCAGTGTATTCATGGGTCTGTAATACAATAGTAGAGGCACATATTTATGTGTGGGAATACATGAAGGTATTATCTGTACACATTAATAAGCAGAATTTTGTAATATTTGTTAAATAAATATAAATGAAAACATTCAATTTTCTCAGATTAATCTTATACGTAAAATAAATGAACATTTCAATTTCATGAAAAAAATCGAACACTTACCTATACCTGCACCTGTGCTAAGTATCAGTTAACTGATATATGTAAACAGGTTTTATTCATTATAACATGTTTTCAAATAAAATTCCATTTATTTGGGAATATTTCATTTTTAAAAAGTTTATTTATTTTTTTTATTTTTATAGAGATGAGGTCTTACTATGTTGCCCAGGCTGGTCTCGAACTCTAGGGCTCAAGCAATCCACCTCCCTTGGCTTCCCAAAGTGCTCAGATTACAGGTGTGAGCCACCATGCCCAGCCCTCATTTTAAAAAAGCTTATCTAGTATTTCTACTACATAAACTACAAAACATACTTATACAAGAATCTCCTTAGGGAAATAATCAGTATAGTGTGAAGGCAAAGAATTGGGCTTTTGAGTAAGACAGGCATGGGTTGTTCCATTATTTACTAGCTCTGTGCCATTGGACAACTTACAGAATAATACCTTCTATCTTCCCGAAATATGGGATCATACTTTCTATCTTGCAAAAGCACACACTAAAGTAACATAAAAAAAACTGTAAAATAAATCAAATTTAAAATAAATCAGATGGATAATTATAAAGAGTTAAGAAAATGCAATTTATGAAATGAAAAGTTCAGACCAATCCTCTCATTTGCAGATGAAAAAACTAAAACCTAGAGACTAAATTAAATTATACCCCCAAAGTCAGACAGGAACAGATTGTAATCCAAGTCTCTTGATTACCAATTTGCTGTTCTTTCTAGCACACCATGCCGCCTCCATTAATACAACCTTGACTTTTAATGTTTTCCAAAAATCTTCGTTAGGAATAGTCTGCCTTACATCTTATTTAAATTATATATTTTAAATTATAGGCAGCAATACAAAGAACATGGGTTTTGGCTTAAATTCATAGCTTTAGTCCCTTTATGAGCAAGTTACTTACTTTTCTAAGCCTCCATTTCTCATTTATAAAATGGAGACATTATTACCTGTCTTGCTATAAGATTTAAATACTACATAAGCTCCCAGCATAATACATGGCACAAAGAAAGTAATCAGTAACTGTTCCTCTCTTTCCCTTCTCTTTAAGCCCATGTTCTGAAAAACTACAAAAAGGTGGATGCCTAAGTTGGCATGGAAAAAAAAGGCACTATCACAACCAATTGCTTTATCAGTATTCCCTAAGAAGAAATATAAAGGAAATATAATATTTGAGGCTAATACAATGAGGTCCTATTCACAGAGAACTATTATACTATCTAAAGGCTAAATGGGGGCGGGGGGGGGCGTGCCCAAGATGGCCAAATAGGAGCAGCTCCAGCCTCCAGCTCCCAGCATGAGCGACACAGAAGACGGGTGATTTCTGCATTTTCAACTGAGGTACCGGGTTCATCTCACTGGGGCGTGTCGGACAGTTGGCGCTGGTCCACAAGTGCAGCCTGACCAGTGAGAGCTGAAGCAGGGAGAGGCATCGCCTCACCTGGGAAGTGCAAGGGGGAAGGGAATTCCTTTTCCTAGCCAAAGGATATTGAGACACACAACACCTGGAAAATTGAGTAACTCCCACCCTAATACTGAGCTTTACCAAGGGTCTTAGCAAACGGCACACCAGGATATTATATCCCACACCTGGCCCAGAGGGTCCCACGCCCATGGAGCCTCTCTCATTGCTAGCACAGCAGTCTGAGATCTAACTGCAAGGTGGCAGCGAGGCTGGGGGAGGGGTGCCCGCCATTGCTGAGGCTTAAGTAGGTAAGCAAAGCTGCCGGGAAGCTTGAATTGGGTGGAGCCCACCACAGCTCAAGGATGCCAGCCTGCCTCTGTAGAATCCTCTTCTGGGGACAGGGCATAGCTAAACAAAAAGCAGCAGAAACCTCGGCAGAGGTAAATGGCCCTCACTGACAACTTTGAAGAGAGCAGTGGATCTCTCAGCACGGAGGTTGAGATCTGAGAGTGGACAGACTGCCTGCTCAAGTGGGTCCCTGACCCCTGAGTAGCCTAACTGGGAGACATCCCCCACTAGGTGCAGACCGACACCTCACACCTCACACGGCAGGGTACACCCCTGAGACAAAGCTTCCAGAGCAAGAATCAGACAGCAACACTCGCTGCTCAGCAAGATTCTATCTTCTGCAGCCTCCACTGCTGATACCCAGGCAAACAGGGTCTGGAGTGGACCTCAAGCAAACTCCAACAGACCTACAGCTGAGGGTCCTGACTGTTAGAAGGAAAACTAACAAACAGAAAGGACACCCACACCAAAACCCCATCAGTATGTCACCATCATCAAAGAGCAAAGGCAGATAAAACCACAAAGATGGGGAAAAAGCAGGGCAGAAAAGCTGGAAATTCAAAAAATCAGAGTGCATCTCCCCCTCCAAAGGAATGCAGCTCATCGCCAGCAACGGAACAAAGCTGGACGGAGAATGACTTTGATGAGTCGAGAGAAGAAGGCTTCAGTCGATCAAACTTCTCAGAGCTAAAGGAAGAATTACGTAACCAGCGCAAAGAAACTAAAAACCTTGAAAAATGAATGGATGAATGGATAACTAGAATAATCAATGCAAAGAAGACCTTAAAAGAACTGATAGAGATGAAAACCATAACACAAGAACTATGTGACAAATGCACAAGCTTCAGTAACTGACTCGATCAACTGGAAGAAAGAGTATCAGTGATTGAAGATCAAATGAATGAAATGAAGCAAGAAGAGAAGTGTAGAGAAAAAAGAGTACAAAGAAATGAACAAAGCCTCCAAGAAATATGGGATTATGTGAAAAGACTAAATCTACATCTGATTGGTGTGCCTGAAAGTGAGGGGGAAAATGGAACCAAGTTGGAAAACACTCTGCAGGATATCATCCAGGAGAATTTCCCCAATCTAGTGAGGCAGGCCAACATTCAAATTCAGGAAATACAGAGAACGCCACAAAGATACTCCTCAAGAAGAGCAACTCCAAGACACATAATTGTCAGATTCACCAAAGTTGAAATTAAGGAAAAAATGTTAAGGGCAGCCACAGAGAAAGGTCGGGTTACACACAAAGGAAAGCCCATTGGACTAATAGCAGATCTCTCGGCAGAAACTCTACAAGCCAGAAGAGAGTGGGGGCCAATATTCAACATTCTTAAAGAAAAGAATTTTCAAACCAGAATTTCATATCCAGCCAAACTAAGTTTCATAAGTGAATGAGAAATAAAATTCTTTACAGACAGGCAAATGCTTAGAGATTCTGTCACCACCAGGCCTGCCCTACAAGAGATCCTGAAGGAAGCACTAAACATGGAAAGGAACAACCAGTACCAGCCATTGCAAAAACATGTCAAAATGTAAAGTCCATCGATGCTAGGAAGAAACTGCATCAATTTGCGAGCAAAATAACCAGCTAAAATCATAATGACAGGATCAAATTCACACATAACAATATTAATCTTCAATGTAAATGGACTAAATGGTCCAATTAAAAGACACAGACTGGCAAATTGGATGAAGAGTCAAGACCCATCAGTTTGCTGTATTCAGGAGACCCATCTCACATGCAGAGACACACATAGGCTCAAAATAAAGGGATGGAGGAAGATCTACCAAGCAAATGGAAAACAAAAAAAAGCAGGGTTGCAATACTAGTCTCTGATAAAACAGACTTTAAACCATCAAAGATCAAAAGAGACAAAGAAGGCCATTACATAATGGTAAAGGGATCAATTCAACAGGAAGAGCTAACTATCCTAAATATATATGCACCCAATACAGGAGCACCCAGATTCATCAAGCAAGTCCTTAGAGACTTACAAAGAGACTTAGACTCCTATACAATAATAATGGGAGACTTCAACACCCCCACTGTCAACATTAGACAGATCAATGGGACAGAAAGTTAACAAGGATATCCAGGAATTGAACTCAACTCTGCACCAAGCAGACCTAATAGACATCTACAGAACTCTCTACCCCAAATCAACAGAATATACATTCATCTCAGCACCACATCACACTTATTCCAAAATTGACCACATAATTGGAAGTAAACCACTCCTCAGCAAATGTAAAAGAACAGAAATCATAACAAAATGTCTCTCAGACCACAGTGCAATCAAATTAGAACTCAGGACTAAGAAAATCAAACAAAACCGCTCAACTACATGGAAACTGAACAATCTTGCTCCTGAATGACTACTGGGTTCAGAACGAAATGAAGGCAGAAATAAAGATGTTCTTTGAAACCAATGAGAACAAAGATACAACACACCAGAATCTCTGGGACACATGTTAAGCAGTGTGTAGAGGGAAATTTACAGCACTAAATGCCCACAAGAGAAAGCAGAAAAGATCTAAAATTGACACTCTAACATCACAATTAAAAGAACTAGAGAAGCAAGAGCAAACATATTCAAAAGCTAGCAGAAGGCAAGAAATAACTGAGATCAGAGCAGAACTGAAGGAGATAGAGACACAAAAAACCCTCCAAAAAAATCAATGAATCCAGGAGCTGGTTTTTTGAAAAGATCAACAAAATTGATAGACCGCTATCAAGACTAATAAAGAAAAGAGAGAAGAATCAAATAGATACAATAAAAAATGATAAAGGCGATATCACCGCTGACCCCACAGAAATACAAACTACCATCAGAGAATACTATAAACACCACTACGTGAATAAACTAGAAAACCTAGAAGAAATGGATAAATTCCTGGACACTTACACTCTCCCAACACTAAACCAGGAAGAAGTTGAATCCCTGAATAGACCAATAGCAGGCTCTGAAATTGAGGCAATAATTAATAGCCTACCAACCAAAAAAAGTCCAAGACCAGACAGATTCACAGCCAAATTCTACCAGAGGTACAAGGAGGAGTTGGTACCATTCCTTCTGAACCTATTCCAATCAATAGAAAAAGAGGGAATCCTCCCTAACTCATTTTACAAGGCCAACATCATCCTGATACCAAAGGCTGACAGAGATACAACAAAAAAAAAGAATTTTAGACCAATATCCCTGATGAACATCGATGCAAAAATCCTCAATAAAATACTGGCAAACCGAATCCAGCAGTACATCAAAAAGCTTATCCACCATGATCAAGTGGGCTTCATCCCTGGGATGCAAGGCTGGTTCAACATTCGCAAATCAATAAACGTAATCCAGCATATAAACAGAACCAAAGACAAAAACAACATGATTATCTCAAGAGATGCAGAAAAAGCCTTTGACAAAATTCAACAGCCCTTCATGCTAAAAATTCTCAATAAATTCGGTATTGATGCAACGTATCTCAAAATAATAAGAGCTATTTATGACAAACCCACAGCCAATATCATACTGAATGGGCAAAAACTGGAAGCATTCCCTTCAAAAACTGGCACAAGACAGGGATGTCCTCTCTCACAACTCCTATTCAAAATAGTGTTGGAAGTTCTGGCTGGGGCAATCAGGCAAGAGAAAGAAATCAAGGGTATTCAGTTAGGAAAAGAAGAAGTCAAATTGTCCCTGTTTGCAGATGACATGATTGTATATTTAGAAAACCCCATTGTCTCAGCCCAAAATCTCCTTAAGCTGACAAGCAACTTCAGCAAAGTCTCAGGATACAAAATCAATGTGCAAAAATCACAAGCATTCTTATACACCAGTAACAGACAAACAGAGAGCCAAATCATGAATGAACTCCCATTCACAATAGCTTCAAAGAGAATAAAATACCTAGAAATCCAACTTACAAGGGATGTAAAGGACCTCTTCAAGGAGAACTACAAACCACTGCTCAGTGAAATAAAAGAGGACACAAACAAATGGAAGAACATACCATGCTCATGGATAGGAAGAATCAATATTGTGAAAATGGCCATACTGCCCAAGGTAATTTATAGATTCAATACCATCCCCATTAAGCTACCAATGACTTTCTTCACAGAATTGGAAAAAACTGCTTTACAGTTCACATGGAACCAAAAAAGAGCCCGCATCTCCAAGACAATCCTAAGCCAAAAGAACAAAGCTGGAGGCATCATGCTACCTGACTTCAAACTATACTACAAGGATACAGTAACCAAAACAGCATGGTACTGGTACCAAAACAGAGATATAGACCAATGGAACAGAACAGAGCCCTCAGAAATAATACCACACATCTACAGCCATCTGATCTTTGATAAACCTGACAAAAACAAGAAATGGGGAAAGGATTCCCTATTTAATAAACGGTGCTGCGAAAATTGGCTAGCCATGAGTAGAAAGCTGAAACTGGATCCTTTCCTTACTCCTTATATGAAAATTAATTCAAGATGGATTAGAGACTTAAATGTTAGACCTAAAACCATAAAAACCCTAGAAGAAAACCTAGGGAATACCATTCAGGACATAGGCATGGGCAAGGACTTCATGTCTAAAACACCAAGAGCAACGGCAACAAAAGCCAAAACTGACAAATGGGATCTAATTAAACTAAAGAGCTTCTGCACAGCAAAAGAAACTACCATCAGAGTGAACAGGCAACCTACAGAATGGGAGAAAATTTTTGCAATCTACTTGTCTGACAAAGGACTAATATCCAGAACCTATAAAGAACTCAATCAAATTTACAAGAAAAAAACAAACAACCCCATCAAAAAGTGGGCAAACGATATGAACAGACAGTTCTCAAAAGAAGACATTCATACAGCCAACAGACACATGAAAAAATGCTCATCATCACTCGCCATCAGAGAAATGCAAATCAAAACCACAATGAGATACCATCTCACACCAGTTAGAATGGCAATCATTAAAAAATCAGGAAACAACAGGTGCTGGAAAGGATGTGGAGAAATAGGAACACTTTTACACTGTTTGTGGGACTGTAAACTAGTTCAACCATTGTGGAAAACAGTGTGGCGATTCCACAAGGATCTGGAACTAGAAATACCATTTGACCCAGCCATCCCATTACTGGGGATATACCCAAAGGATTATAGGTCATGCTGCTATAAAGACACATGCACACGTATGTTTATTGCGGCACTATTCACAATAGCAAAGACATGGAATCAACCCAAAGGTCCATCAGTGACAGACTGGATTAAGAAAATGTGGCACATATACACCATGGAATACTATGCAGCCATAAAAAAGGATGAGTTCATGTCCTTTGTAGGGACATGGATGCAGCTGGAAACCATCATTCTCAGCAAACTATCGCAAGAACAGAAAACCAAATACCGCATGTTCTCACTCACAGGTGGGAATTGAACAATGAGATCACTTGGACACAGGAAGGGTGTCATCACACACAGGGTCCTATTGTGGGGAGGGGGGAGGGGGGAGGGAGAGCATTAGGAGATATACCTAATGTAAATGACGAGTTAATGGGTACAGCACACCAACATGGTACATGTATACATATGTAACAAACCTGCACATTGTGCACATGTACCCTAGAACTTAAAGTATAATAATAAAAAAAAGGTTAAACAGTATTTGCTCTCACATTAAGTATCTGAGAAAGAGAACTGCTATTCCAATAATCCCAGAATAGTAATATACGAGAAAGATGGAAAAGTACAACTCAAACTAGCCTGTAAAATAAAACAAATAATCTTATATTTATTAGAAATATTAAATCTATAATATTTAAACTATTTAATTTTTAAAAGTAGAACTTGCTAACAGAATTTACACTATAAAAATAAAAAACAGGTCTATTTGAATTGTGTAATATCCTAAAAAGAAATTGCTCTCTCCTTTGTCCTACCTGTCATGATCAATAAAGTGAGTTCTTTGATGGAGTGAAAGAGGTTTGATGTGGTATTGGCGGACCTGACAGGTTTTGGGTTGAATTCTTGGAGTCACATATGCTTGTAGTGTGCCATACTGGCCTTCAATTGAGCGAATCTGATTCAACAGAAAAAAGAAAACAAAATAGAATATTTAGCAGCAAAACATATCTTTAAAACGTTCAACACAAGTTATCAAGTACTTAAAATTTACTAAGATGTGAAGACCTAATTTAAGAGGAGTTGGAAAGCTGTCTAGCTTCTTTCTCCTGTCCCACTCTGTTCCAATTCACGGGACAGATTGTAGTACCTCTTGTACTACACAAAGGTAATTTCTCTAATCTAATTAATACTTTAACTCATACTTTTCATGGCATGAGGGGGAAAACATCAAAATTTGACCTAAGTGGGAAACATTAAAAAGTTTAAGTAAGATGTTTTGCAAATGTTGCCCTGTGAATATTGCTGACAAGGAAGAGGATAAAAAAACATAATAAGTAAAACTATAGAAGGAAAACAAAAAATAGATCTGATAAACCTATATTTTGGTGTTAAGTTTTAAAGAGTAATAAGCTCATATTGGCAGAGATTTTTTTCCACAAGAAAAAGAGCTTTAATATAGAACATAATAATTTTATATGAAAAAGTATTTTGTAATAATCAGCATAACAATTAATATTCCTTATTTACAAATTCAAACAATAAAGAAAAATCTGGACAAACATGTAAGTCACCTGAAATCCTCCCACCCCAGACGATCATTATTACTACTTTGGTAGTTATGCTTTTATATGTCTCTCCATGTACAGGTACAAAAAAAGAGTATTTAGCACATAGCTGTTATTATAAAAATCTATTGACAGAAAAAATGTTTCAAATAACTTAATTATTGACATTCTGTGAAAATAGAGATGCATACCTATAATCTAATTATGGCATATTTGAACTGGAAATTCTTTTGGGCTATTTTGAATATAACTGGCTGGAAATCCTGAGAATTCAACATACTTAACAGGAAATAGTAATTCACTGAGCTGGGAAGATCTAATTTAAAAGAAGGGCCTAATTTAATATATCATTTCACATGACTAAGTCTATTGGATATCCTACACATCTTTGCTTTCATTTCTAATGTTCACATTTTCCCCCTTATCTCTGCCTCTCCTATCACCACCACCTTGCTGCTCCTCCCATCCCACTTATGCCTTCCCATATTATATAACTGGCTATATCAGACAGGTGTGTTTCTTTTCATACATTTATTCATACTTATATTAATATAAATAAAAATATATTCAAATTATATGGAGAGATTTTATCCGCATTTTGTGTGTTTTATGAAATTCCCTCCATGTTAATCTGTATAAATCAACTCATTCTTTATAGTAGCTGTGTAATATTCCAAGATATGGATAAATAGTTATTAATTCAACCATTCAATCATTAATGAGTATTCACCTTGGTTCTACTTTTCTGCTTCTACAAGCAATGCTGCAATTAATTATATTCATGTCTGTATGTATATTACTGTTATTTTATTGCTATTAACAGATTTCCCCAAAGGAGCTAATATCTGTTTTCCAAAGTGGTTGTAACAACTTTCCACGAGCTGTGACTGACAGTGTCATTTTCTTCATCCCCGTCCCCAGTGATGTTGTTCTTTAACTATTAATTTTTTGCCATTCTGCTAGATAAAAGAAACTGCTTTTTGTTATTTTAATTTGAATTTCTCTGGCTAAAGATGAGGTAGAATGTTTTTGTTTGTTAGCTATTTTGATTCCCTCTTCTGTGTTTTGGGTTTTTTGCTTGTTTGTTTGTTTTTGAGATAGAGTCTCACACCATTGCCCAGGCTGGAGTACAGTGGCACAATCTCAGCTCACTGCAACCTCCATCTCCTGGGTTCAAGCGATTCTCATGCCTCGGCCTCCCAAGTAGCTGGGATTACAGGTGCGTAATCCCAGCTAACTTTTTTGTTTTTGTTTTTTTTGTAGTAGAGACAGGGTTTCACCATGTTGGCCAGGCTGTTCTTGAACTCCTGACCTCAAGTGATCTGCCCGCCTTGGCCTCCCAAAGTGCTGAGATTACAGGTGTGAGCCACTGTGCCCAATCTTCTCTTCTGTGACTTGCCTGTCCATATCCTTTGCCTATTTTCCTTACTTGGTGGTTTTTATTGTAACAATAGGCTGTTTATACGTTATCGACAATTACTATTAGACAATTAAGTCTTCTTTCTTTAAATAAGTAGGTACTTAATTCATCTGAATTTATTTTTTATATATGGCATAAGATAACAATTCATTTGATTTTCTTCTAGATGGATGCTAGTTGTGTCAACAGTAATTTTTAAACAGAAATAGTGATTTAATAGAAGTGTTCCCTTCTATTAAAATAGAAATGTCATGCACTAAATTCCCATAAATGTGAAATATATTCTGGGTTCTATTTCTAGATTATTCTGTTGTATGGCCTATATATTTAGGCTTGGAAATATCCTCCATTATTTTTATTATGGTATGTTTTATCATATGGCAAAGCAAGTTACACCTTACTTTTCTTCTTTTTCATAATTTTCTTGGCTCTTTTCAGGCATTTTGTCTTTCTTCTACACTTTAAAATTATTATGTCCAACTAAAAAAAGGGGAACATGGCTGGGTGTGGTGGCTCACACCTGTAATCCCAGCACTTTGGGAGGCCGAGGTGGGTGGATCAACTGAGGTCAGGAGTTCGAGACCAACCTGTCCAACATGGTGAAACCCTGTCTCTACTAAAATACAAAAATTAGCCAGGCATGGTGGTGCACGCCTATAATCCCTGCTACTAGGGATGCTGAGGCATGAAAATCGCTTGTACCAGGGAGGTGGAGGTTGCATCGAGCCAAGATTGTGCCACTGCACTCCAGCCTGGGTGACAGAGCAAGACTCCATCTCAAAAACAAAACAAAACAAAACAACAACAAAAAAAGTGAAACATTGCTTTTAATCAATTTTTACTCAACTTTCAAATTTGTCAGCAGAAACTTGCTCAATGTAAAATGTTTAATTAGGTCACTTACTGATACTTTTTTTTTTTTTTAGAAATAAATTTATCCTAGTTTTCCATTTTTCTTTCAAAGTACATAAAAAGGAATGTATGCAGACCAAAATGAATTGTTCAGGGGAAACATCGTATTTAACTGGAACTTCCTTAACCAGATGTGAAAAAAATATTGTGTAACAGCATCTCTCTTGAAAAATAAAAAAACCTTTGAGTTTCAAAACATCAGCAACACCAGGAAAAAAGTTACAGTCCTTAATTTTTAGATCATACGTCTATCAAAATTAATCCCACTATAAATAACTAAAACAGATTTGTGTGCTATGGTAAGTATTTAATTATAAAAATGATTATGTCAAACTTTAAAAGGTTTTCTCTAGAATGTATGATAATAAATCATATCACTGGAATGCAATCAGCAAAATTCAGGTGGTAGGAAAATATATGACAAATGCTCAGATACTTTAATAACTAAGTTAATTTAGAAGATGACTGTGAGGACCAGCCTGGCCAACATGGTAAAACCCCGTCCCTACGAAACAAAAAAAAAAAAGTACAAAAATTAGCCAGGTGTGATGGAAGGCACCTGTAATCCCAGCTACTCAGGAGGCTGAGGCAAGAGAATTGCTTGAACCTGGGAAGCGGAGGATGCAGTGAACCCAGATCATGGCACTGCATTCCAGCCTGGGTGACGAGAGCACAAGAGTGAGACTCCATCTCAAGAAAACAAAAAAAAGGATGACTGGATTAAACAAGCTGTAAAACAAAAATCAGTAAAATCTGAACATTAAATATTTTATAATATTAAAAAATTGTTGATTTTTCTTAGGTGTGATAATAGTGTAGTTATGTTTAAAAAAAGAGAGAGTACCTATCTTTTAGACACACTAAATGAAATTATGAGTATCTTGTATTTGCTTGAAAATATTTTAGGGTAGTAATGATAGCATAAACAAGGTGGCCATGAGTTGATCACTGCCGAAGCTGTGTGATTAATACATGGGGATTCATTACTTTTATAAATGTTTGAAACTTTCTATAATAAAACATTTGAAAGAAAATTTTCAGTTAGAGGAAACTTTAAGACCAATAATTTTAGGCTGGGCATGGTGGCTCATCCCTGTAATCCCATCACTTTGGGAGGCTGAGGCATGTGAACTGCTTGAGCTCAAGAGTTTGAGACCAACCTGGGCAACATGGCAAAACCCAATTTCTATTTAAAAAATAAAAATCAATAATTTTAGAGAAGGTGATTAAGAAATAATAGCAGAGATTGTGGTCTGGGCTAAATTATATCCTAACTGGTCATTCAAAATTCATTACTCCAAAACAATTCATTTCAGGGAGAAATTAAATGCAAACAAATAATATCATATGTTATAAGACATACCAGCAGGAAAAAGGAAATTTAAACATTCAAGTAAAGGTAATTTCTAATATTTTTACCTTGAGTTCCAGCCTTGTAGTATTTGCCTGGCACCGATAAGTGGCGAGAAGGAAGTTGTCATTTGACTGGGAAGAATACAAAGTGGAGGAAAAGAATGAATCCATGTTTTTAGCAACAAAAAAAAGGCATCAGTAATAATAATGGTTACCATTTACTTAAGTATCTGTCACTGGTGCTAAGTGCTTTTGAAACATGTTCTAACTTATACTTACAAAAACCCTATGCACTAAGTTTTACTAATTAAGCTTTAACAGATGAAGAAACTGAGGTTATGAGGAGTTAAATAACTTCCCCACAGCCATTAAGTGATGAAACTGGAATTCAAATTCCTATCTAAAGCTCATGCTCTTTCCATCTTGAGTTTTTATGATAACATTTTTAAACATTAAGAATTCTTCTAAAAATCTGACAATGCAAACACCAAATGTGATATGGTTTGGCTGTGTCCCCACCCAAATCTCATTTTGAACTGTACTCCCGTAATTCCTATGTGTTATGGGAGGGACCCAGTGGGAGATAATTGAATCATGGGGCCAGTTTCTCCCATACTGCTCTCATGGCAATGAATAAGAGCTGATGGTTTTATAAGGGGAAATCCCTTTCTCTTGGCTCTCATTCTCTTTTCTGTTGTCTGCCACCATGTGAGATATGCCTTTCACATTCCTCCATGATTGTGAGGCCTCCTCAGCCAGGTGGAATTGAGAGTCCAATAAACCTCTTTCTTTTGTAAATTGTCCAGTTCCTGGTATGTCTTTATCAGCAGTGTAAAAATTGACTAGCACAGTAAATTGGTACTGGTAGAGTGTGGTGCTGCTATAGAGATACCCAAAAATGTGGAAGTGACATTGGAACTGGGTAACAGGCAGGGGCTGGAACAGTTTGGAGCACTCAGAAAAAGACAGGAAAATGTGGGAAAGTGTGAAACTTCCTAGAGACTTATTGAATGGCTGTGTCCAAAATGCTGATAGTGATGTGGACAATGAAATCCAGGCTGAGGTGATCTCAGATGGAGATGAGGAACTTGTTGGGAAATGGAGCAAAGGTGACTCTTACTATGTTTTAGCAAAGAGGCTGGCAGCATTATGCCCCTGTCCTATAGATGTGTGGAACTTTGAAGGGAGATAATTTAGGGTATCTGGCAGAAGAAATTTCTAAGCAGCAAAGCATTCAAGAAGTGACTTGGGTGCTGTTGAAAGCATTGTTTTATAAGGGAAGGAGATCATAAAAGTTCAGAAAATTTGTAGCTTAACAATGCAATAGAAAAGAAAATCCCATTTTCTGAGAAATTCAAGTTGGCTGTCGAAATTTGCATAAGTAATGACGAGCCGAACATTAATCATCAAGACAATGGGGAAAATGTATCCAGAGCATGTCAGAGGTCTTCATGGCAGCCCCTCCCACCACAGGCCTGGAGGCCTAGGAGGAAAAAGTGGTTTTGTGGGCTAGGCCCAGGATCTCCATGCTGTGTGCAGCCTAGCAACTTGGTGCCCTGTGTCCCAGTCACTATAGCCGTGGCTGAAAGGGGCCAACGCAGAGCCTGGCCTGTGGCTTCAGAAGCCTTGAGCCTTGGCAGCTTCCCTGTGTTGTTGAGCCTGTCAGTGCACAATAGTCAAGAATTGGGGTTTGGGAACCTCCGCTTAGATATCAGCAGATGTATGGAAACACCTGAATGTTCAAGCGGAAATTTGCTGCAGGGGCGGGGCTCTCACGGAGGACCTGTCCAGGGCAGTGTGGAAGGAAAATGTGGGGTTGGAGCCCCAACATAGAGTTTCTACTGGGGCACTGCCTAATGGAGCTGTGAGAAGAGGGCCATTGTCTTCCAGACCCCAGAATGGTAGATCCACCAACAGCTTGCACTGTGAGCCTGGAAAAGTCACAGACATTTAATGCCAGACTATGAAAGAACCCAGGAGTGGGGAGTACCGTGCAAAGTCACAGGGGTGGAGCTGCCCAGGGCCATAGGAGCCCACCTCTTGCATCAATGTGACCCAGATGTGAGACATGAAGTCAAAGGATCATTTTGGAGGTTTAAGATTTGACTGCCTTGCTAGATTTTGGACTTGCATGGGGCCTGTAGCCCCTTTATTTTGGCCAATTTCTCCCATTAGGAATGGTTGTATTTACCCAATGCCTGTACCCCCACTGTATCTAGGAAGTAACTAACTTGCTTTTGATTTTACAGGCTCATAGGCAGAAGGGACTTGCCTTGTCCCAGATGAGACTTTGGACTGTGGACTTCTGAGTTAATGCAAAAATGAGTTAAGACTTGGGGGACTTTTGGGAAGGCACGATTGGTTTTGAAATGTGAGGACATGAAATTTGGGAGGTGCAGGGGTGGAATGATATGGTTTGGCTGTGACCCCACCCAAATCTCATCTTGAATTGTACTTCTGTAATTCCCATGTGCTGTGGGAGGGACCCAGTGGGAGAAAACTGAATCGTGAGGGTGGTTTCTGCCATACTGTTTTTCATGGTAGTGAATAAGTCTCATGAGGTCTGATGTTTTTATAAACTCCATTCTCTTGGCTCTCATTCTCTCTTGTCTGCCACCATGTGAGATGTGCCTTTCACCTTCTGCCATTATTGTGAGGCCTCCCCAGCCAGGTGGAACTGTGAGTCCAATAAACCTCTTTCTTTTGTAAATTGTCCCATCTTGGATATGTCTTTATCAGCAGTGTGAAAATGGACTAATACAAAATGTTTATACTATAAAGGCACATACATCAGAGTTTGATATTGAATCTCTTGGATTTTTCACAAATACTTACGGAGGAAAGAAAGTATCTCTTCTCTCTATTCCCAGCAAATGGCACAGTGCCTGGCACACTGTAAGCACTTAATACATGTTTGTTGAACTAACCTAGAGGAGTTCCTTCAAATATTATAACTTCTTGAAACTGAATATTAAACTACTAGAAATAGAGAAATGTAGCTAGGTTCGTGGATTACAAAAACAGACATAGCAATGTAAGATAATTTATATGTTATTTTCGAGACTATTTCTCTATTTTTATTAAATAATCAAAGAAATGAAAAGGATGGTAATATAAAATATAAAACTCAAACATTACAATTTCAAATCATTTAAACTCAACAGAGAGGACCGATCAATTTAAAAGTAAATATATTCTTTTTTTTTTTTTTTTTTTTGAGACAGAGTCTTGCTGTGTTGCCCAGGCTAGAGTGCAGTGGTGTGATCTCAGCTCAATGCAACCTCTGCCTCCTGAGTTCAATTGACTCTCATACCTCAGCCTCCTGAATAGCTGGGAGTACAGGCGCGTGCCCCCACATCCAGCTACTTGTTTTGTATTTTTAGTAAAGAGGGTGTTTTACCATGTTGGCCAGGCTGATCTTGAACTCCTGGCCTCAGGTGATCCACCTGCCTTGGGCTCCCAAAGTGCTGGGATTACACATACGAACCACGGTGCCAAGCCGTAAATATATTCTTGTATGATTAAAAACAAACGTTATATACTACAGTGTTTATTGATAAATGATACAGATAACATGTTTGGGATGAGGTTTGGGAGTGGGGAAGGAGAGGGTGAAGAGCATGAGAAAATAAGACTGGGCTGGGCATGGTGGCTCACACCTGTAATCCCAGCACTTTGGGAGGCTGGGAGGTGTAAGGACAGCTTAAAGTTAGGAGTTCAAGACCAGCCTGGGCAACAAAGTGAGGCCCCATCTCTACAAAATGTAAAAAAATAAAAAAAAATTAGCCGGGGATCATGGCATATGCCTATGGTCCTATGTACTCAGGAGAATGAGACAAGAAGGTAAATTTGAGCCTAGAAGTTTGAGGCTGCAATGAGCTATGATCACACCACTGCACTTCAGCCTAGGTGACACAGTAAGACCTCCATCTCTGAAAAAAAAAAAAAAAAAGACTAACCATATGTTGAAAATTAGTGATGGGTACATGCAAGTTATTATACTAGTCTTTCTACTTTTGTGTACACCTGAAATCTCCATAAGTTTTTTTAAAGCCACTGTCCTAGAAAACATATTTTAAATTAGTATGAAATAGTCATTTCAAAAAATCCTTCAGTGATGTAATTAAAACAGATTAATCTTTCATAGTAACTTAAGAATCAAAGATCTTAAGTTTATGTTAACTTGATTTTCTAAATAATCATAAAAATGTAGGCCATATCTTTTGTGTTTTGTTCTCAAACAGGGATGACAAACCATATATTGATAATGTAATACAACTGTTATAAAATCTCTTATTAAAAATAAAATTTTTACTATGAAGTTACATTGAAAAATAGGCTGGGCATGGTGGCTCACACCTGTAATCCCAGCACTTTGGGAGGCCAAGGTGGGTGGATCACCTGAGGTCAGGAGTTCAAGACCAGCCTGACCAACATGGCAAAACCCCATCTCTACTAAAAATACAAAAATTAGCCGGGTGTGGTGGCGTGTGTGTGTAGTCCCGGCTACTTGGGAGTCTTGAGACAGGAGAATTGCTTGAACCTGGGAGGCGGAGGTTGTAGTGAGCTGAGATTGTGCCGCTGCACTCCAGCCTGGGTGATGGAGTAAGACTCCGTCAAAAAAAAAAAAAAAAAAAAAGACAGAAAGAAAGAAAAAGAAAGAAAGAACGAAAAAGAAAGAAAGAAAAAGAAAGAATGAAAAAGAAAGAGAAAGAAAGAAAAGTATTCTTATATCTATCAATATTTTACTTTATCTACTCTTTTATTCCTCCTTTTTAAAAAATATATAAGGCCAGACATGGTGGCTCATGCCTATAATCCCAGCACTTTGGCAGGCTGTGGTGGGAGGATCACTTAGGCCCAGGAGTTTGAGACCAGCCTGGGCAACATAGGAAGACCCTGTCTCTACAAAAAATTTCAAAATCAGCCAGGCATGGTGGCTTGTGCCTGTAGTCCCAGCTACTTGGAAGGCTGAGGTGGAAGGATCTGCTTGAGCCCAGGAGGTCGAGGCTGCAGTGAGCCATGATCACGCCACTGCACTCCAGCCTGCGCAACAGAGTGAGACCATGTCTTAAAAAAAGTAAATAAGTAACAAAAACCAAATAAGTAAAATATATTCTGCAGCAGTGCCAATGCATAAAAATAAAAATAAAATACATATTAATACAACTACCCACCAACTCCAGCTACCATCTCCTCCTGCTCTGGCTTGCCTTCTCCAATGCAATTAATCCAAACCTTATCTATACCTTGACTTCTCTTCAGGAGTCACACGTAGCTCTGAGACTGCTTATCGGCTAGTACTAAGCAGAAAGAAGAGATACAGAAAGCATGTCCAAAAGCACTGACGTGATCTCATCTCAGGTACTGTGCACATGTTAAGTGCTCAATAAAAGTCTGTTGAATGAAGTTTATTACGCATTCAACAAGCCTAGAAAAAGTGGGGCAGGGCAGGAAGAGCGGGGGAAGCAACAGATCATGTTCCAATGCAGGGATGTGTGAAACTATATAGCATTTTCAGGAATTTTAAGAACTTCAGTTTGGCAGAAATAATGTGCATGGGAGGGGTGGTAGCAGCCAGTGAGAGAGAAGTTAGAGATGTAATCAAGAGCTGAATCATGGAAAGTTTTCTATGCCACAATAAGGAATCTATATTTATATCTAGCAGGAAATCAGGAATATTTAAAAGGTTTTGAGAAAAGAAAGATACAGTGATGTTTGTGTTTTAGGAAGGAAGACTTTCTGGTGGTAGTGTACATACAGCATATCCCAGAAGTCAGAGGCAAGACTAGAGGCAGAGAAATGTATAAAGTAGTTCAAGGAAGACATGATACAGGCCTGGACTAAGTTAACAGGGGTAGGAATGAAGCCAAGTAGAAGTATGAAAGCCATGGAGGTAGAACTGACAGAAACTGACTAATTGGGTCTATAGGCTGAACATTCCCAAACTGAGTATCTAAAATGCTCCAAAACCCTAAACTTTTTGAGTGCCAAGATAATACTTTAAGGAAACGCTCACTGGAGCATTTCAGAATTTCAGATTTTCAAATTTGGGGTGCTGAACCAGTAAGTATAAAACAAATATTCCAAAACCTAAAAAAATCCAAAATCCAAAATACTTCTTGGTCCCAAGCATTTCACATAAGAGATATCAACCTGTAACAGATCACAGAAAGGAAGGAATCTAGGACAACACTAGGTTTCTCGACTGAGGACAGGGAAAGAGAACCGACACAGATTTTGAAGGAGAGGTTACATAAGAAATGACTGAAAAAGAAACATCAAAACCTAACAGCATTTATAGACTTTAATCAAAATGGCATAATAGAAATGAAAGCATGTGAAGAATTCTTTTATATTTTTTACTCACCTCAGAATCACAGCTGCTAAAGCTAACAACAGCAGAATTTTTATCCACATCAAGTAAATCTATTGGAACATCACTCTACAGTCAATATTAAAAAAAAGAAGGTTTAGATGGAAAACTTAAAAATGTTCATAAATTATGTTTTCTCTAAGAGTTCTCCTTAGTTCTAGTTTATATTCATCTTTAAATCTGAGAGTATGAATTCTCTTAATTTATACTTGATAGTATATACTTCTAGAAAATAAATATAATAAAGAATAAATGTTATTTTACAATCACCTGTTTTGTTCTAACTTGGAATATAAAAATCACAGAATATAATCTCTTACCACCCCCTTAGAAGTCCAATTGTCCCACTTATTTTTGTAAAGTACTAAAAATGTTACTATGAGCTACAAATAATCACATGGCCATTCTGATTCATTTTTAGCAGTTTCAATTTCACCTGTAACACAGAAAGAAGATAATTTTTGGTCTCCTCTGGAGAGGCAGTTTCTAGGACAAAGCTGTTGCACTGTGTTCTACGTGAATGGCATTCCCAGAGTTGCTCAATGCAACAACCCGTGAGCTAGCATTACTTAAGAGAGTTTTCTGCCTTTAGGTTTTTTAAAATAATCTGATATCTTCATTACATCTTTTTAAACCTTCTCTTCCTCCAATTTATTATGTTCTCATTTTGTGATTGGTTTACTATCTGTTGCTTGTTTTCTATTCATCCTATTATTCTTTTCTACTTCCTGAATACCTTCTAATTTAAATAAGTCAGCAAATGTATACATTGATGAATGGAGTCATACATTATTACCCCTAAATTTCACCCTTTAGGATTTTCTACTTTGCCTGTTGACCTGCCAGAAACTATTGGGTTAATGAGCAAGCTGTACTTTAACGTTTGGGGCTTAAAAAGAAAAAGTTCTAGCAAGGGCGTTAAATATGGTAGTTTTCTAAGTCACATCTTTGTTAAGATTCTCCCAGAGGGTAGCCAAAGAAGAAAAACCTTACTGTCTTTTCTATTTTTTCTTAAAATGTAAGCCCATCTTTGGTTTATTAAGTACATAAATAAAAAGTAAAAATACAATTCAAATAATCTATGAGCAAACAATAGATTAAAAGGCCATAAACATTTAAAATTACTGTCTATGGCTGGATGGCGTGGTTCACGCTTGCAATCCCAGCACTTTGTGAGGCCGAGGCAGGTGGATCACCTGAGGTCAGGAGTCCAAGACCAGCCTGGCGAACATGGTGAAACCCTGTCTCTACTAAAAATACAAAATTAGCCAGGCGTGGTGGCACATACCTGCAGTCCCAGCTACTCGGGAGGCTGAGAGGCAGGAGAATCACTTGAACCTGGGAGGCGGAGGTTACAGTGAGCTGAGATTGCACCACTGCACTCCAGTCTAGGCGACAGAGTAAGACTCTGTCTCAAAAAAATAAAAATAAAAAAATAAAAAATTACTGTCTAAAACTAAAAATGTTCAATAATAATTAGTACATATGACTGGTTTGTAAAATAGATCCAGTCATAAAACTAAGAAATTAGACATTTTGCTTACCTGTATTAAGACATTATCTATTGCAGTCTGTACCTCTAAGATAAGGCTATAACTGGCATCATCTTTATTTAGTGTAAATTTATCATTTATACCAAAGGAAGGTACTGCTGATTTTGCTTTGCTTGATTGAGAAGACTGCTGATAATTCTCTCTTTCCTGCAATACCTTATACTGCAGATGTTCCAACTCATTCCTGGAGAAAAACATACACAAATTTGTCAAATGTAAGTATAAACATTTGAGGTCCTTAGAATGTTTACAAAAATTTGAGACATTTGCTTTTACAAAATGTGTTTTTATTAGTTGAGCTAATAAAATAAAAATAAAGGGAACAAAATTTTTGCTTCTATGACTGACTAAATGATTCCACATTATTTATCCTTAACCCAAAAATTAAAACACGTACTCAGTCCCATACTAGCAATATTAATAGAGAGTTTTAAATATCATGTTAGGCTACAAAATAATCAATCTTAACACAGGAATCTTAGTACAGTTACATAAAATACTAATCAGAAGAGAAATTTATTATACTAAAGAGAAATTAATATTGCAGAACATACTAGACTTAATGAAAAGAGACAAAATGTGTGAAGCTAGTAAACATGTAACTTTCAGTAAGACACTAGGGAAGACATAAAAAAATAAAAAGGAAGCTGCAGAATATTAGCATTTTGGGGACCACAAGGATGATCATGAGCCAGTGGTACAGCTTAACTACCAAGTGTTGGAGAGGATTCTGCTGAGACTGAACTACACAGGCATTGCTTAGAGCTCCAGTTAAGGGGAAGGTCCACATGCAAATGGAGTGAACAGTCATTGGGATAGAACAACATGAGGCTTAACTAGCCACAATGTAGGAGGAAAAGTCTAGGGAGGAGCTTGGAAGGGATTTGTGTGATGAACAAAGGAAAAGATTCATTCATTAAAGAATATTTACTGCTAAATATTACATATTAACTCCTATGTACCTAGCAGTGTTTGGGTATCAAATGAACAAATCAGACATGAGCTTCTCGTAAAGCTTACATTCCAGTGTGGAATCAAGAAATGGTAGACTTGGTTATAAATAAAAGGTACTATATTGAGGATGTGAGAGAGTAGTCATTAACTATACTTGTATCCTTGTTGCATGAAGTAGGATATCCTGAATGAATCTGGCATACTTGTTTGCATGAACATTACAGCTTGCTCTCTGGTGGCTTTGGTGAAATGGCTTGTGCTACTAGTACTTGTGGCATTTGCTGCCTTAAAAGTTTCTGTAGCCTTCAACTACCACCAAAAAAAGATCATCCTTCACTCCACAAAAGGTCAGCATGGGTTGAAATGGGGAGAGCAGTCATTAAAATTTCAGCAACTCCTACTTCTTTATTGTATGAAGCATCTTTATTTGAGTTTGAGGTCCCCCTTTTCATAGCACACGTCAAATTGAGCATACCATAAAAGCAATTCTTGTGTCTAGGGGAGTCAACATTACTCAGTTCCAGTTAAGAAAATTTATAAGCCAACATTACAGATTCAGAAGGGTCCACAGGAAGAGTAAATGTTAGAGTTAATGAGAAATAATACAGCCATCTGTGTTGATTTATTTCTAATGTCTGTGAAAATCAAAAAATAAAACACTACAAGTGTCTATGACATTAAAAAAAAAAATGAAAAATACAACTCTTGACCTAAGAAAAAGTCAATTCAGAATAAGGCATACAAAACACTATACTTCTATCTCCAAAATATTAATCAGCACTTACTGCTAATTTTCTCAAAACTGTAAACTTTCATTTTAAAAGGTGATTAATTAATTATATAATTCCTTCCAATAAAATATACTCCATCTATAAGTAATAAAAAGCAACAACCACACAATTCATGAGATTTTTAAAAAAGCAAATAAAAAACTCAAAGTTACCGTAAGGAAGAAATTTTATTCTGCATCTCCTGATTAAATTTTAGTTCTTCTCCTGGTCCACTTTCCTTATGAATGGGCTCTGTTGTCAGACCTGTAACCCAGCCTGTAGAGATGAATTACAGTCACGCACCACTTAGTACTGCTGGTGTTAAAAAAGATAAATTATGCATTGTGTAGCAGAAACTCCAATGTACATGCCCCTTTGTCCACTAATATCAGCCTATCTTAACCCTAGGACTTCATTCAAAAACAAAACACAAAATCAAGCTGGAAAATATTCAGACTATAGAGAAATTACTTAAGCATTTCACGATATCATTTTTTTTTTTGCCTGAAATACCATAATACTATAATGAAGGGAATCTTTTACTTCTTAACAGATTTAAAATATGGAGTAAGTCAACATAGTCTAGCAATTTCAAAAATAGCTGAAAAATAAGAATTGCCTTTTAAAAATTACTTTCATGGAAATTTAAACTCTCACATGACTACTATGAGGATGCAAAAATTACCAATTCAAAAGAAGTTTTGGCAAGTTTTTGAGACCCTGTCTCAAAATAAAAGTTTTTTTATCAGGCACATACATAGTCCAAAACATAAAATAAATCTCAATAAGTACTTCTCTTTAAATCAAATAAGATAATTTAATAAAGGTAAGAGTGACATGCTAAACACTCTTAAAAAGTATTATTCAAATATCAACTATTTTATAAATCAAGAAGCCTATACTTTCTCCTAATTTTTTAACCAAGAAAGTTTTTAATGCTATAAGTAAGAGTGATTGATTAACACAGCAGCCTCCCCTTATCCACGATTCCACTTTCTGCATTTAAGTAACCCATAGTCAATGGTAGGCTGAACATATTAAATGGAAAATTCCAGAAATAAGTCCTAAGTTTTAAATTGTACAACATTCTGAATAGGGTGATAAAATCTCACGCCATCCTGCTCCATT
Source organism: Macaca fascicularis (assembly GCF_037993035.2). NCBI lineage: Eukaryota > Metazoa > Chordata > Mammalia > Primates > Cercopithecidae > Macaca > Macaca fascicularis. The sequence goes on from NC_088379.1 coordinate 126,933,009, forward strand.
CTGCCCAGGATGTAAATCATCCCTTTGTCCAACATATCACCTGCTGTATATGATACCTGCTACCAGCCTATCTATTGTTCCCTTAGAAGCCAAACCAGTTATCAGATCAACTGTTGCCGTATCATAGTGCGTGGGTTCAAGTAACCTTACTTTATTTAATAAGGGCCCCAAAGCGCAAGAGTAGTGATGTTAAGCATATTGTTATAATTGCTCTATTTTATTATTCATTATTGTTAATCTTGTACTATGCCTAATTTGTAAGTTAAACTTTATCACAGGCATGTAGGTATAGGAAAAAAATATACACAGGGTTCAGCACTATCTGAGGTTTGAGGCTTCCACTAGGGGTCTTGGAACAGATTCCCTATGAATAAGGGGGGACTACTATAACTCTTTTTAAAAAAGAGACATCAAAAGCAGTTTATTAAGTTTAGATTTTTTTGTTGCTGACTCTTTCTTCAATTACTTATTATCATTTACTGTACCTGAATATGTGGACACCACGATTTCATCATAGCTGTCTTTTCCTACACAACCACCCTGGATAGATGTGACACTTTCAGACAACATCTAAGGAAGTTTAAGACCAAGCACTTCATTAGTAACTAAAAAATTCAGACATGTTAAAAATAAGCTACACAACGTTTTCCCTGGCTCCAGACATTCAACATATATTTACTGAATGCTTATGTGCAGACACTCAGATTAGAAAGACAAAATATCTTGAACAAATGGCAGGAAACTTCCATGTTTTTAAATTTGGGAAAGAAGATTCAAAACGATCCTAGTATATTTGTGGGTACCACTCAACTAACGATATACTCATCTAATGAGTTAAAATAGTTTGTTTATTTATTTAGAGGCAATGTCTCCCTCCGTCACCCAGGCTGGAGTGCAGTGGTGCAATCACAGCTCACTGCAGCCTTGACTTCCTGGGCTCAAACGATCCTCCTGCCTTAGACCCCAGAGTAGCTGGGACTAGAGGTGCGTGCCACAACGCTGGGCTAATTTTTCTATTTTTTGTAGAGATGGGGCTTCGCCATGTTTCCCAGGCTGGTCTTCAAATCGTGGGCTCAAGCAATCTGCCACCTTGGCCTCCCAAACTGCTAGGATTACAGGCGTGAACCATAGCTCCCGGCCAGTTTATTTTCATAAAGAAAGGTTTTTTTAAAACTTACATAAGCAAGGCTGGGCGCGATGGCTGACGCCTGTAATCCCAGCACTTTGGGAGGCCGAAGTGGGCGGATCACGAGGTCAAGAGACCGAGACCATCCCGTCCAACATGGTGAAACCCCATCTCTACTAAAAATACAAAAAAATTAGGTGGGCGTGGTGGTGCGTGCCTGTAGTCCCAGCTACTTGGGAGGCTGAGGCAGGAGAATCGCTTCAACCCCCAAGGCAGAGGTTGCAGTGAGCCGAAATCATGCCACTGCACTCCAGTCTTGCTACAGAGCGAGACTCTGTCTGGGGGAAAAAAAAAAAATTACATAAGCAAAAAGCAAAATACCCTGTAAGTTTAGTCTATTATCTGAATTCCATGCACCATCTCTTATGTGTATTCTCAAAATAGTTTTTTAGATAAATAAAGAAGATGGTAACCTATATGGAATCTTTAGGAAAACTGCTATTGTGGAGAGAAATCAAGTTTTTTCAGATGACTCAGTGTTTATAATAACCATCTTTTCAGCAATACTTCCCAAACTTATTTGACAACCACTTAAGTAACTCAACTAGGAATCTGTATTTTTTTTTTTTTTAATTTCTTTCTTTCTTTTAAAATAATGCAGGGAGCTGGTTTTTTGTTTTTGTTTTTGTTTGTTTTTTTAGACAGGACATTGATCTGTTGCCCAGGCTGGAATGCAGTGCATGATCACGACTCACTGCAGCCTCAACCTCCCAGGTTCAAGTGACCCTCCCAATTTGGCCTTCCAAGTAGCTGGGACAACAGGTGTACACCACCATACCTAGCTGATTTTTAATTTTTTTTTTTTTGCAGAAATGGGGTCTCCCTATGTTGCCCAGGCTAGTGTTGAACTTCTGGGCTCAAGCAAACCTCCCACCTTGGCCTCCCAAAGTGCTGGGATTACAGGTGTAAGCCACTGTGCCTGGCCAGAAACTCTGTTTTTAACAAACACTCTAGGTCGGTGGCTTTCAAGCTATTTGGAAAGCAAGCAATAAATTTTATATTACAATCTGGTATACATTCACACATAAACATATAAAGCAATGTATCTAACTTAAAAGATTTGTGTCATACACTGATATGTTCTAATCTATTCTGTTTTTTAAAAACTGCACTGGCAACACACTAATTGGTTTTGACTAGCAGTTTGAAAAACTCTGGTATGTAATTCTTAGCAGGCAAGACTGAGAACCTTTGTTTTAAAGGAGGGAGTGGAAGGAAGGGACACTAGCATTAAACCAGACAATCAACAAAACACTAGTTCTCTTCACCTACCCTATAGGGGGCAAACCTCTGAGCTATCCTGCAAATTAGGATGTGATAGTTGTTCCTGAGGCTAATTACCTGAGAAATTCAAGTAACAAAGGTTTGATTATAAATCACATAAAGTTAGATTTACAGGTGGGGTCAAATATCTGCATTTTTAACAAGTGTCCAGTTGATGTGTATAATAAAAGTTTTCAAAAAATTGTTTTTTATTGATCTGACAACTTGATTAGATCTTCCTTTAATTTACTGAACACAAAACACTGGAAATCACCTGACTTGCAGAATAATGTTTTACTCAACCAACAGAAACACGCACATTCTCACTTTCTGAGTGGTTTATCAGGGAACTATTAATTACAACTTTAAAGAGTATTTTAGGCCGGGCGCGGTGGCTCAAGCCTGTAATCCCAGCACTTTGGGAGGCCGAGACGGGTGGATCACGAGGTCAGGAGATCGAGACCATCCTGGCTAACACGGTGAAACCCCATGTCTACTAAAAAATACAAAAAACTAGCCGGGCGAAGTGGCGGGCGCCTGTGGTCCCAGCTACTCGGGAGGCTGAGGCAGGAGAATGGCGTAAACCCGGGAGGCGGAGCTTGCAGTGAGCTGAGATCCGGCCACTGCACTCCAGCCTGGGCGACGGAGCCAGACTCAGTCTCAAAAAAAAAAAAAAAAAAAAAAAAAGAGTATTTTAATGCAATATACTTGGAAAACATTTTTAAAACTATTCATTTCCTTTTTTAACTGTTCATTTCTATATACTTTTTTGCTAATAGAACATTTTAATGAAATTCATTTATCTTATGTACTTACATAAAAAAATTGGGGCTACTCTGCACACTGCCTATGGGGTAGCCTTGTTCTGCAAGGAGCAGGAAAAGAAAAACAAAGGAAAAAGGAAGGAAGGAGGGAAGAAAGGGAGGGAGGGAGGGAAGGAGGAAAGAAAGGGAAGAATGGGAGGGAGGGAAGGAGGGAGGGAGGGAGGGAGGGAGGAAGGAAGGAAGGAAGGAAGGAAGGAAGGAAGGAAGGAAGGAAGGAAGGAAGGAAGGAAGGATCCTATAACCATAAAATCAGAGATCCTGGGCAATATACTATGGATAAGTTTTATGTAAGAAAACATGGAACTAAACTTACAAAAAAAAGACCTTGGTCCTTCCTCAAAATATTGGCAAATGAGTATATAAGTTTAAGTTAAAATGCAATGTTCAAGGTATACATATTTTCTCTTTTTATGATTTACCCCTTAACTATCTTTTTTGATTAATCAACCATCTACCAGTCCAGACTGTGTCAGACAGTAGGTCTCCTCCTGATTATAAAAGCAACATAGTAAGTGATGATGTGAATCCAAGATGACGCAGAGTACTCCCAACCTAAACATAACCTGAAAGCAGGACCTCTGTCATTAGACAGAAGAAATAAGAGGAAGATAGGATTTCTTAGTGCCAGACCTGGCAGAACAGGTAAATGCTATGACATTTCTGGGGTTTAGAATAAAAGTCAAAGAGGAGACTTGGGGTCCGAATAGGAAAGTTTCTCAAAGGGCTGATGAGAAAAAGCAGGAGATCATCAACAATGGATTATTATTTCTAAGCCTAGACTATTACTTGCCTCATTAGCAGGATGACTTTTTACACCAAAACAAGATGAACAAATTTGAAACCAATCTAAAAAATAACCTCAACTGTGTAACATTTTTATCCCTATATTTTCTAAATGATATATTTTACCTGTGCTTCAAACCACTTGTATTTTCTGAACTGCAGTTAAAGTTAGGATTGGGAGGTACCACTAGTAGAGAAATTAGACAAAAAAAAAAAAAAGAGTTGACACTTGAGTTGTGAACTCTTTTATTTCCTTTAAGTTTAATAGCCTCAGTATGTCCTATATGAGGCAGGATAGGGAAGCCCGGGATTGGAGAACACTAGTTCATGAAAAGGAAAGATTCAATTTATGCCAGAATGCTTCTCTATGTAACTTTATAGCTTGGCATAAATCAGCTTAATTACATTTAAAATTTGTGAACTAAAATTACTTTTATCTAGTATTTCTTCTTATATAGGCAGCCCTTGAGTGGGTAGAGTGAAACTGCTACTTTTTTCCTTTTGCTTAAGGTTATTTCTGATACTGTCCTAACAATATGAAGTTTATTCCTAAAATCTTATTATTTTAAAACAGACTCATTTATATTAACCAAAAATATAAATATTACTCCTATAAAGTGTCATATATGTTATAAACTAAGGCAAAATATTTAATACTTTAGATACTTATAATAATATTTTAAAGTATAATGAAAAAGTGATTTATTATCCTGCTTAAAGGCAAGAGTCTATTATTCAAACATAAGAGAAGTCTGGAGAAGATTCTGATAACATCAAAATAGCAATATTTTAAACCAAACACAAGATTTTAATATATTTTCACTTAATAAAATTCAAACCATCTGTCATCTCTATAATAATTTGACAAATAATAAGCATATATAGTCTTTTTTAATGAACTTACCTGATCAAATCGTAGAACAGGTTCATTTGCATTACCAAAACTATATACTTCCACCATTCCGTCATCTCTCCCAACAAGTAAATCTTTAACCCCATCACCCACAATGTCAAAGCTGTCAATACACAAAATACCTTTAAAAAGAGATATGTGATAAGTTATTAAGAAGACTAATAGTTATCGTCAAGTATATGACAAGTAAGAATGAAAATAACACATATTCCGACTCAGAATGCTGAGTAAAAATCTTTGAGCAAAATCAAGTGCTCTTCTCTTGTCCATCCACATTCATCTATTTCCAGGTCTTTAAATATAATCTGTGTGAGAACCGCCCCTACATTTATATCTCCCTCCAGCTCTGGCCAAAGCTCCAGACTGATATATTCAATTTGGTATCTTCTCACAGACATCTGCATCTTAAACTTTCCATACCCCAAACAAAACTTTTTATTCCCCTTTTTACCATACCCTCTCAATACTGCTCCTCCCTCTGTCTTCCCCCATCTCCATAAATTATTCTACCTAGCTGCTTAGACAAAAATTCTGGGCTACATCTCTGATTTCTTTTTTTCTCACCACCCCTCATATCAAAACCACTAGCAAATTCCATCTTCTCTACCTCCACAATATATACTGAAATTGTCTCCTTTAGGTTTCCAGCTACTGATAGCCTAGACTAAGCTAGCCTAGACTAGAATAAATTATAATAACTCTTCCAGCTGGTCTCCATGCTTCCAATTTTGACCTGCTTCCTCCCGCCCCCTCCAATCCATTCTCCAGTGTCCTTTGTTTTGTTTAGGCTTAGTAAATTAAATGTCACACTCCCACTGAAAATTTTCTGATGACTTCCTACAGCACCTAGATTAAAATTCAAACTGTTTTCCAAGGCTTACACAGTTTGGCTCTACTCTACCTTTCTGACTCCATCTCCTGCCATGTTAATGCATTTAGCCAAACTGACCTTCCTACTGTTCCTCAAATGAATCAAATCTACCTCCACCTCAAATCTTTCGCACTTACTTCCTCCTCTTCCTGAAACATTTTTTTCCCCGCAAATCTGCATATTGCTAACTTTTTTTCTTATCAGTTGAATCTCAGTTCAAATTTCACCTCTTCTAAGAGGCTATCTTTGACTACCTGGTCTAAAAGTGACCCTCCTCCTTCTATCATCACTCTCCAATACACTGCCCTGTTTTATTTTCTTCAGGTGACTAGGTAAAGCTGTCTTATGTATTTATTTGTTTTTACTCTGTCTCTCCTAATAAGTATTTGTTGAAGGAATAAATGAATATATGAACATCCTGAACATATACATAGGCATCTAACTATCTACCAAATCAGTTATAAATTCTCCTTAGAAAGTTATAAATTCCTTAGAAAACAGGAATATTCTCTGACCCACTGCACTTCTTCTTTGCTTCATAACAAAGACTCCTAGATTCCAATTAATTCTGTACCTCAGACAACTAAGTTACCTCAGACAACTAAAATCCAATTAAAACTGGATTTTAGCATAAAATGATATTAGCCTGTAAAAACGCATCAATACCAAATTACTATAAGCATTTCTTACTTTAAAAGAATTGCCAATAGTATAACAGACCTGACAAATAAACAAATAGTAGATAAATCAAGGTGTGAATTGCTAAGTCTGCTATGTAGTATAAATAAAATAGAATAAATTATATAATTTAAGATACTTAATAATCATTGACACCTCAGAATCTGAACTACATGAAAAGCATACCTCCCCTCTTTTTCTCATTTCGAATTTCCCACTTGTGTATTGGTTTGGATGTAGTAATCTGAATAAGCCCAAGTTTTCCATCTGATGTCCCAAACAAAAGGTCTTCTCCAGAGTCACCTAGTTATAATTAAAGTCAACATGTTATATTTCTCCTACAATTAGTAATCTCTTTAAAATTAAAATATTGTTATGTAAAAATCTCATTTAAAAATATTATAAAAAGACATAAAACTTAATTTTTGAGAATGGTTATTATATATTCACTCAATTTTATAGTTATAAGAGATAAGACATTTCCCCATTATCTAATTTTAAGATGAAGAAACTAGGTTGGGTGCCATGGCTCATGCCTGTAATCCCAGAACTTTGGGAGGCTAAGGTGAGAGGATCATTTGAGCCCAGGAGTTCCAGACTAACCTGAGCAACATGGCAAAACCCTGTCTCTAAAAATACCAAAAAGCTAGCCGGGCATGGTGATGTGTGCCTGTAGTACTAGGGAGGCTGAGGCGGGAGGATCCCTTGAGCCTGGGAGGTCGAGGCTGTGGTAAGCTGAGATTGTACCACTGTACTCCAGCCTGGGAGACAGAGTGAGAGCCTGCCCCCCAGGCCCCCAAAACCAAAAAAAAAAAAAAAACGGAGAATTAAAAGTTCAATAACTTGTGCTGTTAGTTACTGGCAAGATCCCAGAAAGACAACTGTCTCGTTTCTAGTTTATGTCCTTTTTACAATTTCCCATTTTCACTTAATATTAAAACACATAGTTGATTTGTGAAAAATAAAATCCTGATTACCGCCATTTCCATTGTGTAGTGCTAAGACAGTAGGGGGGCCAGGAACTTCAATTTCATACATCACATCAGATCCCTGAAGGAAAAGAAGTATTTAAAAACTGAAACAGAATACAGACTGAAAATAATAGAGGCATTCATGAATAACATCAATATTCAAATATAGTACTCTTAGTAACACCTAGAATAAAATTGCTTTAAAAATTAGGTTATGAATACAACTTGCATTTGTTAGCAATTTTGCATATATCAACTGATTTGAACACATATATATACACACACGTATATATATACACACATATATATACACACACGTATATATATACACACACATATATATATACACACACGTATATACACACACACACACATATATATATAGTGTAAAAGACCATGGAGAAAACATTTAAAATATTGTCTACCCTTAATATATTTTAAATACGTTGTTTGCCTGAAAACTTGACGCTGGTAGATTTTCCTATCAAGTCTCTAGGAACAAATTATTCCCTGTCCTCTCTAGGTGAACTGGAGAGCTTTAACTTGGAATACATCCAAATATTTTAATAGACACAAAGTTACTTCCTAAGGAAAATGTTGGCCTTGCCTTTGGGTATTCCCAAAATCTGCTCCAGTTAGAGGCAGAATGACCTGCTACTTAGATAAAAAAAACAAGTTAGGTCCTTTCATATTTCTCAGTTTTTCAATTTTGCTACTTGTAATGCTTGTCATTTGGGGCACAGTATTTGTGATGCTGTTAAAGAATGATTTAGAAGAACTTATACTCACATGGAAAAAATATCCATGATCTAGAATTGAAAGAAAACACAATTTGCAAAATGGGCCGGGCGTGGTGGCTCACGCCTGTAATCCCAGCACTTTGGGAGGCTGAGGCAGGTGGATCATCAGGTCAGGAGTTTGAGACCAGCCTGACCAACATGGTGAAACCCTGTCTCTACTAAAAATACAAAAAAATTAGCCAGGCATGGCGGTGCGCGCCTGTAATCCCAGCTACTCAGGAGGCTGAGGGAGGAGAATTGCTTGAACCCAGGAGGCAGAGGTTGCAGTGAGCTGAGATTGCGCCACTACTCTAGCCTGGGTGACAGAGCAAGACTCTGTCTCAAAAAAAAAAAGAAAAGAAAAGAAAACACAATTTGAAAAATTATAGTAAATATAGTATGACATTTTTGTTTTAATTTTTTTTTTTTTTTTGAGATGGAGTCTTACTCTGTTGCCCAGGCTGAAATGCAATGGTGTGATCTCAGCTCGCTGCAACCTCCACCTTCCGGGTTCAAGTGATTCTCCTGTCTCAGTTGCCCGAGTAGCTGGATTACAGGTGCAGGCCACCATGCCTGGCTAAGTTTTGTATTTTTAGTAGAGACAAAGTTTTGCCATGTTGGCCATGTTGGTCTTGAACTCCTGACCTCAGGTGATCCATCTGCCTCAGCCTCCCACAGTGCTGGGATTACAGGCGTGAGCCACCACACCGGGCCTAAAAAAGTTTAATGTTTATTTAGAAAACATAAGAAAGCCATATACTTTATCTTTTTGTTTGTTTGTTTGTTTTTGTTTTTGAGCCAGGATCTGGTTCTGTCATCCAGGCTGGAGTGCAGTGCAGTGGTGTGATCATAGCTCACTGCAGCCTTGACCTCCCAGGCTCAAGTGATGTTCCCACCTCTGCCTCCTGAGTAGCTGGGACTACTGGCATGCACCACCATGCCCAGCTAAACTTTTTTTTTAAGAGATAGGGGTCTCACTATGTTGCCCAGGCTGGTCTTGAATTCCTGGACTCAAGTGATCTTCCAACCTTGGCCTCCCAAAGTGCTGGGGTAATAGGCCTGAGCCACTGTGCCCAGCCCGCTTTATCTTTTATTTAAAATATCATTTTAAAATTTACAGTTTTCCACACGTAACTATATAAACACAAAAGAATATACACAAACCTGTTTAAAAAGGCAACCTCTGGAGTAATGGATTATTCATAGAGATAGATGCGGAGTGAGAAAAAAGTATGCAGTGCAGAGGGAAAGATTTCAACTTTATTTTCTACAAATCTTTAGTAATTTTTTTTAAAAAGTAATAAGCATATGGCTCTCTTGTCAAAGCAGAATCCTAGAATTCAGTCAATTTCTAATTGAATGCTAAACAGTTCCTGTTAAAAGCCTTGTTCAAAATAATTCATATTTAAAAGCACAGGCTATGGGGAAATTAATCATTCATAACTCTAAAATGAACCTTTCTTCTTTTCCTTTTTTTTATTTTTATTTTTTTGAGATCGAGTCTCCCTCTGTTGCCCAGGCTGGAATGCAGTGGCGCAATTTCAGCTCACTGCACGACCTCTGCCTCCTGGGTTCGAGTGCTCTTGTGCTTCAGCCTCCTTCCTTCTGAGTAACTGGAATTACAGGGGTGTGCTACTGCAACCGGCTAATTTTGTATCTTTAGTAGAGACGGGGTTTCACCATATTGGCCAGGCTGGTCTCAAACTCCTGGCCTCAAATGATCTTCCTGTCTCAGCCTCCCAAAGTGCTGGGATTACAGGTTTGAGCCACGATGCCAAGCCTAAAATGAACCTTTAACATGACTTTGTCCCTGGGGGGTAAAAACCTCATAGACTCACTGGATCTTTCCTTCTACAAAAGCGCTGATGCCAAGAAATGGCCATCTGTCTATGGAATTCCAAAGAGTAAGATAGCCTGTGCTGGCATGGACTTAACAGCTAAACTTTTTCATCAACTGCGCCAACTATCACCAGCCTGTTTCTGATCCAGTTGATCTACCTGTTATATGCTATTTACATTTAAATATTATTTTAAGCATCCTATAGTGTGTGTGTGTGTATATATATGTGTGTGCATGCATTTTATTGAAAGCCACTCTCAAGAAGATATAGTGGTAACTATTATTACTCATAACAATGACCTGAAGCCGTTGTTTTAGTCAATCGTGGTTTTTACCAGAAATATAAGGACATCAAAACGATTTTTCCCTCTATCACTCATTTACTTATCCAACAAATATTTACTGAGTGCTTATTTCATATACTGCCATAAATGCTGGATAAATTCAAGTTATATAAAACCCTCCCCCCAGCCCAATTTCTTCCTTTAATTTGATTTTTTGGGGAAGAGAAAGGTGATGGAAGAAGAAAACAAAACAAAGAGGCAGGCAAAGGTTATCTGTAGTCAAAGTACTCCATTCTGATAATAGCTCAGAAATTGTGGATGGTGAGGCAAAAAATATCCCTTTTCTCCCAAATATGCTTCTCTAAAAACTTAAAAAAGAACACATTTGACTCAAGTTAAAAAAATTAATGTGTCAAATTATTTAAAAATTGTTTCCATATATTTATATAAGCACTTAAAACAGTAACCACTATAGTTATTTATCTCAAGTACATAATGTTCATCAATATTCTCTCACATAAATTATAAAAAATTAGAAAAATACAAATAACAGCAACCTGTAAAACTCTGAGCACTCTGTCCTGGCAGGCCAATACAGGTGTGATACGAGATAATCTTTCCACTGGAAGGCAGATAACATCATTGATTTTATCCCCAGAAAGGTAATAATGTTGGTCTTTGCAGTCACAATAATGGTTATAGATGTAACTTGCACTGAGAAAGAGGTCTGAGCCAGATATGTGCCTGAGAACATTAAAATAGTAATTTTTAAAAATAAGCACAGGTACTGAATTTTTTTCAGAGATAAAAACAGAACAATTTATAGTTTACTAACATTTTATTATAGACTTAGAGAACACAGTTTTTAAAACTTTCTCCTACTTAATTTCTAGTGTTTTTGGTATAACACTGTTTTTGATTTTGAAAGCTGAAAATGAGGATGTTAAGGCCTCAGCCTTCCCAATAAAACTGAGCTCAGAAAAATGGAAAACAAAGACAAGATAATGATAATTTAACTGTCTATATCCAAAGGCAATTAATACGTCAAAAAATGACTTCTTTGTGTACTATGTGCCAAGCACTATCTTAAGTGATTTTTATGTATTAGATCAATTAATCATCATAACTCTATAAAATAGGGACCATTATTATTCCTTTTTACAGGTGAATAATAAAATGTTAAATAACTTGCCTAATGGCATCTAATTATTAAGTAGTAGATTAGACTGCAACTCAGTTTTTTGCTCTAGAGTTAGCTTTCTTACCAGCACACTAATTTGCCTGAAAAAATCTATTTTAAGTGACTCTACCTCAAACTAAATGATAAACAGCAGAAAAAAAATGATTTCATTAGAACTTTATCTTGAAAAGAGAAATGAAAACAAGTTCATTTCAAATTACACTTAACAAAATTTAGTCAATAGTCATAACTATGTTCTAATTCTTAGACTGAATCAAGTTTTCACTTGGGTGAGCTAAAATGGCTTGACAAAAATTTATATGTAAGTGTGATATATTTTTCACTTCTAGATTGTTATTACCATATTTATCATAAAGAGGATAATTTTATTTGAATGTTTCATGTATTCCTCTACCTCCAAGTTCTATTTAAAATTTTTTACATTAAAATTATTATCTAAAGAGCTTATCCTATAATAATCCTCCCTGATTTTCTCTTCTTCAGTTATTAAGTGGCCTCACTTTGTGGCTCTGCATATCATTGAATAGTCCTCTTACTATTTTTATCAACTTCATGAAATTCTGTTTTTCAAAATTTTAAATTCCATTTTGAAACCAATCTGTATTATATTTGCATTATATTGGCCAAAGTACTATTTAGCAATCACTATTGCTGACATGAGTGGGGATACATGGCGGCATTAAGCAGGAAAGGATGTGTAGTGACTAATGTTAAGTGGTCAGTTTCCTTACTGAGTATCTTCAAGTTATAACTTTTGTTTTCCTATAAAACCTTACAAATGTGGGGATTCAGACAATCAATTTTCAAAACTTGAGTAAAGAACTTTTCTATCCCATCTTTGCCACTCTAGTAAAAACATTTAAAAAACCATTTAAAGAGACTATTACTGAGAAACTCCGTATCTTTCTCACACTACTATCCATATACCTGTCCGAATGTAGTTATGCTATTAACACATTACTTTTAGTATTTCACAATTATCATTGGCCATGTCTATATACAAGTGTATTTCAAAAGTGTTACTATTCTTGTTAAACCATTTGAAATTACATATTTCCACTTACCATTGTTTGTTATCTAATTTCACCAAGCCAACATTTTACATCTCAAACATCAGGAGATATGCTGTGCATTATACAAAACTCTGGGCTGAATCAGTTGTTTCTAGCCTAAGAGTCTGACTGATTATATAACTTGGCTGCACTAGATTCAAAGGAAGAACTTAAAAAATAAAAACAAAACCTACTCCAGGTTATTCTGATTCAGTAGGTATGAGGTGGGACAAGGAATTAAGTGTCCCAAGGGATTCTTCTAAGTAGCAAATTTAAGAAACAGTGAATTAGATGAATTTTAAAGCCCTTTTCAGCTCCCTGTGATTCAAAAACTAAAATCTGAATTGCAAAATTTCACATCAGGAAGCCATTTAGGGAGCTATATTTCACTTAGAGTCTTACCTGATATACCTGAAATTATACCCTATTGGTAATCACTAACTTTGACAGTCAGCCTTTTAACATAGCGATGCTACCTGAAAACCAGAACTAGCAAAAAGAGCCAAGGAACATAAAGCTAAATATCTAGAGATTTATTTTCCATTTTTTCCCATACCTTGATAATGAATCAAAACTGAACCAAGTAGTCAAAAATGATTGTATAAATACTATGAAGTTCTTTAAAACAAAATTTCAACAACCAATTTCATATTGATTGTAGGTCAAATTTAGTTTCTGACTAATAAAATACCTTTAGTTAATTTTATTTTCCAGAACGCCTATTAAGATATGATATTTAATCAGTTGCCTTACATCTATCCAAAATATTATAAATAAGTATGTAAAAATACAAAAAGGAACAATAGACATACATAGCTTTAATGCTTTCAGTGAGGTTTGTTTCAAAAGAGAGGAACTGTTTTCCTCTTTTTGTGAAGGCTCTAATCTCAGATGCTGCAGCAATAAAAATTTTCTCCTGAGGTGTGTTAAGAACCCCTCCTAGTTCCAGTCTTGCAATCTTCGGCCCCGGTAAAGTCTTGAACACTGCCTGAAAAAAATCATTCATGAAAAAAGTACATAAATTACTTCATTGTGAGCATTTTTTCCTTTACAATACAAAATGTTAAGATGTTAAATTTGCAAAATATTACAGTTCCACTATATAGAAATAATTTTAGATAATAATCTGTATACTTTAGTAGCTCTTCAGGTTTTTTGCTGTACTCAACTTTTAAATATATATTCCCACACATATTTGCATGTCATTGAAATCTAAATCCTTGCAATTCAAAGTACAGTTCACTAAGCAGCAATGTTAGCATCACTAAATTGATTTAAAATGCAGATCAAATGAATGAGAATCTGTATTTTAACAAGATTCCCCAGCAAGTTCCTATGCATATTGAAGTTTTAGAGGCACTGGCTGAAACAATACTCCTATGAACAGGGAAGTCCATTTGGCAAATTATTTAATGAGGTCCAATGAACATGTTTTTACACTTCAATCATCTTTTAAAACTAATCTTTCCTGGTTTCTTTACAATTTTTATAAATTTTAATAGTAAAGGACTATAGAATTTACTGAAAATGTGAATGTATGACTTAATACCTATAATCATATATCTATTTAACTGAAAACAATATTCATTTCATTAATTTTTTCATGGTTATTTTCCATTTTATTATTTGCACCAGCTTTTTCTCCTCCACTTCCTCCCCGTGACTTTATATACAGAGAATAAGATATCTGGGAGAATATGAATAATGGAAACACTGAGTTTCTGGTAGTTTTTATTCTCTTCATCTCTTGGAAATTCCATATAGTATATAATGAATACCAGAATCCACATCTCAGACTCATCATTCTAAATTTCTAATTATGACCTATAAATATGATAATGTAACAGTAATAACTTCCTTGATTAGGTTAAATTAAGTGGCAAAGGTTGTAGGTTAGTTGCTTCCATGATTACATTATGCTACATAAGATTCTTTCTTAGCAGACTAGAGAAATTTCCTGCTGGCTTTGAAGAATTAGATTACCATGTTGTGAGAAGGACTGTGAGAGGACCACACAGCAAGAAATTGTAGAGACCTCAAAGAACTGAGAGCAAAAAAAAGAAATTTACAGATATTAATAAAGTGGGGACCTCAGTCCTGTAATAGCAAGGAACTGAATTCTGCAAACAACCACATGAGCCTGGAATAAGACCCCACACTCCAGAAAGGAACACAGCTCAGCTGACACCTAAATTGCAGCTGTGTGAAACCTTGAGCACAAACTCCTGTGCTACAGAAACTGTTAGATAATAAATGTGTGTTGTGTTAAGGCCCTAAATTTGAGGTAATATATTACACAGCGTAGAAAAGTAACCCACAACCACAGGATGCCAAAGGTGCCTTACAACTAGCTAGCAAATGACTTTTGTGCTGCCTGCAGACTCATACCTCACATTAACTACTTCCCTCAGAACCCATTTTCCATTATCTGCATTTTAGGAAATTTTTAACCTAGTATATTCAATAAATAGTGCATTCTGTTTTAGAGAACTATTTTTCCCCTTCACAAAGCTATACTTACTCCTGCTTCTCCTTTCTTCATGCCAAAGCACATAACTACCCCATCATGATCCCCAATAACCACCTGTAATAGATGGAAGAGAATCTAAAATTACTATTGTTAATATTATGACCTAATAATTATATACAGGGAAAGCAAGATTCTTAATTTATAAATATTGACTTAATAGAGAACAGAAAATCTAGGAAAGACACCCCCACAAAAAATAATCCTCAAAAGAACAAGAGCCAAAAGAGAAGGATATGGAGAGTCATTAGAAAAGTAATTGGCCATAGATTTTGTTCCTATAAAGTTAATAGGACAACACAAATATGGTTGTTGTTTTTTTTTTTCAACTTTTATTGTAGGTTCTAGGAGTCCACATGCAGGCTGTTATGAAGGTATACTTCCGGACAATGGATTATGGTCAGAAATGCCTACAAAGTAATTTTTTTTTTCATAACTGGAGCATAAGAACATTTTAAGATTAACTTTTAAAACAGATTATCAAATAAAGTTGTGAGTGACATATTTAATAATTTTAAACACCTTTTTTAAAAGTAAAATTTTAATGTATGAAAATGTACACAAAATATTATAATGGATTATCATGTGCCCATCACCTAGTTTCAACAATTACTAACATGTAGACAATGAATTATTTTGAAATTAAGGATAGAGGGACATTTTAACACTTCTTCCTCAAAAGGAGATATCAAACAACCTTGGACCAGTTCCAGTCCATGGCCTGTTGGGTGCCAGGCCACACAGCAAGAGGTAAGCAGCGGGAAAGCAATCATTTACAGACTGAGCTCCGCCTCCTGTCAAATTGGCAGCGTCATCAGAGTCTCATAGAAGCACAAACCCTATTGTGAACTGCGCATGGCTGTATGCTCCTTAGGAGAATCTAACTAATTCCTGATGATCTGAGGTAGAACACAGTATCATCACAAAACAATCCCAGCCCGATTGGTGGAAAAACTGTCTTCCACGAAACTGGTTCCTGGTGCTAAAAAAGTTTGGGAGCTCTGGTTTAAGAAACTACTAATCAAGTTTAGGCATAGTATCAAATAGAAAGAGTCACAATCATCTGAAAAAGTTATTTAAATACCCCTCCTTATTTCCAACTATGTATCTGTGTCAGCTGATTTTCTTCAAATATTTCAACCAAAACAACATAGCACGAGATTGAATGCAGTAAACAAATATGAAAATCTATGTGTGTATGCTTATGCCAGACATTAACCAAGTTGCAAAAAGTATAACATAATGATACTATACTCACTAAATTCTTTTTTGTTTTGAAAAATAATTATTTTTCATAAAGACGTGTTATATAAACATGTAATGAGTTAATTTTTTAATAAAAGAGTTTAAGCATTTCTTAGTCTTCATTTTAATACAGTAAGTATTGATACATACAACTTACATTAAAAAATGTTCTTTGGGATCCTCAATCATTTAATTGTGTAAAGGGGTGCTGAGACCAAAAAGTTTGAGAAGTGCTAATCTAGGAGACTTAATACAATAAATGACAATCAGAAATCTGTTGGTTTATCTTTTTCATTTTATTCATTTAATTTTATTTTTAAATTGACAACAATTGTACATATTTGTGGGGTACATAGCAATGTTTCAATACGTATAACATATACTGATCACATTGGGATAATTAGCATATCCATCATCTAAAATACTGATCACTTCTCTGTGTTGGGATCAGTCAATATCTTCTTTTTAGCTATTTGAAACTATATATTGTTAACTATAGTCATCCTATAGTGGTATAGACTACTTGAGCTTATTTTTCCTATCTAGCTATTTTATATCCTTTAATAAATGCCTCCCTATCCCTTCCTTCCCTCTACCCTTTGCAGCCTCTAGTATTCTCTGTCCTACTTTTTACTTTAATGTGACCAAATTGTTTTAGCTTCCACATATTAAGGAGAACATGTGGTGTTCAACTTTCTGTTCCTGGTTTATTTCACTTAACATAATGTCCTCCAGTTCCATCTATGTTATTGCAAATGACAGGATTTCATTCTCTCGCTCTTTTTTTTTTTTTTTTTTTTGAGACAGAGCTTTGCCCTTGTCGCCCAGGCTGGAGTGCAATGGCACCATCTCGGCTCACTGCAACCTCTACCTCCAGGGTTCAAGCGATTCTCCCACGTCAGTCCCCCAAGTAGCTGGAATTACAGATGTCTGCCACCATGCCTGGCTAATTTTTGTATTTTTAATACAGATGGGGTTTCACCATGTTGGCCAGGCTGGTCTCCAACTGCTGACCTCAGGTGATCCGCCCGCCTCCGCCTCCCAAAGTGCTGGGATTACAGGCATGAGTCATCGTGCCTGGTCAGGATTTCATTATTTTTTTTTTGCTTAATAATATTTCATTGTGTATGTATACCACATTTTTTAATACATTCATCTGTTGTTAAACACCCAGGCTGATTCCGTATCTTGGCTATTGTGAACAATGCTGCAATAAAACATGGGGGTGCAGTTGTCTCTTTGATATAATGATTTCCTTTGGGTAAATTCACAGTATTGGGGTTGCTAGACCATATAGTAGCCCTATTTGTAGTTTTTGAAAAATCCTACATACTGTTTTCTATAGTGGAGGTACTATCCCACCAACGGCACAGAACAGTTTCCTTTCTCCACATTCTTGCTAGTATTTGTTGTTTTTTGTTTTTTTGTTTTCTTGTTTTTTTGATAACAGCCATTCTAACTGGGGTAAGATGATACTTCATTGTGGTTTGATTTGCATTTTCCTGATGATTAATGATAAGTATTTTTTCCTATTTTTTTGTCATTTGTATGTATTCTTTTGAGAAATGTCTGTTTAGATCATTTGCCCACTTTTTAATCAGATTGCTTGTTTGTTTGCTATTGGTATGTTTGAGTTCCTTGTATATTCTGGATATTAATTCCTTGTTGGATGAGTAGTTTGCAAATATTTTAAATCCCATTCTATAGGTTGTCTTTTCACTCTTGTTGTTTCCTTTCCTGTGTAGAAGCTTTTTGGTTTGATATGATCCCATTTGTTTATTTTTGCTTTTGTTGTTTGTGCTTTTGAGGTCTTATTCATTAAATATTTCCCCAGACCAATGTCCTAAAGCATTAACATTTAGGTCTTTTTTTGTTTTTTGTTTTGTTTTGTTTTTTTGAGATGGAGTCTTGCTCTCCCAAGTAGCTGGGATTACAGGTGCCTGCCACAACGACCAGCTAATTTTCTGTATTTCTAGTAGAGATGGGGCTTCATCATGTTGGCCAGGTTGGTCTCGAACTCCTGACTTCAAGTAATCCACAAGCCTCGGCCTCCCAAATTGCAGGAATTACAGGTGTGAGCCACCATACCTGGCCACATTTAGGTCTTTGATCCATTTTGTGTTCATTTTTATATGGGGTGAGAGGGTGAGAGGTGGAAGTCTTGGTTTCATCCTTCTGCATATGAATATACAGTTTTCCCAGCACCATTTATTGAAGAGGCTGTCCTTTCCCCAGAGGGTGTTCTTGGCTCTTTTGTCAAAAATCAGTTGGTTGTAGATATGGATTAATTTATGAGTTCTCTATTCTGTTTTATGTTCTCTGTGTCTCTCTGTTTTTATGCCAGTATTATGCTGTTTTGGTTACTACAGCTTTGTAGTATATTTTGAGATCTAGTAGTATAATGCCCCAGCTTTGTTCTTTTTACTCAGGATTGCTTTGACCATTTGGGGTCTTTGTGGTTCCTTTTTTAAGATTTTTTTTCTTTCTGTGAAGAATGACATTGGTATTTTGATAGAGATTGCATTGAATTGTAGATTGCTTTGGGTGGTATTGTCATTTTAACAATATTAATTCTTCCAATCCATGAACATGGGATGTTTTTCCATTTGTTTGTATCCTCTTTAATTTCCTTCATCAGTGTTTTATAGTTTTCCTTGTAGAGGTCTTTCATTTCCTTGGTTAATTTATTACTACGTATTTTATCTTTTATCTATTATAATTGGGACTGAGTTCTTGATTTCTTTTTCAGCTAGTTTGTGGTGTATAAAAACACCACTAATTTCTGTATATTAATTTTGTATCCTGCAACTTTACTGAATTCATTTGTCAGTTCTAAAAATTTTTTGGTACAGTCTTTAGGTTTTTCTTTCTTTTTTTTTGAGACAGAGTCTTGCTCTGTTGCCCAGGCTGGAGTGCAGTGGTGCGATCTCGGCTCACTGAAAGCTCCACCTCCTGGGTTCACACCATTCTCCTGCCTCAGCCTGCCGAGTAGCTGGGACTACAGGCGCCTGCCACCATGCCCGGCTTTTTTTTTTCATTTTTATTTTTTATTTTTTTTTAGTAGAGACAGGGTTTCACTGTGTTGGCCAGGATAGTCTCGATCTCCTGACCTCACGATCTGCTCGCCTCGGCCTCCCAAAGTGCTGGGATTACAGGCGTGAGCCACCGTGCCCAGCTGAGTCTTTAGGTTTTTCTATATATAGGATCATGTCATCTGTAAACAGAGATAATTTGATTCTCCTTTCCAATCTGGATACACTTTATTTCTTTTTCTTGTATAATTGCTCTGGCTAGGATTTCTAGTACTATGTGTAATTGTTGATTCATCTTGCTAAAATGTTTATATATCAGGATAAAGTATTTTTTGCAGTTTTAAAATACTTGGCTAGTCTACTAAGAAACTGTAATTGTTTTGTGGAAATCATAGGATCAATATTTCTTTAAACATAATCAGTGTTGTTAAGTACAAAGTTTAACATCAAAATATTTAATTACTTTAAAATATGAGAAAGTTTAAAGAGAACATTTTCTTGATATCTTATTCTGCTTTATATTTCTTTTTTCATACATCTGATACACAGAAAAATGGAGTATGGTTTTTAAGTTTGCCTACACTATTTACTAATGGTATGTAATAATTTTAATGTCCAAGAAAATTATTGTCTATAAATGTCCCTTGGTATTCCAATTTCTGTTCAAATTAAAAAAAAAATCATTTCCATTTTAACATTAGCATTTTAAAGAGAATAACTTAATAATAAAGAAGGAAATAGGAGCCTCTCCTCTGTCAGTACTAGCGAATAGTGGAGAAATCAGAATCTATACAGCACCTTTTGTGTAGCTCTGTGTCTTGAGGCAGGAAGTAGCTTCATAGTCTTCTGAGATGTTACTCCCACCTAAAGAAAAACACCAGGTGCTTAGTGAATTTAATTTGAAGTTATTACAGAGATTAAAAGGATCAGCAGATATAGGTTATAGTGAACCTTTTTGTTAAACTGAAATTAGTGATATAACTATTATCAGTAATTAACTTATTTTCTAATGAGATATGTCATATTAGTCAGAATACATATACAAAACAACCAAAATAGTAAAATTTATCCTAATGCCAAGCCAAAAATAGTTGTGTAAGATGACTGTCAAGATGCTTTATTTAAAAATATCTCTAGAAGCCTTCTTTTCCAACTGCATACAGTTGTTGAGCAAAGTGATTCAAGAACTTTGAAAATAGATTATAGTTATTAGAAATGCAACGTAAGACCACATGCAGTGGCTCATGCCTGTAATCTCAGCACTTTGGGAGGCTGAGGTTGGAGGATCACTTAAGTCCAGGTGTTCAACACCATCCAGGCAACACAGGAGACTCTGTCTCTACAAAAAATAAAAAATTAGCTAGGCATGGTGGTGCATGCCTGTAGGCCCAACTACCTGGAAGGCTGAGGCAGGAGGATAACTTGAGTCCAGGAATTTGAGGCTTTGGTGAGTCATGATCATGCCACTGTACTCCAGACTGGCTGGGTGACAGAACAAGACCCTGTCTCAAAAACAACAACAACAACAACAACAACATAGATTTCTGCTAAAATAACAAACATGATGATGGCCATAATATCCAATCTAACGAGTGAAGATTATTTTACAAAAAAATACAGAGGATGAAAGCAGCAGGGAACTGTCACTGCTGGTGTATAGTTAGGAGAAGAGGATGGGACCAATGGGAGAGAAATTGGTGAAAACAACACATCATGACAAAACTTTCATATAGTATAAATGACTTTATTCTGAATTCCAGAAAATTGTATTAAAGTCATCTGTTTAGATTTGTATTTCTGAAACATCAATCTAGCAAGTGATGTGAAGGATGGCTTGGAGGGAGATGAAGCTGGTGTTCAGGAGCCCAATTTGGAGGTTATTTCAATTATTCAAGCAAGAGAAGATGAGAACTCAAATGAGGGTAATAGAGATGAAAGACACGGGGCAGATTCAAGAGATATTTGGGAGTTAAAAGCAGCAAGATGTGGTGAACAGTTGGATATGGAAGATATTAAGGTGGGAAGTACATAGCATAAACCCCTAGAAAATTCACTGGGCAAACATTTGTACCATTAGCTGAAATGAGATGGCCTAAAAATATGGTGAGGAATTGGGGTAGAGAGAATTTTAGGTCTGAAAGAAATTCTGAAAGGCAATGTGGTGTAAAAAAAAAAACACCAGTTCTGGAGTCCGAGACTTTGATTCAAATAGCAAATCCCTAATTTTTAGCTACTAAGCAAATTACTTACCTTCTTTAACCCCTTAGATCCTCATTTATAATATTGTCTACTTTGCAAATTCTTATGAGGATTAAATATGTTGGTAGGTACGCTAAATTCTTAGAATAAGCTAGATGCACATTAAACTGTTTTCATGGCTTTTTTTCCCCCTTCTGTCTGTCACCCTGGGTAGAGTGCAGTTCCATGATGTCGGCGCACTGCAGCCTGCCTCCCGAGTTCAAGCGATTCTCCTGCCTTAACCTCCCGAGTACCTGGGATTACAGGCGCCCGCCACCACGCCGGGCTAATTTTTGTATTTTTTGTAGAGACGAGGTTTAACTGTGTTGGCCAGGCTGGTCTCGAACTGCTGACCTTAGGTGATCCGCCCGCCTCGGCCTCCCAAAGTGCTGGGATAACAGGCGTGAGCCACCGCCCCCGGCCCAGTTTTCATTGCTTTTACTATGATCTGCCTGGTGCGGTCCAGCTCACAGTAAGAAACAAGCGCCTGGTGCTTCGGCGAACGATACGGGTGGAGATGGAGATTGAGGATTAGAGGCCCTCAGGCAGCCACGGCTAGGGAGGAGGAGAAGGGCCCTGGGGGGAATCCGGGATCAGACCGTGTCAGCATTTTCAAAGCATCCTCAGGAACCGGCAGGAGCCAGCACCGTGGGGGCTTGCGCCGCTTTTCCCCGGTCCCCTCGGACCGTCACAGACAAGAGGGAGCTGCCCAAAGGCGGGGTACTGAGAGGTCGGCACCCAGCCCGGCTCCTTCGCCTCCGCACCAGCTCCTGGAGACCCAGACTTTCGGCAGTGGAAGGAAGGAATCCTCTCTGGGAGCTGGGCTTGCCCAGCTCGGTGCCCGCCCCATCCCTTGGGTTTACCTGTAGATAATCCATTCGGTTTAAAATCGGATCCATGATGACAAAGCGGAGGGGCTAAGCAGCGCCGGACAAGAACAGGAGGGACAGAGACTGCCGGCCCGCAGGCCTCCGACCCAGTCTGAAAGCCGCCCGCGCCCCCTCAGAATCCAGCTCCAGCTACCGCGCCCACTTCCTGGGCTGCAAAGGCCGGGCGACAGGGCAGTGGCGTCCTGCGTGACGTCAGTACGCTGCTGCGAGGGGCTCCTGGATGAATATGAAGGCCCGTCCCTTTTCCGAAGCACCGCCCACTGATAGCGTGTTCCAATCAGAGGCGGAGAGGAACTAAGGGCGCGAGGTCTGGGAGACTCAGACATGGCGGTTTCCACAGAGACCCCAGACGCAGCCTTGGCTCCACCCTCACCGCGGCCCAGGTCTAATACTGGACTTCTTTCCTCATCGCTGTAGAGAAAACTAGTTAAGCCTGCTAGATTCTGACCGATTTCACTCTGACATTGGAAAGGGTCCCGCGAAGAATTAGGTTCCACCGTTATAGGTGTTAGCTTAAAGCAGCGGTTCTCAGACTTTTGGCCTTAGGACTGCTTTACAAAACTCTTAAAAAACCGTTGAGGACCACAAAGCCATTTGCTTTTTGTGGGTTTTCTCTCATTTTTATTTATTTATTTTTTATTTCAATAGTTTTGGGTGTACTGGTGGGTTTTGGTTACATGGATGAACTCTTGAGTGGCGAATTCCGAGATTTTAGTGTACCCGTCACCCACCAGTGTACACTGTACCCAATATGTAGTCTTTTTATCCCTCACCCCGCTCCCAATCTCCTCCCCACCTGGAGTCCCCAGAATCCATTACATCACTCTGTATGTCTTTGCCTCCTCGTAACTTAATCCCACTTATACGTGAGAACATGCAGTATTTGGTTTTCTATTCCTAAGTTACTTCACTTAGAATAATGGCCTCCAGCTCCATCCAAGTTGCTGCCAAAAGATATTATTTCGTTCCTTTTTATGGCTGAGTAGTATTCAATGGTGTATATATATACCACATTTTTTTAATCCACTCATTAGTCAATGGACACTTAGGTTGGTTCCATATCTTTGCAATTGCGAATTATGCTGCTACAAACATGCATGTATATGTGTCTTTTTCCTTTGGGTAGATACCCAGTAGTGGGATTGCTGGATTGAATGGTAGCTCCACCTTTATTTATTTATGGAAGCTTTATACTGTTTTCCATAGTGGTGGTATTAATTTACATCCCCCAAGCAGTGCAAAAGTGTTCCCTTTTCACCATATCCACGCCAACATATACTGTTTTCTAATTTTTTTTTTTTTTTAGACAGAGTCTTGCTCTTGTCCCCCAGGCTGGAGTGCAACAGCACTATCTAGGATCACTGCAACTTCCGGCTCCCGGGTTTAAGTGATTCTCCTGCCTCAGCCTCCCGAGTAGCTGGGATTACAGGTGCCCGCCACCACGCCTGGCTAATTTTTGTATTTTTAGTAGAGACAGAGTATTGCCATGTTGCCCTGGTTGGTCTCAAACTCCTGACCTCGTGATCTGCCCGCCTCATGGCCATTCTTGCAGGAGTAAGGTGGTATCTCACTGTGGTTTTAATTTGCATTTCCCTGGTGATTTAGTGATGTTGAGCATTTTTTCATGTTTGTTGGCGATTTGTATATCTTCTTTTGAAAAATGTCCTTTGCCCACTTTTTGATGGGATTGGTTTTTTCTAACTGATTTGAGTTCCTTATAGATTCTAGATACAAGTCCTTTATCAGATGCACAGTTTGAAAATATTTTATTTTACTCTATGGACTGTTTAGTGATTATTTCTTTTGCTGTGCATAAGCTTTTTAGTTTAATTAGGTCCCATTTATTTATTTTTGTTTTTGTTGCATTTGGCTAATGTCCAAAAGAGTTTTTCCAATGTTATCTTCTAAAATTTTTGTGGTTTCAGGTCTTAGATTTAAGTCTTTGATTCATCTTGAGTTGATTTTTGTATAAGGTGAGAGATGGGAAGCCAGTTTCATTCTTCTACATGTGGCTAAACCAGTTTTCCCAGCACCATTTATTGAATAGGGTGCCCTTTTCCCAATTTACGTTTTTGTATGCTTTGTCGAAGATCAGTTGACTATAAGTACTTGGCTTTATTTCTGGGTTCTCTATCTGTTCCATTGGCCTATGTGTCTACTTTTTTTTTTTTTTTTTTTTTTTTTTTTACCAGTACCATGCTGTTTTGGTAACTAGCCTTGCAGTATAATTTGAAGTCTGATAACGTGATGCCTCCAGATTTGTTCTTTTTGCTTATTATTACTTTGGCTATTCAGGCGCTTTTTTGGTTCCATATGAATTTTAGAACTTTTTTTTTAGTTCTGTGAAAAATAGTAATGATATTTTGATGGGAATTACACTGAATCTGTAGATTGCTTTGGAAAGTATGAAGACCATTTGTTTATATGAGTTTACCTATTGATTTTAACCATATTAGACATTAGAACTGAAAGCAATTAGTGTTTTTTAAAAACCTATGACAAATATCTTAATTAAAAATATTTTCCAAAATCAAAAAATAAAATGAAATAACTGGTACTGTGTGCAAATCTATTTTCTGTCCATTTTAATAGTAGACAGGAGGAGCTTCAAATCTGCTACTGCATTCAATCTATTGTTATATGTTGTTTTTGTTCATGTGTATGAAGAAAATTTCGTCCAAACTCAACAAGTGGTAGTTTTTTGAAAGGTTAGTTGCAATGTGAAATGTGACTTCGTTACATAACATCAAAAAATCCCATCTGTTAGTACTACCATGGATCTCATCAGTAAAGTCCCGAGTATGGGAGATCTGTCAAACTTAGAATGGCGAATACATATTTTCCAAAATTCAAATTTGTGCTTGAAAGTTTGAAATTTACGCATTGGCAACAAATGTCGATTGTTTTCCTTGAACTGATAGGTTCCCTTCTTGAATTCACAAGAAAGTAAATGCCAAATATCTAAGTCTGAATAATCATAATTTGTCAGTAATTCCTTCAAATAAAAATAGTGTCCCATGAAAAAAGCAGCAAGTTCAGCTAGCAGCTCAATCCCACAAGTGCTTTTCCTTGAGCCAGCTAATGTACTTCAGTATTCAGTAGAAGGATTTTATACATACTTCTTATGTCATCACATAGAACATTTAAAAAGACATATTCAAGAGTTAAGATGTAATAAATGAGGGCTGAATCAGAAGAAAGAAAAAAGGAAAAAAGATAATATTAACAATGTTGCTGCTTCGTAAAGGACATTTTTATATGAAATGGTTTTTGTTTCCTATCAGTGCATGGCATGTAGAATATGGTGTCTACTAGTACGGTTTGGAGCCACTATTTTGATTTATGCTTAAGCACTAGCAGTATTAACCACCATTGTTTTGGTACCATCATCGCAAATGTCAGCAGAGTGAAATGGCAAATCACATCTTAGTATTATGAAAATAGTTTCAAAATTGCAGACAGCTGTGAAAAGGCCTCAGGAACCAACCCTGCCCCTCGGGGCCCCACAGACTACTACTGACCCATAGTGACCCACGATTTAAGAGCTGACATTCTTTGACTCACTTTCATCAGTCCTTCCTTAACGCGCATAGAGCTCTGCCTAGGGAAGTACAGATGAGTTCAGATACAGCTACTTTCCTGATTTTTGTGGTTTTTCTTTTTCTTTTTCTTTTTTTTCTATTTTCTTTTTTTTTTTTTTTTTTTTTTTTGTAGAGATGGAGTTTTGCCATGTTGCCCAGGCTGGTATTGAACTCCTGGTTTCAAGTGATCGCCCACCTCAGCCTCCCAAAGTTCTGGGATTACAGACATGAGCCACTGTGGCTTTCCAGGAAAGAGTTCACAAATAATTGTGAAACAAAAAGAATTAAATCCCTGAGAAGAGGTGCTTCTTAAGAAGAGAAGTTATTTACTGCAGCAATATCTGAAAAAGTTTTCCCTATGTTCCAGACAATTATTTCTCTGAGGCTAAAATAATTCCACATTAAAATAGACAATATATGAAGATGGGTTAGCTCTTCAGCAATTTGGGGGAAATATACATCAATTTAGATTCAAGAAAAAAAATACAGATAAATCTTAGAAGTCAACTGAAAAATAAAGCCACAGAAGAGATAGAAGAAACTAGAATTGTATAGCATTTTACAGAATTTTGGAGGTTGGAGGATATATTATTAGTTTGCTAGGGCTGACATAGCAAAGTACTACACACTGGGAGGCTTTTCAACACAGAAATTTATTTTCTCACAGTCCTGAAGTCTAGAAGTCATAGATCAAGGTGTCAGCAGGGAACCAAACCAATCTTCAGAGGCCTCTCTTCTTGGCTTGTAGATCGCCGTCTTCTCCCCGTGTCTTCACATGGTCCTTCCTCTATGTCTGTTTGTGTCTTATCTTGTCTTTTTAGAAGGACACCACTCATATTGAATTAGGGCCCACTGAGATTATCTCATTTTAAATTAATCACCTCTTTAACGACCCTATCTCCAACTATAGTTATAGTCCGAGATACTGAAGGCGAGGACTTTAACACGTGTTTTGAGGGGACACAATTCAGCCCATAACAGACGGAAACTGATCTCAAAAGGAATAGAAGAAACCACAAAGGAAAAAAGCCAATATGGTGGTACATGCCTGTAGTCTCAGCTATTTGAAGGCTGAGGCTCAAGAAGATTACTTGAGCGCAGCAATCTAGCCTGGGCAAAATAGCAAGGCCCCATCTCTAAAAAACAAACAAACAAACAAAAAACTAACTTAAAAAAAATGAAAAGTAAAGATAAACATTTCAATATGTCACAACAATGTTTAAATGAAAACAAAAATATAGGAGAAAAGAGTTAATATCTTAAAAAATAGTTCATACAAATAATTAAGAAATACTATGATTCTAATAAATAGGCAAAACAAAAACAAAAACAGACAATGCTGGCAGTGCTTATTTTCCATTTAACAAGTGATGTCCACTGTTTAATTAATTGTGTAGAAGGAAAGCAAGAGTTTGTTTTGAAGCTCAAATTTATTTTAAAACAGTGAAATGAGGCTATGATATAGCATCAAAACAATACAAAAAGTTTGCATAATATGATATTTGGAGTTCTTTGATTTTGCATTTAAAAATGCAATTTATTATTTTTAAAGTACATACTATGTTTTGTTTCTAAATGATTAGTAAAGATTTCAAACTACTAATTTTAAGTATTCCTCAACTAATTAATTAGCAGGGTGAGGAATTTTTATTCACAATAAAGAAAATGTCAAGTTAAATTACCACTGTGTGTCCTCTTTTTAAAGATGTTTTAAGGTATCATAGACATCTTAGTGGTCTTTATAAAACTCAACAGAAGATGATTGCCTCTCAGATGTGACAAAGACCACTTTGGAGACAAATTTGCAGAATTACCATGCACCTCAGTAATTTATAACCTTATGTTATGGTGCTAAAGCAATCATTATAAGTTAAACAACTTATGGCTAAAAATAAAAGCAATTTAAACTGCATTAAAGTTAAAACCATCAACACGCTAGTAGTGGTCAGCAGAATGACTGAGTCATGAGTAAAAACATTAGTTTCCCCTAACACATGGTATAAATTTAGAAATTTTCAAACTCTTTTTTAAACTGAACAAAGTTACAGATACCCATTTTAGGTTTTTTTTTTTTTTTTTTTTTTTTTTTTTTGGTGGGGGGTTCACTTTGTCACCCAGGCTGGAGTGCAGTAGCGTGAACACAGCTCACTGCAGCCTCAACTTCCCGGGCTCAAGTTATCCTCTTACCCCAGCCTCCTGAGTAGCTGGAACCACAGACACACGTCACCATGCCCGGCTAATTTTTTTGTATTTTTTGTAGAGACAGTTTCACCATGTTGCCCTTCTGGTCTCAAACTCCTGAACTGAAGCCATTGACCTGCTTCAACCTCCCAAAGTGCTGGGATTACAGGTGTGCACCACAGTGCCCAGCCTGATTTTGGGAGGCTGAGGCAGGAGGATCGCTTGAAGCCAAAAGTTCAAGACTAGCCTGGACAACATAGGGAGACCCATTTCTAAAAATATATTTTAAAAAGTTTATTTAAAAAATTTAAAAAGACACAGAAAGAAAGATTACCACCTTGGATGATATTAACCTGCTGAAACAGCTCTATGAGCTCCAGGGACTAGAAACCCCTGATTTTGGATAACCCTGTTTGCCTGAACTATTTATGAAGACCAGAGAAGTTAAATGGGTTGTCCCACACCACAGTCATTAGTGTGGCTTCAGTTCTCTTTAGATATTGTCCATAAGACAATTTATCATCCCATTTACAAAAGCTGCTTTCACTTGGCTTGCACATTTGAAATATAAATATATTGACATATTGGGTGAGATAGTTATCCTAAATTGTATCAAATTTGCTTTTAATAATCACAACATATCATTTTAAAGTTTTTATTGTGCATAAACTCTTTGAAGATATTGTGTACCATTTTTCAAAGTTTTCTCATTATTTCAAGTCTAAGAACCCAAACTTTTGAACAGATTGTGACTTCCATAAAGTCACTGGTGCTCTGTAAATTCAATATAGCAGGAACTTACAAAGTACCAAACTTTTCAAACAGTACGTCTAAGAAGCAGTTTGACTGTTGCTTTCTTTTCTTTATTTTATCTGTAACTGAGAAAAAAATAAGAATAGCAAAGAGGTAAAAAAATGAGAGATGTCCCAAGGAAAGAAGAGTCCTGGGGTTTTGACAATCCTTTAATTAATGTTTTTTTTTTCTAGAAAGTTGTTTTTGGTCCTGTTTAAACGCTCCCTTCTCTGAATTGCCCCAACAACTTTGAGCTTTGTTTTCCCAAAGGTATCTGTTAAAAGTGAGTAGGGAAAGGACTTGCTACCCAGAGCTATCTTTATCCTCAAGTGAAGGACTAATTCTGACAGCAATCCCCTCGACTAATCCTCATTTCAACCGTAGGCTACCACATTAATACCTTCTGTCTTAGTGTGAGTTCCCTAAAAGCAAAACCTAACAAGATTTGGATGTGATGACTCATTAAGGGGATGCTCTCTGGAGAAAGGGAGGGAAGGAAACTTGAAAAGGCAGGGGAAGAAGCTAAACCAAGATTTCATCTCAACTTGAGTCTGGCATCAGCCTAATCCTTTCAGGAGCTCTGGAGCATGAACTGCACCAAATAGTTGGCCCCACCTTGAGACATGGGGCCGGCCCTTTGTGCCCCCCCCCATCAGTCACTGGCCATGGGAAGCTGGAGGCATCACATCCAGGGTAAAACTGCTTCTTTTTAGCTGAGGGCAATTCTCCAGGGGAAGTGATTAGCTAGGAACTGGACAGGAGAATATGGGAGACAGGTGCACTGGCCCAGTAGAGGGCATCTGGGCAGGGCATCAAAAACATCAATCACACACACTACACTTTGTCATCACACCTTCTTCTGAAACACCACCTTGAAATGATAAGGAAAAAGATGAAATATTAAAACTACCAGTTTATACATAGTAAATAAAGAAAAAATGCCTGTTAAGAGCTCCACAGTTGTGAGGGGCATGGACGCAAAAAAAAAAAAAAAAAAAAAAAGTCAGTTTTTTTTTTTAATTCACATCGTGTGGATACCATGAGGCTTATCTTCATACTTCTCTGATCTTCAGATTCCAAGGATCATAGGCTGAATGTCCCCAGCTGAATCTGCCACTTTTTCATTCAGCATTTTTTCCAACCCCAAGGAAGAAAATTACAAAATATTCAGTTCCATAGCTATAAGCAAAAACTTTTCACACTTGGAATCTGGACCATACTATAAAACTATCAGAAATATCTATTATAGAAACTTTGTATCTTTACTACCTTAATATAACATATGGTAACATATAACAATGGAAAAATTCAATATTTTATTCAGTTCTGAGACACAACATGAAGTCTTAAAAATGTTTAAGACAAATACTCTTAGCATCGCACAAAAGTTAATGAAATATTCTACAATGGTAGCAAAAAAATGTATAAAGTTCCTTTCTTAATTTAACTCTCAAAAAGTAGAAATTAAGAAGTAACTTTAAAGAGCTTTATGTAGTTCCATTTAACACTTATTTCTGTCTTCACATCTAGAAAGCTTTTCTGTGTGACAGCAATGATTTTAAAGTAGCATGTATTTAGTTGGTTTTAAGGACCTCTGAAACTCTTTGAGCTATGATCACAATTCGTATTCCTGTAAGACTTGACAGCAACTGACTGAAGGGACTCAGGATGCTAAACATAACTCTATGAGAGATTTAAACCTAGCTGGTTAAAAAATGCTTTGAATGTTTTATGGTCTCTGAAGCGACCGGGGAACTTACTGGTCTGTATGCCTTTTCCCAAGAGGCATTGCGGATATTACCAGCATTCTGCTCAGTTATGTAATAAGGCATACGTAGATACATCACAATCTATTTTATATAGAAAGTGGAATTGGAATCCTTTGATAAGAAAAAAAGATGTCAATCGTTGTAAGCAATGATGGCAGGAAATGCCTCAAAAGGAACTGAAACACACCTGGGGATGCTTGGTCATGTCTTTCCAGGTACGCCCATAGTCATTGCTCTTTCCTATTTCTTCCCATGAGCAGACCCTCCAAAACTCAGAAGGGAGCTCACGGATGAGATACGAAGTCAGCTGTTGATATCTCATTTAGCATTAAAGCAGCAGAGGCAGAAAATAGACCGTTATAACAAAATGACAACCCTGCATAATCTCCAACTTAAAAGAAAATCACATTACTGAAAAATGACAAATGTAAGTCTAAGATAGAAAGCAAGCAGTCTGTATTTTAGAAAAATCTTTAATGTGTTGTTTTAAATAATTATATGAAACTTAAATATTTAATGTAATTATATTTTCCATTAACCGATTTTGTTGTTAAACTCTTCCCTCGGGGCTCAATGGTTCTAGGATTATCAGTGACACCTAAAATTCTAAGAATGTCTTACCAAGTCATAGCTGGTTGTAAAATTTCTTCAGTTTCTATTTAAAAAAAAAAAAGATCTCTTCAGAACTCAGAACTTGGACAAGGGAAGGTATGCTACATAGTGAGGACTTTTTATTTTTATTTTGTTGGCAGTTCAGTTCAGTTGGTTTCAACATTTATTGAGCACCTACTATGTACCAGGCACTGTACTAGATGCTGGAGACACAAAGATGAATAAGACATGGTCCCTGTCCCCAAGAAACTGATAGTCTCTTGGAGGCAAACAGGTAGTGCAAAGATGTGGAGTTTAAAATGAATAAAAATTTCAATAATATAGTAATATTGGGCTTTTCAACACAATGGTATGTCATTGTAATGTCAAGGCAGACAAATAAAATGCATTTTCATGTGATAAAACAATAAAACCATTACGAGCTAACTTTTAA
This sequence comes from Macaca fascicularis, assembly GCF_037993035.2. Classification (NCBI taxonomy): domain Eukaryota; kingdom Metazoa; phylum Chordata; class Mammalia; order Primates; family Cercopithecidae; genus Macaca; species Macaca fascicularis. The sequence continues at coordinate 126,964,954 of NC_088379.1, forward strand.
AGATTCACATGATAAAGGTAGTTAATACTAAAAATGTACATCATAGTTTTTCAAGTATTTCATACTTAGAAATATTATTGCCCACATTTGTGCTATAGTCAAAGCCAAATCCAGGTTGCCGCATCATTCACATCTCAGCATGCTGGGATTCAGTTTCTCACTAAGTTTATGAATTAGAATGGCTAATTCCTCAGTTGCTTGGCTCTTGTCTTCCAAAAGTTCATAACGAAGGCTGGAGATATCTTGCTTGATTTCTTTTAATTCACCTATAGTATTGATATTAAAAAATTATTGGTAAGTTGCTCTTTGCATGTAGAAGAGAACAAAGAGTGAAATTCTTACAATATCAATGTATTTGCTTCATAAGGTCTCCAAAGTAGCTACTTCAAAGTTTTTTCTTTAAAATATTTAAGAAACATCTGTCTTTAAAGGTATACTGACCTTTGAAAAAAGCTATAAAAATAGTCCAGCTATATTTTTTAAGAGTAACACTCAGCTTAAAGTATTGTCCTTTTGTTCACCCACCTTTTAACATAAGGTGATTCTCTGTTAACTAATCTATAGCCAGGATATCTCCTTCCTGACTACAAGGGAGTTCCTTTGTTTCTTTCAAGTGTAAAGGTTGACACCTGCATCAAACATTTCCCATTGCTAGGATCAAAGGGAATCCTAGAAAAACTAAATTTTACTAAAAATGAATCAATCTGTCTGACAGGCAAATAATTTTAAGGCAAATATGAAGTAAGGGAAAGAAAGAAAAAAGAGTAGAGAGTGTTTATTAGGGAAGGTAATGGCAATGGACATGAAGACATTAGTTTGTCCAGCATAAAGGATTAATGTATAAGGAAGTAACAAGCAACAGCGCAATTGAGGAGTTTAGATATGATACCACTGGCAATATATTCTTGAAGAGAATAGGAAAGTTTGGGCTATAAAAATAAATTGTTCCCATAGTTCAGTTTGGCAATATTTAGAGCATACGTGTATTGCAATTAGAAACTGGATTCTCTTCAAGGAGAGGCAGTATTTGGTTAAAAAAGAAAAGAAACACTGGATTCTCTTGCAAGTGACTGTAATGTAGATAAATCACTGACTTTCAAAAGTGAATGTTGGAGCAAGAATTTACCTTGAATCTAAGAAATGATTCTTCAAACCATTGACTTAGCTTTTTATAATAAAATGGCATTTGAAACACACCTTTGATGATATTTCCTGGTATCTTTAATATGCTTTAAAGTATAATTTCAATATTCTTCTATTACATAAAAGTCAGAGCCTTTTTATTTGAAAAAAATTCTAACTCTCAGAAATACAAAACATTTGAGGAGCCTTTTGTGGCAAAAAAAAAAAAAAAAAAAAAAAAGTGCTTCCTTTGGCATATGGCAATATAAAAGGAATAAACTGATCTTATTTGAAATCATGAGGCAGACTTCGGTGGAAGGAGTGGATTTTCACACCATTCAGTATCATAGAGGACCCCCTGCCCCATTTCACCTTCTACTATCCTTTCTTCCTTGTTCCCGACTCATGGGGAGACTACAACCTATGTGTTGTATTAAATATTTACTCTGCCAATTCAGGAAACACAAGTTACTCAAACTCTTCAGATTTTAATTTCCTCATTAATTAAGCGAGGAGGTTATATGACACACTTTCTTAGTAAGAACTTTGTTCAAAACTCCGAATTCCCATTGATTTTCCTCTTTTGTGCAAGGGCTTGGGAAATGCTTCTTGTTTTTTATGCTGTTTTGGCCATACAATTCTTCCCACTTTGTTCCTCCCGCCCCACCCCCCATGGAGGTTATGGTACAACTGATCAGACTTCTGCTTTCTAAACTACAACCTCATTCCAATCCTTTCTCCTGAGACAGTTTGATTAGGTCACCATGATTAGATTTTTGCTAGTTATCAATTATAAATTCACAGGTTTCTTTTCTACATACTTATACTATTAGATTGATTTCAATTTAAAAGGGATTCCTTGTATTAATCAAGTAACGGCTTCAAAGTCCATGAACAATATTATTAAGTTTAGCCCTTTCTTCTTTTATCAGTGTAGATAGATTTAGTGGCATCTCATTGATGTTGGAAGGTACAGTTTCCATTTTTAGGGCAACTTATTTCTCCCTGGTTGATTTCTTTCCAACTCTGGGCCTGTGTTTAGCTCTATCTCCTAGACTTTTGTGAAAAATTTCTATAGTCCACACTGATGCCCTGCCTCAAATATGCCTTAAAAAAATAAGCTTGCTTAAAGTAAGGAGGCAGGGGGGAAAGTGAAATTCAAAAGAGAAGCACCAGACAAGAAAAACAGGTTAAAAATGTGTTTCTGAACAACAAAATAGAGGTTTTCCTGAGCACATGAATTCTGTTTGAGTCACTGTTCTTTTATCTGCTTAACTGGAAAAATGTTAACACTAATGTGAACTCACTGAAAATGTAACCAATACTACTGACTACTTTATGTCAGAGGGATTAAAAAACTGCTAGAAAGATGTCAGTCTTTACATTCTAAGAATCAGTTAGGGCACTATGAGTAGAGATAAATTGCCTCTGATCAATATTTTAAATAACTGTTTATTTTAAAAGATGAAGTTTTAAAAATGTAACATAAGATCCTTCTCCCATCTGAGAGGCATCCAAACTATAACCTGGGATTGGATTTTTAAAGTATGCCTCAATATGAAGTTTTCCAGGTTCATTAAGTTAGTTATAAAAGGATGTTTCTCAAGTTGGAGATGCTTACCTTCATTAACTTCATCATTTTCTTTGTCTACTTGTGCTTTCAAAACATACCGCTTTATAAGTCTTTTCATTATCTGCTGTTGGGCAAAAGTAAATGATTAGACCTCCACTGATATACATAAGTGCCCCGAATCTTATTTTCCAAAGAGGCTTACATACCTGTAAAGCAAACAAATTGGGAGAAAAATTTTTTATAACTATGTATAGAAAAATTATGCAGGTTTCAGAACTTAACTCTCTTAACGCCTTCTACTGAGACTTATTGCATAATCCACCAATACTTTTTTTTTGCCTCAGAAATGGAAGAAGCTTTCAAAAAGAAGTTAAGCTTGAAGATTTGAATTCACGGCTTCTCTTTCAACTGACAGTTTCTTTTTGAGTTACATTGACGCTACATTATCACCCATAGACACTACCTTATTTCCCAGTATTTAGAAAAATACATTAATGTATGCTCTCGATAGAGAATTTGTAAAATACAGAGAAGAGCAACTAAATAATGAAATCATTAGCAACCTCACCATCCAATGATAATCACTGTTGTCATTTTGGTGTATGTCCTTCCAATATCTTTTCTTTAAATTTTGTATATATACTAATTACTGTATTATATTTTACATTTTCTAAATGCCATATATTTTGTTACATTGCATGCTTTTCTCTAATATCTATATACAGTGACTATTTTCAGTCTAAATAAATGCTCTTCTAGGATAACTGTTTATCCTTATGGAAAAAAATAAATTGGAGCCCTATTTCATACCCTGAATACAAAAATTAATACCATGTGCATCTTAAATGTGAAAGATAAAGCTTCTGAATCCTTAAAATAAAATATTATATAAGACAGTATATTTATAAATTTAGGGTAGGCCTGGATTTTAAAAAAAAACAAGATTAAAACTTCTGATTACAATAGAAAAGACTGATAAATGCAACTTCATTACAATTTAAAATTTCTGTTTATAGAGATACCATAAAGAAAGTGAAAAGATAAGTCACAGACTGGGAGAAAATATTGGTAATACTTGTAAGTAAAAATAATTTGGATCCAAATACATAAAGAACTTTAATTCAATAAGAAAAACTCAACCCAATTTTAAAATGGGCAAAAGACAAACGAATGTTTCACAGAAATGGAAATGTGAAGGGTCAACAAGCTTAAGAAACAATTTCAAACTCTGTTGCAGGGAAAATCAAATTATGACTAAAAGGAGACACAATTTTACATCTAATAAAGAGAATGATTAATGAATCTGGTCATGCCAAGTGTTGGAAAGGAGATGGATCAATGGGGACTTTTATATTTTACTGGCAAGACTGTAGACAACTTTGTTGACAATTTAGTATTATCTTTTTAGTTTTTAAATTGATTTATATTAAGAAAATTTTAGAGGTGGAGTCTCACTATACTGTACAGGCTTGCCTCAAACTCCTGGGCTCAACGCTGTCCTCCTGCCTCAGCCTCTCAAGCAGCTGGAGCTATAGGCATGAGCCACTGCAGCCAGGTGGTATTATCTTTTAAAGTTGAACATTTGCATGCCCTTTCACCTAGAAAGTCCACTTCTCAGTATAAGGTCTAGAGAAACTTTGCAGGTATGAGCCAAGAGACATACAACAATGTTTGTAGCAACTCTGTCTGAAATTGCAAAACACTAGAAACAATCTAAACAAATATTAACAAGAATAGACAAATTGTAGTATGTTATAATGTAATGTTATTGTGTTCATTAATGAAATTAATGCACCATGGCCACACACAATAGTGTGGATGAATCTTAGAAGCATAATGTTGAATGAAAAATTCCAGTTGCAGAAGACCACAAAGTATGAAGCTATTCTTATGAAGCTCAATAACAAGTAAATCTATAAAATATATTTTTAGGAATATTGACACATGTAATAAATTATATTTGAAAAGAAAATCAAAGCAAGAAGGGAGAAACCCAACTTCAAGATAGGGATTAACTGTTAGGTGAAGGCAGAGGAGTAGGTAGGGAGGTGCATATAAGTAGAGGCAATGGATGGATAATGTTATCATTGTCAGGTCGGTGGTGGTTTCATAGGTGTGAATGTAATTATGCTTCATAATTTATTTTGCATTATACATATTCTTATGCATGTAACAAATATTGTATATAAAAGATAACAAAGGAAAGGGAAAAAGACCTGAACTAAGATGCAGGCATAGCGAGAGTAGAAAATATATACTTCAATTTTAAGAAAGTAGAAATTACACCAAGGTCAAGTAAAAGAGAGGAATCCAGGAAGATTCAAAATGTTATGCAGAGAATAACAAGAAACTGAGAGGGCCCATGCTACTGAAAAGGAAAAGCTCATTTTACCAGTCACTGTAAGATATAAAACCTGTTGAATTGCATAGAATCTAGATCCCAAGACAGACTCACAGCTGGATGGATCTTAAACTGGATTGATTCATTCATTCGGCAAATATTTATTGAAAGCCAGTTCCGTGGCAGGTACTGAACTAGGTGCTAGGAATACAACAGTGAACACAGTCCCCAGTCCAGTGAAACTTCATATTGATATGGAACAATTCACTATAATGGGTGAACATATCAGGGATCTGGTTAAATTTAGGGGACAGCGAAGACAGATTCCTATAAAACGAAAATACAAAGTTATGTGTATCAGTTAAAAGCAGCTTGAAAGGCAGTAATACAAATTGATGGAAAAGAAATGACTATTTAACAATTAGTGCTGAGACAAGTTGAGCCTCTGCACAAGGCAAGAAGGTACCTGAGGTTAGACAGAAATCAGTTTCCCCATATATGACACTACCTGGTAATAGTCCATCCCTTTGTTCATGTTGGAAAGATAATTCATGAGAATTCTAAAATGATCTGCAGCTCAGAGAAGGAGATAAAGATTGGCCATCCCCATTCTATTAGGAAGCTTGTCTAGTAAACCCAAGACAGTATTGTGTAATAGGCAACAAAGACTCTTGAGGCCTCTCTCCCCCTATTGCAATAGCTCCTGAATAAAATCTGTTTTTAGCTACTGTCTAACTCTGGTTTTCTTTAACACAGTTGAGACTGTGAGTTGCAAGAACAAACCATGTAGATCTGGAACCTTGGTATCTTAATCTGCATAATGGAAATGCTAGACTGTGTCTTGTAAAAGAGACAGTACATGTAAATTACATAGTAGGTCCTCGAATAATATAACTATTATTCTCTCATTATAATCTAAGCTCTGTAAAGCAAATCTCGATAAATCCATCTTAATGACAGTATCATAAGCAAGGACCATGAAACTCATATGTAACAAGTAAAAGTACCATTTTAAATACTACCTTTAACTACATTTCCAACTGATTCTTTCATTAAAGCTAGTACTAAAAATTAAACTACCAATAACAGATTCATCTTTTTTCCCTCTTGCTCAAATTGCTAACTAACTAACACAATAGAAGTCAACAGATTAACTTCCACATTCCACAAACCTCCAGAAATTATACAGCTTTCTTGGTACAAGCCTGTGAGTCACTCTTTAAGGAAGACATTCTAACTCTATAAAGACTATTGCTTTTCTCCGTCCAGGATATGGAAATCCTAAACAGAGGTTCCAAAACTGAAATTCAGTGGTAACCAGGTAAAGATCCCAGGCGGTACTTACTTCAAACAGTCCTTCCTGCAAACAAACCCAACTTCATTTTTCAACCCTCCATTAAGACTAGGAGAAGAAATAAGATGTGCGTGGTTGGGTAGCTGTGAGGTGGTTAGATATCTTCCTTTCCAAAAGGAGTGAAAGCTTTTCTTCTCACTTGGTATTTTTCACTGAATCAAATTCAACTAATAATTGTTAAGCACTCTATCAGGTGCTTTTACATTCATTCTCTCATTTAATTCTACAGAGAAGCCAAATTTGACTGTCATTAGTAGGTTTTGTACTATGAATTTTAACAACCTAAAAAGTGTCAATGAAGGGTAATAAGACTGATGTAGACAAATAGAAAAAAACTCAGAAGTATAGAGTAAAATTTTCGACAGGAAAAGAACCTTAGGAATCATTGTTTTTCACGTTTTTATACCACTCATGAAACTTTGTGAAAGATTACCATTACACAGCTTCTGTATAAACTTCTGTGACTGAGGGCCTGCTATTTTTTCAGACAGCTGGTTTAATCTATTTTTGGACAACTATAGCTCTTAGAAAACAACTCCTTTGTATTGAAGCCAAAATAACTATCAGTCCAAGTTCTGTTCTTTGGGGCAACAGATAATAAATCTGTTTATCCTTCTACTTGATTGACTTTTACCTGTTACTTTTTTCTGTGTTTTTTTTTTTTTTTTGAAGAGGGACCTGCAAACCTATTGCTTGACTTTAAAATATCCTCTCTTCTAGGTTTCCCAGTTCTGTTGACCTAAAGAAAAAATCTGAGGCAAACTAAATATATAAGTAGAGAGTTTATTTGGGCCAAGTTTAAGGACTGCAACCTGGGGAGCACAGATTCAAGTTGCCCTGGATATGTGCTCCAATTAGCAGCAAGTACTAGTGAGTTTTTAAATGTAAAGAAGAGGCAGTTCCTAAGCTGTTTATCAAGGATTTGAAATAACATAAGCTTTTGAATGGTCATACATTGTTCTTTGCATCACAAATTCCAGGAACATGAAGATAACAGGTGAGGCTGCAAGTCAGGAACAAATGAATTTAGACAACCGTCCTCAGGCATGGGTAGAGGTAGGGGGCTGTGACTGAAAGTCCCATACTCATGTTCTCTGGGCCTGTATACCTCACATAGTTCAGACTGCTCTGAGCTATTTTTGTTTTCTCTATTCCCAAACCATTTATATTTCATTGCATCTATATTTATTTCTATTTCATATATAGGCATAACTATACCACAGAGTATGTAGTGTTATGTGAGTATTTGTCTACTTATTCTTTCCTTTCTTTCTTCCTAACCTCAACACTGCCATTCTACTTCAATGGAGAGATTCTTGAAGCCATGACCTATATCTTTGTATCTGTATAACCTAACATCATGTATAACAGGGGTTGTCCTGAATGTGCCTGGAAGCTCACTGTGAGTGGAGTTCAGGAACATCTCATTTTGCCCCATTTAGAGAAAAACTGTCATGTGCTTCCAGTAAAAACAAGTCATCAATTATATCCTTCATGGACTGGACCAGAGTCCACCACCTGGGCCAAAGACTGTTTAATACTGTATTTGTTTGGACCAAGGGTGTTACCAAAGCGAAGTCAGCTGTGAAAGCAGATCTGCCTACAAGAGACAATAGAGAGAATAAAACTCAAGAACCCACAGTCCAACTTCTGTGGAGTCTCACAATAAATTCCTATTTCTTAACATATCATAGCATATCTGCATGCTTTTAACTTGAAATAACCAAACACAAATATTGTTACAATAAAGAACAAATAAAATATTGTTAAAATCAGCAGAATTTAATCATAGCCATCCTCCTAAGTATGTTCTTGAGAAAAAAAATCACACCCAGTTAAAAAAAGTTCTTTACACACATAAAAGAATTACTTCAACATGCTATTAATAATTAATTTTAATATAAATACCACTATTGATCAAAACGTTTTTGGTATTTTTGTCTTTTTTTGAGAGAAAGGGTCTTGCTGTGTCACCAGGGCTGGAGTTCAGTGACATGATCATAGCTCATTGCAGCCTCAAACTTCTGGGCTTAAACTGCCATCGTATATCAGCCTCCTAAAGCACTGGGATTGTAGAAGTGAGCCACCATGTCTGGCCCTGATCAAAACATTTTTGAAACTCTTCCGCTGTGGCCCCTTGGGGCATATTTGAATCTCTGTCTTTAAATAAATTGTTTTGGAGAAAAAACCCCTCATTTGGATATAAAACACATAAGGTGATGACCCTATTGGTGATGGCTACATGTTTGTTGAAGTTGGATATGATCATTTTTTTAAAAAATGCAAAGTCATGGCACTAAGTCTTATTAATAGGAATAACTAGCTAAGTTCAGTAACTAGAAAAAAATGAAACATTTTTTGTCTTATGGACTAATTATAAAAGTAATTATTTAAAGATGTTCTAAAAATATTCTGAGTTGTGATAGCCCCATTAGAATTAGTATATTCTAAGAGTTATCACTTTGAAAGAAAATCCCTATTTAGTAGACCAAGTTCTGATTTTTTTTTTTTTTTCCTAGTAGAAACAGGGTTTCACCATGTTAACCAGGCTGGTCTCAAACTCTTGACTTCAGGTGATCCACCCACCTCGGCCTCCCAGCGTGCTGGGATTATAGGCATGAGCCACCACACCCACCCCCAAGTTCTGCAATAGTTTTAAAGGTAAGTCTTACCTATTGTAATCGTGCTGCATGAAAAAAAAAAAAAACTCTAACAACCAAACAATTGTTATTATCACTCACTTGTTCACTTGTTATGAACTGAATGTTTTGTCCACCCCAGACTCATGTGTTCAAATCCTAATCCCCGATGTGATGGTGGTGATTAGGTTCCACCCTTACGAATGGGATTAGTGCTCTTATAAAAGAGATCCCACAGAACTTCCTTGTCCCTTTTCTGCCATATGAGACAGAGTGAGAAGACAGTTGTCTATGAACCAGGAAGCACTTACAGCTACCTGATTTTCAACAAATGCACCAAGAACATACATTGAGGAAAGGACAGTCTCTTCAACAAATGGTGCTGGGAAAACTGGACATCCACACGCAGAAGGATAAAACTAGACCTCTGTCTCTCACCACATACAAAAATCATTTCAAAATAAAGTCTCAGGTGTAAGACTCAAAATGATAAAATTACTAGAAGAAAACATAGGGGAAATACTTCAGGACCCTGGTCTGGGCACGGAGTTTTTGGATAAGACCTCAAAAACACAGGCAACAAAAGCAAAAATAGGCAAATGGGATTACAGCAAGCATATTTTCAAACTATGCAACTGACAAGGGGTTAATATCCAGAATATATAAGAAACTTAAACAACTCAACAGCAAAAAACAAGTAATCCAATTTAAAAATGGGCAAAAGACCTAAAGAGACATTTGTCAAAAGAAGGCATACAAATGGACAACAGGCATATGAAAAAATGTTCAACATCACTAATCATCACAGAAATGCAAATCAAAACCACAATAAGATTTCACCTCACCCTAGTTAGGATGCCTATTATCAAACAGACAAAAAATAACAAATGCTGCTATGGACGTGGAGAAAGAAAACTCATACACTATTGATAGGAATGTAAATTAGTACAGCCATTACAGAAAACAGTATGGAAGTTCCTTAAAAAATTAAAAATAGAACTACCATATGATTCAAAAAGCCCACTACTGGGCATATATCCAAAGGAAATGAAATCAGTATATTGAAGAGATACTTAAAAAATTAAAAATAGAACTACCATATGATCCAGCAATCCCACTACTGGGTATATACCCAAAGGAAATGAAATCAGTATGGTGAAGAGATATCTGCACTCGCATGTTTACTGCAGCACTATTCACAATAGCCAAAATACGGAATCAACCTAACTGTCCATCAACAGATGAACAGATAAAGAAAGTATGGTTGTATATATACACACAGTGGAATTCTATTCAGCCACAATGACATTCTGTCTTTGTGGCAACACAGATGGACCTGGAGGACATCATGTTAAATGAAATAAGCCAGGTACAGAAAGGCAAATATCATATGACCTCACTCATATGTGACATCTTAAACAGTTTATCTCATAGAAGTAGAGAGTAGAATAGTGGCTACCAGAAGTTGGAGAGGGCAGGGGGAATGGGAGGTGGGGAGAAGTTGGTCACCAGGTACAAAGTTATAGTTGGATAGAAGAAGTAAGTTAAGGTGTTACAGGGCACAGTAGGGGGACTATAGTTAACATTGTATCGTACGTTTTAAAATAGCTAGAAGAGAGGATTTTGAATGGTCTTACCACAAAGAAATGATAAATGAACAAGGCGATGAACACGCCAAATACACTGCTTTGATCCTTATACAATGTATACATGTATTGAAATATCACACTGTATGCCATAAGTATGCATATTATAATGTGTCAATTAAAAATAAAATTAAAAAATAAAGTTTGAGAAAAAAGGAGCCTAAAATAGAAATGGATGAAAAATTCAAAATGAATAGGGAAAAAATGGTAGATATGGAAGACAGTCAAGAAGAATTCAGTAGGCTTTAAATTGGTGTCTTTGAAGAAGAAATCCAAAATAATGGAGCAGAAAAAATATTTCAAGATATTTCAATAAAATTATTCAAAAATTAAAAGACGACTAAATGTACATATTGAAAGGCCATAGTGTGGCTGAGTGCGGTGGCTCATTCCTGTAATCCCAGCACTTTAGGAGGCTAAGGCAGATGGATCACGAGGTCAGGAGATCGAGACTATCCTGGCTAACACAATGAAGCCCCATCTCTACTAAAAAAATACAAAAATTGACTGGGCATGGTGGCGGCACCTGTAGTCCCAGCTACTTGGGAGGCTGAGGCAGGACAATCACTTGAACCTGGGAAGTGGAGGTTGCAGTGAGCTGAGATCACACCACTGCACTCCAGCCTGGATGACAGAGCAAGACTCCATCTAAAAAAAAAAAAAAAAAAAAAATACAATGGCCATAGTGTGTGCCAGGAAAAATTGATACAGATCCACCTATAGAACAATCAATACCGAGTTGTTGGATTTAAAAGATAAAGATATTTGGGGCATTCAAACTAAAACCTCAGGTCAACTATATGAGGAAAACAATCAGTCTGGCCTCAAATTCTTCCACATCAACATTCCATTCCACGAGGCTCTGGAGCAACGTCTACACATACATTAAAAATATCACCTAAGTATATTACAGGTAGTCAATATAAATACATAGAAATGGAAACTAATTTAGAACATAAACCCACTCAGAGAACATAGTTCCCATAGATTCTTCTTGAAGGAATTACAAAAAGACAAACTTAAGCTAACAAAGAGATAAATAGAAAATTATGGCAAAAAAGACTGCTGGTGAATATGGACTATGTTTAACAGTGGGACGAAAACTAAACCAAATGTAGGCTATAGTCCTGAAAAGGTAGTGAAGTGGATCAGAGTATGCCACCCCAAAATATGCCATTTTGGCATAAGGATTATTTTGAGCCGAAGGCAACTGAAAAGTAGGAAACACAGAAAGAGCTCTCTGCCCTAACCCATCTGCCTAAAAACAAGACATACATTTCCCTTTGTGAAGGTCTTCCTCCTCTCCCCCTCTCAGATTAGGACAAAAACAATCATTACCACTGGGGACAGAAAGTCAGCACCAAGGTGGTTCTGTACAAGCAAACCTTACTAAAATAACCTGTATCTTCTATCAGTTTCTCCTACCTTCCAACAATTTACTACCTTTAGCAACCCAAACACTTTTTCCTTTGTCATATCACCTCTCCACAAACTTCTTGTCCTTTGTTAAGTTGGTATATAAGCCCCAAATGCTAACTACCCCTTTGAGCCACTCATCACTGAGTTTTTCTACATGTATGTGCACTGCATGCATAAATAATCCTTTTTCCCCCTCCTGTTTATCAGTCATTTATCAGTTTAATTCATAGCCCCCAGGTACTGAACCTAAAGGGATTAAGAAAATTATTATTCTTCCCCCAACAAGCACAGTTCTAATAATTTAACAAGCAGGAGCTGGGAGAGGAAGGGGGAAAATGGTGTAAACACGCATATTGATTTTCTTCATAGTTTAGAGCTGAAGGATCAAAAGATAAAACTTGAAACATATCAATCAATTAACAGAGACCTAAGTATGTTTAAAAGTATTAAGATAAACACCAAGACATATAGTATAGTCCACTTCGGCAGACACTACCATTTCTCTTCCGCAGCTTTTTGACTTGGTGCGTGGCCACTTGAAATTAGGACTTTATTTCCCAGGCTCCATTGCAGACAGGTGGTTTGTGCAACTTTACAGAAGTTTCTTATAGGAAGGAACTTTCTTCTCTATCACTTTCTAACTATATTTTGGAATGTAGAAATAACAGGCAGAGCTCCAGGAGCTTTCTTGGAACATGAGATAATGTTAGACTGAAAGCCATTCATGATGCAGTAATATGATGGAAAAAGCCTGGGTCCCTGACATTGTTAGGTACCACATTAGGAACATGAGAGAGAAATAAATTTCTATTTTCTTTTAGCAATTTAAAGGTTGGTATGTGGTGGTTTTGTGAGAACTGCACCAAATTAATCATAATTAATATAAACAATAAGGGGACTACTTTAAAATGTCACCAAATACACAAAAGAAGACCTAATAAATCGAAAAGTATCATATCCTTAGAAAAGAAAAGACAACATTATAAAACTTCAATTTGCCTTAACGCGATCAAAATAAAGACACCAGCAGACAAGCCCACCTTAAAATTCAAATAGAAAAATAAGGAAGAGGTTGGGTGCTGGTGGCTCATACCTGTAATCCCAGCATTTCGGGAGGCCGAGGCAAGTGGATCACTTGAGGTCAGGAGTTCAAGACCAGCTTGGTCAACATGGTGAAACCCCATCTCTATTAAAAATACAAAATTAGCTGGGCGTGGTGGCAGGCACCAGTAGTCCCAGCTACTTGGAAGGCTGAGGCAGCAGAATTGCTTGAATCCAGGAGTTGGAGGCTGCAGTGAGCCGAGATTGCACTACTGCACTCCAACCTGGGCAAGAGAGGGAGACTCTGTCTCAAGAAAAGAAAAGAGAAAAAAAAAAAAAAAAAAAAAAAAAAGAAAGGAAAAATAATAGGAAATTCTGTAAAAAAAAAAAAACAAAACAAAACCCCTGAAGGATGTGTATGTGTGTGTGCACATGCATATGTACACATGTGCAAGCATGCACATGTATGTGTGTTTTGTTTGTTTGATTTTTGTCTTAAACTATAACAATTATGTTAATGTGGATTCTACAGCATGAATAGACAGATCAATGGAACAGAATGAAAAGCCTAGAAATAGATTTATACAGGAATTCAGTAAATTATTAAAGTGGTATTTCAAATCAATAGAAAAGATAGATTATTCAACACACCCAGCTGTATAATAATCTGGAAAGACAACATATTTGGATTCCCATCCTACAGGTTAAATGAAAATATATTCTATATGAACCAAGTATTTTCAGAGTCCAAAGAAGTGAAAGAACTAAAGAAATATGAGTTAAAAATATTAAATAATCTCCTATGGACACAAAACCTGACTCCATCAACAATTTGTAAAGTTGACTATACAAAAATAAAAAAAGTTGTGGATGGGAAAAAATACTTTAAATATTAAAAAGACACAAACTGGTAAAAACATTCTTAAGTCATAACACAAAGGCTGATATTGTTAAAATATGAAGAATTCCTCTTCATTGATAACAAAAAGCCCATCAAGAAAAGCAAATATATATGGAGTAACAAGTATATATGACATTAAACATAAAAAAGAAGGTAAAACTCATTCATGATAAAGAAATGCAAAGCAGCACATTTTAACCTATCTAGTGAAGATAAAAACCTTTGGTAACACAGTGTTTGTAAATTAAGGAGGAAATAGGTGCTCTCAACATATTTATTGTAAGAATGTAAGTTAGTACAAGCTCCATCAGTATGATAATAGCTAAAAAATTAAAATTCAAATATATTTTAACCAGACAATTCCATGTATTTGTTCATGATTGAGATGTTATATATACAAAATGATTTACTATAGTATTGCTTGTAATAGCTAAATATTAGCAATATCCTCTATTTCCATCAATAAAAGAATGATTAGATAAGTATAACCATATGATGGAATACACTGTAACTATTAAAAGTAAAACTTTAAAAAGAGACAAAGAAAGGCATTATATAATAATAAGGGGATCGGCTCAGCAAGAGAATATACCAGTTGTAAATATATATGCACCCAATACCACCAGAGCACTCAGATAAATAAAGCAAATGTTATTAAGTCTAAAGGGAGAAATACATCCTAATATAATAATAGTTGGGGACTTCAACCTCACTCTCAGCATTAGACAGATCATTTAGACAGAAAATCAACAAAAAGCCATCAGATTTAAACTACACCAAGACCAATGGACCAAAAATACATTTATGGAACATTTTACCCAACAGCTGGAAGTACACTTTTTTTTTTGTTTGTTTCTTTTTTGAGACAGTGTCTCACACTGTCCCCTAGGCTGGAGTGCAGTTGTGCAATCATGGCTCACTGCAGCCTCAACTTCGTGGGCTCAAGAGATCCTCCTACCTCAGCTTCCCAAGTGTCTAGGATTACAGGCATGTGCCACTATGCCTGGCTAATTTTTTTCACTTTTGTAGAGGTGGGGTCTCACCATGTTGCTCGGGCTGGTCTCAAACTCCTGAGCTTAAGCAATCCCTCTGCCTTGGCCTCCCAAAGTGTTAGGATTACAGGTGTGAGCTACCAGACCCAACCCCAAAACATATATTCTTTTAATCAGCACGTGGTACATTCTCTAGGATTGACCATATGTTAGGACATAAAACAAGTCTCAGGAACTTAATAAAATCAAAATTATATCAAGTATTTTATCTGACTACAATGGAATAAAATTAGACATCATAACAAAAGGCACCCTTGAAACTATGCAAATACATGAAAATTAAGCAACATATTCCTGAATGACCAATGGGTCAAGGAAAAAATTAAGAATGAAATTTTAATATTCCTTGAAATGAGTGAAAATAGAAATACAACCAACACCCATGCAACACAGCAAAAACAGGAGTAAGCGCCAAGTTTATAGCAATAAATGCCAACATCCATCAAAAAACTAGACAGATTTCAAATAAGCAATCTAATGAAGCACATAAAGGGGAAAAAAAGCATAAAAAATGCTTGAAAAAAGCATGAAAGAAAAGCATGAACAAATCAAACCCCAAATTGGTAGAAGAAATAATAAAGATTAGAGCAGAAATAAACAAAATTGAGACTAAATACAAAAAATCAACAAAACAAAGGCTTTTTTTTTAAAAGACAAACAAAATTGACAAACCATTAGCTGGAGTAACTTAAAAACAGAGAGATAAGGCTCAAATAAGTAAAATCAGAAAATGAAAAAGGAGACATCACAATGGATAGCACAGAAATATGAAAGATCACTAGAGACTACTATGAATAACCATATGCCAATAAATTAGAAAACCTGGGAAAATAGATAAAATCATGGACACATTCAATCTACCAAGATTGAACGAACAAGAAATAGAAAATCTAAACAGACCAAAAACAGGTAACAAGATTAAATGAGTGCATAAAACATCTTCTAAAAAAATAATAATAAAATAAAGTCCAGGACCAAATCGTTTCACTGCTGAATTCCACTGAACTTTTAAAGAAGAATTAATACCAATTATTCTCAAACTATTCGGAAAAATTAAAGCAGAAGGAATTCTTCTTAACTCACTTTATGAGACCAGTATAACCCCAATACCAAAATAAGCACTCAATAAAACTACAGGCCAATATCCTTGATGAACATAGATGTAAAAATCCTCAATAAAATACGAATAAATCAAATCCAAAATCACATCAAAATCCCACTTGATAAGTCAAGTGGGATTTATCCCAGGAATGCAAGGATGTTTCGGCATACAAAAACCAATAAACATCACACATCACATCAACAGAATGAAGGATAAAAACTGTATGATTATCTCAACAGATGAGAAAAGCTTTTCATAAAATTCAGTATTCCTTAATGATAAAAAACTTAATAAATTAGGTATAGAAAGAAAGAATCTCAATGTAATAAAGGCATGTAACAAACCCACAGCTAACATCTTACTGAACTGGGAAAAGCTGGAAGCTTTTTTAGAACTGTAACAAGAAAAGGATGCCCACTATCACCACTCTTATTCAACATAGTACCGGACGTTCTGGCCAGAACAATTAGGCAAGAGAAAGAAAGAAAGGGTATCCAAATTGGAAAGAAGGAAATCAAATTGTCCCTGTCTGCAGCCAACATGATCTCATACATTGAAAAACCTACAGACTCTACCAAATAACTTTTAGAACTAATAAACAAATTCAGTAAAGTTGCAGAATACAAAATTAACATACAAAAATCAGTCACATTTCTATACACAAACAACAAACTATTTGAAAAAGAAAATAAAAAAGGCAATGCCATTTACAATACCCAGGAATTCATTAACCAAGGAGATGAAAGACCTCTTCAAGGAAAACTACAAAACACTGATGAAAGAAACTGAAGAGGATACAAAGGGAAATGTACCCCATGCTCATGGATCAGAAGAATTACTACTGTTAAAATGATAATAGTACTCAAAGCAATCTACAGATTCAATGCAACTCCTATCAAAATACCAATGACATTATTCACAGAAATAGGAAAAATATCCTAAAATTTGTAGGGAATCACGAAAGACCCCAAACAGCCAAAGCAATCCTGAGCAAAAAGAAAAAAACTAGAAGTATCACACAATCAGACCTTAAAATATATTACTAGGCTGTAGAAACCAAAACCACATGGTACTGGCAAAAAAAAAAAAAAACCAGACATATAAACCTATGGAACAGAATTAAGAACTCAGAAATTAATCCATGTATCTAGAACCAACTGAGTTTTTACAAAGATGCCAAAAACACTCATTGGGAAAAGGACAGTCTCTTCAGTAACGGATGCTGGGAAAACTGGATATCCATATGCAGAAGAATGAGACTAGACTCCCACTTCTCACCTTGTATAAAAATCAGTGCAAAATGGATCAAAGACCTAAATGTAAGACCTGAAATGATAAAACTAGTAGAAAAAAACATAGGAGAAATGCTTCAGGACATTGGTCTGGGAAAATACTTTATGAACAAGACCTCAAAAGCACAAGTAACAAAAGCAAAAATAAACATATGGAATCATACCAAACCAAAGACTTCTGCACAACAAAGGAAACAACAACAGTGAAAAGACAACCTATGAAACGGGAGGAAATATTTGCAAATTGCTCATCCAACAGGGGATTAATATCCAGAATATACAAGGAACTCAATAATCTCAACAGCAAAAAAAAAAAAAAAAAAAAAATTCCAATTACAAATGGGCAAATAATCTGAACAGACATTTCTCAAAATACATACAAATGGTCAACAATAGATGAAAAAATGCTTAACATCACTAACCAAACCACAATGAGATATCATCTCACTCCAGTTAGAATGGCTACAATCAAAAAGACAAAAAAAAAAAAAAAATGCTGGCAAGAACGCAGAGAAAGAGAACTCTAATGTTATTGGTGGGAATGTAAACTAGTACAACCACTATGTAGAACAGTATGGAGGATTTTCCAAAAACTACAAATAGAGCTACCGTATGATCCAGCAACCCCACTCCTGGGAATTTATCTAAAGGAAAAGAAATCATCCTATCAAAGAGACAACTGCACCCACATGTTTTATTGCAGCACTATTCACAATATTCAAAATATGAAATCAACCTAGGTGTCTAACAGATGAATATATAAAAAATGTGGTATATATACACAATGGACTCTATAAAAAAGATTGAAATCCTGTCATTTGCAGCAACATGGATAGAACTGGAGGACATTATGTTAAGTGAAATAGCCAGGAACATAAAGTTAAGCACCGCATGTTCTATCTCATATGCAGAAGCTAAAAAAAGTTGATCTCATAGAGGTAAAATGTAGGACAGAGGATACTAGAGACTGGGAAAGGTAGGGGTAGGGGGGGATATGGAGAGATTTGTTAAAGGAAACAAAATTACCACTAGATAGGAGGAATAAGTTCTAGTGTTCTACACCAGGAATCCCCAACCCCTAGGCGAAGGACTGGCACCTGTCCGTGGCCTGTCGGGAATCAGGTTGCACAGCAGGAGGTGAGAGGCTGGCAAGCGAGCATTACCGCCTGAGCTCCACCTCCTGTCAGATCAGCAGCGGCATTAGATTCTCCTATTATTGTGAACCCTATTATGAACTGCACATGTTAGGGATCTAGGTTGCGCACTCCTTATGAGAATCTAATGCCTGATGATCTGAGGTGGAACACTTTCACTCTGAAACCATCACCCCACCCCATCCGTGAAAAAACTGTCTTCCACAAAACCGGTCCTTGGTGCCAAAAAGGTTGGGGACCACTGTTCTACACTATTATAGCATGACCATAGTTAACAATGATATTTTAATATCATACAGTCTCATATAGCTAGAAGGAGGATATTGAATGTTACCAACACAAAGAAATGATAGATGTCTGAGATGACAGATATGCTAATTACCCTGATCTGATCCCTATATATGTATCAAAACATCACTATGTAGACAATGAATATGTACAATTATTTATCAATTAAAAATAAAGTTAGACAAAATCAATAACACAAAAATAAACAAATATGTAAAATTTACAAAAATTTTCTTAAAAAAAAAAAGACTGACAATTAGTGTGCTGAGTCATTTTGTGGTTTCCTGCTTCTAAAAAAATTGGATAAGGAATAGAACAATATGCAGTAATTGACGTCACCAATATATTATAAATTCCTTGATCTTCACTTTTGTGAACTTATACACATCAGAAAGTCAAAGACTTGATGATCAAAATGATCAACTAGATGAAAAACAAAGGGCTATAACTTCCCCTGAGTTGGAGAATAGTGTTCAAATGTCACATTCAGTATCAAAATGCAGAAGATATTTTAAAGTAGTACTCATGAAACAGTATAGCCAAACAATCCATTTAAAAAATGGATCACCTGAAAGAAAAACATAGAGAAAAACCAAGTTTTTCTGCTGTGGGAGAATTATTCATTCTAAAGTACTCTGTCTTCTACTGCTTTCTTTAGTTTAAGTTATACATTATTTGGTAATTGTAGCAACACTTTGCTTTCAATATTGTAAGAGGAACTCTTAGTTAAAAACAATGAAGGACTTGGACTCTGATTTCTAAAGTCTCCTCCAACTAACATACTATTTTCTTTTATTTTTAATTTTTTTAAAAAATTTCACAGGTGTTGAATCATTTTCTTTGTTCTGAGCTATCCTCATGGCATATCTCAAGAATATAATTCAACTCATGACACACACACAAACACACACGCAGACATATATGGAATCACATACAGATCAAGAGATACGTCTAATGAATGCTTACCTGATAACGTGTTGGCTGATTGAGAATGCTGTTAAAACTGTGTGATTCAAAAACTCTTGAGTTAGACTGAGTGAAGAGGTTTAACTAGGAAAAAATACAATTAACCTAGTAAATTAGAATACATTCATTTGGAATAAAAAATATAATCCATTTATTCTCCTTGATAACATTTCTGGAGTCAACATTCCTAAGAAACATTTTGTGGAAGTTGAGCTTTGTAAGTGATGTAATATATTCCCAAAGGTTAAAATTACTGTGAGCAATATGCTCACATTTATCAAAATGTTGGCACAATGTACTACTGTAATAGAACTATTTAATTGAAATTATATGTTAAAAATTGGCTCATAAGAAACATAATTTTTCCTGGGGACCTTGCATACTTTATCAAAATGTACTCAAGGCATCTAGAAGGCCAGGTTCCATAGAAGTTCGATCTGTTCCTGAGTCTCTCCTAGACTTGAATAGAAACACATTGCAGGTTCAGATGGCACCATTTGGTATTTTGCAGCCCTAAAATATTAGCCAAAATAACCCATCTTCCAAAGTATCTTGGCCTTATACTGAGTCAGGTTCACAATTTTGGAAAGAATTGGGCTAAAGAATTTTAGTTTCCTTTTCTTTTCTCTCTTTTTCTTTTTAAGGTTTAGCTTTTGAGTGGGTAGGAACAGGAAACAAGAGGAACCCACAGGTACTACCTACTCTGCACGTATATCAGCAGGTCTTATCTGTGGACAAGCTCTGCCACTGTAAGGTGTGATTCCAAGATGTGGCCCTCTAGCCGAAGAGATGATTCACCTCACCACCTAACTTCCCACCATTGTAACTCAGGAAGGTGTGGGATGCTAAGAAGAAGGAAGTAGCGCTGATAGGAAAGGACCTTTCTTTGCTCTCTTACAATTGTGCCTGGCGAAAACCTTAGCTAACAAAAAGTTAATTCTCCAATCAGCCACTGGAGGCCAGTATCTGATTGCTGACTGAGGTTAGCTGTCTAGGTTAGCAGGAAAGATTTCTCGAGGCTCCTTCCCCTCTTCTAAAAAAGAGAAATAGAAAAATATAATTTCTCCAAATTTCTGCTACATTCAATACATGAAGAGTATCTATGAATATGAGTAATATTAAAGAGATGTAAACATCTGTATGCAAAATTTAAAAAATAAAATCAAAAATTTATTTATTTATTGTGGCAGTTTTTAACCAGATACGGGAAGAGTGGAAAGTCGAGGAGCAAGCTTCCTGAGAGATCAGTGTCCAACTTTCTATTTCCAGCATCTTCTCTGAGAAAGGCTATTGTTTCCTGTCAATGGTACCATACAGGCAGGAGACGACAGCCTAAATGCAACGCTTCCTTCCTGTTCCTGTGAACAGGCTGTGTTTTCTTTACAGGGGTCTAGGTAGCCACAAGCCTACTGTGTGTGCTCCTCTCAACCTAACGTTTAGTATTTCCCCTTCTACATTATGATAATATCAGGAATGAAGTCAGTGAGACCTATTGCCTAGAAAAAGAAAATTCAAGGTATGTTCTGTGAAGTGCAAGGGTTGTGAGCTCCCACATTTGAGAGACTTCTTTTTTGCAATAAAGTCTCAGTTAATAAATCCCCAGAAAAACAAAGACCCCTCAAAGCAAAGTCAATTTCAGTAGCAGCAGGAGCTGCCCAGGGTGACAACTAGAGCCCGACTCCTTTAAGAGACCAGTTACCTCACAGCTGAAGGTACAGCTTGCTGAGAGGAAGTGGGCTGGTAACCAAGGGTGGACTCAGGTGCTGAGCATGAGGCATCCAGGTGCCGCAGAGAGAGCTAGGCATCTGATGCTAAAATACTTGAATTCTTCACCTACCCCACACTGGTCAGTTTATGTGACCTCGCATAAGCAAGTTATCTGAATGGCTTCAATTGTCTTATCTATAAAATGGGAATAATGATAATACCTACCTCACAGCGTTGCATGAGGTTCAAATGTACAGCAAAGCACTTTGTAAACTGTGAATGAGGAAGGGCACTGATATTTGTTGAGGCTGGAACTTTGTAGATCTCATATAATCCTCACAACAACTCTACAGAGTTAGACAATTGTCTACAATTGGTGGACAATTAAGGCTCAGAGTTGTGAAGTGATTTATCCATGTTCCTTGCTAATAAGCCACAAGTGCCACAATTCAAATCCAGGTCTAATGCCGAAGCTCTCTTCTTTGTGTTATACTGCTTCTCACTGCATACATGAGGTATTATTTTAAATTATGGGCTGTTGCAACCAATTGCTGACTTGTAACCCAATAGCCTTAAGAGCCCATATCCAGGTCAAACAAAAAAAGATTTAAAAGGTCACTTTCTTAAAGAATGCAATTCTCGAAGATTCAAAACAATTTTAAAAAGCAATAAATCAAATTGCACTAATCTTAGCTTTTTCTCCCAGTTTCAACTGAGAAAAAATATCTACCTTCACTCAGGAAGGCATATGCTTTATGGAGATAACATTGATATCTTGTGGGCTTTTAGGATGTTATAGCTACAGACCATTTGCACAATTTTAGAAAAAGTTATACTTCATAACTTTGTTTCTGTCTGCCTCATTCCCTATTATTTAGGTTTGCTCACATCCTTCTATCTATACCAATTCCATCTCTGAAAGTTAGTTCATGATAACAAAGTACCCTCATGAAAATTATCTTCTTTGTTAAAATTAAACTATGACTCAACTGGGATAACTCAAGGGTTTCTTGCTTATTTATAAAATGAGTACTTATGATTATTTGAGGATGCTCTTGGGCCTGTATCTATTTTATGGCACTAATGGAAAAAAGATTATTTAGCCAAATAAAAAGTTTCTACAAAAAAGGAGAATATGGTGGTGGTGAACTATACATACACCAAGAGGAAGGCTGGAAGTTTAAACTATGTAACTTCAGAATAACAGTTGAGAAGCACAGAACACACAAAAACAAAGTGTTTTCTAACAGTAACTTTTCTGGTTACTTTTAACAAGTTAAAGGCTTTTTTGTTTGTTTACAATCTGGCAGTTTATATGATGTTCTGATCAAAACAGGGCCTTGACTCAGTGACTTCTTGAAACATCATGAAAATATTTAGTATTAGTCTGTGAAAGACTGTGGACTAGACAGTTACTTTTGACATCTTCTAAGTTCACACATAAAAATTATTGAACAAACATCAAAAGACAAGAAAAAAAAGAGACAGAACATTTATTTTAAGGTCTTGGTAAGTTTTCGATACCTACCCTGGACTTTGAGTTACCCATTCCCATTTCTATATCCTTCTGAAGCCTTCTCCTTCTGCATTTGGGGAAGTTAATGATTCGCATGATGAAATAAACAAATGATTTTGGACTAGGAACTAGACTGAAGGGTGGAGGTAATGTTTTTCCATCATCAAAATAGGATAACCAAAGTTTTGAACGAGCAAACTTCCATTCTACATCGCTGTCATCCTGTGTCACAAAACAGAAAAAACCTAATTTTAAAAGCTAAATATTCTAGTAACTGATGCTAATAGGTTTTTTACAATGAATCTAAGTTATGTTTTTGACATAGGTAACTTATACACATTTATCTACATATATTCTATAGACCTACATAATATTCTCATTTTTCAAATAAAAGATTCTCATTCTCTTTCATATGCCTCTACCTGTACCCACTGAAATTTAACCAGAACTTCCTGTCTACCATCCAAAAACAAGGCAAAAAGACAAGAAAAACAGAGTGCCAAGGAAGGATAAAAAGATTAATTCCTCCCTCTGTCCCCCACCCAGTCAATTCTGCATGTTTGACAATAGTTGCCTATTTCCCATCCTCCTTCCTCACCTATACCTATCCGAGCCAGGTTGTAGACACAGCATATTATATTTCAAGGGCAAGGGGAAAAAATGATTCTCAGATGAATTGCTTTTTGGTATTTTTGTGTTTACCATATGTCCCCAAATGTCACATAAGCCCCTGAGTAGCCTGATCCTGTCTTACATTTCCTTTCATTCTCTGTGCTGCCCACAGTGATGGAGATAACCACCCTAACTGATAGGAGAAATGAAGGGAAGGGGGTTCGTACTAGGAGGAAGCTGCCTCTCTCAGTTCACACAGCCTAGAAGGCCATTAGGACCAAAACTTCTACTTTGAGGACACTATATATTATGAGTTTCTAAAACATACATAGAGATTTGGTGGAGTTAACAAACCACAAAGCACTAAAAAGACACTGAACACTAAAGTGAAGGACATAAGAAAACATATATACAACAGTGAAGAGAGGTACTAAACCCAGCCCAATCCAAAACCAAGAATCAAGAGATTTCTAGAATACTCAAAATTTTGACTGGATAAAGAACACCATTAGTGTTTGCCAAACATCTGGTCATTCTACCAGGTAGAATGGTGGGCTGGCTACTTGAAAAGAGAGTAATTTCCTTAGGGCCAATACTTTTTCTAGCCACTTATTTCAAAACTTCTGAAGTATACCCTGAGAGAAGGCAGAGCAGCAATAAATTCATGGGGAACCCTGCTGTGCACCTAGAAGACACCAGAATGTGGATAGCTATCTATCCAGGTAGAAAACACAGGGAAAGGCCCAGGCTCTGTGTGGATATGAGCCTCTTTGTTACATGAGCTGGAGCTCAGCCATAGGGTACAGAAGCAGATGTATACTATCAGAATAGGATGACAAGGATAGACACTATGGATAGAAAACAGATTTACCTCAATTTCTTGATATGAGCTATTAATCATAGCAATTAGCATGTTGAGTAAAACGACCACCATAGTTACGTTGTATATTCCATAAAGAACGTATCCAATATTTTCTATGAATTTGTGATCATATTTGAGCACAACAGAAGTCACTTCAGACAACCCAAATATTGACCAAAATAAAGTCTTGAAACTTTCTTCTACACTGTTGAAAAAATATGGTAAAAAGTAAGTAAGTTAACAGTTTTCAATATCTAAGAGTGAAAAGTAAAAAACAAGTTAGGGTCTAATTACTGTACAGGTGTAAAATGCCACCATAATATACTCCAAGAGTATAACCACTCTGTTATGACATTTCATAGAAAAATTATTCTCTCAGGTTTTCAGGAACTGGTGATTAAACGGTGCCAATGCCTAGCTTTTCTGAAATTATCATCAAGTGAAAATTCTCTGAACTCCACAGGAGAAAGCTGAAGTCAAGTCACAATAACCATTCCTTTCTCCTACAAAAAGGGGAATTTGCTGTTTGATTTTGTATGTGACTTAGAAATTTAAATCAGGTTTTCTGTAGTAGAACAGGGTTGGGATTAAAATTATATAACCAATTTTTTAAAAGTATGTAAAAACATATTCCTTGCAGCATCATTTGCAGTAGGGAAGAATGAAAGTAATCTAAATACCCATCAATAGGGGACAGGCTAAATAATGCTGGTATATCCATATGATGGAATGCTATGCAGCCACTGTGGGAAAATGAGACAGATCGAGCTTTGTGTGTTTATATAAAATTATATCAAAGATATACTAAATGAAAAAATAAGATATAGGAAGTGTGAAATATTCTATAATTTAAATAAAAAAGAAAGGCATACAAATACTTATATTCTTTTTTATATAAAAAATATCTCTGAAAATATTCAAAAGTAACCATTGCCTCTGGGAACTAAGGAGAAGTAAGAGACTGTGCCAAGGGTAGGGAGAAGGACAGGCATTTCCCTGTAGACGCCTCTCTATTTAAATTTTTTATCACAGGAATATATTACCTACCTAGAAATACTTAACTGGAAATGAAGAGGAGGCAACAGAACGAAAGACTCCTGTTCTTTTCCCTTAATTTATATAATGTACTTCCCGATTCTTCTACCACAACAAATAGCACTTAGACCCTCACCAGACTAATTACCTACTTTTGTCCCTTAATTAAATGATATTTGGCAACATGTATTTGGGTGGTTTTGTCACAGAACCAAATTGTAATCACTGGTGAACTAAATTAATAATAATTAAATTAAAGATTTACACACATAAAATTCCATTACACCTTCAAAAGTAAGTCTTTTTCTTTCTCAGAGAAAGATTTGTGAAAAAGTACGTTTTAAGTTTGTTATAACATCCTAAATAACAACGAATTTTATAGATTTGTAGGTTTTAGTACTAGTTTATTCATTCACTCATAAAACAAATATTAACAGAGCATCTATTATGTTCTAGAAATTTTGCTACACCCTGAGGATGGAGGGCTGAATAGAACTCTATTCCTGTATAGTTACTCTCTATTACGAAACATTTGGCTGTGTGATGTTATGGCATAGATGCTGACAGGAGAGTAAGAAAAACCATAACCTTTTTGTTCCTGCCATTTATTTGACTGTGTCACAAAATTCTCCTGCACCTTCCTCTTGCTCCTTTGCAAACCTTGCTGCCCCTCGCTTCTCTTCAAATCTATATGGAGTGCATGTGTGGGAAGAGGGGGATAGTAAAAAAGGAAAGGACACTGGCAGTTCTGAGCTCCTACTGTGGGCAAGAGGCTTTATATAACTCACCTTACATAATTGTCACAACGACCTTATTTAAACTTTATTGTGCTTATTTTAAAAATAAGGAAACTGACACTGAGAAATGTTCAGGAACTTAACCAAAAGCCACAGCTAGAAAACAGCAGAGACTGCATTCAAATCCAGGTCTGCATGATTTTCAGCCTGTGTCCTTTCTATTACATTGTATGGTCACATCCCTAGAAAAAACACTGAAGAAAATAGAATGTATAAAATGAGTTACCATAGAGTTAAAAGGAAAATGGGGGCAGGGGTCACACTGTGTGCAAGATCTCTTTGTCATTTCCCTGCCGGGTTCAAAACAGGTTTTTTTCTTCATTACAATAAAGCGAGTTTCAAATCTCTTTCACCTCCAAGACCTGTTCTATATTAACTATTAAAAAATTCATTTTAGAACAATTGAGATGTCTACAAGGGCTTGATATTCTACTGTGGTCTATAGAGTACTTACTGAGTGTATAGTTTGTTTCCAGTAGTGGCATTATTGGGAACAAAGGCAGAGCAGGAAGGGTTTATGACCTCCCCACCTGGAAGAACTGCAGTACACAGCAGAGGCCCTATGTCCATGACAACCGAACACCACCGGGTGAGAACAGATCTCGCAATCTGTGTGTCTCCATGCTGAAGGAACTTAAAGGGAAAATGACTAAGGAAACTTGATCAAGGAAGACTTCATGGAAGAGGTGAGTCTCCAGTGCAGAAACCAGTATGGCCAAAGGAAGAAACTGGTATTATCATGATAGTGGGCTATAAAATGTTTAGCTATAATTTCCTCTTACTCAACTCCCTGTACTGATCAATGAATATATTAAAATAAAAGCTGATGCTTCCTTTTTGAAAGAAGAGTATTGGCTATAAAATGATGAAACTAATTTTAATGTTATACATAATGCAAGAGACACCCAGTATTATAAATCTGTTATCCTGTTTTCTTAATATAGCCAGTTTTGTCTAGGGTTTTTCCAAATTCTGACCCATTCTGTGGTCAAACTCTCACTAAGCTCAGAGATGAGCCTTCAGAGCAATGTAATCACACACAAGCACTAACTGTTTTTGATGGATTATTTTCTGTGCTTAAAAACATCTTTATTACAATCACAGAAATTTTTCCTTTGTTTTCTGTAGATTGGTTAGAATTTCTCTTTCCTTTATAAAAAGATGTTTTACTTACGTGGTAAAAGCAGCATTTACTTTAGCCCCAAGGTAGTAAGAATAAAGTATGAACATGCCAATCATAAAGGCAAAAAACACCATAATAAAGAGGACCATGAACTTGAATATGTCCTTTACAGTCCTTCCAAGAGAGATCTGCAGGGGGCCAAAGCTCTCATTTGCAGGGAGGATGTATGCAATCCGAGAGAAGCTGAGCACAACAGCTATGGCATAAAGGCCTTCAGATATAATCTGAGGGTCAGAAGGGAGCCATTTATCTCTAGCTAGAAAAAAAGAGAGAAAGAGATTAAAAATGGAGCTTTCTATTCATTGTCAACTATGCAAAGCAAATACCTTAAATAGGATCTATCTTGTAGGTAGGTGGTTACCATCTCAGTTGAAACTACTCTAGATTTAATTAACTGTCCAGGGATTATTTTCATCTTCAACCAGAAACGTAAACTCTATATTACTTTCAATGGAGGGTACACTATTATAAAGATACTAAGCTGACTTCACATTGAGCAGAAACAGAATAAAATACAAAACGTGAAGAGGTTAAAACACTTCGTTAGACACAGACTGTTTCCAGGATGACAAAACAACTGACTTGACTGATTTGTCCCTTCAGTTATTAAATTTACTGACCAGTTATTTTGTCATCCTATAGGCACAGCTGGAGTGTAACTTCTTTCCCATATTTTGTGGGAAAATTAGTTCATCCAATAGTTTATGCAAATAAAATATTTCGAGGAGTGAGAATGTCACTGAATCACAATGGTGCTGACAATATGATATCTCAGCAATATAACTTGTCCCTGAAAAATGTAAAATGCCACTGAAGTAAAAGAATTTTGGATACAGATTCAGAATGAGGACCCCTAAAAACCCTTTCAAGGTCACTTATTAAGTCTGCAGCAGACCTGTCAGGTCAATGAAATATTATGTGGTTAATTTTGTACAAACTGAGTCACTCCCAAAAGAATGGATGTATTGCAGACATCTGCAATAACAACAAAACTTAACATTTATTGATCAGTTCAGCCACTGTGGAAAGCACTTTGAAGATTTCTCAAAGAACTTAAAATAGAACTACCATTCAACCCAGCGATTCCATTAGTGGGTATATATCCAAAATAAAGCATATTGTTTTACCAAAAGACATATGCACTTGCATCTTCATTGCAACACTATTCACAATAGCTAAGATACGGAATCAACCTAGGTGCTCATCAACAGTGGATTAGATAAAGAAAATGTGGTACATATACTTCATGGAATACTATGCAACTACAAAAAAGAATAAAAATCATGTCCTTTGCAGCAACATGAATGCAGCTGGAGGCCATTATCCTAAGTGAATTAATGCAGGAATAGAAAACCAAATACTGCAGGTTTTCACTTATAAGTGGAAGCTAAACAGTGGGTATTCATGGACATAAACATAGCAGCAATGAAACTGGAAACTACTAGAGGGAGGAGGAAAGGGTTGAAAAACATCTATTAGGTATATGCTCAGTACCCGGGTAATGAGGCCATTCCTAGCTCCAAACCTCAGAATCATGCAATATACTCAGGTAACAAACCTGCACATGTACCCTCTGAATATAAAATAAAAGTTTAAAAAAATAACATTTCTTGACTATTTAATATGTGTCAAACACTGCTTTCAATGATCCTATGGATTTGATATTATTATCTTCTTTTAGAGATGCAGAAACCAGACTTAGAAAGGTTAAAAACTTGATCAAAACAATACATATAGAAGATAGCGAAGCCTGAATCCATCCCTTCCAGACAACAGCCACTAAATATACATGAATAAATTTAAATAAATAGGTTATGAAATAGTCAAGATATATAAAATGCAATCTAAAATTAATTCTTTAATTACAAATGGTGATCATTTGCTCATTTGAACAAGTCTCCTTAGTATATAAAAATCTTTGCTTGCTGAGAATAACAGAGGTGCTTAATTACATCTTACATTTTGGAGCGGAAGTCCAGCCTTCAATAACGTTTACATGCTACTTGTACTCATCACAATGTGCCCTAATTACACCCAAAAAAATTATTCTTCACAACCAGATCACAGTTAAACTCTGTGCCTGAGTTCCCCTACCTGTAAGATGAAGATTAGACAGCACTTTCTAAAGTCTTTTCCAGATTTCAGATTTTACAACTATATACAAATTTGCTAGCTGTGGCTCCTCAATTTGGCCTCAAGAGAAGGGAAGCTAACATTACTTACCATTGGTTTGTTCGGGGGAAGGAAGGCATCAATGTTCTTTCACACTGGGTGTCAGCTGAGGTCTCACTGCTCTTCACAATATAGAGATATTTGACATGAACCCCATTCCATGACATGTGAGCAGGACAACATCCTCCCCCAACATTTCTGCTGGTTCTCCAGAGCTTACATTCTTGTGGTCACTTTAGGACCTACTTCCTGCCTCTGCTGAATTACTGTTCACTTTGCCTGTAGAGCAGTTTGGCAACTTTTATTATCTATCTCCTGCTCTCGGGGACTTATCTTTCACATCAAGCAGTTTATCAAACTATTTTTTCCCTAATTAAGACAGTCTCCCAATAGTAATTATTTTATAGGCTTAAAGGTAATTTTCTTCCACCTTGTAACATTGTCTTTTTATAGCTATGAAAACTGAGGCACAGTGAAGCAAGTTGACTTGAACAAGTTTACACAGTAAAGGGGGTCAGAGCCTTGAAATGAATCCAGTTTTGTAGGTTCCAAAGTTCATGATTTCTCCACTGTCCATAAATATTCAATACACCTCTTATACTAAACATACTGTCATTGGCATTTCCTTCCAAAATGTGGTTCCAATACCTTTCCTGAAACATAAGGAGACCCTGAAGCTAATAACTTACCATAAGTGAAATACTGTATCTCTGGTGGGAGTGTCACTTCACTGAGGTCGCTCTCTTGGACATAACTGTCCACATACTGTTGTGCCTTTGTTGCCTGAAGGAAAGCTAGGAATCTGGCTGTGAAAGCAGCAATGAAGATGGAGAGCATCCCAAAGTCCAGCACATTCCACAACTGCAAAATGTATTCCCTAGGTCCTTCCAGCCAGAGCTCTTTACACTCAGACCACATCATTCCTGTCACAACAAATACAGAAGGTGCAGGTCAGATTTTACAGGCTAGGCCGAGAAGCCATTACTGTGTCCACCACCAGGCCACAGGTATCTCTAAAATACCCTACACATCAAGCACAGTACTAGGCATCACAAAGCATTGACTGACTGACTGTATGGTCACTGAGGCCCTGTGCGGAGTTAAATGGAAGAAGCTCCTGCTAAGAAAATAATTCACCCCACAACACTAGAATTTGGAGAAGCAGTCTACATGTGGCACCAGAAACGTCTCTATTGATGTAGAGGAGGTAGTGGAGCGGGGTGAGGAGAAGGAAGAAGGAAAGAAAATAAGCAAGGAAGGTTCTTCAAGTTGTCCTATAAGACTTTTGGGGAAGAAAATATGTTCTATATAATCACAATGGTTAGTTATCAAACTGTAGTGATTATTGGAGAAATAAGTCCCCAAGATTTTTAACAAGAAGAACGGTTTACCAATAATACTCATATCACACTCTTATCCCCTCTTCTCATTTCCATGTCATGCTAAAAAGTGAGCAACATTATTTGAAAAAGACGAAACCCTTAAGTGAGAGGCCCTAGGACATTCTGAAGAAACTGAAAGCAGAAAATGCCATTCTGGGACAAGAGGACAAAATAGTACAACTTAACAACTTAACAAATTGTCCTGACTACATAAAGGGAAAATATTGTAGAATTTTTAAAAAGTTAATGGCTTAAAAGAAAATATATAAAATAATTACTTGACCTAGGCTGAGGCCACAGGAGTGAATGGGAGGAAGAACTAACCTACTAACTCAGAAAATAAGAAGACATCAAGACTCACACTGGATAAAACAGATACAAAAATGACTTCAGATTAATCAGAAATAAACAACCTGGTTCCAATCTCCATTTCTTAGCAGAGAGCACAACAAATTCTTTTCCTCACATAACTTCAAATTCTTATTTTAACACAGCTATTCAAAATGGGTTATTGTAAGATGAAATAGGTTGGCACAAAAGTAACTGAAGTTTTTGTCATTTTAAAAATAGTAAAAGCCACAGTTACTTTTGCACTCAACCTAATAACAAACATTCTGAAAATGAAAACTCTCCTAAAATCTCTGGCACTAAACAACAAAGAAAGTATTTGTCATCAGTTGATAGTCATTGGGTTATTTCACAAGTATTTCAATTAAATAATTGATCACAGTGAGTCACATTTTAAAACTTACATCTTGTTCAATAATTGAAATTAGGTTTCTGAAACATGGTATATTTGTAATTAGGGTCGTGTTATACATAAAAAATTTTATTTAGTGTTAGGGGACACCTTTTAGCATTACCTAGCTAGAAAATTATTTGATTATTTTGCTATTTAGCTTATCTTGCAATAGTGATGTTGTCACCATATAAGACATAACAACATTTTTTTCAATAGAAAATGGCGATTATTTCTATAATTACTTTTTGGTAGAATAAATAAAAGGCTTACCAAGAACCCAGACCATAATTAGCATTTCAGTCCATGTAAACTGGGTGGTTTTCACCCTGAAGATCTGTTTGGGATAGTCAATAACCGTGATATTGGGCAGCGTGGTGATGCCTTCAAACCTGTCTGAGGCATTGAACACAAGCAGGCCCAGGAAGATGATGAAAGAAGCTGCGTGTGCTACAAACTTCATAAAAGGGCTTCGCAGAATTTTCCCCAGCTGCAACAAAACAAAGAGGAAAAGTTTGCTTCAGAAAATCTGGCTTTCACTTGTGGAGATTACAATATAGGATTAAAAAAAAAATTGATGAAAGGAGAACACTCATAATTCTGCTTCTGTTTCCAAAAAGCTCTACATTATGAAAAATATTCTTTTAAAGGGGGATGCTTCCTTCAAAAATAATTTAATAAGTCTTCAAAATTCATTGTTCCTAAATGTCCAATTTGTCTTACGGTAGACTGAATTCATAGATGCACTTCTGGAAATCACAGGGCCTATACCGGTTCTTGCTTTTATTTTTACACAAAAGAATATGCAAAGTCCAGATTTTTAGGGTCTAGAAAAAGAAACTTCAACTTTGTATTGTGTAATTCTTTATTGCTTTGTAACTGAGATGTTATGAGGTTCTCATAGACTCATATAAGACATTAAAAACCCTTTGAAGATTAAAAAAATTACTACTACAGAAGTAAATTTTAGTTCTCATTTCTAAATATTCCAAAATCAAGTTATACCTGGTATGCTATTTAAAAAAGGCAGAAAATATTAGAACTAAGATGAATATTGCATCTGTTACTGCCTTAATAAGAAGAGGGAGATACACAATAATTAAAACCTCTAAGTAGGTTAACTTAATCTAAAGTAATTTCTGACTTGGATAATCATGTAAATGGTACAAAAGGACTTCCAAAGTTCAGTTTATAATTATTTTAAGGTGACTCCTTTAAAATCCCCTATGATATAATGTCCTTAAAAGTCCCATGTTCCTGTGAAAATGAAAAACAATTCCTCCTGTCCCAAGGGCCTCCATAGTCTAAGAATTAGGTACATTTGGTAGATTCATCAAGTATGTTCTTTTCTACACTCTCAGACCCTGCTTTTTAACTCCGTCTGTGACCTTATAAAGTACTGAGGTTCACATTTAAAGGACTGTAACTCCGAACAAATGTTTTTGTAGGTCTAGAACCTTAATGTGATGTCAATAAATGATGAAAGAGATGGCAGGTATTTTTGGGATTGAACATGAATGCACACAAAAGTCACATTTTCCATGTTAGACGCAGAAAAATAAACAACACATTTACATATCACTTTGTTACACAGCTGCAAAAAGGGCACGTTTGGGGGTAGCTTATCCATAGCACATAGAAATTTCTTGGGAATTATCAAGCCTGTTTCTCCTAAAGGTCAATCTCTTAGAACTTTAAATAACATGAAAAGAAAGCAGAATGCAAATCTCAAAAATGCGATATACATGGAAAATTCTTGCTATGTTGCCTTTTTGTCATAAGATACGTGGTATACGGCAGCTCTAAACATGGGCTCTGGGAATGGCTTAACTTCCATGTTTCCCTTCTCTGCAGACCACGCCACACTGTTAGTTGTACTTGTAAAAGTGTAGGGAGAAAAGAAGTGGACTCCAAGATGGTTACTTCAAACCTGATGGAATGTTTTAACTGATTAAGTTCCCCTAAGAGACAAACACTTCTAAACCCCAACATTCCAACTCATTTCCTTCAGAAAGGAAAATTATTTGGGTAAGATATGATTTTCGTTTTATTGCATGCCCTCTCATATTATTTATAGTTTTTCATCTTTAGTGTTTACGTATTTGAAGAATCTTAAAGTAATTTTCCATGACATGTAACAAAAGAACTTGGCTGAGTCATCAAATACGATCAAAATGACAAACGTTCTGCCTTCACGTGCATGGGCAACTCAATGATGAAGTGAGATGGATGAACGTTCTCACACGTATATGGTGTTTGCAGAGCAGAACTCTGCTGGGGTAGATTGCTGAGCCAGAGAGATGACAGATTTCCAGGATCACTTGTAAGTGCCCTTGACTCATTTTGCCTTGAAACTACCTCTGATTTAAACAAAACCAAATTTCAGAATGTAAAAACAGGATTAAAGGATCTCAGCGCAGCTCCTTCTCTCTGGCAGTGCCCATAACTGGCATGAATAGTATTCCTTTCCGCATCTTGCTAGGGGATCTCTTGGGCACAACTAAATTGATTTTACATTGGAAAGTTGAGAGGAGAATAAAGGTACTAACCAAAATGATCCAAGCAAAAACAATAAACAATCTTAAAAAACTTAAAATCCCTGAACCTAAATCCTACATTTTTAAGAACTGTCTGAATTAACACAGGGCTAGGGGAACCTGACATGCATTTTCTTGAAGACTTTGGATACCACCACTGTTCTCAACTGTGCTTCACACACTCAACCTTGGATTTCTTCTGACAGGTCCAAATGGGTTGCCCTTCTAGTTCCCAGTGAAACTGCTTCTTGGTACTACTGCTGTAGTCCTCTCCATTCCCCGGTCTGTTCACAGGCCAACCCAGCTGACACTCTACTTATTAAGCTGTCAGTAAAATCAGTACAAGTGCTACTTCATTCAAGCACCTTTTCCTTCTGTCTACCATGAGGATTTTATCTGAAAAGAGCCTAAGTACTGTATGCCTGCAAATGTGATCTATCCCACTGGTACCGAATCCTTTTTCATCCCTTATTTGAATTGATCCAGTAATTAAAAAAGAGAATTTGTGTTCTTGAGTCAATTAACATTCAGGGTAAAACTGATAAGAGTCTTAAGCATGAAGCTTTTTCTTTTTTTATCCCAAAGAGACACAGTACACCACTAGAGAGGAAATAGATGTAGAAAGCGAGTACCCTGCTGCAAGGTGCAATCCAGTAGCCGATAGCAAGGAATGGAAGGCCCAGGGCCACGACCAGCACAACGAGACACTTGATCGCTATGGTCTGCTCCCTTAGGCCTGAGAGGTTCTCATACCAGATTGTCAAGAGCTGCTGCTGGCAGTTGGGATGAGCCACAAACTGTTGGGAGAGAGAGAGTTTGAGAAGGGGAAAGAAAGGTAAGTTACCATACCATTGTCAGTAGTTCAACTATTAAATACACGTGCATCCTAAAGACATTAAAGCATATTTTTCTAGCATATTGGTACTGGAAGGTTCTGGTAATATTCTTCTTTGCTTTCCCTCCATTTTTCAAAATTATTTCAGAACTAATAGAAGAACTAGAATGGAAATGAGAGGATAAAATTGGTGGTGTCCTTAATCATAGTTCTTTTTGATAGAAACCCTCCATGATTCACAGATTTCTCTGTGGAATCTGGGTGACATCTGGCTTCTTTTGTAAAAATGTGTCCCATCTTGCGGTTGGCCAGCTTACTTGCATTCAGTTCAAAATGGAAAAGAAAAAAAGTTACTTGGTTTATTGTAGACTATAGCTAAAAGAGAAATGTGTGAAGTTTCGTGAGCAACCCCTAAAATGCTACATTTAAAAAAAAATATGCATGATGCGCCCTTTGTGTAATGATGTACTATTACTGCAAATCTGTAAAAGGTCTGAAAAATAATCAATGAACCTGCAAATATTATGCTGGGTCTACACATGCACTTCTTCCAGGAACTGACATCAAATGTCACTTCCCTCCTGTCCTCTTTTTTATTGCTTCCTTTATCAAAAGGTCAAAATATCACGACTATTTATCTTCAGCAGTTCTTTAATAAATAAAATTCTAATCAGGAAAAATGAGAAAATTATACTTATTTCAGCCCAGCCATTTGATTTTTCCCATTTGATTTTGTTAAGTTATCTGCCTGCATCATTTAGAGGGACTGGGATTTCTTTAAAGCCCTGTCATTATTCAAGAAGCAGAATGTATTTGTAGTCAGGCCCATGTAAAGGTCCTTATGCCAAAATCTGCCCATTTGTAGCCAGATATGCCTTTTTATGAATGGCCATATGTTCTTTGTCCAAGCTCAGGAATTCAAAAATCAACTATGAGTGACAACATATTTTTTAAAGGAGTTCTTAGTAACACAAAAATCAAGGTATCACTGTCTTCTAAAAAATAGAATAAACAGTAATAATGAACCTGTTAAGAAACACCCATGAAATGTTTTTGGGAACTGAGAAACAAAGAAAGTAGCTGCAGTTCCTACTTGTCAAAAGGTTCCTCTTTAATCAAGTTGTAGTTAATGATCCTGATGATTCTTAGTAACTCCAGGCAATTCCTAGAGTTATTAATATTTGGCTCTTTATCAAAGCCCACCTACAAGGAAACGCACAGGTATCCACTGACTGGTGCATAGTTTCCCATGAACAATTTTAATTAAAAAAGAAAGTCTCATCTCCCAGGACAGGTGATGGAGATGCAATTTCCCCCAAATCCCTGCTTTTGCCCCCAGAGTGCACCCAGTGGAGAAGCCCACTGATGGCTGCACTGGCAGCTGCCTCTGCACCACCATACACGGGAACTCAATGACCCACGGACAGAGGTGGTGAGAATAAATTTACG
The DNA here is from genome assembly GCF_037993035.2 of Macaca fascicularis. Classification (NCBI taxonomy): domain Eukaryota; kingdom Metazoa; phylum Chordata; class Mammalia; order Primates; family Cercopithecidae; genus Macaca; species Macaca fascicularis. The sequence continues at coordinate 127,001,670 of NC_088379.1, forward strand.
AACATTAGATTTGAGATAATTAACTGAGTTATAATGTTGAAATTCTAAGCCTCAGTGTGATGGGTATTAGAAAGCTAGGCTTTCGGGAGGTAATTAGATCATGAGGGAGGAGCCTTCATGAATGGGATTGGTGCCCTGACAGGAAGAGGTGGGAGAGCTTGCTCTCTTTCCACCATGTGAGGATACTATGAGAAGTCAGCAGTCTGCAACCCAGAGGAGAGCCCTCACCAGATCTTCACCATGCTGGCATCCTGATTTTGGATTTCCAGCCTCCAGAACTGTAAGAAATAATTTTTTTTTTTTTGAGATGGAGTTTCGCTCTTGTTGCCCAGGGCTGGAGTGCAATGGCACAATCTTGTCTCACCGCAACCTCCGCCTCCCAGGTTCAAGCGATTCTCCTACCTCAGCCTCCCGAGTAGCTGAGATTACAGGTATGTGCAACCATGCCTGGCTAATTTTTTGTATTTTTAGTAGAGACGGGGTTTCTCCATGGCAGTCAGGCTGGTCTCGAACTCTCAACCTCATGTGATCCGCCCGCCTTAGCCTCTCAAAGTGCTGGGATTACAGGCATGAGCCACTGCACCTGGCCGAGAAATAAATTTCTGTTGTTTATAAACCACCTAGCCTATGGTACTTAGTTACAGCAGCCTGAACTAAGAAGCATATTTTATCATGCGAGTTCCTTTCCATTCAGTTTTCAAAATCCCAGGTCCTGATTTTCAGTAGCTGCTAGTTGCTAAGGATATATTAGGTCTTCTCTCCAAACCCAAGATTTTGTCACTTTTCAAAGGTTGTAATTTTGAAAACAGCATTTCACAGACCAATGCAATCATTATTTGAACTCATGAATATAATCAAAGTTGAGGCTTCCTGGGTATATGTGACAACTTCCTAGGATTCTTGTTGAGAACTTCTCCAAACTTCCACTTCTGCCCCTGTACTGTATTTAGATCATTTCCTTCTTGCTTCACCTCTCCCTCTATGGTCCCTAATGTCCTTTATTCATTCATTCATTTATTCACTCATCAAAATGTCTTAAGCCCCTCCTATGATCCAGGCAGGGGCAGTATGATCCAGATCCAGGCAGTATATTGGGCAAGTATATTGGTACAAGAAGATAAAAATGGAAGCATCAGAGTTGAATTAAGTGATAAGAGGTCATTGTTCTAGGGTACACAGTAAGCTTTGAATAGATACAAAATAAGCTATTATAACTGAGGCTTCAACTCATATGCTTGTCAAGATGCCTAATCAGAATTTAAAATAGTCTTAATTTGAATGTTGGTACAATCATCTTGATATTTGAAGGATCTGCATTTGAGGGAAGTTAGACATATATAAATAAAAGGCATCCCTGATGACTGCAGCCAGGCTAAGCTTGGGACAGGTAATGGTTCATTCAGGGTAAACTACAGGTGGAATATATAATGTCATCAAATCAGATTACCACTTAGGATATCAACAATGCAGTTTTTGGACCAAGGGTTTCTGTAGGAAACAAAATTCCCATGAAGTTAGGAGACAGGAAGACGTGTCTATATGGATTTGATGGACAAATTTCCCTTTTGTGAGTATCTGGTTAGCTATCATTTGAATGTGTCTCCTACAAAATTTAGGTGCTGTCAATGTGGTAGAGTTAACAGGTGGAGCCTTCAAGAGGTGATTAGGCCATGAGGGCTGCTCCCTTGTCAATGGTATTAAGACACTTATAAAAAAGGTTTTATGCAGCATTCAACTAGCTTGCTCTTCTACTCTTCTGCCATGTGAGGACAGTGTTCCTCCCCTCTAGAGGATGCAGCCCTCACCAGACTACCAAACCCACTGTTGCCTTGATCTTGGACTTCCCAGCCTCCAGAACTATGAGACAAGAAAGTTTTGTTCGTATAAGTCTCTCCATCTCAGGCATTCTATTAAAACAACACAAGTGGACTAAGGCACTGGTCGTTCTTAGGTTTTAAACTCTTGAGGACAGAAATATTAATGTTATAGCGTATCTCCCTTTCCTACTCCTTGTCCTTGGACTCATTTTTAAATCGGAAGATGTGCTTTATGGCATTAATTACATATTTATAAAGATTGCACAGTTTCAAAGACTTGATGGACTCAATCCTTTCCATATGGCATATATGTGATGGTCAGTCTTTGACTTGATGTAACTTGTACAACAGTGCAAACCCTTACTCTACATTAAGTAGTAACCAAAATTGTGGTCTTTGCATTTTGCCTGTTACACTTTAAAATTCAGCTTAACGGGTCTATCTACTATGCTACTAATTCTACTCTTTTTTTTTTTTGAGATAATTATACACCACTTCATGGATTCTGTTGATTTCATTTAATCCACACAAACAGATTTTCCTCCAATGATTTAAAATCCTAATGCGAGTACACAAGGAGCATTTCAAAAAAGAAAGTAAAGTCAGTACAAAAATAGCAAGCGAAGGCAAAAAAGCTAATCCCTTTAGGAGATGAGTTTTGGTCTTTTCAATGACTTCGAAATAGGGCAGTGACCTTTATACCTGAAAAGTATTTTACCTCCTGAAAAATCTCCTTATGCCACTACACCAGTTACACCCAACAGGATAACATTTGTATTCTGTTTTCTAACTTCAGTGGACCAGCAAATTGAAGTTATCACAAAAATAATACCCTTATTTTGAGTTTTCTGATTTAAAGAGAGAATGCTTGACACAAGAAAATCTCAATCTTTCAATTGGACAACCAGCATTGAGAACAAATGAAATGTTTTTTTCTTGCCAAATGACTGATAGATTATAAACTGAACCACTGATCAGGGCAGGTTAGGGAAAACAATCAAATTTTAAATTTAAAAATTAATTAATGTTACACTGTTTTGCATCAAATCAGTCTTCACAAGAACTGTCTTCATGGGAATACTGTTGCGTAAAAACATGGTAGGAACTCTGGATTTGTTTTTAATGATACCGTTAGAGCCACAATTCATACAATTTAAAGGAAAATATTCTTGTAAATAAAAACTAGGCAATTCAACTTCTTTTTAAAACTCAATGAATTGTGAAATATAAACCCAAAACTTATATTGCAAAGGTTTTCTGGATTTTCAAACTTGCTGAGTGCAAAACGCTCTGTTATCTCTTGGTACCTGGGGAAGACCAGGACAAGGGGCCACGCAGTACAGCACACAGGACTGTGCCAGCCAGCACGCCCATTCCAAAGTCTCAGTGGCATATTTACAACTCTCTCTTTGCATTTCTTTAATTCTGGGCTTCCCCTGTATACTTTTTGCACAGAAAGTGGATACACAATGGATGCTTTTATCCTATTTATACTGCTGCATGTTTCTTGTTAGGATGGCTTTTCTACATTTAAATCTAATCCTACTATGGAGGAAATATTAATAGGAGAACAGAAAGGAAGAACTCAGGAAATGTTCTCCTTCTCTATCTGAGAGCCCAGTTTTCCAGATTCAGTGGTCTACCAAGCTCTAGTATCTTTTGTCAAAAACTTTCTCACAATAGACATAGCTCATGGTGAAGCAGGTAGAACTTTGGTTATTTCTATGGTGGGGAGTGGATTAATGTTCAGCTGCACATCACAGAGCAGGATAGAGGTACACTCAGAATTAGAACTCAAGACTTTTTGGAAGGGGCAAACAGTCCATTATTCTAATTAAACAAAATTAGTGTTTTTGCCTAAAAATTAATTTTCCTGTACCCATTTTCAGAAAATCAAATTTCATCTTCCAGTCTATTCCATTCTCTTTTCAAAGAATAATATAGGTATTTCTATAAATAGCAATAGTGTTTACTATCCTTCCAGCTTTATAATTTACCTTAGAGATCCCTTAAAAATGATTTTAGGCTGGACACAGTGGCTCACACCTGTAATCCTAGCACTCTGAGAGGCTGAGGTGAGCGGATTACTTGAGGTCAGGATTTTAAGACCAGCCTGGCCAACATGGTAAAACCCCATCTCTACTAAAAATACAAAAATTAGCCAGGCATGGTGATGGGCACCTGTAATCCCAGCTACTTGGGAGGCTGAGGCAGGAAAATTACTTGAACCTGGGAGGCGGAGGTTGCAGTGAGCCGAGATCTCACCATTGCACTCAAGTGTGGGTGACAGTGAGACTCCATCTCAAAAAAAAAAAAAAAAAAAAAAGATTTTAGGATGAATAATCTCCAAAATCCATTCCTTATTAGTAAAGATGCAGGCAGATGGTTGCTGTTTTACTATCAGCACTGAGAATTATAAATTTTTATTCTTTGTTAGTTTGAGACAAGGAAAATGGTATTTGTACATTAGTATACGTTTATCACTAGAAGGTCTGAAAATTTTAAATATGGATGTTAGTCATTTGAATTTTCTCTTCTGTGACATGCCTATTCAAACCTTGTGCTAATTTTTCTACAGGGCTCTGGATGTTTTCCTTACAAATTTGTTTGAGTTCTTGGGATATTATGAAGATCAATCTTTTGTGAGTTATAATAAAAAAAAATTTTCCCAGTTTGCCCTTCACTCTTTTGTTTATAATCTTTCTGATGTCATACAGAGGTTTTAAATTATATGTGACCAGATTATTTGTATTTTTGCTTTGAGATTTCTTTGCTTTTATATTAGAAAGTTCTTTCTGACATAAACATTAAATTCATGGTCAGATAGTTCCTATTCTGGTGTTTTATATATTCATTTACTGGATTAAGTATCATTGAGTTCTGTAAGGCCTGGGTTGAACTCATGCTTTGATTTCTGGGAAAGACCAGAGCTCTGGGAATCCTGAGTCCAGTTAGAAGACAACAGACTCGGAACCAAAGCTGGGAGTAGGTCTTGGGCAGTCGGTAGAAGAAAGACTTCCTGAGTCTCATATGCGGTCAATATGGCTTACCATTAGATAGGAATGGTTTCCTTGGTGGAATTATGGGTTGATTTGAATAAATATGAGTTTATTATGTTATCAGGGGGTAGGGGAGTCCATATAAAGTTACTTTGAAATCCCAATGACTTGCATATGGCCATAGTCTACCTCTGTGCCAGAGTGGGCAGGGTTTATGCATCATTATAACCCAAGATGTGGTTTTGCTTGGAGACTAGAAATGAGATGGTGGGAAAAGGAAGCAGCAGGAGTGGGTAGGGTGATATTTTTCCTCCTTGTGAGAGTGAAGACGGGTGAGTGTTGACTGAAAATGAAGGAAGCCTTTGAAAGGAAGAAAGAAAGGAGGAATTGGGGCTTTGCAAGCACTCTGGAATATAATTCTTATACACATTTATTATTCTAGAACAGAATTCTTATGTACATTTATTATTCTAGAATATAATTTTTACATACATTTATTGAGTGAGGATTCCAAATCAAAGACTTTACTCATTAATACTCCTTTTATAGCATAAAACAAACAAAACCAGGAAGGTTTGCAAAGTCCTGAATCTCCTTACAGTTCTAAATATTTTTTTTGGTTGCCTGATGGTTGACTGGTATCAATTTATTATTAACGACACCTCATACACTGTAACCTACATGCCAATTTATTTAAAGTTAACATGCAGGAAGAAAGAAACTCTGCAAGGCAGTTTAGTTGACAGAAGCACAAGTGTAGATGAGCTGTCTCTGCTCATATAACACTTTCAAAGCAATGATAAAAAACCAGTGACAACTGAAATCAATTCTCTCAGGTGTCAAAGAAAAGAGATACATATTGCAGGATGTGTGAATATATGTCCACAGAGTTTTCTGAAAAACAGTTTACTATCAATCTTGCTCAAAATTATCCTTTTCCCTCAATATATTAATAACTAAACCTCAACTAGCAAGAACGCTCTGAGAGGAGGGCAATTTAGCCAATTTAATTATCTTGTAACATACTTTCTTTGAAAAGTGGTTTTATTTCCATCTTTACTGAGAATCTTCACATTTGACTGTCTTATGAAATAGAGGAGAGATCTGCCATTAATGGTTGACCAAAATCTTGCAAATACTATGTGTATAAGTTTTCTACATTGTGGTAGCAGAATTATGTGTGTCAGAAGAGAGAAAGACAGACAGGAGGGGAGAGAGAAAGAGGAGAAAGAGACAGAGACAGAGTGAGAGAGATTTCCCCATCCTCGCTTGCTGCTAGGGTGCAAACATTGGCTTGGGTCCACTGATCAGAGGCATTTTGACCAGTGGAAAGAGCCATATGAAAACAGGCAGGATTCAGAGCATCCTCTCTGTGCTGATATGGGAGCAGCAGAGACAGAATTGTTCCATTTGGGCCACAGAAACTCCCTTAGCAGGTCAGCGCTGTGCCTGGTTCTGGGTGAGGTTTTTGGAAGCACAGCTTAGATAAGCTTGTTCCTGTAGCTCTTCTTAGGATTCTGTGAGCTTCCTCAATATCACTCACTAAATTCCTTCCTGCTTAAATAAATTCCTCTTACTAAGGACTTGATTCAGTACAAGGGGCATGAAATCTGTCTTTGATGACTGAGGATTAACTAGCTTAAGAGTCATCACTCTGGGTGTGAATTTTCATAATGTAGAAATGTTATTATTAATAGCTAATACTTATTGAGCAATCACGATGTACTACTGTGTGCTAATTACTTTACATGCATTATCTCATGCAATCCTTAAACAAATGAATAAGTAGGTACAACTATTGTCTTCACTTTACTAGTGAGCAGATGGAGGCCTGGATGGTTAGGTGACTTGCCCATGGTCACACAGGAGCACATGGTGGTGTCGGGACCTGAATCCTTACAGGTTGGCTCTAGTGCCTGTCCTCTTAAGCACCATGTCACACTGCAGAAAAGACAGAACACTTGTCTCTTTGTAAATTGATCAACTTTATAAAACCAGAGCTGATAACAGATTATTTCTTTGTGATTTATCAGTTTCTCTTAAAGTACAAAAAAATCTGTTATATAACATGTATAAAGTATTGGATTCTGGATAACTGAGATGTTTATTATTGTGAAACATTATAACTACAATTTTTATGAATTATTTAAAAGCCCCATACAAGTTGGCAAATAGAAACACATAACCGTTTTTCTGCAGTAACCAGAGTAAAAAATCATAATTTTTATTTCTGGCACCTGCATGACCAACTCCATAGTTGTGTGACCTTAGACATGCCATTGAAGCTTGGCAATCCTCAGTTTCCTTGTAGAATAGAAACCCCATCATCTACTGACATATTTTGTAGATAAAATGAATAATAACAGACTTGCTGCAAGGATTCACATAAGAATGTAAAAGTGCCTTACAAAAACATATACAGGTAACAGCATTATTAATTGTATTGTAATTAACATTTTACAGAGTGCTTTTGCATATCATAACCCATTTAAATTCCACGAAAACCCTGAGATAGATAAGAGATATTATCCTCCTGGTACATGAGGGAACTGAAATTTACAAATTTATGACTTATTCAAGGTCCCACCATGGGTAAAAAGTAGAAAGGATCAGAAGCTACACATTTAACTTGCAACTTTACCCCCTACAAAAAAACCTTTTATCAATAGCATCTATTTTTTATTTTATTTTTTGAGACAAGGACTTGCTTGCTCTGTTGCCCAGGCTGGAGTGCAGTGGTGCTATCGTTGCTCACTGCAGCTACAAATCTCCTGGGCTCAAGTGATCCTCCCGCCTCAGCCTCCCAAGTAGCTGGAACTACAGGCACGTGCCACCATGCCTGGCTAATTTTTAAATTTTTAGTAGAGACAGGGTCTCGCTAAGTTGCCCAGCTGGTCTTGAACACCTGGCCTCAAGTGATCCTCCTGCTTTGGCCTCCCAAAGTGCTGGGATTACAGGCACATGCCATCATGCCCAGCTAATTTTGTTTATTTTTTGTAGACACGGTCTAACCATGTTGCCCAGCCTACTAGCATCTAGTCTTATTATTTTAATAATTTTCCTAGGATTATGGCATAGTTTGTATTACATGTTTATTCTAATATGGCACTAGATGAAAGTAGGCCCACTCACCTTTTTGACTTCATACTTAATGGCAAGTTTGACACGACTTAATGAAGCTTTGTGCCTGTGTACCTCCAGAGGTTCTGCTGACTCCAGATCTCCATTCAGAATGGCTTCTACCTCTTCTGAGTCTCGGCAGAGATCCAGCACACCCACTACAAAGTCTTTGCACTGCATGGAGAGCTTCCGATAGTCATTCTAAGAACAAGAGATTTAGTGTTTTAACAAAAATAATTTGCTTTTATTCAATGGAAAGTGTTTGGGTGAATTAGAAAAAGGTATCCCTTCTTTTGGGGGTAGAAAGCTGCAGCCTACCTGGATGCAAGGCTTGTTGAACTGAATACAGGCTGGATTTGCACCCACCCAACCCCTTAGCCAGGTTTCCTTCTCCTGCAAACAGCCCAACCATCCGAGATAGTTCTGAAAATGGCATGATAATAATCTCACTTATATGTGGAATCTAAAAAAGTCAAACTCAGAGAATAGAAAAGTGGCTACCAGAGGCAGGGGGTGGGAGTAAGACGTAGGGTAAAGTAGAGATGAAATGAGGAGATACTGGTCAAAGTGAACAAAGTTTCATTTAGACAGGAGAAGTAAGTTTTTGAGATCTATCTGCACAGCACAGTGACTATAGCTTTAATACTATATTATATACTTCAAAATTGATGAGTAAATTTCAAATATCTCACTACCACAAAAAGTAATGTGAGGTGATAGATATGTTAATTAGCTTGATTTAATCATTTCACATTGTATACATCTATCGAAGCATCCCATGGTACCCCATAAATATATACAATAATTATTTGTCAATTAAAAATTTTAAAAAGCATTTACTCAAAAAATTGTATGCTGAAAGACCAAAGGATCAAAGAGTTTTCTCTCTTTTGTACAAACAATAGTTCTTGTAAAGTCAAAACAAGACCATTTCTACATTGGAAATTTTTCTATAATGGCCATTTTTCTAAAATGGCAATTTGATGTAGAAGATCAACTATATGTGATATGAAAGTTGTCAAAACTAAGTCAACTGTGTTAAAAACAACACAAAACAAAAAAACCCTGACTAATAGAGTCAGAGAAAGCCATGAAGGAAGGGTTCTCACACACAAAACTATCACAAGAGGGTGCAAAAACTATAACCTTGCATAAAGGCCATCGCGACCTTACACAAAAAATACCTCTGTGAGGACGTCTGCCCAGCAACTGCCTGTACAACTTTGGACTAGCTCTGCCTTTGTTATTGTTCCTGGAGCGTAGCCCTCCTCACTTTTCTTTTAAAAAACTTGTCTTTCTTTACCTCCCTGAATACACAGAGTTTACCATGTCACTTGTATTTCCACTGCAATATTACATTCCCAGATAAATATGATTTTCTATTTTTTTCTTTTTTTTTTTTGAGATGGAGTCTTGCTCTGTCACCAGGCTGGAGCACAGTAGCACAATCTTGGCTCACTGCAACCTCTGCCTCCCAGGTTCAAGCAATTCTCCTGCCTCAACCTCTCAAGTAGCTGGGATTACAGGCAGGTGACACCACACCCGGCTATTTTTTTGTATTTTCAGTAGAGATGGGGTTTCACCATATTGGCCAGGCTGGTCTTGAACTCCTGACCTCAAATGATCTGCCCAGCTGGGCCTCCCAAAGTGCTGAGATTACAGGCGTGAGTCACTGCACCCGGCCTCATTTTCTTTTAGAGAACCTCTCTCTCTGTTATTTAGGTTGACAGTGAAAAATAACTTGTCCAGTTCATTATCCCTTGCCTTACTGGAGACATTGCTTCTCAAAGTGTAGTCCTCAGAACAGCAGCATCAGCAGCACCTGGGTATGTGTTAGAAATGCAAATTCTCAGACCCCAGCCCACATGTCCTGATTTAGAAACTGAAGTAGGGCCCAGCAATCTGTGTGTGTTTTCACACACCCTCCAGATGATTCTGATACATGTTATGTTTGAGAATAATTGGTTTAGAACGACTGTAGAGAGGTAGATGGATACCCACCTGTATACAGAGGGTTTTCTGTTTGTTTGTTTCTCTGAAGGGCATATTATTGTGCCCTGCAGAACTAGAAGAAGAGAAATATATCATTGTATGTAATGGAATTCTCAAGGGTTACAGAATTCAGTACCTGAGAGAAAAATTTCCAGGCCACTGGAACTAACACCTTGCTAAAAATAATCCATGAATCTTTAATTTCATTTGCATACTTATATACTGCTGTGGACTACTATAAGTAAGTCAGTTGGTAGCATTCCTTGTTGCCTTCTGAATGGAGCTTTGTTTCTAGTCCGTTTGTTCTAATGAAGGCGTCAATGACCATCTCCTGAGAAAGTGTCTCATTTTTGGAAACCCTAGTTCCACTTTATGACTTTCACTAAAATTCTAGCCTATTAGGAAGGCTAACTAGATAATAATCTAATGTGGAACACTTGAGGAAAACAGAATTCCCCACTGTAACATGTCCTGAGACACTGTAAGTGTCTATATAACTAAGTAATATTTGGCACAGTAGAATTACTGGGCTTCCAAAAATCATACTTAAATAAAAGACGTGAAGAATTCCAATTTTTTTCCTTTACATAATTAATGTGATTTGATGGGCAAAACCACGTCATCAGCTAAAATAAACAAGAAGAAGAGAGACTGTTTAAAGGCTACACAGATTAGAATAGTTTCCATTTCAGATATCAGAAATTCAGATAAAGAACAGTTACAGTTAATCCTTTTCCCCTCATAAGGGAACAGATAAAATGAATAAAACTTCAATCTTTAGTTTCCATTCAAGTTGGTACCATGCAACTGATAAAATTAATAAAATGTTCAGTCTCTGGTTTCTGTGCAGAGTGTCAGTTAAATATCCATCTGCTTTCCATTCCTGAAAGACTAATGAAATATTTTATTATAGCATCCAGAAGAAGTATTAAATCCATGCCCGTTTCCATATAAAGCTTCCCTTTTAATACGATTTTTTTAGATGAAATTTCCTCATGTTATTCTTCAGTTCAGACTGTTCTGTAAGATTTGGTACAACATAGGGTGGTCATTTCTCCATTGATCAGAAATAGAAAGAGGCTACTTTCCATGCTTTGAAGAAAACTTAGTACCCACATCTGCAGTAATGCCTAAATAATAACTCATTACCTATAAAATTATAGTCTATAAACTGTTTAGTTTTAAGGAAAGCTTTTTTTCACATCCACTGAAAGATCAGTAAATAATCCAAAAAACTGATAATCAAACATGCTGCAAGGACAGCACTGTTTGTTTTTATAACAATTTAAACATTTCCCACTTAAAGAAGTCTGTTGCCAGAGTGCAGAAAATAATCAGAACTGGAGATAATGGTGATTTCTTTTGTTACAGTAATTGGATACCTTTTTTTAAACCTATGCAGAGCTCGCCGGGAAAGATGGAGAACTCCAGCTAAGAACAGCCTCTCTTCAGCTGTAAAAGCAATCATGTCCACATCGACTCTTAATTCCACCATGAGGCCGCATTGAATGGTAATTCCACCATGTTACTTCACAGATCAGACCATTTTCTGGTCTACATTTTCTAATAATTTTCTTTTAAGTTACTTTTGCATAATGGTCTTTAATAAACCACTCATCCATTACCACAGCCCTCCACAGTTAGCAGGTGGACCTACTGCACACCCTATAGAGCAGAACTTAAAACCCTAAGGATCCACTCAAGCCAGAGGAAGAATAATGAAGTTCAGTCTTCATTACAATATATCAACAGGTTCTGCACACTCCTTTTAATGTATGTGGTTTAATTATCATTCTAATCCTTTTTTATCCTGAAGAGGAAAACTGAAATTCAACTCTTAACAGGCTTGGTTCTGTCAGGCCCTTTCCCTAATAACAAAAGAGGCAAGTTATCATAGTGACTAAAAGCATAGAGTCTGAAGCCAGACTTCCTGGGCTCAAATACTGCTTTACCACCTACTGGCTGTGTGATATTGTGGAATTCACTTTACGTCTCTGACATGAATAATCAATCCTACCCAATATTGGTACTATAAGGATTAAATGCTTAGAACATGTTTGGTACAAATTAGGTGCTAAGTGCTTCGATATTACCAGGTACATTATATTATATACAATACCTACGACTGGGACTCAAGACACTCAAATCTAGGCTTAGCATATGAAATGTTGCCTATAGCCTTTGCTTTCTCTTTTGCAAAATTAAAGATGATTCCTAGAGTATTTTCCTGCTATAAAATGTCATCTTGCTTTTTATATTCATTTTTTTTTCTTCCTTACAGCTGTAGTGTGATATAAGGTGAAATTGTTTTTTTACTTTAAGGAGAGGAAAACTGAGGCACGGGGAAGCAAACGCCTCTCCCCGCTTCCTTATTTTTACAAAAAAGGTGCGTCATGGCTCAGTCAGAACTAGAAAATTTCAATTTGCGTTCTCACAGCTTAATAAATGACTGGCTTCCTTGCCACTGACATTTTGGAGGATTAGACCAAGAGTCTATCCTTCCAATATTCTGTTTCTCAGAATAGCTTCAAATGGCATTTGCACATCCAAAATATTTCTTTAATAACCTGTCACGGAGCTATCCTCCACTAATTTATCTAAATCTGTATCCTAGAATGTTTGACCTCTTAGGGTATTGACCTTCACATGTTTTCAGCACCATGCCTACTGCATTTCTCAAAGAAATGTGAAAACTGCAGAGTGGCTGAGAATCTTCTCTGAAGCACCTAAATGATGGCAATTTCAGGGGTAAGATACTAGATATTATGGGCCATTGATAAGATAAAATAAATATAGGTGTTTTAAAAGGAAAAAAATCACCTCTTTTTCACTAGGGAACTATTTTTTTATTTCAAGGCTAACACTTTGAGCTCAAAGTCCCCATGGGAAGAATATAGCGAACACCATGGAATAGGGCAAATTAGGTTACCTGCTTGCCTCAGAAATGAGCTTCATTTTCACTGCCTTTTCAGAGCTCAGAGTCTCTGGGTCAGTGCTATGGAAGCACTATTTTCTCTGTCTGTCTAAAGCCCTGACAGATGGACATGAACATGGGACAAGAGGGGAGAAAGGTGAAATAAAGACAGATAAGAAAGGAATAACAAGGACAGGTAAAAATGAGAGAGAAAAGGCACATTGAGTTAGGGGAGAGAGACGTGAAGTCCTCGGAGACTATAATTTCTAAAGAACTGTCTTAATTTCGGCTCAGAGAGGGCTATCTTGCTACACAAGCACTTTCCATATAATCTAGAAAAAAGAACTGGGAGATTTAGATGATTTTTGCATATCCTTATAGATATTTGGCAGCTTTATAGATGTTCTCTAGAATTCAACTGTGTTTTCTCTCTTTTTGCCTCTTCATTTGTGATATTTCCCCACCCTTGAAAGGTTATCAGAGGTGACTCTTTAAGTTACAATGAAAGAGATTCTAAGCATTACCAATATGTATCTAGCCAGCTTCAGGGTAAAACTATGAATAACAAATTCTCTTACCATAGTTGCACTGAGCTGACGTCTCTGGGTGGAATTGCAAACATCACCATCTTTAGTAAATTATTAAAACATGATCTTAGAAAATATTCCCTTTTATAGAATCTCTTGCAGACTTTCAGTATATATCAAGAAAAATGTGTAAAAACAAGGTTTGTGTGGCATTTGAAACAGTGGCAAATAAATACGTTTAGAATTATGTTTTAATTACTGTTTCAAAATAACAAAGTGATATTTAAAAGTGCTTTACCTACGTGCTTTTCTGCTGTCTCTAAACAGAATTTGGAGTTTCCAACTTGCTCTGAGTTCTATCTAAAAAAAAAAATCATTTGGGGGCCAAGTAAATAAATCTTTTCAAATACCACATAATGAATCTCCTCAAAGGGATTAGATATAAGGTAACATTTACTTTCTTCTTTGTATTTTACCTTTTTTGGAAATTTTTTACAATAAATGTGTGTAGCTTTTACATCAGAAAAAAATTTTAATGGATTAACAAAATTATAGTAAGTCCAGATCTCCACTGGGACAAAATGAGCATTGATGGATATCCAGGGAATTTTGTGTGTATGGAAAAGGGATGGGACCACTTTCCCACCATTTTCTTGCAACACCGGGACAAAGTATATTTTCTGTAACCTGAATTATATTGCTAGTTGCATTTGTGTAAATCTCACTAACTATAAAAACTATATTCAGATGTGAAAGAATAATCACTTTTTCTGTGATCTGACACCATAACACTCAACTAAAAAGATTAACTTAGCATCTAGAAAATAATTTAAGGAATTGATGTCTACAATCATCTTTTTAGATGGGAAATGGGAGACAAGAACCTGTCAAAAACAGTCTAAATGATATTGATCAGAACTATGAAATACCCAGATTTAGTAGCCAATCAAAATGCATAGGAGGAGGTAGCAACTGATCAAAAAATAAAAATGACCTGTCGTTAATGTATAATTTTTATAAAAATAAATAATACTGCTTGACTGAAAATAATGTCCAGGAAAAAAGTTCACTCATTAAAAAAATCCCTTAAAGCAAATCACTTTGCTGTCCTCATATTTCTAGATTGAACTGACATCTGCGGCTCACCATTCTGAATATACATATGCGGAATTCAGGGAAAGGCATTTTGTCATATCAGTGAAATGACTTTAATAGTATTTTTTATTGGTCTTTTGACTTTTGATTCTAAAGGGATACACAAATGCTTGGGCCAATGAACAGTGCATTCAAAACTAACACTATCGTGGAGATGGAATGGGAGCTTGCTCTGTCCAGTCCAACACAGACCTAGTATTGCAGGAACTCCGGAAACGGTACACTCCCTCAGGGGAAATAAAACAAACTATTACTACTTATGTTCTACCATACAAGTAACTACAAAACAGGAGGAAGGATTTGGAAGACAAAAAGTCACACCAAAACCCTCCTTTTAGCAAAAAGGGGAGAAATCTTGAGTTTTATTTAATGCTTACCCAGAACACAGAGCGGCACCATAATTATAGCTCTCTGATCCAGAATACTGGATCCCCAAAGCGAATTTGTCACAGCACCATCATTGAGAGGGAGAAAGAAAACATCAGACGAGGTCTGAATGATGCTCTCAGTCCCTCGTGATTTCACATTCACTGGGCAAAATCGAATGTGGAACGAACGGTGGCAGAGCGGGCCAGGCAGCAGTGGGGAAGTGGGTGAGCACGCAGAGCAGCCGGGGTAGAGCGCAAAGCTTACCTTGAACTCCTTCTCTATGTTGGCCAGCTTGGCCAGCTCGTTGCTGAGCTCTAGGGCTGTGAGCACTGGGTCTTCGCTGGACAACGAGAGGTACGCCGGGCTGGCCAGCCCCTTATAGGCGTTGATCCTCGAGCGCGAGTGGCTGAAGGAGTCGTGCCTCTGCTTCTCCATGCAGTCCCCGCACTTGCAGAAATAGTCGTGCGGCCGCTCGATCCTGGCGCCCTTCATCAGCAGCATGTGTACCACTTCGTATTTCTGGCAGTGCGCCGCCAGGATGATGGGGGTGATGTCCGGCGAGAAGCGCGTGCCGTCCTCGTCGTAAGCGTAGAAGTCGTCGTCCTGCAGCTCCTGCTCGCAGGGGCTGAGAGTGAGGCGCTTGCTGGCGGCGAAGCCAGGGTGGTTGAGGATGGCCTCTACGATGCGCACGTAGCCCTTGCTGATGGCGAGCAGCAGGGCGTCGCCAATGCGCGCTAGGTTCTCCTTCTTGAGCAGCAGCTCGGTCACCTCCAGGTGCTCGTTGCCCACAGCCAGCTGCAGCGCGTTCTGGCCCATGTAGTCCACGCAGTTGACGTTCAGCGTCTTGGACTCCTCCAGCATTTTGCGCACCACTGGGATGTTGCCGTACTCGGCGGCGTCGAGGAAGCGCTCCTCCTCGGCGGTGAGGCTGGTGCCCCGGTCATTGAACATGAAGGCCGGGCCCCTGACAGCCTGGCGGCGGCCCTTCTCCCGCATCACCGTCATGCGTCTCAGGGATGGGCTTCCCTCCATGGACCTAATCAGTAGCAACGATAAAACAACTGTAGAATATTAGGGCATATTCCTTCCTTTCACATGTCAGGGCCCTTTCTGTAATACACAGTACCCACTGCAAACCTCTGTCTGCAGGGGGCCGGCTCAGTTGCTAGCGATATCGTTGCTAACTACTTGCCTGAAAGTGACACCTGTGATCTAACCCTGGCTGCTAGATCCCAGAAGGGAGCCGGTAGCCCTTCAGAACAAATGCTCCTGTTCTCTAGAACATGATATTCAGATGGAATAATAAAAATTTCCATATACCCATGCCTTCCTTGTGACCCTAGCAAAGATGTAACTCATCGTACCTTCTGCTCTTAAAAGTCTTGGACATTGAGGCTTGCAGGTACTTGGCATTAAAGTACTAGGCTTGAAGGCTAAGGGAAGTTAATTTTTTCAAGAATGAGACCAAAACACTCCTGCCAAGTCATTGCATCCTTTTAACTAAATAAAATCATTGACCCTCAGCCCCCTAAAAAAGCACAGGGTTTAGGCCAAGTATCATCTTGCAGGATCTTAGTTTCATCTTTTTCTCTTTAAAATTTTTGTTTATTTAAATATTTTTTTAGAGACAGGGTCTCTGTGGCCCAAGCTAGAGTGCAGTGGCAAGATCACAGCTGCAGCCCTGAACTCTTAGGCTCAAGCAATCCTCCGCCTCCGCCTCCCAAGTAGCTAGGACTACAGATACGTGCCACTCGCCCCCACACCCTCCACCTTATGCATTTCTCTTAAGGGGATTCACCCATCCCCAAGTTACAGGATTTATCTTTTCAAAGATGCAGACAAGATTTAGCAATTTTGAGCATCAACCTAGATTGATTTCATTGAAAACAATTGTGCCTTTGTAATGAGAATTATTTAATTACTAGTATTACATATTTGCCTCTTGGAACTGAAAGGATAAGGTTTGATTATGGTTTAAAAATCACTAGAATTACTTTGTGAGTAAAGCAGCTGGGCACTATTTGTACATCCAGATCAATGTGCACTGAAATCCTAACACAACCACATTAGTTGAGATTTATTTAGCTGCATTATAAAAGTTATGTCAATTGATGTGTACAGTGATTTGAGTTCACATCTTAATTTCCGTGATGCTAGGTAAATAATTTCATTTCCTTGTGCATCATCCTTATGCCAGGTATAAAATCGAATTTTATAAAGTTCTCCAGATTTTCCTCATGAATAAAAAGCTTTTTTCAGAAATTCAGGGTCTCTGAAAAACAATGCTAAATAAACACTTTTAACATTGTGACTATCTATAATCTTTCAATAGTCTGTGCAATATTTTGGTGGCTATTAAAATACTGCACAAATATTGTATAAATCTATACCTTACCTTACCCAGTTCCAACATTCAAGATAACTTCCTTTTAAAAATCTGTGATTTTTGGTGGGATGAATTGTACCAAAAAGTACCAGATAAAGCTTTTTCCACAATACTGACTTTTGAAGCAAATAAGTCAAAGTTAAAAGTGAATGGCTAGAAAAGAAAATGCTTTATTTCTAGAATATATATTCCAGAAATACCTCCTACCATCGAAAAAACTGTATTCGTGGAGTCAGAAGTTGAAAATTAATTAGAGAGGATATCGGCCTCCCTGGGTGCCTGGGGTGGATGACTAAATTGGGAAGCTTCCCTGGCAAGAGGAATCAGAGGCAGCCCAGTGCCAACTCGGTTTTCAGCTCTGTGGGCCCCAAACAGAGAGAGGAGCACAGAAGCCACTGGCAGAAGGTCTCCCGGATAGGGACTAAGGCAAATGTGGCTGGGCAAGCCTGACTCTATAGAGGTATGGCAACTAAAGGGGTCCCCAGAGAGGCTTGTTGACTTATGCAAGGACACAGTGCTGTGACTGGCACCCAATTCTAATGGCTCGACTAGTGTCAACTGATCAACTTTTAAAAATTAAATAAACATATTTGTTTTATATACACATATGTATTTGTAGCAATTTCTAGAAATCAACACATGAAGCTTTTGAAGTCATATCTGGGCTGGGACTAAGAAGTCATAGAGGAAGGGGGACTTTCACTTTTCATTTATACCCTCTTGCATATTTTGAATAGTTTTAACCACAGTGTGAATCTCTTTATTAAACAAAAAATTAATGTTTTACATTTTTATTTATTAAAATTTTTATTTTTTAATCCCTTAGTTGACAAAATGTTAAAATATAAGTATTTATTAGAAATCATTACATTATAATCTTTCTGAAGTGAAATAAATGTCCTGTATTTGGCTGTTATGAGTAGGGTATGATGTGTAGGGGAGGGTGTGGAGTAGAGTGTATGATGTGTGGTATGTGTGGGAGACAAGGGCAGGGTGCAAGTCTGAGTTGGGGGACATGTGTGTGGGGGGGTGTGTGTTGGTATAATAATGACTTTTAGGTGGACAAGAACTGCATAGAAGAGAACTTTGTCTCAAGACCAAACTCTATGACAAGGATTTTAAACAAATCTTGTAAATATGATAGCAATAAGTATATTTTATGACTATTAGTGGTACTGACTTCATTGGGTCAATATTTTTATTGTTAATCTATGAATTGATATTCTTCAAATGACAAGAAATTCCATGTTGTATAAAATATTATGTATCGATGAGAGGAAATCTATGCGGAGTATATATGTCAGAATTTCAATACTCAGAGGGGTTATCTTTGGAAAAATAAACCCTTATTAAAGTGTGACATCTTGGTGGAAAGGCTTTTAATTTAATGATTGCTACCTACAGGGAAAATCACTTATAAAAATCCTATTATTTCTCCCAAAAGACACTGGGTTGAGAATATTAGGACATCATTCTTTCATGAATTTTTCCTTTCTATTTCTTAGTATTTTAGGTTTTTTCTTAATACTATCTTATTCCTTCAGAAGCTATACCTCCATACAATATATTTGAACTGAAATGTCTGATTTTAGAACAAATCACATGTCATTTTTATTTTGTCTTTAAAAACTTCTGACACTGAGAAGTCAGATATCTCAATTAGAACAAATTACACTGTTTTATCAAAATAAAAGAGCTGACAATGTCACTCATGGTAAATTCACAAATCGAAGTGTCTTTTTGTTAACTTTCCTTATAGTACTAAGATAAATTTCATTAGTCTGAACTGATGGAACGAGTCAATATTCACATCATACACAATACATAAACATAATCTCAGCTGGCCTTGACAATGTATCTCTTCTAGCATGAAAAATACGGAAGGAATGTGGGTGAATGGGACAGAATGTTTAACTCTAGCAATGTTAACACTAAAATTATTTTGCCAGGAATTTCCTACCCTCTGATCTTCATCCAATGGGTCATTCAACACTGTGACAGTACATTCTGCAGGGATGTCTTTCTAGTAAAAGCATTGGAGTACCACTGACCCGCAGATCTATGAGGGCCATGTTTAAGCATCTTTTGACTAATACAGATAGCTAGTAATATCCAACTGCCAAATTGTGTCTCCACAAAATTCGTATGTTGAAGCCCTAACCCTTAATGTGATGGTATTTGGAGATAGAGCCTTTGGGAGATTATTATGAAATCATAGGATCATAAAGATGGGGCTCTGATGATGGGATTAGTGCCTTTATAGGACAAAAGGGCTTGCTCCCCTCACCCTGCTACCTCCTATGTAAGGAAACATCGAGAAGGTGGCCACCTACAAGGTACCTCTCCAAAAACCGAACATGCTGGCACCCTGATCTCAGACTTCCAGTCTCCAGAACTGGAAGAAAATAAATTTCTGGGTTTTTTTGTTTGTTTGTTTTTTTTTTTTTTTTTTTTTTTTTTTTTTTTTTTTTTTTTTTTTTTGAGACGGAGTCTCACGCTGTTGCCCAGGCTGGAGTGCAGTGGCGCGATCTCGGCTCACTGCAAGCTCCGCCTCCCGGGTTCCCGCCATTCTCCTGCCTCAGCCTCCTGAGTAGCTGGGACTACAGGCACCCGCCACCGCGCCCGGCTAATTTTTTGTATTTTTAGTAGAGACGGGGTTTCACTGTGGTCTCGATCTCCTGACCTTGTGATCCGCCCGCCTCGGCCTCCCAAAGTGCTGGGATTACAGGCTTGAGCCACCGCGCCCGGCCGTTTGTTTGTTTTTTTAGTCACCCATTCTATGATATTTTGTCATGGCAGCCTGAATGAGGACACTGACAATACATTTTAAGGCAAAACATTTTTTTTCATGCTTTTTGCGATCCTAGAATTTGTCCAAACAAAACACTTAAGCAGATGAAAGGCTCTTCTGAGAAATATTGTGGTGGAACCATAGGAAACCCTCTGCTCTACTCTATTCAGAAGCTAAAATACAAGTAACACTCCTCAGTTCTCATAACTTTCCTATCAACTCATCTGACCTCCGACAGGGTTTCTCTAAGTGTGACCTGAGTACCACCTGCCTCAAGGTCACTTGGAAGGCTTGTTGAAATCAGATTTCTGGGCCCCATTCCAGATGAACTAAGTCAGAATCTCTCATGGTTGGACCCTGAAATACGTACTTTAAATGAAAGTCCTTTACAATTCCTGGGAACCTCCAATATAAAAATAATGGAGCATCCTGGATCAATGACCCCTGACTATGAGGCCTTCAAGCAGTTGTCACTCTGGTCCTGCCAAAAATGAAGTGGAAATAATATGTTTGAGCAGCACGGGCTAAGGGACAAGTAGTCTCACATTCATTTAGTTTCCCTAAACTTTATTAACTATTTAAAATTTGGTCTCCAGGAAGCTATTTACCTAAACCACAGCACAGCAAGTAGGCAGCCTACAGAAATGCCTTCAGCAGTGACCATTTAATGTCAAGACCTTGCTTTTATGAAGAAGTGATATTTTTAAAACGTTACTGTATCTTTACAAAAACAATTAAAGAGTTAAATAGATAGTTCACTATAGTATTC
This sequence comes from Macaca fascicularis, assembly GCF_037993035.2. Classification (NCBI taxonomy): domain Eukaryota; kingdom Metazoa; phylum Chordata; class Mammalia; order Primates; family Cercopithecidae; genus Macaca; species Macaca fascicularis. The sequence continues at coordinate 127,022,509 of NC_088379.1, forward strand.
TTTGTACCTTTTTTGAGGATTAAAGTGCCAAAGTCAACCTAGAATTGCAAATCAACAAGCCTCTCTCTTCAGATGAGTTTTTGTCCTTTAATAATAAAAACTGTATAACCCTCACTCCCCTGACCCCTCTTACGGTATCCAGGAATATAGCTAGGAACTAAAACTGCTCAATTATTATTACTATCTTATTCCAAATTTCTGGCACAGTCTTTCTCCTTTTTTAAATGATTTCTCACATAGATTTAAAAACAAATATCCTATATTCCATGTGTTTTAAACCTGTTTTAAGTTATTTGGGACAGAGTCTTACTCTGTCACCCAGGCTGGAGTGTAGTGGCAGGATCTTGGCTCGCTGCAACCTCTGCCTCCCTGCAACCTCAGGCTCCCGGACTCAAGTGTCTGACTTTATTTAAAAAAAAAAAAAAAAAAAAAAAAAAGGCCGGGCACGGTGGCTCAAGCCTGTAATCCCAGCACTTTGGAAGGCCACGACGGGCAGATCATGAGGTCAGGAGATTGAGACCATCCTGGCTAACCCGGTGAAACTCCGTCTCTACTAAAAAATACAAAAAACTAGCTGGGTGAGGTGGCAGGCCCTGTAGTCCCAGGTACTCGGGAGGCTGAGGCAGGAGAATGGCGTAAACCCGGGAGGCAGAGCTTGCAGTGAGCTGAGATCCGGCCACTGCACTCCAGCCTGGGCAACACAGCGAGACTCCATCTCAAAAAAAAAAAAAAACCCAGAGTATTAATAAATACCCTCTCATATATGCCACTACTGTACACATTCATAGACAGTACAGTCATGTTTTATTTATCATTATCCACAGAGTTCTACCCAGTGACCCATAGAAAGTAAATATTGATAAATATCTGTTTAGTTGAGTTTCCAAATTGCTTCCTAGATCCCATCCTCTCACCTGACCTCAGGTCCCACATGTACTGTGGTCTGTCCCATGGCCACTCTAAAATGCCCCAACTCACCTTCTTCCTTAAAGCAGCTCCCACTCCTAACATTTGTATCTCAGGCTGATTATTCAGGTTTAGAAATTTCAAGGTCATCTATGACTCACTGTTATGATCATGTCAGTCACAAAGTTCTAAAGCTTCTGCTTTGGGATGTTTCTTGTACTGAATGCTTCCTTCCAATTCTCACTGCCAGCACCAGCCTCCAGATCTTTATCAAGCCATAGCTAGGCTGTTGTAATAGCTTCCCAGCAGAGATGGCATGAGGGAAGGCAACTAAACTTTTTTGAGTACCTCATATGTATGTAGTGTTTTCAATGCACTATCATATTTAATTCTCATAACAATACTACGAAGTAGTTATAATTTTCTCTGTTTCATAGATAACAAAACTGAGCTCAAATGAAATTGCCCAAGGTAACACAAATGCTAAAATAACGAAGAACTGGGATTCAACCTGGAATCTGTCTGAATGTTATTTTTCACTGTCTCCAGCTGTACCTGATTCTCCTCTTTATACATGACAAACATGCCCAGCATCTTCCTGTTCGTAAATTCTGCTTTCACCAGATCACACTTCTCTTTAAAAAAAAAAAAAACAACCAGAAAACCATTAGTAACCCCCCTACTGCTCTTTTCATCAGTCACAACTCCTCTGTATGACTTTTAGGGATGGTCACAGCCCACCCCACCCTGCCTAGCCAAATTTCCTTCCCTTGTTCCTCAGATTCATTCTTCACTGTCCTGTAAACATATTATTCTGCTATTCCTGTACTGTCAAGGGTACTCCCGTACTATTAAGGATATTTGTTGAAAATATATTAAGGTGCTCTGCTTTTTTGCCTTTTCAATACAAGATTTTTGCCCTGGTTGACTCAGGATCTCTGCCTGGAGGGTGGGTGGTGCAGCATAGAGTTGGGTGAGTGTGTTCAAGAAGATACATTTTAGAGGAGTGAAAAGAAAAGGATCATGGAGAAGTTCAGATTCTTGCAAGCAAAAAATTATGGGATTTTTCTATTTTTCGACTGAATGATTTTGAGGATTTTGCAAGCAGAATTTGAGAAAAGAGAAATTGTCTAATGAAAAGATTTGCTCAATTCCTTTATTCCTCTAATTCATCCTGAAGGACCCTGATCATAAAGTGCTCTCATTGTGCAGACAAGATAGCTCTCCCACTTTTGACAGCAAAGCCGTGATGCTTACTGTTCTGGGAGGATAAATAAACAACAGCAAGGAAGTAAAAGTCAAGATGTGAATTCAATAAATAAGGAAGTACCTTAAATACTGGTTAAGTAATGGAATGATGTGGGTAAAGCAAAGAGCTTTCTCAAGCCACCCTCATCTCCCCTGCGATGTGGACCCTGCTATGAGAGCCAGGTAGCCTGCACTAAGGCTTGGGACAGACTGCTGGTACTGTAAGGCGGATGGAGGATGTTACAGGTGCTGGGCTTTGTAGCGGTGGGAGCTTTGATGAAACCAAGTACTTGAGGGAGCATATCTGGATTTCTAACAAAAGAAAGTCAGCCTAGATCCAGTTACTTCTGCTGACAAGCGGCACCCAAGTAGACATAGAACAGTGCCCAGAGACCAGAAGAGTTAGAGGACACTAACTGTTTCCCCGTCCAGGGGGAAAGCTCCCCTCCCCCAAGGGCCAGATGTGACAGAGAGGAGCAGGGGAAAGGGTAGTTCCCGAGAGCCTGAGCAAGTTTATCCAAATAAACATTTACTTTTAGTATCAAACTAAGATAAAAGAGGTGAGCCTCCCAGCCTCTTTCTGCAGTGTGCTGAATGCTGGCAGACAGGCCACTGAGACTCTGAGCCCTTTTGGAGATTGGGGGACAAGAATAAGGAAGCAAAAACCCCTTCCACGCCAGCTCAAGACATGGGGAGACACTGTCCTAACTGACCAAATCCCTGCAAAATGCAGAGCAAGCCTTCCCTCCTTGTCAATTCACATAACTGCTTAATTGACTTAATTGCTTAATTTATTGATTGCACTATTCACTTGTTGAGTGTCTGTGTAGTAAGCAAAAACACACTAATGTGAACCACAGATTGGGCATTTAATTTTTTCTCTCCTACTCAGTAGGTGGGAGGCTGAGGAGACAGACTTTTGTTACAGGCAGATTACAGGAGCTAGACGTTGCTGCCCATCCAAGTTGTGAATGATTTCTTGACCCTTTTACACCTACCTCTGGGATGTTCCTCTTACGTTTCCCTCCCTGAATATACTGTTATTTCTGCTCTTCACCAGTTCAAATCCTTCCTACCATCAGGGTCCAGTTTACATCACACTTCTGTATACAGAGGGTCACATTTCACAGGGCGATGCCGATATGACCCACAAGATTCTGTTCAATATGAAATGTTGAGTCTTTTGATCCTTTCTGAAGCCATTCCCGACCACGTCAGCCTGAGCTTTTGTAATATAGGTAGTCTACTCATAAATAATAGACACTTAATTTTATTTCATCTCCTTGATGATTGTCTCCTGTGACACTCATGTCCTCAAGTTCAATTGAGGATAAACGTTTTATGCTTCTTATGTTTTATTCTTGATATATTATCTCCACTGTACCTTATACAATGTACTATATGTTCAAAAATACTTGGCAATTGATACTAATTCTGCAGATTAAAAGACTTCATCAGAATGGTACCTCCCTTAAAGTCACTGAGGGGTACAGAACTAGAAAATTAGAGCTCAGAGGTCTTCTTCCTGGCTACTTTATCATGATGCTGCTAGGGAATAAGAAAATGAACAATGGGTTATAAATCCAAGTATCATTATTAAAATGTATGCTGAGCTTATGTGTTGGAACATTTTGGTTCTACAAAGAACAGCTTCTAACATGGCTCTTTGGGTTGAATGACAAGCTCCTTAGCATGCTGCAATACATGAACATTATTAAGGAAGTCACCTCAAATCCTTTATTGAATGACGTAAAGATTAACCAACTGTTCAACCCATGTAGCAAGCAAGCAAAGTAAGAACACCATCACTGTGAGTTGAGTTAATGAGAATGACATCCAAAATGTTTGGATGGAGAGTTCACCACATTGAAGAAAGTGACAGCGCTAACCAGCCAGGATCCTGTCCATCAGTTTGTGAAGGGCAAGAAGAGCAGACGGAGCCACAGAAGATAAGTAGTGAGAAAAGCACAGAGGTGGGGGAAAGTGTTAGAGAACAGCCACCATGTTAGTTACACTATGGAGATGGTGATAATTGGAAATGGTAATGAGGGTGGGAAGCAGCAGGTACTGACAAAGGACAAGAAAATCAGAGAAGAAAAGTCAAAAAATAGAAAAATCCCATAATCTCCCTGGCAAGCAGGCACCTGTCAGTCAATGCGCCTACCTCTGGAGACATCTGACATCTACACAGTAGGCTTATGTGTATGTGGTTGGAAGGAGGAGAGAGAATCTGACAAACAGTCTTAATATCATCAAAAACGCACATTTTGAACATCTCTTAATATATATTTTTTGGAGGGAAAGAAGTGGAATGGGGATACTGAACCCCAGTAGCCACTAAATGCACCAGCATGCAAGGGTAGAGAAAGCTAGCCCATCAGTTCAACTGCTTAGTTAGAGGGTACATGGCCACAGGTAGTCCACAAGTATCTCATACCTACTTCTCAGCCTACATCTACCTACACATCATAGAGCTCAATAATACATTGTCACAGTAACAACCAAACCAGCAAGATAAAGTGCTTCACTGAAGAAAGAGGAAAGCACAGATTTCATTTCTAAAGATTCTCATCCTTCCCACCGCCCCATGACACACACACATAAATATTTAAAATGTAAACATTCCAGCACTTATAAGCGCAGAGAGATATTTAGGTCTCCACAGTAATGAATTCCCTGATAGTTTCTGTTGGCCTGCATTATATTCAGAATTCTTCATGTATAATTTTAATAAATCTTGGCCAGGCATGGTGACTCATGCCTGTAATCCCAGCACTTTAGGGGGCAGAGGCAGATGAATCACTTGAAGCCAGAAGTTCTAGACCAACTGGGGCAACATAGTGAAACCCCATCTCTACTAAAAATACAAAAATTAGCTGGGCGTGGTGGTGCATGCTTGTAGTCCCAGCTAGTTGGGAGGCTGAGGCACAAGAATCGAGAATGGCTTGAATCCAGGAGTCGGAAGTTGCAGTGAGTCAAGATTGCGCCGCTGCACTCCAGCCTGGGTGACAGAATGAGACCTTGTCTCAAAAAAAAAAAAAAAAAAAAACTTAAAAAACATCTATTAGACATATGATAATTTTGGCATTTGCCCTAATGACTGTCAGAAGCAAGAAGCTGTTGTGTATTTAAGGAGAGGAACCCTGGTCTATCTCCATTGCTTTATCTCTCCTTCTTTTCATGAAAGCATGAGTAGCTCTTTGCCAGATTCCTCAGCAGCTAAAACCAGAAAAGCAAACAGATACCTAACAGTGCATTGCTCCCTCTAAAAGTACACTGGAGCAGAAGTGAGGACCCTTAGCCATTGCCTGCATGACTTCTTGGTAATACTTCTTAAATGTATGTGCCCAAGAAAGTATTCAAGCAAATGCCTTCTAGAACTTAGATGTTTATGCTTCTAGGACTGTGTTTTGTGTATAACTCCCCTTAAACCAACCACTGTATTGCTTTGCAATTGTCTGTCTTCATGCCTATCTCCCCAGTGATGCTAAAATGTTCTTAAAGGCAAAGGCTGCCTCTTTTCATATCCATATGCTTGGCTTTTAGTATACGGTGAGATCCATTGGAGGGATGGGTGCACAGATGCACACATACTTAAACCACATCACTGAAGACCTAAGGAACAGACAATTTTCCCCCTCTAGATTATAGAATACCCCTGGTCACATATGATTATGTGTGGAAGAAGCAGTGGTGGAGGGGCATTGAAGTGATTTATCTATAAAAAAAGAATGTCACGAATAATATAAATTAATAATAATAAAAGTAATGTCAACAATCATTCTTTCAAAGCAAATTTCTGCTTAATAACATTTAATTCTTGGTTACACCACAAAAGTATTTGATGCATTCTATATCTCTTGATTTTGATTTTACATAGTTATATTTTATCAGGATAATCTAGAGGCAAACAGAAGATAAATCTTAAAATTAATAACTTTTAATAATCAGTAATTAAACAAATCTCAAACTCATCTTCACAATGTTTTTTAAAACTAATTTTTATTATTTCAGGAAGATCAGTGACAATGAAATTAAAAGTTATATAAATTCAGTCTATATTTGAACAAGAATTCAGACAAAATGACTTTAGATAATAAAATTAAGGAACTTCTACTGACCCAAGAGAAGTTCATATTTAAATACATTAGTCACTATCAATTATATACATATAGTTATTAGAATAAAGGGATCTGGTTTTCTATCATTATCATCCATATCTAAAGTCAAAACAAGTCACACATTTTCCTTAACAAGTCACGCATTTGTGGACATTTAATTCTCATGTTTTAAAAGGACCTAGGACCAAATCCATATTATCACCTATTATTTGAACAGTGCAAAGAAAATAGTATTTTTAATTGGGTTTTTTTTTTAACTAGATAATTGAAGACAAATATACCTGACCTAAATGCTAAATTAAACACAAAATGCTATAACAATCCTAGTTATTCTCACAAAGTCACTGCTGAGCCCCTCGTGCATAAGTGTGAAGTCAGCCATCCCAGTCCACATCTGCAGACCCTCTGTATCGGGCCAGACTCCTATGTGTTCACCTAGCACAGCCCACTAATATGGCACCCCTTCTGGGTGGATGTTATGCAACTCCAAGGGCAGTACAGGGGAGAGGGTTGAGAAGCAAGACTTCTGGACAAGCAAAGAGCCTCCCTTCCTTAGAAGAATGCCCAGCAGCCATTCATCATTCCTTAAGCATCCTCCCTGAAACAGGATATCTCAATCCTGAGCTAGGAAGGGCACAGCAACTCCGTAAAGTTTTCTTCCTCCTATTACATTTCCCATGGTGTTTGATTGCCTATTATAAATGGCAGGGGTGGGCGCTGGGGGAAGGTGGGGGAGTAAAGGTTTATGGGATATTGTAGGCAAAGGAAAAGCTCAATGTTTAATAACAACTTTAAGAGAAACAGAGAGGGACAGCAGAACAGACACATTTTATATCCCAGCACAATAATGAAAAATCCTTAAAATTCTAACTCAGTCCTCAGAAGATGGTCTAGTGCTGGACTGGGATCCTCTCACCTCTCTAATATTAATAAAAGGGATAATCATAAATAATATTTGGCAGGGGGTCAATTGTGCTTTGCAATACCCTTTTCTCCTCTTTTCCCTTATTCCTAGACCTCCTACTTAGCTTACCAACTTTCTCAAGTTGATCTGCCATCAGCAGCCAAATTTAAATGATGAATTAATTGGATTTCATAAATAAATTAATACTAATTAATAGTTTCCTGTATTGCTTCTCCCAGGAGTACATGCATTTTAAACTTTCTTTGAGGCAGACAGAAATGCTTAACCAAAGGAGGCCACAGCACGAACAGCACAGTCCCGGAAAGCTGGGGATTTCAGATGGCCTGGGGCTGCTGTGAATCAGATGTCAACCTGCAGCTTCAGTTTCTTAATTTGTAAAATAAGAGACTGGACTAGATGAAATCCTCTCAAATTCAAACATTCTATTATTCTTCAAAATATTCTATATTGTTAAATTTCAGAAGTGTGGTACTAAGATGATTTTAGGTGGGGAATTCAGACGACCTTCTTACCACACAGTGTAAGTTACTATCTACTCCATGTGCCTAATAAGATCAGTTACGAGTAAGAATGTTCTTCCTTCTGCCATTCTTGGCTATGTTCAATAATATTGCCAATGATAGGGCTTAAATAAACACAACACACCATCATAGAGATGTTCAGTCTCCAGACGGTGAAATAAAGGCCTTTCTCACCACTTCTCCTTTTCAAAATTACCTCTCTAAACAAGGAGAAAAAGGAACTGCAACACAAATTTCATCTTCCATGAAACCAAGAGACATCTGTAACTCCAAGCCACAATATATAATGGTGGAAAGGTGATGAGTTGTTAAAATAGTAAATCATTTAGTGGACGGAAAGAAGTTTCAACTGGAGTGGCTGTTACAGAAAACACACTGATCCACCCAGCTCAATGCCAGAGAATGCCCAGAAATTGAAGGCAAAAAGAATTCCAGAAAGTAGAGATAAGGCTGGAACCTAAAATGAGGGGATTGGCTGTATAACAAGTGCATAGAAACCCTCCCCCTACATTCCCACCTGCTAATTGATATGGTTAAGTGACAACCCTCCTGCACCCCTATAAGAGATAGGATATGGAATCTCTGGAGATACGGAAACAGAAATGCTCTAGACGTGGGGATACCAGGCCTACGGGAGGGCAGGAACTAGGAACAGGGGGACTCTTGCCCAGTTCGTCAATACCAACAGCCAGGTTTATTATTTCCCAATCTCTTCTCCCCTGAGAAACATTAGGAAAAAAACCCTGGATCTCTGAAATAAAGAATGCTACAAAAAAGAATACTCAGAAGACAAGAAAGAACTCTTAGAAATTAAAAATATAATCACTAAGATGGAAATACATTCAGTGAAAGAGTTGGGGGATAGAAACAAGGAAATAGAAAAAACAGAAAAAGCAAGCATTGGAAAACAGAAGAGAAGAGATACAAAAACTAGGGGATTAGTCAGGAGGTCCAACATCAAGACAATAGAAATTCTAGAAAAAGCAAAGAATAAAAATGGTGGTTAGGAAAACTTCTCAGAACTAAAACTTCCCAGAACTAAAGGACATAATGTCCAGATGGAAAATGTTACCCCAGTGTCCAGTTCAGGTGGTGAAGAAAGCATCCATACCAAGGTACATCTTCAGAAGAGAGCTAATGGAGAGACAATTCTAAGAGCTTCCTAAAGCGGGGTGGGGTGGGGGGGGGAAGACCTCATACAAAGAAAGTTAGAGGGCTCTAGAAGGGATAACTTCAGGAAAACATACACAGTTAGACACTGTAGAAGATTTAGCTAAGAAACAAGGACACGATGTGACAAATATTTACTCCAAGAAAAACAACCAATTATCAAATCAAATAAATGTAGTCATATTATACTACTTGACTTAGCAGTGAACAATGATTACATGGCCATATTAATGTAGAACTTAAATAAGATATTAACCAGAAGTTGTGATAAACCATCTTGTGGAAGATACAGGGAGAATAAGAGATACATGTGAACATAAATTCTCACCTGAGACTATTGATAACATCTAAAATATGAATAAAAAGATATCAGTATATGAAAAAGTTGAAAGTGGAGTACACAGAAAAGGAGAGGGGACCAGGAAATTGCTGGGGCTTGCTGATGCTCGTAGAAGTCTTTTAGCACTATCTAACTTTTAAAGCTATATTCGTGTATTACTTTGATACCACATAAAATAATTTAAAACAAACCAACAAAAATGACGACTCATTGTACATAGTGAAATTGCTACTCTAGGTTATACAACTGATAATATAAAGAAAAGTTTCAGAGTATTAAAGGCCTCAAGGCTGGGTGGCGCGGTGGTTCATGCCTATAATCACAGCCACTTGCGAGGTAGAGGCAGGAGGAATGCTTGAGCTCAGGAGTTAGAGACCAGCCTGGGCAACATAGTGAGACTTCGTCTGTATGAAAAATTTTACAAAATGTATGGTAGTGTGTGCCTGTAGTCCCAGCTACTTGGGAGGCTAAGATGTGAGGATCACTTGAGCCTAGGATTTGAGGCTGCAATGAGCTATGATTGCACAACTGCACTCCAGCCTAGGTGACAGAGTGAGACCCTGTCTCCAAAAAAAAAAAAAAAAAAATTAAATTAAAAAAATAAATTCCTTAAGTCTAATGCCATGCTGTGCTGTTCTTAAAAATTAAACTGTAACTGTAAAGAAAGCTGCTTCTTTCTTAATAACACTAGTCAGTCTGGACTCAACGTTCAGACTCCTGTCCCTAAGATTCAGCAATCACTTGGAGAATCTGATTCCCTCCAGGGTTGGGAGGGAAGGAAGCGCTGCTTCCAGTCTAATGCCTGAGCCAACACACGCACTAAGCCAAGCCTGGAACATTTATACAAGACCAGTGAGTGCCACAGACACTAACATACAAAGTGTTTTAGGTAATCTGAGTTACAAGGCACTGTGGACTCATTTTTGGTTCCTTGACCATATAAAGGTGAGTATTAGAAGATCTAATATTGATTTGCCGGGGAAGCGTTAGAACATTACATCTCTGTGTACTAATTTCCTCATTTGCTAAGTGACAATGATTTTAAAAACTGCTTTAAAGAGGAGTGATTTAAGTGAATGAGTATAAACGACAGCATGAAGTAGTATATAAACACAAATTAACTGCTTTTATTGTGACTACTTTTTGGCAGCACTTCCTCTGAAGAAAAACTAAACAGAATTTTTTTCTAGAAATCTTTCTCTGTTAAAGATAACATTGCTGAAAAATCTAATGATTTTGTGCATGTATGCCAATACTTACAAGGACTGATTCTTCTAACAGTAGAGTCATAAGTTTTTCTCTTGATCTTTTCAGTTTTTGCCAAGTGTGCATCGATGTTTCTCTTTTCTTGCTGCTTTTTCTCCCCGCCCTCTAAACAAAAATTTTTTTCCCTCAAAATCTAGCTTGGACTCCCTTTCTCTCTTCACACTCCTTTGAGTAATCTCATGTAGTCACACAACTGTGTAACAATTCCCATCAGACAGCTTTAAACTTGTATTTCCTTTTCCCTGCTTAACACCTCTATCAGAAATATTTGATCATTCACTATTCCTTTAAAAAGAAAACAACAACAAAAGAACTATCTGAAAAATCAGATCCTCACCTTTGCTTTTTTCTTGTCAACAATGGCATCAACCATCTTGGTTATCTGGGTCAAAAATCACTAAATTGTCTCTGATCCTGCTTTCTCTTTAAAGCCCTCATGGATAGTGAGTTGCAAAATTTCATAGATTCTAGCTGGCTTTTTTTTCCCCCCAATTTCTCCCCTTTCTATTCCACCAACACTACACTATTACAGAGCCTAATCTCAGCCTGGAGAGTTACAGTCATCTCCTAATTTGTCTCTTCACTTTCTATTAATTGTCACTTCAATTCAGAGTGGGTTTGCTCAAATTACTGCTACTTTAAAACAATCAGTGGCTCCCTAGTGCCTCGTTCTGGCATATAGGATCCTCCACACTAATGCCTCAAACCAACATGTCCAGCTAAATATCACTGCTCCCCTACACATATCTATATTCCATCCAAACCCAACTTATATTCCTTAGACACGCCTGGCATTGTGGGGGAAGAGAGGACTTGAATTAAGTATTTACCTTGTCTCTGCTTCTTGTCCTATCTATCCTTCAAGGCCCATAAAGGTTTCCTTGATTTCCCCACAACCTAACATTGTCCTTCTCTTCTTTGCACTTGACCCTTTGTAACTCTTTGTATGTTTTTTTTTTTTGAAAACGGAACTGATTTTACTATAACTTACAGCATAATTGCTCATGCCCAGTCTCATTCCCACCATTCCCTCATGAGATTTTAAAATTCTTGAGCGCAGGAAAGTTGTCATGCTCATCTTTGTGGCTTGCTGTACCTAGCCCACACTTTGCAAATATGCATGCTTGAGAAACACTTGAATTGAGACTCATGAAAACTGCCTTCCAATACCTTTTTTGGAATTCATCAGATATATTGAACTGAAACATTATTAAAAAATGAGGCCATCACTACAATGACATATTACTTGGTCCTAGGTTTGCAACCAACTGGGATGAAGGAAGTCTTGGTTTGAATCAGTGGTTGAATCAAGAGTTCTATCAACAGGTAAAAATACTCTTGTTAGTGATACAGCAGGTGACAGTTTTCCTACCAAGTCAGTCTATTTAAAATTTCCACATGGAATAGGGGAGCAGGGAGCAGTGAAACCAGCAACAGAATTACCCTGAGAAATTATCTTGGTAAAGGTAGGATTGTATCCTCAGCATCCTGCCGAATTTTAAATTCAGCTCTGCTGTTTTGTCTACTGAAATGACCCTGGGTATCCTTCTCGGAATCCATCCTAAGGATTTAAAAGTGTCGTGTTCACTTTTAAACAACAATAAACACTGTTTATTAAACAGTGGCCGTATTCTCCTCAAAGGTGGAATAAACAGCTGATCTCTGTTACAGAGACCAAGCTAGTCTCTGATGTTACCAAGTGACAAGCCTGAAAGAAACATGAAGAGCTTGCTGCCCCGCCTCTAGAAGAAAAGTTTTTAATGTATATCTCCTTAAAAATGACTGGGTCTTCTTCTTGACCTCTACAAAATAAGTACACCACAACATTTACTTGTTGAATTATGTAAAGTTAGCAAACATATACAAAAGATGTTCTATTAGCAGTGAGACAGCAAATCTACAATAGAATTTGCCCCAGGGCTTTGTGTAACTGGCCTCAAATTTCAGAAGCAAAGTGAATAATCTCTGCTCCGCCCTACTTCCTCAGATAAGAGTTCAGGTGTCTAATGGAAGGATTTAAGGTTTTTTAAAAAAGAAGAATTTTATAAAGGAACCAAGAAACAGCTAGGTTATAAAAACTAATTTGGCAAAAGGAAAAATGGACAATGTTTTAAAACCTTAGGGAGACGGGGAAGTGAGCTGGTGGCGCTTTAATCCCAAAGGATGTACCTTCCCTCCATTTCCTGGGCCGTTTCCATTCCATGCTTATCTTCAGCAATAACTGAACCATATCCGGATGAGTCGCTCATTTAAAATCAGAACTCTTCCCTGAGGGATCTACTCCCAGCCATTGATTGTGTTCCTGTGTTCTACGGGTAGGTGCAGCCAGACCAGGCGCAGACTCCGCGTGGGCGAAGCAGCGCGCGATCATGGGGTGCAGGGGTCAACCCGGAGGTCTCGGCCTCGGGCGGTGGGCCGCTCGCCGGCAGCAGGGGGCGCTGCAGAACCTCTGTCCCCACCCTGGAGAACCACTTCCCCGGCTCAGCCGGTCTGCGCCGCCCGCCACCATCCGACCCCAAGTTCTCTACCTAGTTCTGAGCGTTCTTCCTAAAAAAGACAGTAAGCCCTGCGGCATTCCCAGTGTACGTGACAGGAAAAATACAGAGCATCTCACCCTGTGAAACCGATCACCCTCTTTTTATCTTCTCTGCGTCTCGCACTGATTAAAAGCTGTCTCCAAGATTGGAAATTAAGAAAAGTTGCTCTTTCTCATGCATTAGCGCGCCGACCGCTCCTTCGTTTAGAAAGAGAGAGAGGGGGAGAAAGAAAGAGAAAAAGAGAGCCCCCGTGCCGGGGCGCGAGCCACTCCGCCCGGGAACCGCGGCCAAAGTTACCACTAAAACGGTTCCCTGGCTGCCCGATGCCCACTCCTTCCCTCAGGGAACCCTATAGGGCTTCAGTTCCAGTTTCACCCCAACTGTGCCTGAACCACAGACAGACGAGGCGCCTGGACAAACCTTCAACCCACACCCTGTATCGCACTGTCCCCTCCCTACTCCCCACTTCTCTGCCCCCGCCCCCGACGTCCCAGAGCGTCGGAGGGGACCCAAGTTCCCAGCGTGGCTACATGCTGGGACACCCGGGAGAAGTTCGGGGTTCAAGTGCGCGCCTGGGTCTGTGCACATCTTTTAACCTTCCTCGGCCTCCCTAGGTAAGCTCGGGACCCCGGGGTCCGTCTTCCAAGGGGTGCCCAGCCCTGGCGGCAGTCGTGCGAGCTCCTGGGCTCTAGGGCAGGGAGTGGCTGTTCGCCAGGATGCCGGTCTGAAGTCAGAGTGCCCGCCTGCGGGCTGTTCCGTGCGCTTGAGCCGGGACAGAGCCCCCGCCACGCACTCGGCGGCCCGAGTCCCTCCACCGCGCGGGACCGAGGGGGCGAGCCTCCGGCCGAGGGCTGTCCCCTCCAAATCACCCCGAATCGAACTGCCCGGCCGTACCATGTGGGTCTCGGAGGTCCCGGGCACGTCGTGGAGCCGCCCGGCGCGCGCTTTCCCGCCCCCCGCCCGGCACCGCCCTCCGAGGCGCGGGCCGCGGCCGGGCCCGGTACTCACAGGTCCGGCCCGTGGGAGAAGGGCGGCGGGCAGTAGCCGTGCGACTCACGCTGCGAGGGCGCAGAGCGCGGCTCCAGCCCCCCGTTGACGCCCCTCCAGCCCCGGCGGCGGCGCTGCGGCTCCGCTCCCTCGTCCTCGCCCTCCTCTTCCTCCTCCTCCGGCGCGGGGAAGGTCACCCTTGCTTGCTCCTTGCACTTCCTGACCTTGGTGGACATCGCGCCAGCCGCGGTCCGGGTGTGGGGGTACCAGCTGCCGGCCTCCTCCACCTTCGCGGCCGTGCGGTCTTCCCGGGGCGCCCCTTCCCCACCTCCCGCGGCTTCCGCGGCCCCGGGCGGCCCAGGGCGGGAAGGCAGGAGCGGAGAGCGGTGCGGCCAGCGATCGAGCAGTTAGAGGCTGGCGCCGAAGCCGAGCTGCCGCCGCCCACCATCAAAACGTGGGAGCAACCGCCGCGGCCGTGGCTGCGACGAGGAAGCCCGGGGCCGAGCGGGGCGCTGGTGCTGGGAGAGGCTCTCCAGCCCCGCGGCGGCGGCGATGCCTCCTCGGCGCCTGTCTCCTGTCTCCGACAGCATCACTTGCTAGGACAGCATCGTTACTCAGGGAGAAGGAGAGGGAGGGCGGGAGGGGGAACAGGAGGGGGAGAATCAATTCCTTATCAGACAGAGCTGGAGAGGAAATCAGACAGACCGCAGGTGGGGAGTAAAGAAAGCAGAGAAACTTCCCCTCCCCACTCGCCTCTTTCTCTTCCAGAGGATCTAGGGCCCTTTTTGCATCTACAGAAACAAGTTTCCTAAGGAAGGGGAAAGGAAATCCACTGGCTTGTTAATTTTCCTGCAGCCAACTCTCCAAATTTGTTTCAAAAAGCATCACTTGTTCGTTGTGTTACGCCCAGTGAGACTTGGTTGAACCTACGGAGGTTTAAGTACATTCCCCTCAGTGCCTTCGTACTCCATCCAGCCTGGTAATGTTTTAAACGTGCCTGATACTTCGGTTCTTTTACTGAATCTCAAAAGCATCTAATAAGATTTATATACTTTCCAAGGAAGATTTTTCAGCGACATGCAGTCTTCTTTTTAAAACACACGCAGAAAAATTGCATTTTGGAATTCAAGACCAGTCATTCTTTTGGGAGGAAAGAGTTACAGAATCTTAGCAGGAATCTTAGGAATCAAGGAGTCTATTGGTCCTTTTATGAATAAGAAAGCCTTGGCCTAGAGAGACTGAAAAAAGTACTTATGATAGGTGGGTAGTGAGAAAACTTAGATTAGATCCGGAAGAGTGTGTTCTCCCAGACTTTCTCTTGCTTCAAATAGACGGCTTTCCAGCAAGTCCAACTTGGAAAAATCACAAAAATACTGGACACGCTCTGATGAGATAAAATTTATTTAACTGTATCCAATTATACTGTACTTTTTAGAGGAACAGTTCTTCCCAAATTTAAGCAAAACACAAGAAAATGTGGCTTCTTTGAATTTAATTCTTAAAAAGTAAGTAAAATATTGTGTATTAAATTGGCAAGTCTATATGTTGAAAGAAGCAATCATTTATACATCTAATACAGGAAAAACAAAAACAAGTAAATATTGTATAGTGCGTTATGCCTGGAAGTGCTTTTCAGTTGTTAGTACATAAGCAAGTGTTAACATTTTCACAATGTAGGTTAGCAGACCTGTTCAATTTCACCTCTGGACTATCTCTAAAGCAGGACTGCCCTTCTCCACCCGGTACCACCGCCTCAATTCAGGCTCCCCTGCTTCTCCCTGCTATCCAGCCTTTCTGCAGCCCACCTCTCCCCATACTGTTTCATTCTTTGTACTACTGGAAAGACCATGCTCAAAGCAAAATCTGATCACGACTTTTCTTTCTAAAAATCTCTGGTGGCTTCCCACTACTTTCAGGTTAAAATCCAAATTTTCAATCTCTCCTCCCACCTTCTTTCATACACATTCTAACTGCAGTTACCCCAAACTCTCAGTCATCAACTGACATGCTAGATACTTTCCCATTTCTCTGTGTTTGTCTATGGCATTCCTGTCACTGAAATGTCTCTCTTCATTCATTTGCCACACTTTGACTTTTCCTTAGAGAACTAGGTTAGCTGTGGCCTTCAGTGTGACAGCCCTCTTGGGTCCCAGTGGATTTCCCACAGGCTCTGGTCCTTACCCACACTATGTATACCACAGTCTTACCAGTGATCACACAATACTGAAATTCACTCTGTATGTGCCAGTTTCCTCTAAACTATGAATCCCTTGAGGGTGATGTGGGATCTTATTTATTTTGAGCTACTTAGGGGCTCATCTTTTTGTCCTTGCTATTTAGCTCAGTATCTGATATGCAGGACAAGCTAAATAAATGTTTGTTGGATGAATTATTAAGATTGTAGTTTCTTTATAATTACATTAATATGTTTATAAACTGCTGCCTTAGAGGACTATGGATAGAAGCTCTATACCAATGCTGGAGTCACCAAGGTTTACTCTTACACAATGCCTTAGTCTCCTGGGGCTGCCATAACAAAGTACCAAAGACTGGGTGGCTTAAACAACAGATACTTAATTTCTCACAATTCTGGAGAGTAGAAGTCTGACTTCAAAGTGTTCACAGAGTTGGTTTCTTTTGAGGCCTCCCTTTGTGGTTTGTAGATGGCCATCTCCCTCTCTTCACATGGTCTTCCTTCTGTGCCTATGTCTTGATCGCCTCTTCTTATAAGGACAGCACTCATATAGAATTAGGGCCCACCCTGATCACCTCATTTTACTTAATTACCTCTTTAAAGACTCCATCTCCAAATACTGGCCCATTCTGAGGTACTGGGGGTTAGGACTTCAACATGTGAATTCTGGCAGGACACAATTCAGCCCATAACAGAGGAGAACTTTCTGATCTCAAAAGGAATAGGAGAAACCACGAAGAAAAAAAACAGGCATGAAAAGCAAACACTTCAATGTATGAAAAAAAAATTAAAATATAAATACAGTTATCTGTAAGAATTCCTGCTCAACAGTGTCTTCTTATTAGACACAGTGTAGAAGTTAGACTTAGCAATTTTCTGAAGGTAGCAAGAGCACAGAAACAGGTAAAGCGTTCCTAACAGTGTACATTTCTTCCCCCTCCTTGAGAGCAGAAGTCCTTGGCCAGGCGCAGTGGCTTACACCTGTAATCCCAGCACTTTGGGAGGCCAAGGTGGGTGGATCACCTGAGGTGAGGAGTTAAAACCAGCCTGGTCAACATGGCGAAACTCCATCTCTACTAAAAAAAAAAGTGCAAAAATTAGCTGGGCGTGGTGGCAGGCGCCTGTAATCCCAGTGCAGAGGCTGAGGCAGAAGAATTGCTTGAAACTGGGAGGCGGAGGTTGTGGTGAGCCAAGATCGTGCCACTGCACTCCAGCCTGGGCGACAAGAGCACAAGAGTGAGACTCCAGTCTCAAAAAAAAAAAAAAAAAAAAAAAAAAAGTAGAAGTTCTCCTATAAATGCATTTGCTTGCTTTTTAAAGCAGCCTTAACTGATTAATTTTGTTACCTGTATAAATTAAGAAGATAAAAGCTGCATATCAGAACAATCAACCTCCCCCAAATTAGGATCCCCAAACTTATAATGTGGTAATTAACATTCTAGTGCCTTTTACACAGAACTTATAATGTCCCATACACTGCTTTTTGCTAATGCTTGCTGTTCTCTTATAGTCCAAGGGGATCGCAGGCAGTTTCCTCACTTAAAACATATGTTTTGAAAATTTCCTCTAGTCAGAAGTTTGGAACTTGTACTGGTCTGTTCTCATGCTGCTGATAAAGACATACCCAAGACTGGGTAATTTATAAAGGAAAGAGGTTTCATGGACTCACAGTTCCCCATGGCTAGGGAGGCCTAACAATCAAGGGAGAAGGCAAAGGAGAAGCAAAGGCATGGCTTACATGGCGGCAGGCAAGAGAGCTTGTGCACTTCCATTTATAAATGGAACTTCCATTTATAAAACCATCAGATCACATGAGACTTATTCACGACCATGAGAACAGTATGGGGCATCTGCCCTCATGATTCAATTATCTCCACCTGGCCCCACCCTTGACACCTGGGGATCATTACAATTCAAGGTGAGATTTGGGTGGGGACACAGCCAAACCACATTAGGACTCAAAATTTACTTTAACATAGAAATAAATTATGAATTATGATTATATTTTCTGGAAAGTTAGCTTAAACTTGTATTATAGGGAGGTATTTAAGAACATAAGGCCAGAGGCCTGGAATCAGATCCCACCTTGGCTGCCTGCAGGTTCTGTATGATCTTGAGAAAGCTGCTTAACCTCTCCAAGCCTCAGTTTTTTCCTCAGTAAAATGAAGATATAGTCGTTGTACCTACTTCATAGGGCTGTTATAAGGATTCTGTGTTAATGGCACTTAAAACTGTACCTGGCATATAGTAGGCACTAGTATTAGCTACTATTAGTTCACTATGTGAATTATAGAACTAACAATAGAAATCAGAAGTCTGTTTCCTAAAGCAAGGATCTACCCTATCTGATTTAGACGCCGTTCTATAATAATAGTATTTGCTAAGTTGTACAACTGGGCTATCAGTTCTTCTAGCGGCAGGGACAGTGTCTTATTTGACATTGTCACACCAGTGTAATCATAAAGCTGGCAACATAGCAAGTGTTCAATAAATGGTAAGTAGTAATAACAGCAGTGGCAGTTGGAACAGCAGTGGCAGTTGAAACAGAAGCCATTCCATAACTATTTGTGAAATGAAGAGATCCCATAGTGAGGAGGGGGAGGGAGAGACTTTTCTTCTGCTGCTTTGGGTATAGTGCCAACCCCAAGTAAAATTTGAGAATGGGCAAAACCTTTCTTTGGCATCTCTCCACTCTTTCTCTACATCTTTGTCTACCTTATAATGCCATGTTTCAGGGCACCTATGAGCTCAGTGACATCGTATTGTTTTAATTCTTCCAGGATCTTATCTCTGGTCTGCCATTACCCAAAAAGGGCTGCATGCTTCTCAATGACCTTTCTATTCCCTGCCAGTCAAAACTGCTACTCCTTCAGGGCAGTCAGTCTCAGTTAGCTGTTAAAGGGAAAGTATTTTACACAAGTTTGTACTAATGTGTGTGAGCCCCTAAAAGTCCTTAATGCTCCAAGGGATTTACATTTTTCAAAAACAATAATAACTGTCCATTTAGTGGAATTACCAGCTGTGTATTAAAGTGAAGTGAAAGGAAGATGCTTTTAGGGGAAGGGAAGATGCGAGGAGCTGCCTACAACTCCCCTGTAGGGTTTCTGACTTTTTTTTTTTTGAGATGGAGTCTCGTGCTGTCACCCAGGCTGGACCGCGGTGGCGCAATCTCGGCTCACTGCAACCTTCGCCTCCTGGGTTCAAGCAATTCTCCTGCCTCAGCTTCCTGAGTAGCTGAGACTACAGGTGCCCGCCACCACACCCGGCTAATACTTTTGTATTTTTAGTAAAGACGGGGTTTCACCATGTTAGCCAGGATCATCTCGATCTCCTGACTTCATGATCCACTCGGCCTCCCAAACTGCTGGGATTACAGGCATGAGCCACTGCGCCTGGCCCACTTTCATCTTACCCATTACTAAAAGTTATAATTTTCTTCCATTTTGAATTTGCCCCGCCCCTACCCCATTAACATCTACCAATAGCATTGTCAAGATGGGCTCCCAATTTGAGGAGGGAGTGGAAAATGGGCTAAGGGGCAAAGCTAAGGGATTTATGTATAGTTTCAATCTTGAGCAAATAGAGACAGAAATTTATTATTTTGGGGAGACAATTCTCATGAGTGCCTCATGTTTCTATACATCTTGAAAGCAGAGGCAATGGTTACCTTTGTTCTGGAATATCTTTTCAAGGATGTTTATATGGCAAACAGCAAAGAGCTAGTATGTGTAACGTTCTGTGTAATAAAGATAACGCTCTCCTTGGGGCAAAGGTCAAGCATGCTTACTGACTGTTATAAAAGATTCAGGTTACCTAAGCTCCAGGTTCTTCTCTTGTAATGCAACCCACTGCATGTGCAGGTATCATCTGCCCCTCTCCATGTCACTCTGTGGGAATTGAGACTCAGGGAACTGGCACAAATACTGGCACTCTGGATACTGCTATTGCTATGAGTAATAAACTGTCCTTTGCGTCTGGCCGGGGAGTTTTGTGCCTTCTGCCAGCATTCATGAAACTGTGGCTAACTACCTTGTTAGCTTGCCAGTAGGGTAAAATTTCAGATCCTTCATAGTTCTTAACAATTATTACAGTTTATAAGCCAGGCACGGTGGCTCACGTTTGCAATCCCAGCACTTTGGGAGGCCAAGGTGGGTGGATCTCTTAAGTTCAAGAGTTCAAGACCAGACTGAGCAACATAGTGAGACCCTGTCTCTACAAAAAATAAAATAAAAAAAATTAGCCGGCACAGTGACATGGCATGGCTTGTGCCTGTAATCTCAGCCCCTCAGGAAGCTGAGGTGGGAGGATCACTTGAGCCTGGGCTGTCAAGGCTGCAGTGAGCCAAGATTGTGCCACTGCACTCCAGCCTGGGTAACAGAGTGAGACCCTGTCTCAAAAAAAATTTAAAAAATTAAAAAAAATTACATTTTATAGATGGGAAATTCACAGCTCTCTCCAGCTCGATCTCCAAGAGTAAATTAGTATGTTAAAGGGGTTGTAATAACCTTCCTATGTGACTAAGTGTATTATTAATCAATTTTTCTATGATCAAGTACTCCTTACATACCTGCTAATACAATTTTTGATATGAAATCAGTCCCAGAGGGAATCAATGTAAGATACAGACTTGATGAGTGCTTGTAGTTTTTTATTGACAATCTGAAGAATGACTTGACTCTAAATTGCAGCTCAAGGCTTAGAATGCTATTGTGTTTGGAGATTTGAGGAAAGTGGGCATGAAGACTTAGTGTTCATTTCCTCAATCTCTCTCTGTGTGAACACACAGAAGTCAAATCTGTCTAGCCTCTATTTTTGGCAAGGTTAAGAACAATTCCACTTCATCCTAATCCCAATGATTCCTGCCGACCCTCTTCCAAAAACTATTTAAAGACATGTTCTTCAAAGTTATATTTGTCTTTCCTTCAGGGAGAAAAAGAATACCAATCACTTATAATATGGAAACTGGCAGAAATGGGTCATATAAGTCACCTGTCAGAAAGAGAAATTGGGAAAATAGAGTAGGTCAGTCTTTCCAGTCATGGTACTTTTGCCTTCAATTGAATGAGAGACAATAGTTTCTTATTTATAGTTATCCTACCCAAGCTGAATTCTTAAGACATTTAAAATGTTAATTAAAAATGTACATGTAATTCTCTTTACTTTCCCCTTTCTTTTATGTCAAATTTATTCTGTGCTACATGCACACCTCTTACAGGTTCCAAATGCAACCCCATACTAAGTTCTGAATTTCTAATAATGGACTTAGGATGAGGTTGTTAGTGTCCATATTACCAGATTAGTGGTTAACCACTTTAACTTTGTTTCGTTTAAAAGCAGAAATATCTACTCACCACCACTGATTGCAGAAAGACCTGACTTACTGATGCCCTTAGTCTAACCAGATACGAATTTCGAGAAGTGAGGGTGAAACTCACTTAAACACTCTGTATATATAAAGGACACTGTTTTCCCATTGACATAAACCATGCCCTTTCTACCTCCCATTGTCCAGCTCTAATCTTCAAATGTAACTCCTTTATCCTGTAACTCTTAACTTTAGGCAATAGTGTTAAGATAAAGCAAAAGCAAAGAGAAATAAAGAAGACAAAAAAATTAAAAAGTTATCTTTTCTCCCGATATTCACCTGGCATGCCACTGGTGTACTGGTATCATGCAAGATTCCCCATATTCACCTGGAGTAAATTATCTTGAAAATGTATGAAATACCCACATAAGATGCTCAATGGCCTCATTTTAATGCAAATTTTGGTTAAATAATTAAAATTACAAGATATTCACATGGCAACATAGAAACATGTAATTCAACTGTTAATCCTTTTGATATGACATTATGATTATTATAATGTCTTTAAAGATTTTAGGGATAAAGGAAAGGGAGGAGATTGTACTGTCCAGAAAATTATGAACTGTGTGGGGTTGAAACATTTTAAAGGACATCCAGTCTGATCACTTTATGTTTGAATCCTTTGCACAATCCTGACTAAATGTTCATACACATTAATGTTTTCATAACTAAACAGTTTTTAAGAACATGATTCATTTACCTCTATAGATTATTTTTTACTCTAATAAATTCTATTTTTTCTTTTTTATTTACTTTTCTTTTTCTTTTCTATAAGTCATTTCTTAAAAGAGATTTGGATGCCAGGAAAAAAATTTCATAGTGTGGCTTACATCTTAATCAATGAGTCAAGTCTGTGAGTAAATACCCTCAGAAAGAAGGTTGTTGTATATCTTAGTGATGAGATAAGCACTCAAAGGGGGACTTTAAGTGATGTCCTTGAGGGTTCCTGGAAGGCATTGATGTCCAACATTGTGTATGTCTGCGAGAAGTGGAAAAGTCCAACTGGACATGTGTATTAGGCTGTTCTTGCATTGTTATAAAGAAATACCTGAGACTGGGTAGTGTATAAAAAAAAAAAAGAGAGGTTTAATTGGCTCACAGTTCTGCAGGTTTTACAGGAAGCATGGTGCTGGTTTCTGCTCTACTTTTAGGGAGGCCTCAGGAAGCTCACAATCATGGTGGAAAGTGAAAGGGGAGCAGGCAGGTCACATGGCAAAAGCAGGAGAAACAAAGAGGGAGAGAAGGAGAAGGGAGGGTTGGTGGGAGGTGCCACACACCTTTAAAACACCAGATCTTGTGTGAACTCAGAGCGGGAGCTCACTTAACACCAAGGGGATGGCCCAAGCCATTCATGAGGGACCCATGATCCAAACACCTCCCACTGGGCCGTAACTTCCAAGATTGGGATTACATTTCAACATGAGATTTGAGCAGGGACATACATTCAAACTACATCAATGTGTAAAATATAAAAATTCAGTAAACAATACAGTCCCTATTGAAAATGTATGCCTTTTAAGTTCAAGTCTTGGATACAACCAGTCAGAACCTCTGTTATAATTATGAGTTGGGGATGGGGATAGAAGGCATAATAAAGATCTATATTGTTGTGAACCAAAAAGAGACAGGTTATACCTCTTTGCGTTCAATAGATTTAGGCTTGACTACCAAACAGGAGAATGTTCTAAAATATAATGGAAAGTGAAAGCTTTGAATCTTGGCTTAAAGGTGATTTATTCTGCAAAAGGAGCTCTGTCCAATGGAATTTTCTGGCACCCTCTGAAGGCTGACATTTTCTGTAGAGCCCAGGAAAAATAATAAAAGACTTAGTATCTACATCAAACAATTCCTGCACACTAAAGTATTTCTTCTAAAAGTTATACATTAATCTTGGCTACTGAGCAACAAAAAGAAGTCATTGCTTTAGGATGTTTTGTTTGCTTTATGAGGACTTTTCCCTCACTCAGCTGTTTACCTAGCAGCTTAAAATTCTGAAATCCCAAAGGAAAGAGAGGCTTCTCACACATCAGAAAGAAGATGGCAGGCTACCAAACCATAAATGGCTCCAATTTTCATGTAAAGTCAGCTGAGTGAATCACAGGTGGATTTTTACCAAAAATGCATTGAAGGGCCTATGCCACCAATAATATCTTATTTAAAAATAATCAGCTCATCCTTGGCTAGAAATATAATGCATACTGTAGCCAAATATATTAAAATATAAATAAAACAAAGACACCTTTGGAGATAGTTCAGCAAAAACTCAATATCCAGAAATTCAATTGATTTAGGAGGAATAGTAAAAGCTCAAAACAGGCAGCAAGGGTGCAGTAAGGATTTATGGGTTGGAAATGTTATAGGGAAAAAATAGAATTGCTTAGCTAGGATGACTTTTTGGGAACACATATAAGAAGATTTTATTCATGACTTTAGATCTTTCAGAATATACTTTTATATAAATGCAAAATATACAATTCAGTCAAAAGCAGGAAAAAAATTACCAGTACCTAAGAATATAAAAAAATCTCAAGATAGGGCTGGGCATGGTGGCTCACACCTGTAATCTCAGTACATTGAGAGGCAGAAGAGAGGATTGCTTGAGGCCACAGCAAAACATTTCTCTCCAAAAAAAAAAAAAAAAAAAAGTAATGTGGCCATGAATGAAATAATCTTAAATACAGAAAATATAAGATAGTAGATGATTTGTCACAGTCATAATTACAGTACACATGCTTTATTTTCCATAATTACAGTACACATGCTTTATTCATCATCTTCATTAGTAGCAGCAGTGATTATGCTCTTCTACTATCCCTCCACTTAATGTGCAGTAAGCACCTGTAAGATAATGCCCTGGAAACCTAAAATAAACCCAAATATATATGATCTTCCCCCACTTTTACCCTTCAATGTCTCCTCATTGCTTCCAGATAATGTCCTTTACTTAACACATAAGGCCTTTCGTGATCTGGCCCTTGCCTATCTCTCTAGCTTTGACTCCTGCTACCTTTCCTTTGAGACTTTGTATATGTGTTCCTTCTATCTAGAATCCATTCATTCAAAAAACTTGTTGAATACCAACTGTAGGTCAGGCACCATGGCTCAAGCCGGTGATCCCAGCACTTTGGGAGGCTGAGACTGCCAGATCACCTTAGGTCGGGAGTTCAAGACCAGCCTGGCCAACATGGCAAAACCCTATATCTACTGAAAATACAAAAATTAGCTGGGTGTGGTGGCACACACTTCTAATCCTAGCTGCTGGGGAGGCTGAGGCAGGAGAATCTCTTGAACCTGGAAGCAGAGGTTGTAGTCAGCCAAGATCGCACCACTGCACTCCAGCCTGGGCAACAGAGCAAGACTCTGTCATCATTGTCATCATAATAATAGTAGTAATAATAATAATAATAAAGAACACCAACCATGTGCCCTTCCATGAATGTCTACCTGGAAAGCTCTTCATCCTTCAAGACTCAAAATCTCCTCCTTGAAGTTTCCTTCCTCGAGGCAAGTTCGTCCCTACTCTTTTCACTTTTTAAATAACGCCGCCATCGTACCTTGAACACAAACCTGGTATAGACTGGAACCACACTGAATTTTTTTTAAGGAAGTAAGACCAGAACTATCCAAGTGAATATATTCTAATTATCAAAAGTTTGAATAAGCATGAAGTAGTGAAAGTAAAAACTAACAATATTCTTTACCTTTTACCTCCTTCAATCCTACTCTCCCCCTCAGAAATAATTGTAGTTAAGAGTTTGGGGCGTATTTTTTTCAGGCTTTTTTCAATATGTGTCTGTAATAGCCAATTTTACATGTTTAAAAGCAGAGCTCCTGGAGCCAGGCTACCTAGAACAGAATTTGAGTCTGCCTTTTAATAGCTTTGGGGTTCGAGGTGAATTATTTATCCTTGCTGGGTCTGTTTCCTCATCTATACAACAGCAAGAATAATAGTACCTAGCTGATTAAGTGAATTCATACGTAAAGCAACTACAGCGCCTAACATGTAGTAAGTTTCTAAGAAGCGTTTGTTAGATATGCTATGCAAGTATAGGATTTTATGTTGCTTTTAAAAATACATAAAGGAAACTATACTATACTTACTGTTCTGCAACTTATTTTTATTTTCGCTTAACAATGTATCTACCTCATTTTATAATACGGATATACTATGGTGTATTTAACCATTCATTATTTAATTTGTTTGTAAATTGATTGCCACATGGGAATATTTTCCAGAAAATCCCTAAAATTTTTGAGTCATAGTATATGCACACTTTGTTTATTTGTGCACTAACATTGCTGTATGAGGAGGATGTTTTTAAATTCCCATCAGCAGCCCTAACCAGCAGGAATCAAGAGTGAATCAAGTACACACCGGACAAGACATGTCCCCCTGGTCACATGACCTCATGAACAAGTGTCAAGAAACCTTGGAGGGCCAGGCTTGGTGGCTCATGCCAGTAATCCTAGCACTTTGAGAGGTCGAGGCGGGTGGATGGCCTGTGCTCAGGAGTTCGAGAGCAGCCTGGGCAACACAGTGAAACCTCGTCTCTACTGAAAATACAGAAAATTAGCCAGGCATGGCAGCGTGTTCCTGTAATCCCAGCTGCTTGGGAGGCTGAGGCAGGAGAATTGCTAGCACAAGGGAGGCGGAAGTTGTAGTGAGCTGAGATTGCGCCACTGCACTGCAGCCTGGGCGACAGAGTGAGACTCCATCTCTTAAAAAAAAAAAAAGGCAACCTTGGAGATACCTTTTGTCACAGCCGCCTTCTTGTTTCTAGCTGCTGAGGTCATGAAGGAACGTGAATATCCTTAATATCTCCTTTCCCTACACTCAGCAGTTCCAGCCTTCCCATGACCCTATTGTCTGCTTTGAGTCCACCAGGACTGTCTTTGTTAGGCCCTGTATTAGTCCATTTTCATGCTGCTGATAAAGACATACCCGAGACTGGGCAATTTATAAAGAAAAAGAGGTTTAATGGACTCACAGTTCCACATGGCTAGGGAGGCCTCACAATCATGGAAGAAGGCAAAAGGCATGTCTTACATGGTGGCAGACGAGAGAGAATGAGAGCCAAGTGAAAGGGGTTTCTCCTTATAAAACCATCAGATCTCATGAGACTTATTCACTACTATGAGAACAGTATGGAGGAACTGCCCTCACAATTTAATTATCTCCCACCTGCTTCCTCACACAACACGTGGGAATTATGGGAGCTACAATTCAAGATGAGATTGAGTGGGGGCACAGCCAAACCATATGAGGCCCTTTACCTACATGTTTATAAGACTCACTGTAAAAGCTCCCAACTCCAGGCCACCTCTCCTCTCCCATCAGATCTGCCCATTTCTACTTCTAACCCCATCTCCCACATATTCTTTTTTTTTTTTTAGATGGAGTCTCACTTTGTCACCCAGGCTGGAGTGCAGTGGCACAATCTCGGCTCAAGGCAACCTCCAACCTCTGCCTCCTGGGTTCAAGTGATTCTTCTGCCTCAGTCTCCTGAGTAGCTGGGACTACAGGTGCATGCCACCATGCCTGGCTAATTTTAGCTTTTTGGTAGAGATGGGGTTTCACCATATTGGCCAGGCTGGTCTCAGACTCCTGACCTCATGATCTACCCACCTCGGCCTCCCAAAGTGCTGGGATTACAGGTGTGAGCCACCACACCTGGCCCATATATTCTTTATCAAACTCTTGAACTCCTTTCCTTTGTTTCTTCTGGAATTCAAGATCCTTCCTCAGCAAAATCTGCTACACATTCAACCTCTTTTCTGAAGGAAAGTTTCCTTTACCTTCTTACTCTGCAGAAAACCTGGTTGCCTGAGGATGCTTCTTCCCTTACAATCTTCTCAAGTCAGGGCTGCTTTTTCTGATACATCCTTCTATATTTATGGGCCTGGAATGACTGTAGGTCTCTTTGATCTTTTTTCTTTTTTCTTTTTTTCTGCTTCAGACCATTCTCCCTCCTTTTCCCCCAACTTTGAATGTAATTTCATCAAATGATATTACCAGGTAACCTTGTTGTTGCAATTATCTCTCTGTCCCTGAGCCCCACCTAATTTCTCTGTGACTTTAGCTCCTGACTCATTATCACTCTCTTCTGCACATTTTCTATATTAATTTTTGAAGATTCAGCGTATACATAGATGATCTTTCTAACACCCTGGCGTCTCAGTTTCTTGAATTCCTTTGTATCTTGTCCTACACCCTACCTCAACCATTACGCATGATCACACCCTAGAAGTTGTCACAACAACCGACTAAAACCCTTCCATAATCTTAATTTCATGCACCTTACTCTCTGACCTTACCACCTCCTGTAGTTGCAGGTCACTCCCTGTATTAGCACAATTCTAGCAATCCTTCCATCTTTTCAGAACCTCTAATCCATTGATCTACTCTTTTTTGTTTATTCCGATGCCTACTTACCCAGCTTGAAACCCATGACCATCATCATAATGATTCCCTGCATAATGCGCTCAACCGCCTTGCTCCCTCTCCCTTTCTTATGTTCACTCGGCAAAACCAACTCTACTCAGCCATGCTTCTACTTGTGCAGCTGGATGAGCCTGAAGGAAAACACACAATGGCACTGTCTTGCCCCACATTAAATCAGGACCAAGAATGTCAAGAGGGTTCTTATGCTGGCTGGCCATCATAACACAGAAGGTAGCAGGGGATAGGGATGAATAGAAATATGTGAAGTTATACCTTGTTTCAAGAAAGGATAACAATATGGATTAACTCTATGAGGTGACAGAAAAATATACACTGAAATATATATTATTTATGAGCAATCACTATTGTTTTTATAAATTATTTTCCCTTCAGGGTGTTACTCTTGGGGATAGGGACTACCACTCAATAGATTCTTGGAGAATTTAATTTTGACTAGAGTTTTTTTTTGTTATAGGTAACAATGTAAACTGATAAAGGTGGTAGTAGGTGTGGGAGTGATGCTGATGGCATGGACCTGGGTACTTCCTAAATGTATTTTATCTATATGCCATTCTCCTTAACCTTAATAGTCTTTATGTTCTTGGTAAACAATAACTGAATGTGCTTACAGGGCTAGACTGAAGATTTTAGTTCTGAGAACATTATGACTTCTTCAGAGCAGAAGTCATATACTCTTTGTGAATCTCCATCCTATGGCCCAAATCCATTTTGTTTCTTTTCCCATTGCTATTTTTTTTAAATTACTGACATTTTTTAGCCCATATTTAAGGTATAAACCTACTTTGGGAGCAAGGGATTAAATTGGATAAGAGGTAGATAATCTTAGTAATAATCCTTTCCTTAAAACCTTTTTTAAATGAATAATCTGGCCTGTAATCCTAGTACTTTGGGAGGCTGAGGCGGGCAGATCACCTGAAGTCAGGAGTTTGAGACCAGCCTGGTGAAGCCCCATCTCTACTAAAAATATGAAAAAAAAATTAGTTGGGCATGGTGGCGGGCACCTGTATTCCCAGCTACTCAGGAGGCTGAGACAGGAGAATCACTTGAACCCTGGGGGTGGAGGTTGCAGTGAGCCAAGATGGTGCATTGCACTCCAGCCTGGATGACGAGAGTGAAACTCTGTCTCAAAAAAAAAAAAAAAAAAATTAGTAATCTGATATATTACCTCCTATAAAAGTTTTTGGATTTAAAAAAAAGGTCACTAGGATGCCTAACCAATGAAAAGGAATACAAATAAGTAGTCCTTGAACTGATTCCTTTAAATGGCATATTCTGAGATTTTTGTTTTTAGTTTTTGTTATCATTCGTCTTGGTAATAGAATTATTAAAAAAAAACTGATTCAGTTAAGGGACAGATTTTGGCAGTGTCATGTTTTATAATTAAGTAAATAGGTTATAATTTAGAATTTTAGAGTTTTTTTAAAAAGCCACATAGCTTTTTGCATCTGACACAAGTTAAGACTGAGACTGAGACTGATCAATGATCATTATCAGTGTATTAAGAATGTATTTATGTCATTTATCTAGCATGCACGGCCTTCAAACTTTACTGAATTAGCAAAAATTCTTCCCCGTATTTCTTTTTAGTAACTCACTAATATATGATAAATGATGAAGAAAATAAATGTTAAGCCTTTTATTTTTGCCATTGTTAAATGGTTTAAGGCCTTCATTTTCTATAATTATTTTATACTCTAAGAAAAAAGACAATATTTTTTTCCTATAAAATCTCAGTATCTTATTTCTTAGCCACACTTTAAAACTGAAGAGATTAGTGATTTTTTTCTATGTCAATATGTAAAATATGCAATACAAAATTGTACAAACCCATTTAATTCCATTCTGTCTTTGTCAAACATCCTCCCTAATAAGAGCTCAACCAAATATTTGATTAATTATAAATCGCTATTTTTTGATATGATATTCACAGTAGAATAATTTATAATAGACAAAATTACAAACAATAAGATCTTGGTGTTCACTAGGATTTATGGTGTTTTCATGCAATGGAATACCGAACTGACACAAAAGTCATGTTAGAAAAGAATATTGACGTGGGGAAAAGTTCATGATATCTATTACACAAAAATTGTGAGCTATGGAACTTTTATGTATAGCTATATGCTGTATTTTTTCATCAAACCAACATAGCAAAAATGCTACAAAAACTTACACTTATTCCTGGGGGCAGGAAGTGGGAGAAGGCATTTAGGATTTTTTATGACTTTTAAATTTTTCTTTAGTTTTTTCTATGTTTTTCAGAGTTTCTGCACTGACCATCTGCTGCCTCAGTAAGTAGAAAAAAAACCTTTTTAACCTAATTGCTCAAATTTAAATGGTTTTATTTAATTTCATTATCCAAATCAGCCAATATTTATTGAATGTCAGACTAGTGTAAGACACTGTAGGAAGACATTTTTAAAACAATTTTCCCTGCATTCAAAGAGCTTCCAGATTCCAGTTTTAGAAGAATTGGATGTAAAAAAATATAAAATGCTAAAAAAAAATTCAATAAAGTTCAAAGAAGTAAATCCAGGAATTGAAAGGTGATACATGACATATGATTGATTATAGGGGCACTTACTGCTAGAGGGTCGCTTACTCTCTGTTTAACATTCTTGTGTTAAATCTGATAAAATACCAATCTAACCAATCCATGCTTTTTTCTTTCTTATTTGTGCAAAACCCTGGTGTTTTTCACTGGTGACCTCATCATTAGTGAAAAATCCTTTTCTTGAGTTTAATTTCAGTGTCATTTAGTAAAGGAAGCCTCCTAGTTCCCTGAGTGCAGGAGTATACACTTATCATTTCAAGTCCTACCCTTTGTCTGAGATTTTTATTTAGATATAGGCTATAAAACTTTCTTCCTTCCCTAATTCCTGATGTGGAATAAAAGATGGAGAAGGGGAAAAAAAAGACACGTCTTTTTACTGTGGAGCTCTTAATATGTTTTCTAAGCGATAGAAAGGAGAGTATAGTAAGCTAATCAGTCATTTAGTCAATGGCTATTTTTTTGAGAGATACATAGAAATAAATGTACTAGCACCAAAGCACGGTGCTGCATGCCAGTCAGTGAGGTGGCAAAATAAAGAGGATAGAACCAAAGGTATTTAAATATATTTCAAATAAGGATCCTAACTTTATTTTTCCCCCTCAGTACTTAACCATGTTTGTTAATTCCTCCCATGGGAAACACTCGGAATGAATTATTGTCATTCAATGAGGCTAATTCTACTGGAAAGCAATATGCTACTTAGCACCATTAAGACAAATAGTATTTTTAAGCCTATAATAACAGAAACTGATGGTTTAAGTTTCCCTGAATGTTATCTATGGGTAGGTAACACAAATAATTGTTGAATCATATTCTTCTGTCACACCATATAGATTTTCCCACATTTCCTTCCAGAGTGATTTTCAAAACCATGTGTGAGAATATGTATTTTCCCACAGAGGGGACGTAAGCACAGGATAAATTTTAAAAGTGGTACAATAAAAGTGATAACAGGGTCTTAATGACATTTCTTCATGCCTGATAAGTGAGAATGATGCGGGGATAATTATTTCTCCATAGCACTTGTGAATTATATTTATCTAATGAAAATTTTAATTTTTTTCTCCTTATTATTGATCCCTCCCTCCTTTCCTCTCTCCCTTCCTTCCCTCTTTCCTTTTCTTCCACTGTAAAAATTGTCTTTTTTCTCTCCCCTATCTTTTTCCCTCCCTCCCTTCCTTCCTTCCTTCCTTTTAATAATTTGCATAGATATGTTTGAAATTAGATTTCTACAGCTGCTGCTGGAGAGTGAGGGACTCTTTTCTTATCAATTAACAAATAAAGAGGTTGATAAGCCATGTTCTCTGGGACAAAACAAATATGGCTGCTCAAAGCAAAACAACAATAGCCTCCTAATTGAAAGAGACCTCTTCAACAGCTCCTTTAAAAACTAAAAAATAATTTGTTTAAAATAAAATAAGTATATTCTAACAAATGAATACTTTATTCAAGTAATACATTTAGTGTAAAAAATTTACATCACTATTTTTCCATAATATCAGAAAATTATTTCTCTGAAAAAAAACCTTTATTAAAGGATAACTTCATAACATCATACTCATTCTTGCATAGTTATAAGCCTGTTAAAACATACAAGTTTCTCATTTAAGTGAATTTACCACTTACATTAAATAATATTTATTGAGCACCTGTACGTTTTTCTACCTGAAGGTAGAAATTCTGCTAATCAAATTACTGACAGAATAAATGTAAGTATTCCCCTAAGTAATGCCCCCTACCTTTCCAGGAGTCACTGGTCACTGTTTATATTATTAATTAGTCAGTACATTCTGAAGTAAATTTAGGATTTTTTAAAAAGATATGGCAATTGTTTTTTCTTGACTACATTTGGACAACTGAATATTTTCTCTTTTTCTTTTTTTTTTTTTCACATGCCCACTGTGTCAAATGAATATTCTTGATGTTACATTTTTACCTGAAAATTTTAAAGTTCTGAATAATTTCTCACGCTCTAAATTCCCAGAAGATAACAAGAAGAGGTAAAGGAAACTGTGATCTTTCCAAGGCTTCTCCCTTCCTCACAGTGATATGAGGAATAAACACAATAGCGTTCATTGAATGACTTGGGAGGAAAAGCATTCTGCTGTCTAGAGTCAGAATATTAGAGTTGGAATCCTAAGAGAGTACCTTGCCCAGCACCCTCATATTACATATGAGAAGAATAATGAGCTATGAAGAAGCTGACTTCCCCCATGTCACATGGTTGACTAATTCCCTCACAAACTTGCCCATCTATCTGCTTTTCTTCTTCAGTATCTTCCCAGTTGCTGAATGAGAAACCGCTCTCCTCCCCTTCAGTCTCTCCCCAGCTCCCATCAGTTGCACCTCTGAACCACCCTTTCTTCTATTCCCACTGCCTCCTTCCCAGTTCAGGTATTCATGATCCCCAGCCCATGTTCTTGCAGCAGTTTTCCACTGTTCTCCTGGTGTTCAGTGTCCGGGTTTCTTCTTCTCCCCAACTTTCACTTCATTACATTTTCTGCTACCAGAGTCATCTTTTACATCCAGACCAGATGCTATCCTTCTTCTATAATCCCTGAATGACTTCCTGACCCCTGAATATAAAAAAGTTATTTTTCTTTTCTCTTTTATTTTTAATATTTCAATTCAAATAAAGATGTGATTCAGTATGTACCATAGATACATAATAATATAAACAGTCTCTTTTCTCAAGAGCTTAGAGCTTTATTAGGAAAAATATTCATATATTAAAAAAGAATAATAATCTTTATGATGCTTGAAATGATTTCACGTGTATCATCTAACGAGCTTTATATATGATTCTGTATATCCAATATTTGCAAAATTTAAGGGACTTTTTCTTTTATGTAATATTTGACATAAAAAGTAGACATATATAAAGTATATGTAAATTATGAAGCATCATAAAAAAAAAACCTTATATACCTACTTGTATTAGGGTTCTCCAGAGAAAGAGAACCAGTAAAAGATACATGACTTCATAACATTATGCTCACTTTTACCTAATTATAAGCCTGTTTAAACATACAAATTTATCATTTAAGTGAATTTACTCTTTACATTAAATAATATTTATTGAGCACCTGCACCTTTCTCTACCTAAGCTAGAAATTCTTCTTTATGTAAATGTATATATGCACACACATACACATGCGCGCACGCGCACGCACACACACACACACATCCACATGTATAAAGGAGATTTATTATGAAGAGATAGATTTATTTACTTATTTATTTATTTTTGAGATGGAGTCTTGTTCTGTCACCTAGGCTGCAGTGCAGTAGCACAATCTCAGCTGACTGCAACCTCCGTCTCCCAGGTTCAAGCAATTCTCCTGCCTCAGCCTCCTGAGTAGCTGGGATTACAGGTACCTGCCACCACGCCTGGCTAATTTTTTTGTATATTTAGTAGACACAGGGTTTCACCATATTGGCTAGGCTGGTCTTGAACTCCTGACCTCAGATGATCCACCCGCCTCAGCCTCCCCAAGTGCTGGGATTACAGGTGTGAGCCACCGTGCCCGGCCATGAAGAGATTTATTATGAGAAATTGGCTAACACGATTATGGGGGCTGAGAATCCCACCATTTGCTTTCTACAAACTGGAGACCTGGAAAACCCAGTGATATAATTCAATCTAACCTTTAATCAAGACAGGGTAAATCATCAGTGGGCTTCATGTCTTTTCCCATCTTAAACTATTTCTTTTAAGATCAAAGCATTTAGCCCAACTTGAATGTCCGAAATTCATCAAAGTAAGGTGACAGGGAATGAGGACAAGTTCCTTTTAATAACCCTGGCTTCCTTATTCTCTGACAATCTTCAAAGAGTACTTTGCTCCTGAGGACAGTCTTGTGAGAACAAAGCAAGTAAATATCTTTATGTTTATGTCTTCATGTTTTTCATCAGTGATGAAAAATTATTAGCCATTTCTCTTGGAGAATAGTATTTCTCTTTATCTGGAATTTCGATTAGATGTTTGTTTAACCTTCTCATTTTATTCTCTGTGCTCCTTAATACCTCTTTAATATTTTTCATCTCCTAATACTTCCTTGCTACATTCTGGACAGTTCCATTCATTTATTCAGCAAATATTTATTTAGCACTTACTAATGGTAAACACTGTTTTGGGCAGTTGAGTACCTCAGGGAACAAAATAAATGCATCCCTGCCCAGGAGGCGCTTACATTTGAAGAGATGAAATTAAGAAACAGACAATAAATGATAAATATAGTAAGCAAATTACGTGGAATGTAGAAGGTGATAAATGCCACAAAAAAGGCAAGTAAATGCCATGAAAAAGGAGAATAAGGTAATTCCCTCTCTGTTTTTATTGGTCATTTAACATTCAATTAAGTTTTTATTTTAAACAATTTTTTTTTATTTCTAAATGTTCTACCTGATTATTTTTCAAACCTGTCTTGTCACTTTTGAAAGTCTATGGTTTTTGCTCATTTAAAAAATTTTACCTTTTACTGCTAAGATTATCTGAGGAATAGTAATTTTATATAATTACTAATTACAATATTAAAAGTTTTGAAGATCTCTGTATTTATTGCTTATTTCTATTTACTCACAAAGGTAGATTTTCCTTTGTGTATTTGATAGTTTATTTTAAAATTATTTTTATTGTGAGTTTGTTTCAGATTGAATGTAGTCTGTGAAAATTCTAAGGGCCTAAAGTGAAATTACTTCAGAGAAGATTTGGATTTTCTTCTGCTGGGAACAAGGAGGCTGTGCTGATCTGGAAAGACATTAGCCCTTCTGAGAATCCAGTTGTAAATGTTGAAATCTCAGGGTAAATTCTTACCTAGGGATTGGGATTGGCATGAGATTTAGGTGTAGTATTCTTGTCCCAGTGCTGGTACAGGTGTTGCTCCTCAGATTAGTGAAGGCTTCTTACCATTTCCATTTCAACTCAATGTTTTTGTTTTGGTTTGGAGGCAAGAGCTAGCCCTAAGCTATTTCTCTTCTTTTTGTGCTCAACAATTCTTTAAAAAGCATGATTTTAAAAATAATTATTAAGGAACAGGGGTTCGTTTATTTATTTTTGAGATGGAGTCTTGTTCCGTCACCCAGGCTGCAGTGCAGTAGTGCAATCTCAGCTCACGGCAACCTGCGTCCCCCAGGTTCAAGCAATTCTCCTGCCTCAGCCTCCTGAGTAGCTGGGATTATAGGCACCCGCCGCCACGCCCACTATAGTGGAGAACCATTTAGGGTATCTAGTCTGCCATGCTGCTAGAATTGAACTCAACCCTAAGTTACCTTTCCTATTCCCATCTGGCAGCTTCTCACTAATTCAGCATCCTTTCCTCACTGCACTCCCAGTTCAATCTGGTACCTCATATTATCACACCTACTCTCTACATGCCTTTGTTTGTGCAATGGCCTTCACATCTATCTTCCCCTACTCCCAATAAATGAACTTCCACACTTTTTTTTCTGCCCAGAGACATTCTATCTGCCTTTTAAGCCTACTAGAAGATCAGCTGTTCTGAAAACTTCCCCTAACCACCATGCCTCACCTCTCCAAGGCAGAATTAATTACTTCCTCTTTTTACACTAATATCATTACCCTTGATACCAGAGTAGAGCATTGAGATTACTTGGGTAGAGATCAGCCTGCCAATTTGGTATTAAAGAACCATATCTTAGTCATCTGTGTTTCCCTAATGCATAATGTGGCCGGCCATTCAATAAATCTTGTAAAAATTTAATCTAATTGTGGGATTCATGACTGCAGTTTTGGTTGCACAACTCCCAGTTTACTCCCCTTAGGCATTCACTGCTCTTGGACATTGCTATTATTACCCAGGAAGATTGTCTTGGCTTTAGATGTGGGAGTTTTGTGGATATCATTTGTCCTTCACACTCAGAGAATATTCTGATAGATTTTTTAGAATCATACTCCCTTCTCTCAACAGAGTTGAAATTCTTTCTTAAAAATAGGATTCTCAACATAAAACATTATTATTATTGCTAAAAATCGTGGTAAAACATATAGCTATGTTTACTTAATTACAATATTTCATTAGATACAGTCATTATTGGGCTGTACAAATTTTCAGAATGATTTACTTCTTAAGGATTTTGAAAGCTGGGAAAGTGGTATTCTTTACTTTTAACAATTATGCTTGTAGTATATGAAGACATTTTAATTGTTAAAAAATTATTCTAATAAATCAAAGTATTTTGAGTAAAAATGAAAGTCCCTTTTCCCACAGTACCACTTCTACCTCATGGGTATTACTACTAAAAATTTAGTGTATATCTTTCAAACGTTGATATAGGTGTTGATATAGAATATAGCCATTAGGTTACAGTGCTATTTCCTTTACTAGAGAGCAAAAGGTCAAATTACATTGATTATTCTGCACTGAATATTCATTTGATGTCAGCAATAGAAAAGTAAACAAATATATATCAAGCTCAATACCAATCACATTGGATGCTAGGACACTAGCAATGACATTTTTATCTTGCATTGGACAGCTCATGATGGAATGAGTTTGTGAGGTTCATAGGAATTAGGGAAAAAAGGGGGTAATTAAAAGCAACTCTAATAACAAAATTGTAATACATCATGCTTAAGTAGTTATATAAAGCCATTATTCTGTCAAGTGGGGGTAATATTTTTCCATTTTTTTCCAACATATAGAAATCAGTTACATA
Organism: Macaca fascicularis; assembly: GCF_037993035.2. Classification (NCBI taxonomy): domain Eukaryota; kingdom Metazoa; phylum Chordata; class Mammalia; order Primates; family Cercopithecidae; genus Macaca; species Macaca fascicularis. The sequence goes on from NC_088379.1 coordinate 127,059,784, forward strand.
TTGCTTTTTAACATATAGAGACCTGGCTTTTAAAAGTGTCTAGATCCCTAATTACTCTTAAAGTAACATTTTATTTCCTGTAAAATTTAGAAAGAAGCCTCTGAAAGCCTATGCTCCTTTTATTTATAAAAAATAATAAAAGGGGAACATAATTTATGACCAAGAATTTGCAGATGAAGTGTGTTAAGAACACACTTATTTAATCTCTGGATGAAGGGTTTGCATCCTAATTATAGCATAGAATCTTGGAAGGAACTGAAAAGACCTTGTAAGTAACCAAGGGCAAATTCTTCCCTTTGCAGACAAAGATGTGGGAATTTTGATCCTCCCCAGAATACTGCACGAAGAGCACCAAGATCCCAGAAGTCCTGGGTTTGAATCTCAGCTCTGTCATTCTAAGGCTGAGTTCTCTTCTTAAACCCTGGTGAGAATAGCTATGGCATGGGGATGTAGTCAATGGGATTAGTAAATTACCTGAAGTAGATGTGCCTGCCCTGTCCTTATGCCAAATTAGAGAAGAGTTCACAGTGTTTTTTTCCCTTCCCCATTCCACCTTGTCTAAGGGTACAGATCTAAGTTGTAGGAAAAGGTGGGCAAGAGTCTAAATCATCTGACTTACAGGCCAGTTAGCTTCCCATGAATTTCTTTTAGCCAAGCCCTGATGCCTGTCACCCTCTTCATGGAGATTATTTTCAGTCCTTAGACACACAGATGCCCCTTCACTATGAATGCCAGCTGTGTTCTCGGCTGATGACGGATCATGGTAGTCCCCTTCTTCCCCTTTTATGACTTTCCCTTGCCTTCAGGATAAAGCCCACCTCCTTAACATAACCTAAAAGGCCCCTGTTGACCTCTCTACCCTCTATGTTTCCTCTTCCTCTTAGACACTCAGACCCAGCCATGCTGAACTATTCTCAGGTACTCTGTTACCTCTGTGCATTTGCACAATCCCCTCACTCCTCACTAAGCAAATTCATACCCACACGTTTTGCTTGTTCCAACTTACATGTGATCCTTTCTGGGAAGTCTTACTTGACCTTGGATCTCATGCTCCTCATCATAGAACATATCCTAACACTGTGTAGTAATGGATGATTGACTTATGTGACTCCTCTGCTCAGCTACAACATCCTTGAATCTTGAAGAGACTGTTTATTATTAATCTTAATATCTGTCACAGCTTGGACAATACTTTGCACTATAATTCTATTATTTATTTTTAGCTTTTTAGTTGAAGTAGACCACGTATTCCAAAAGTACATAAATCATGTATGTACAGCTTAATGAATTTTAACAAATAAAACTTCTGCCATTACTAGCATCAATCAAGGAACAGAACATTAGCCCAGAATCCCTCTCCATGCCCTTTTTCAGTCATTACTCCTCTTATTTCTAATACAATACAGTGTTTTTGAACTTTATATAATTGAAATCATACAGTACATATCTTCTTTTGTGTCTGTCTTCTTTTGCTCAATATTGTGACTGTAGGATTCTAAAAGCTTATTTAAAAAATGGGTAATATTGCTGTATCTAAGATTTTAATCAATGTATATGAGAGGTTTTCTATTTCACCAGTTCAGAAAGAAGGCAGCTATTCTGAGGCACAGATGAAATCCCTCTCTAGTGGATGTGGTGATAGCCTGCTCAGCATTCTTTTTTGTCATTTCTATCAACCCAATTTTGTTCAGGTGTACACCCCTCCGTGGAAAGCCCAAGTGACTCCCAGTGGGCGGGCCTGGTTGGTAAGCTTTCTCCGCCTTGCCAGGGATTGGCTCAAGAATGGGAGTCTACATTTCAGCCACTGAGGAAATGTTGCTGGGGTTCGGGGTATCTTTTTGCCTCCTATTCCAGGAATGCATGCAGAAGCAACCTTCTCACTCTTCTGGATGTATCACGCGTGGGCAGTAGGCTCAGACACTAAGGCTACCCTGGTCCCCTTTGTCCTTGAGAATGAAGTCGATACAAAGAGGAAGACAGAGCCAAGAATCACAAAGAAATAGGGCTTGCTACTGCATTAAGTCATCCTCGAGCCTATGCTACTTCTAAGTTTCTAGTTATATCGTGTCATCCAGCAAATTTCATTATTGCTTAATCTAGTTTGAGTAGTTGTGTTTTTTTTTTTTTAAATACAACTAAAGGCACTTTAACTGGTATAACTGGTATGTGTCCTAAGGACTCAGATGATTACTTGGAAGGCACATTGAATGGAATTGATGGTGATGTGAAGCTTTGATCTTGGGAAGGGGATGCGGGTCAGACAGTGAGGGATGGAGTGACATGGGATGGAGGGCGTCACCTACAACACAGGCTGAGAGGAAATTCCTCAAGGGTGAGCCATTTGTGCACTGCTCACAATGCCTTGGGTTGCCAAGGCTCCGTGGGTATGCTGCAGACTTAAGGAACCTTTTAAGTGAAGAACGGCAACATTGGAGTGGTGGGGATGAGGGCAGCTGCCTGTGCCAGCAAGTAGAGAGGGTTCTCCTTTCCCCCTCCCATGGAGGAAAGGATGGCCAGTGCAACAGCAGTGGTAACCCTACGTGGCCCAAGGGCATTTCTTCAGAGCACAGGGAGTGCCCTGGATGGCAAGTTGCCAGATTTTGGTAGTACACGTGCAGGAAGACAAGGTTCTCAAGTGCTGGACACGAGGCGAAGCGCAGGGATGTCAGGGATGTCGGATCCCCAGTGTTTTCCCAATACTCTAGTGTGAAAATGAGAGTGATAAAGGTGATAGGAAAGGGCCCCCGGGTGGATGGAGCTAGCTTCTCTCTCTCTCTCTCTCTCTCTCTCTCTCTCTCCTCCTCTCTCAATATCTCTCTCTCTCCTCCTGGAGATAAGAGTAATTATATTGTCCACTAGGACTGAGAAATCATGCCTGAGGGCACTGGAGTTACCATGGAGAGAGGACTCTCCAGTGGGAAGGCCATTTTGCATTTATGTGAGGTACAGCTAAGAGTGATTCAAGCTGAATTTACAGAGAAAATAGTTCTTTCTGCCACCCAAGCTGAGGAAGTGGGATAGACTGGTTCTGTTCACACAGGATATCAGAGAGACTGTGGATGAAGGTGGCATCTGATTTGACTTGTGAGAGAAAGATAGAATTTATACTTGCAGTGGGGAGGATATTTTCATTAAAGGGAACTGAAAGTGCAAAGGCAGAGGGGCAGGAAGTGCAGAGTGGCTATTCAGGGTATGTGAGAATGGGAGGGGTGAGGACATTCGGAAAGAGATGTGTCTAGGTAGAAAAGAGTTGTGAATGCCTCGGAAGAGGTTCGAATCTTACACTGTAGGTAAAGGTGAACAATTAAAGGATTTTTACCGTGTCAATAATACAATTTAAGTTGGTCTCAAGATGATTAAAATCAGGATGGACTAGAATAGGGAAAGATAGGGAGTGGGAAGACCAAGTTAGAGCCCAAAACAATAGAACCCAGGAAAGGAAGTGAGGGCCTGAATTAGGGTTGTGGTGATAGACTGTAGAGAAACTAGAGAATTTCTGGAGGTGAACTTGTCAAGAACTGATAACTGATCGGATGTGAATATGGCATGATTAACAAACTGCATCATTGTCACAAAATCTAGTCCTAGAGGTTGATAATTTTTTTCACATCATGTTACATTTTCCACTTAACCATCTTTCTGGTAAGATGATTCCCAACTTGCAGACTATTTTGGGAGTATATTGTAGGAAAATGAAACACACAAAAAACAAAGTGATGAGTGTTACATGTAAAAAGAATTTGCCTGGAACAGACTCCTTTTTCTCATGGGGTTAATAGTAGTACTGCTTTTGATGAAGTGCATTGTGCATCCCAGTGATGGTAATAGAAAGAGAGGCATTTTGGGGGCCCCTTGCACATTCATGGCCCTCCCAACTCACTATCAGAACCTGCCAGAAGTGAGTGAGAGTCAAGAACTGAAGAAATATTTTTTACAGTTTTTCAGAATTTGTTTTTGTTGACTAGAGTGCATTCATTTTCTAAGCAAGAAAACTGTGCCTGGAACTTGATTCCAAAACATAATTCTCTTTACTAGTAAAGAGATGGAATTGTGAATGTGCTCCTTAAGGAATGGATGCCAAAAGCTTTCTTGATGATAAAAAGGTAATAATACCCTTTAAAGTAGTGTCTTTAAATGAATAATTTCATTATCTTGTCTTCCAGAGGGAAGACCATAGAAGTTTTATCATAGGGCCTAGTGTCATGATCATATATTTACTCCATAAATATCTGTGAGGTAAATATCAGGAACAGATTCTAAGGAAAAGACCTTAGTTGGGAAAACTCGCAAGCAGTGATATAATACTAAAGCTGTTGTGGTAGGAGAACTGTCTTATTCTTGGTTAGTTGGAAAATAAACAGATCTTCAGAGAAAAAAGTAGAGGGCTACTCCTGAGGGCTATTTGGTTCACTCATTTAAGATCTGACTCAAGAGTTGGGCATAAAATTAGAGGTAAATCTCAGTTCCAGAGATTCTAAACAGATTTTACATTACTCATCTGCTTCCGGTTGTTGGCTTTGAGAACATCATTGAAGACTATGGAAGGATCCTCAAGGTCCACAACTTCTTTCTCAGGGAAAGGCTAGCAATGACTTCTTAATTTTGACCTTGGCTGTTTAACAGATCTTTTGTTGTTGTTGTTTGTTTGTTTGTTTGAGACAGGGTTTCTCTCTGTCACCCAGGCTGGAGTGCAGTGGTGCAATCTCAGTTCACTGTAACCTCCAACTCCCAGGTTCAAGCAATGCTCCCACCTCAGTCTCCCGAGTTGCTGGGACTACAAGCGGGTGCCACCATGCTTGGCTATTTTTTTGTACTTTTGGTGGAAACAGGGTTTTGCCATGTTGCCCAGGCTGGTCTCAAACTCCTGGGCTCAAATGATCCTCCCACCCCATCCTCCCAAAGTGCTGGGATCACAGGCATGAGCCACTGGGCCCAGCCAACAGATCATTTATTTTCCCAGATTTATATTGCTTTGTGTAATCCAACCTAGAGGTCCAGTTTTTATGGCACATAGTAATTAGAATGACTAGTTAATCCTTGAAGGATAATCTGGAATATCTGCACTATATTTTACTGTATAGCAAATCCTGCACAGCACCACAAAAGGAAAGGGGCATTTAATACAGAGCAAGTAGTAACACATAATAAAAATGAAAAGCATTTAGTAGCAATGAGATATCGTGCCCCTAAATCATCCTTCCTATACCATGATTTGATAGTATAGGGAATGCTGGAAATTTTCCAAAAGAAAATGGAAATACAAGGATTCTATTTTTATTGCATAACAAGGAAAGGAAGTGCTCAACTACTGCGAGAATATGTTGGAAGCATATGGATTTTGAACCAAAAGATGAAAGTGATATTATACCTCTGGAAATTCAGTGTCTTCATTGTGATTTAAAGTGTCATAGCCCACAGTAAGCATCTTGGCACAAGCAAAATAAAAGAATGAATAAGAAGCTAAGTAACTATGAATCTATATTTCAAGATACGTGTAAGGGAAAAAGGCATAAACTAGCTAAAATTCTTATTCAGGCCAATTGTCTTTAAAATACATCAAGGCATTCTTAAAACTAACTTCATTGTCAGAAAAGCAGCAAAGTATCACTATCCTAAGTATGATCTAAAAATTAATAACAAAAGCTCTTATCTATATAGAATAATCATTTCATTACTTGCTTCCTTTTGTTACCATTCAGAAATATAATAGTGAATTGGAAGTAACCTGAACCAGAAATTATTATTTCTCGAACCAAGGAAATTGATTGAAGATATTCATGGACTTGCTGGCTGTATCAATTAAGTATTGTTGCATAACAAACAACCTCAAAACTTGATGGTTTAAAACAACGATTTATTTAGCTCGTGATACTGCAAGTCAGGTTGGCAATTTAGGCTGGGCTAAGCTGTGCTCGTGTGTCTGCATGCAGCTATGTGAGGTCTAGTTCACTGTGCTTCCAGGGTTCATCTGGTTGCCAGCTGGGATCCCTTGGCTCCCTTCATGTGATTTCTCATCCTTCAGCAGCTTGCCAGGGCTTGTGCTTATGGTGGAACAGGGGTCTAAGAGAGAAAGTAGAAGCATGCAAGGATTCTTGAGGCCTAGGCTTATAAACTGGCACAAGTTCACTTCTGCTGCATTCTATTAGCCAAAGCACCTAACAAGGCCAGCTCAGATTCAAGACATGGGAAATAGACTCTATATCTTGATGGGAGGAGTGGCATGGTCACATTTTAAAAGCATGGATACAGGGAGGTTGTTAATTAGAACCATCAAATGATCAATCTACCATACTAAAAACTCTTCTAACATTTTAAAACATTTATTAAAGAAGTTTTTTTTTTTTTGCTTGATTTTTTAAGTTGTTGTTGCTGTTTGTTTTTTTTGAGACAGGATCGTGCTGTCACCCAGGCTGGAGTACAGTGACATGAATATTGCTCAGTACAGCCTCAAACTTCTGTGCTCAAGGGATCTTCCTGCCTTAGCCTCCAGGAAAGCTAGGATGCTTACCTAGTTGTCATACCCATTTGTTATTCCACATAATAAATCTGAAATTAGCCAGGTGAGGTGACTCTTGGCTGTTATGTTATCTCAGCACTTTGGGAGGCCAAGGTGGGAAGATCGCTTAAGCTCAGAAGTTAGATACCAGCCTGGGCAACATAGGGAGACGCTGTCCCCATCTCAACAAATAATGAAATAAAATTAGCTAAGCATAGTGGTGGGCACCTGTAGTCCTAGCTACTTGGGAGGCTGAGGTGGGAGGATTGCTTGAGCCTGGGAGGTCGAGACCGCAGTGAGCAGTGATCACACTGCACTCCAGCCTGGGTGACAGAGCAAGACTCTATCTCAAGATAAATAAATAAATCTAAAATTATTTGAAGACAGTTGTTTATCCTCAATCTTCTACTTTTGTTTTCAGTGTAATGAAATCATAAATACTGTGAGAAAAGGAACCAGTCCTATATATTTTGAATCTCCTGTGCTTATGACAGTCTGGCATAAAGGAGATGTTCAGTACATGTTAATGAAATAATATTAAGTTACCAATGTTAAATATCCCCAGTTCTTCCAAAAATCCCTTCTGTAATATGGTTCTCTGCCCTTCATCATCATCCTTGTCCCGTTTGGGGACAAGGTTTGGTCTAAGTAGTATGAAGAAATGTGTACTATTATGTAGAATGATTAATGAGTCCAAGATTGAAATCGCTGTTCACTTATCTTGTCAAAGAAAACCTTTCTTGTTTTCTTCTATGAGCTGTACTAAGTTCTGTCACTCCTGTATCACATTTACTCTGTTTAATTTCAGCTTGTTTCATTTATTCCACCACACCAAGAAGCTGAAGTCTTCTTGGGTACTGACTTTGTCACCTAAAGTGGTCTCCCTTGTTCAAAACTGTACATGATCTACAGATTTGATAGGCTTATTTTTATAATTTTATCTACACCTTGAATAACAGTTTTAAGATATGTCCAAGATGAATCCATTTTTCTGGTTGATATCTATTTATGTATTAATATTCTTTAAGTGTTTCTCTTGTACAGACTATGGCAACAGCCCTTATGTTGAATCTATCATTTCCTCCCTTAAATTCCTCCTTTACAAAATAGCCATAGTGACTTTTGTAAAACTTAAATCAGATTATGTCTTGCTCAAACCTTTTAATGGCTTTGGCTTTATTAGAATGCAAATTTCTTACCATGGTCTATAGGCCCCAACACCATCAGACCTCTGCACACCTCTCAGCCCACTGAAGATAGTCATTTCACTGACTGCCGTGAAGTCAGCTAACAGGTTATTGTTCTTTCAAAGGCAATCTGTCTTTTCTTCTTGGGAAGCTTTCTAAGATTTCTCTTTGTTTTTGGTTTTCTGATGTTTCACTCTGATTTGTCTAAGGGTAGATCTCTTGATAGAGAAGTCCCCTGTATGGATAGTGGATAGTACAGAACCCTATATATACTATGGTTTTTCCTATACGTACATACATACCAACGATAAAGTTTAATTTATGAATGAGGCACAGTAAGAGATTAACAACAATAACTGAACTGATCTTAGTAACTTCAGCATATGATTTTCTTTCCTTATTAAGTAAAGAATGTTTACCTTTTCACTTAAAGGAAGCACTTTATGGTTTCTCTTTGGCACATACAAATCACCAGCATCACCACTCTTGCACATTGGGACCATTATTAAGTAAAACTAGTGTTACTTGAACACAAGCACTGCAATACCATGACGGTCTATTTGATAACTGAAACAGCTGCTAAGTGACTAACAGGTGGGTATTATATAGTATGGATATGTGGATGAAGGGATAATTCACATCCCAGGTGGGCGAGATGGAATGGAATGATGTAAGATTTCATCATGCTACTCAGAATAGCATGCAATTTAAAACTTATGAATTGCTTATTTCTGAAATTTCCCATGAATATTTTTGGACCACAGTTGACTGTGGTTAATTGAAACCATGCAAAGTGAAACTGTGGATAAGCAGGGAGTTCTGTATTAATATTTCTTGAGATTCACTGAGTTTCTTGACTCTGTAGGTTGGTGTCTGTCATTAGTTCTAGAAAATTCTTAGTCTTTATGTCTTCAAATATTGCCTCTGTGCCTCCTTTTAGAATAGCAGTTAAACCAGGGGTGTCCAATCTTTTGGCTTCCCTGGGCCACACTGGAAGAAGAAGAATGGTCTTGGGTCACACAGAATACTAACACTAACAACAGTTGATGAGCTAAAAAAAAAAAAAAAAAAAAAAAAAAAATCACAAAAAAATCTCATAATGTTTTCAGAAAGTTTACAAATTTGTGTTGGGCTGCATTCAAAGTCATCCTGGGCTGCATGTAGCCCATGGGCCACACATTGGACAAGCTTAAGTTAAATTTATGTTAGCCTAGAACTTTTCCTAATATCCTCTAATTCTCTTTCATTTTCCTCTGTATTTTCCAGCCCTATATCTCGCCATACAGTTCTCTGGATAATTCCTCCCAACCTGTATTTCAGTTCATTAATTCTCTCTTCAGCTTTTTAGGTTAATCTGGCATCAAACTAATTCATTGACATTTTTACAGTTTTAGTTGTCATATATTGTATTTCTAGAAGATCAGGTTTTTAAAAACTCCACTTTGCAACATTTTATAGTTTTCTGTTTCTTACAGATGTCTTCAAGCTTATCTTCATTTATATTACATGGTGAGCATAGTTCTTTCACTGTTTGCCTCTGAAGTCTTTGTTGGGGTGGGGGGGTCTGTGTTTTTATTATTTTTGATTCTTACTCAAGTCTAGTTTATTTATGTTGCCGGTTTCCTTTGTGTGTAGAACATTGTATTTGAAAAATTATTTGTAAACAATTTGAGTCCCACAGGTGAAGGCCCACTCATCTTTTAGTTTGAAAGAATTTTTGTTTGCTTCGTCTAGGCTTCTGGGGGGCACTTTCACCTTAAACTAAGTGGAAGTCTTGAGATAGCAATTAAATCAGGGGTTTAAATTTTCTTCCTGAGCTGGCTCACTTCTGGTTCATGCCTGTCCTGAGTGTGCAGCTCTGTGGAGGGGAGCTTCCAGTTTATTTAGGAGAGGATCTTCTACGACTTCTCCACATCATGCCATCTCCCTTGCCCAGCAAGGCCTTCAAAACAAAGCTTCTAATTTATCCAGATTGACAAATGACTTCAGAGCAAAAGCAGTTTCTGTACCCATTTCTCCTCAACCCATTTACCTTCCAGAGTTCTCATTTTCCCTTGACCTTAGGCCTTCAAAAAAAAAAAAAAAAAAAAAACTATCTTGTTATCATTTTGATAATTTTAAAATGTTTCTTTTAAGTATTTCAGTTGTTTTCATCAAGATGATTGATTTAATACACAGGAAACAACTTCACTTCAAATTCTCACTCTGTTATTTTGTAGCTGCGTGACTTTGGACAAGTTATTTAACCTCCATGTAACTCAGTTTTTTCATGCATAAAATGGGGCTAATAATACTACCTACATTACAAGATTACATGTAAAGAATAGTACCAGCATATAAAAAGTATTTGATCAATGTTAACTGTTATTAGTATTGTCATACCACTTATTTATTTCCTTTAGGCCACTTATCACTTTCAAAAATTGTCATATTTATTTTGATTGTTGTTTTCTTTTCTAGTAGAACATAAGCTTCATATTTACCATTATAAAATTGAATACTATTATTTTAAATGAATTAATAAGTGTATTCAAGTTTTCACTATAAAAACATCAGCTTTGGGCCTGGCACGGTGGCTCACGCCTGTAATTCCAACACTTTGGGAGGCCAAGGTAGGCAGATCACAAGGTCAGGAGTTTGAGACTGACCTGGCCAATGTGGTGAAACCCTGTCTGTACTAAAAATAAAAAAATTAGCCAGGCGTGGTGGCATGTAGTACTAGCTACTCGGGAGGCTGAGGCAGGAAAATCGCTTGAACCCAGGAGGCGGAACTTGCAGTAAGCCGAGATTGTGCCACTGCACTCCAGCCTGGGCGACAGAGCAAGACTCTGTCTCAAAAAAAAAAAAAAAAAAAAAAAAATCAGCTTTGGCTCAATCCCAATAACTCACAAATTGAAAATAGGCGAGGCTGATTTATGTGAAAAAGTGAACAATCTAAATTCTATTCTATAGCATATTCTTTTTTAAAAGAGTAAACTAAAAACCCACCTTAATCCAAGAAAAGTGAAATAATAATTAGACCATATTTTACAATTTAATTTTCCAAAATCACTTGGATATACAGCACATTATTTCTGTGTTCGAACAAACATGCCCCTTTTCAAATTTTAAACAACAAGATACCTTAGTTCGAGTATCTTTTAAAATTTGCATATGTACTTCTTTGCCAAATATCTTAGTCTTTCATCATTTATCATAATTCTAGAGACTCTTTCTTCCATGGAGTCATTACTCCATTTACAGGGGTTCAGGGATGTTCAGCGCGTAATTTCTCACATTATGACCTTTTGATGAAACTGCTGCATTATGCATTCTATTCAGTGCCAGTGAAAGGAATGAACTGTAAACATGTTTGATTATTAATGCCTCATTGTTTGGTTTATCATTTGGTAGCTAAAAACTTCCCTATTACCTCTGTCTTCTCTCAACTCAGAATCTCAGAAGAATATAGATCATATTAGACATACTATTGAGTTTGTCTTAAGAAATGCTCGGCCGGGCGCAGTGGCTCACGCCTGTAATCCCAGCTCTCAGGGAGGCAGAGGTGGGAGGATAGCTTGAGCCCAGGAGTTCAAGACCTGCCTGGGTAATATAGCGAGACCCCGTTCTCCACAAAAAGGAAAAAAAAAAAAAAGACAAAAAAAAAAAAGAAATGCTCTCGGCCGGGTGCGGTGGCTCACGTCTGTAATCCCAGCACTTTTGGAGGCCAAGGCGGGCAGATCATGAGGTCAGGAGATCGAGACCAGCCTGGCTAACACAGTGAAACTCCGTCTCTACTAAAAATACAGAAAATTAGCCGGGCTTGGTGGCAGGCACCAGCTACTTGGGAGGCTGAGGCAGGAGAATGGCATGAACCCAGGAGGCAGAGCTTGCAGTGAGCCAAGATTGCACCACTGCACTCCAGCCTGGGCGACAGAGTGAGACTCTGTCTCAAAGAACAAAAAAAAAGCAAACAAACAAAAAAAAGAAATGCTCTCACTCTCTGACTCAGACTTGACATCTCTGGTTCTCCATGAGGAGATTTGTGATTGCCTCTGCAAGGAGAGCCCAGGAAACTCCTTCTTCCAGTAAGGTTACCTGAAGCTCTCTTTAGGTGCTTTCCAATAGGCAAACGTTTTATTGCCTTTAAAGGTTTTTTTAGTTAGTAGAGTGAGTCAATCTTAGTACAATTTTTTATATTCTTTCTGGTCACAGAACATATAGGCCTTTGCAAAGAGAAATCTAAATGTTAATACCTATTTGTATAGTATGCCCAGCTTTACGTAATATATTTCACCCCAAAAGTTTTATGGCTATTAGATCTTTATAAATTGAATTATAATCAAGTATACTAAGGGGTCTTTGTATTTAAAAATAAACCTGAGATTATTTTTAGAAATCAGAGTGAAGAGGAGGAGCTGGAGGAGATAAAGTTCCATAGGTAGAGAGGACCAAATTGTGAAGATAGTTGTATGAAATAATAAGTTACATACTGAGTATTGTCTGACCAGCACTGTTTTAATGCAGGGCCCTGCTGGGGGTACTTTGTGAGTTATCTTTTCATCCCTCATGCCATCAATGTATGATAATGTATACATTCATCCATAAAAGGTAAATGAAATTGTGTCATTGAGAAATGAAACACAAATCTCAATTTCTTTTAGGGCAATGTAGTCTTAAAGTCTTGAGTGAAAGAATGGAACTAGAAAAAAATGTTCTTTAAGACTAGCTGTGTCTAAGTAAGAAGGTTATGAAGAAGATATGGGGCCAGGCATGGTGGCTTACACCAGTAATCCCAGCAGTTTGTGGGGCAATGAGGGAGGATTGCTTGAGGCCAGGAGTTTGAGACCAGCCTGGGCAACATAGCGAGATGCCTCATCTCTCTCTATATATATATTTTTTTTCTTTTTCTTTTTTTCTTTTTTTTTGCTGGGCATAGTGGCACACACCTTTAGTCCTAGCTACTTGAGAAGCTAAGGTGGGAGGATTGCTTGAGTCCAACAGTTTGAGCCTGCAGTTAGTTATGATTGCACCACTTCACTCAACCTCTGGACAACAGAGTGAGACTCTGTCTCAAAATAAAAAAAGCATTAAAAAAAGAAGATAAAGGAGAGCAAAGTACAGATGATGCTGGACTTTACTATTGTCATGCTTTAAATGTCCCCTCCAAAACTCATGTTGAAACTTAATCCCCAGTGTGAAAGTATTGAGAAGTGGGGCCTTGAAGAGATGGATCATGGGAGTCTGCCCTCATGAATGGATGAATGGATTCATGGGTTATCATAAGAGGGGAACTGGTAGTTTCATAAAAGGAAAAAAGAAAGACCCGAGCTAGCACATGACGATGCTTGGTACCCTCATTATGCAGTACCCTGTGCCACCTGGGGACTCTTCTTCAGCAAGAAGTCCCTCACCAGATGTGGCTCCTTGACCTTGGACTTCTTAGCCTCTAAAACTGTAACAAATAGATTCCTTTTCTTTATAATATAGTTACTTAGTTTCAGGCATTCGTTATAAGCAACAGAATATGAACTAAGAGATGTATTAAAGCATGTTTTTCTCATTGGTTATAGAGTGTCATCAACTGGCTTGCAGTAAAGGAGTGATGTGATAAGATTTTGTTTTATTACAATAACTCCAAGAGCCACTTGGGGGGTAAGTTAGAAGGAAAAGTGACTAGAGACACAAAGTCTTGCTGTGGAGTCATTGCAGTAGTTAAGGCAAGGAAAACAAGAGCCTAATATAGTGGAGGAGATGCAGAGTTATTTGGGAGGTTGAGTTGACAGGACTTGCATTTTAGTGGCACTCACAGGTTTCTGAATTGCACTATTGAGGGACTGTTATGCCAGTTACTAAAATAGGGAATGTAGGATGAAGGGTAACTTGGTGGCAGATGAAGAGGAATGGATTTAATGAGTAAGGTATTGAGCATCTTGGAGGAGGAATCTGTGAGTATCCATGTGGAGTTGTTCAGTATACATATCGGATACACAAGTCTGGGACTCACAAGAAAGAACAGGACAGAATTAAAGGTCTGACCTGCACCTACACTGGGCACGGAGGTATAGGTCAAAGCCATGCATGAGATGGATGAAATGACTTGGGAAGATCAGTGAAGTGAAAAGAGAAGAGGAGTAAATGTAGAACCAGGGAAACCTGAAAAGGAAGGAATGGTTAGAGGAAAAGAAAGATAAGCAGGAGAAGGTGTGTGTTTAGAGGCCTAAGGAGGAAAAATGCCAAAGGAGAAGACTATTTCAGGAAAGAGAAATGCCAATAATATCAGAAGGTCCAGGGAAGGCTAGCATAATTGGTTTCTGGAACGTTTTCACAGGATTGAACAGATACAAGGTCATTGTTGACTCTGCCAGAGTACTAGAGAAGTGAATTGAAAGTGGGATTCAAATTTTCTCCCCCTTGCCAGCCCTTATCCTCACCTGCCTGGGCCTCCAGACACTCTGACTCACCCCACCCTGCCTTTTGCGTTGTCTGGGGTGGGTTCCTTAGCACTAAAGTTCAGGGCAGAATTTCCTCCTCAAAGCAGAAAAAGAGATGCATGTGTGGGAAACAGAGAAGGGAATCAGATCATAGTCACTTAAGTAAAGCAAGATTTCAAGCCGTAGGGAAGTCAAGTCTCAAGGGGTCTAAGCTGGAGCTGCAGATTAAGGATACAAGGTGGGAACAGAAGGTTTCAAGGAAAGCAAGTTGCAACACAGAAAGAGAAGTTGGGGAATTTCAGAGAGCTCCAGTGGGGTTTTCCCAATTTGCCTTCAAGGTGTTATAGGCGGGTCCAGCTGTCCAGAAGCAGGGCAGTGAAGTGAAGAAGAGGTGACTGTAAATGTAGAACAACTTTTGAGAAGTTTATCCATGAAAGAAAGAAAAAAGTGAGGGTTTGTATACATTGGACTCTTGTAAAATAAAGCATATACACGATAATTTGCTTCCTAAATTTAGGAATTTGAAATGCTGGAATCTGGGATAGCGGTGACGTTAAGATAATGAATATAATTTAGAAATATATTTATTCTTCAAAAAGTATCTGTAGTTAATGGGGCTGATTGCCAGAAAATAGACTTTAGCCTAAATGATGATTAACAACAATAATTTTTTCTGTCTGTCTTATTTTCATTTTTATTTCTACAGGGAAGAAAGCTAATGGAACTCGAGAGCAGGTGAAATGGAAGGCTATGTGCAAGTTCTAAGAGAATAAAATTTGTTTTCTAATGTTGCCTCTTTATCGAGATTGTTTTTTCATAACCTGATTAAAAATCTCTGTCCTTTTCACCTTCTCCCCTGCCTGAAGTCATTTCTGCCATGTATATGAGTTAACGATTTTTGGTGTAGTCACCTTTTCTTTTTTTTTTTTTTTTTTTTGAGACGGGGTCTCGCTCTGTCACCCAGGCTGGAGTGCAGTGGCTGGATCTCAGCTCACTGCAAGCTCCGCCTCCCGGGTTCACGCCATTCTCCTGCCTCAGCCTCCCGAGTAGCTGGGACTACAGGCGCCCGCCACCTCGCCCGGCTAGTTTTTTGTATTTTTTAGTAGAGACGGGGTTTCACCGTGTTAGCCAGGATGGTCTCGATCTCCTGACCTTGTGATCCACCCGTCTTGGCCTCCCAAAGTGCTGGGATTACAGGCTTGAGCCACCGCGCCCGGCCGGTGTAGTCACCTTTTCAATTGATCTGTGTTGTTTACCAAGTGTCACATCAGTTTCAACTGTGCTGCCTCCCGGAGTTCTGCTAACTTGTGAGGACAAACAATCCTCTCCACCTGGCAGGCAGCAGATGAGCAGACCCCGCTCAGTTCTATTGATTGAATCCTCTGGGTCTGATTAGTCCAAATGAGTCAGAAGGCATGTTCCCAAGCATGGGCTATGTTTATTGTTCGTTATTGTTCTAAGTCTTAAACAACTGGAAAGATAACAAAGTTTCCTTGAAAACACATCTTTTCCTAGAAAGTGGCTGAAAATACTTGCACGGGTTTGTTGTCTAGTGGTGGCAGTGATGTGTATCAGTAAGATCTCTTTAAATTAAAAGTTACCTGATTAAATAGATTTAAATAAAAAAGGGAATTCGTCTGTTCTCATAACTGAAAGTCTGGGTGAGAGTTCAGGCTCACATGAACTTGAGTGCTCAAATGCTGTCATTACAAATCTGTCTCTCCCCTGGGGACTACTAGATAGGGGAGCGAAGAAACGGGCAAGGGTTGAAAACCTACCTATTGAGTACTCTGCTCACTACCTGGGTGACAGAATCATTTGTATCCCAAACCTCAGCATCATACAATATACTCATGTAACAAATCTACACATGTACCCCCTGAATCTAAAACAAAAGCTGAATATATATTTTAAATCTTTCTCCGCCTCTCAGCTCTGCTGTCTTCTGTGCTGCCTTCATTCTTAGGCTCTAACCAAGTCATGAGAAAAGTGTCAGCCAGCAGCTCCAGGTTTATAACGTATCAGTTTCTGAACTCCAGAATGTAGTGAGCACCTCTTTACCAGTGGTTCTGGAAGATACATCGGAGCTAAATTTTACTTACAAGATGGTTGAGGAAGGTGTCCACGCCTCAAATAATCACCAAGTCCAAGGACTGGACTGGACTGATTGACCAGGTTTATCTCACATACCCGCTCCTGGAAATGGGGGTGACTCCGGGGGTCAACCATGGAAACAGCAATGAGAAGTATGCTGCATTCCTGTAGTAGGTCAGAGGATTTCATTAGGGTTCAGCTCAAGTTCCATGTTCTCACCAAGCCTTTCACATTCAGGGAAGGTAGGTCCCTTTTACCTAACAGTAGAACCTATTCTTAAAAAGAGGAGAGAAGCTATAACTGATGTGAGGAAAGCAGCCCTGGAACAGAAAAACTAAAGAGAGTAGGAAAAAAACAAGGAATACAATGAGAAAGGAAACAAAGAGTTAAAAAGAGACACAGAGAGAAAGACAGAAAGATTAAAAATAAACAGAAACTGTAAGCAAACATAAGGATCATTAAACAGCTATAAAGCTAATCACAGCATTTGCCTAGACAAAGATTATAATTCCAAGAGAAAGCAATCTTCTTTGGCGTAAGCCCCCTAGGAAGAAAATGTTGGCCTGTTCTGGCTCATCCCCAAGGTATGTGTCTTTCTTGTCTTTTCCGCTCTCTGTCTTCCATCCCTTCTGTTCTCTTTTTAACTGCTCACATCTGCACTGACTGCTTCTTCTTTACATAAGTAGCTACTACCTTCCACCTTCTCTTGGCTTCTTTTGCTTCACTTCTGCACAGCAAAATTTTATTTCACAATTCTCCAAGGGAAGATGAAAATGAAAAAGATGAAGATGACACTCTATCAATCTCCTGGCATAGTTATTTGACGTGCCAGAACTAAGACAGACCACATAATTTTTAGGGTCCCTTATTGAGAACTTATTAAGAATATTATGATAGGCCGGGTGCAGTGGCTCACACCTGTAATCCCAGCACCTTGGGAGGCTGAGGCGGGTGAATCACTCGAACTCAGGAGTTTGAGACCAGCCTGGCCAACATGGTGAAACCCCATCTCTACTAAAAATGCAAAAAATTAGCCAGGCGTGGTGGTGCATGCCTGTAGTCCCAGCTACTCGGGAGCCTGAGACAGGAGACTCACTTGAACCAGGGAGGCGGAGGCTGCAATGAACTGAGATTGTGCCACCTCACTCCAGCCTGGGTGACAGAGCGAGACTCCATATAAAAGAAGGAGGAGGAGGAGGAGGAGGAGGAGGAGGAAGAATGTCATGATAGCAGAGCATTAAACTAACAACAGAGATTTTCTGGGAGTGGGATCTGTGCAACTGCACAAGATGCACAGCCATGAAGCTAACACTGGACAGAGTTCTTGGTTACCTTCCCAACTGCTGTCCTCAGGTATTCCCTCTCCCTCATATGGCCTCTTTTTAGAGGAGGCTGGTCCCATCCACAGTGCCAATAATATATTCCCATTCCCTTTGTCTGCAACTGGCTTATTCACGAACACATGATACAGCTCTGGTCAATGGTATTTCATTTCTTCTTTGATGAAAACAGACACATGGGAAGAAGCAGTTCCTTTTTCCCTAGACATTGTGCAATAAGGCCTAGCACCGCTTCGGGCATCTTGCTAAATGACAGACACTTTCCCAAAGACAGCAAAGTAGAAAGAGAAGACATCCATCAATTAGTTGTTGAATTAACTAGCCATGAAGTCATTCCCACTTAGACGTCTTGGTATGTGAAATAGATTTTTTCTTATTGCTTCAGTCAATTGAGTTGGGGTTTTCTGCTTACAGCCAAGAGCAGTTTAATTAATGTGTCTTAGTAATCAAATAAATTATTATATAAAAGTAAATTCTTACATAAAAACAGGAACAGGAAGGAGAAGGACAGTAATGTAAATTGTGGTGCAATATAGGAGGACCAGGCTTAGTGAAATTATTTTTTCCTACTGAAGAGGTTCATCTCAGACAGTCCACTTTCCCTCTCCCTCTTGTGAGATGTTAAAGCAGATGCATGGAAAGTTTAGAAAAAGGAGACAAAGTAACAAAACATAAAATGAAATGCAAACCCAGATTTCAGAAACACGTCTGATAATAGAAACTTTGGCTTACAAATAAGATTTCCTGACGGTAATGTGTGAGTAAGCGTTACCAACCCAGAAGTAGAAACAACAAGCCCTTGAATGTGCTTTTTTGGGTCATCTTTGAAATTTCTGTAGTAAGTGACTTATATCTACTTTCAAGAACTTAGCAAAATAGAGATAAACTAAAGGGAAATCTTTCTTGAGGTACTGCCAAACAAATATATTCTAAGGCTATTTGTTACGGTGAGAACTCTGTCTATTGTAAGTAATAGGAAAACTAACTGAAACTGATGTAAGCTTACATAATTAGGGACTCCAAGGTAGACTGGATTCTGGGCCAGCTGGATCCAGGCTCTAAGTAATTAAGGCTCTTTCTTTTTCTCATCTCTCAACTCTGCCCATCCTTGAGAGATACAATACACTGATACGATACTCCTCACATGCCCTGTCCTGGCATCAGGAGGAGGGGCTCACCTACCCCAGCCACCTAGACTAAGATGGAAGAGAATCTGAGTTTTGTCTCAGGAAGGGGAAAAGGATCCTGGGCAGGTACAAACAACAATAATTGTGCATTACCTTACAAAAATGGTACATTATCTTACAATTATTGTGCAATGAACTAGTGCTGAAATTGTAGCTTATTAATAGCAAGTGTTTCAGGGAAAGGCTAATGCTAGTCAAAAGTCGAAGAATACTAAATCCAACATGAATTTATTTCAAATTCACACATGTCTTAACCTCAAATGTAAATTGAAAAGGGAATGGAATTGAAGCTAGAGACATCATGTATATTACCAAATCAAAATGACAGATTAGAGATAACAAAGCAAGATCCCTGAGTGAAACTATCTATTACATTCCATCAAAGTGGCAATTAAAAAGCCCAGATGTAAAGTCACATAACTTTGATTGGGTTCATACCAACATGTCTGACTGCTCTTCAGAAAAGACAATTTAATTAGGGAGTTGACGTCATATATTAGAAAGCAACGCCATGTTTCATTCTTTCTTCTAAACGGTTTGTATTAAAATCCTCTAGTCACCAGATACTGAACATTCTGACTTACTGGCAAAATTCCAAATAGGAGTTCTGGTGAAATGGAAAGCATACTTCCAATTTCTAACTGCACCTTGTTTTTTGAGATAGAGTCTCACCCTGTCACCCAGGCTGGAGTGCAGTGGCACGATCTCGGCTCACTGCAACCTCCACCTCCTGGGTTCAAGCGATTCTCCTGCTTCAGCCTCCTGAGTAGCTGTGATTACAGGCGCGCACAACGAGGCCCGGCTAATTTTTTAATGTATTTTTAGTAGAGATGGGGTTTCACCATGTTGGCCAGGCTGATCTCGAACTCCTGACTTAAGGTGATCCACCCGCCTTGGCCTCCCAAAATGTTGAGATTACAGGCATGAGCCACCATGCCTCGCCTGCTTTTTATTTAATATTGTTTTAGGGAGCCACCTTTTTAAGAACCAGATCTTCAATCTGTCTGAATTTGAGATCACCTCATTTTCATTGGCACAAGGACAAAGACATTTGTTTCTTTTCCCAAAATAACGAGACATCCTTTATTTGAAATAGAGGTAACTAGAAAACATTGCAGTAATTTATAGATACCATGTAATTGTAAGACACCATGTTATTCCAAAGGCTGAAGAAAAATTAGCTATTTAAGAAGTAGTTTATCTGAATCAAAATTATGGCATTGCTTTGCAAGGAGTTTTCTTGCATCTTATACAAACCAAACTCCTTTTTAAGTTATCACCTGATGAATTGCGTGACGTTAGTCAGTGCTGATGGGAAGCCACGGGATGGGAGTGAAGACCTTGACCAAATGAAGAGATATCTTAAAAAAAAAAAAACCCAGTTCACTCAATATCATCTTTTTATATCTTATTAAGCAAGCAGCACCCATCATCACAATATACAATAATAATATGTTACTAAGAGAAAAAAAGGTATCTGAAACTAAAATGGACTGTGGACAGTTTTTCCTTAGAAGGAAGGGGTGTCATAATTCATTTCAGTGGGGAAATAAATCTTTACACTGCTCCTTTCTTCTCACAGAGATTATAAAGGAGAGGAGAGAAGAGTGAGACCTGGAGCAGGGGCCTGCCATTCACAGTCTTCCATCATTCAAGAGGGAGGTTGATACTGAGCTGGGAGACAGAAGTTAGAGCAGCAGTGTTCTCTCTAACCCCATCAATGGTAGGAAGAATCGTAGTTATTGTTGTTTTAGATGTTGTGGCAATAAAGGAGGGAGGCAAAGCAAGAGCTAAGCAACTTGGTGGGAAGTGAGAGCTGGTGAAATAGCCAAGGGTCTCCAGAAGAAGAAAGTTAAGCATTATATTTCAAGTTGTCTGCCCTAGAAATCTGTGATGCAACCTTTTTGCCATTCCTCTGAATTATTAGTAAAAATTTGCTATACATTGTAATGCATTGTGTAATTTTTTTGAGGATCAGGATATGGTTGGAATTCAAGGCAAGCAGCTTGAGTTCCACATAGAAGGTAGTCTGAATCAGAGAAATAGAGATAAGACATTGGTGAGCAAGAGTTCCGTAGAGCAGGAACAGAGTCACAAACAGCCAAAATTGACACAGAAATTCTGGGAAGGAAATAGGATGGGGGCTTCAGTTGATATCTGGGTTACCAGCATATATTGAAAGGTTTACTGTGTAGCAGGCTCTGGACTAGGAGTTTACATGTACTCTCTTGTTCCTTCCTCTCAACAATTCCATGTGGTTGTATTACTTTTCCTCCTTGACATGAAGAAATTGAGGCATAGAGATATTAAATAACTTGCCAATGATCATAAATGCTGGCGCTATTATAAATGGAGCACAGAGATCTGCATGACACAAAAGCCCATGTTTGTAAGTGTTAGTTTATACATACTCCCTTTCCAGGACCCTTATGGGCTTTGCAGTACCGGTTGACACTCTTTGATCCATACTCCTTTTCCTTGGTATAAATAATTAAGTGCTGACTTTAAATGCTGCCCCAAATTTGCAGTTATGTTCAGTTTTAAAAGAAATCTCTACTATTAATAATAGTTATTGATTATCTAGTTAGTATATATGAAAGAAAAAAGAGGTATAATACCCAATTCCTAACCTTATGAAATTTATAATTCAGTTGGGTAGATATGGTAAGTATTAACATGGAAATAAAAAGCCTTGTGGACATTCCAAGCCAAAAACCAAAAGGCTCAGCTAATGTTGGGTAATGTAAAGTTTGGAGTGAGAAAGATACTATGGGATTCCTAGGTCAGTTTCTCAGAAGCTGTGTGGGTTTGAGCAAGTGACTTGACCTCTCAGTCACAACTGCCTCACTGGCAGTATGAGACGGGGAGACCCCCTGCCTTACCCATCATAGCATTGCTGTGAGTCTTAAGTGAGGTGACAAATGGAAAAACGGCTTTGTAAACTGGAAAGACTTATATGAATTCCAGTTATTTATTCTAGAATTCTCCTATAAACATGACTGTGTTCCAGATATTTGTTAATGGCCCATCCTACATCAATCGGCAAATGCCAGAAGGTAAGACTATAATGAGTACATCTGAACAAAGCATCTGTTGCTCTGAAGCACTACTTTCACCTATCGCTTATCTGCTCATGTTAAGAGAATGATTAGCAGGAGAGCAGGCAGCGATTGTAGTGAAGAGTATTGGTGCTGACAAGGCCAAAAAAAAAAAAAACAGTCAACCAAAAACCCTATCCTCTTCCACGCACTATCCCCTCATCTGTTGGTTATGGAAACAGTTTTATACCCTGTTTCTCAAGTACACCTTTTTCTTCTCTGTATCAGCACTGCCTGACTTCAGGCCCTGGTTTCCTCTTGACTGGGCATTGCAACAGCCTATCAACCCATTTCCCATGCCACCACCAAGGGTTTCTTTCTAAAATGCAAATGTAATCATGTTGCTCTCCAACTTAAAAATCCCCAGACTATCTTTCCAATGCCTGAATAAAGTTTAAACTCACCAAAACCTTTCATAATCAACTTTTTCTCTCTAAGGTGATTGTCCAGTGATACCTTATAGGCCAGCTTGACTCTGTCTTGCAGCAGTTAAATAAGCTATGATCAACTACACTGCCACACTTTTGGACTTGCCCTTCCCTTCCTTGTTCTACTGATGATTTTTCTTCCATCCCTCAAGACTCAGCCCTGGATCAACCTCCTCTTCACAGCCTTCTTCCCCATCTGCTCCCATCCCACACCTAGAAGTAGAGTTAGGGGTTCTCTTTGATGCATTAACACATGAGGAATGCTCCTCTTACAGTATCTTCCACAGGTAGTATCATTATTTATTTTTCTGTCTAGTACACTAGACTATAAAATCTCGAGGATGGTGACTTCCTTGAATTTGAATCTCTGGCACCTAGTATACAATAGCTCCTTAATAAATGTTGAAAGAGTAGATGTATTAACACTGACTTAAAAGTTCCCCATATTAGTTTTCAAAATGACTACATTAGCAATATATTATAGAAGCACAGCTTGCTTGTAATTTTCTGTCTTATGTACTCAGCATGGAAATTTTTTCAATCAGAATAACTGAAGTTGTAATCACTTAAAAGAGGTATCACTAGCTAAATGGATTCTCATGCTTAGAAAAATGTAAGAGAGTGCAGTGAAGAACAGAAAAATTCCGCCAAGATATTTCTTTATCCTCATTTTCAGGTCAAATTCCCTTCTCTTGGAACTGGCAGTCAAGTTGTGACTTTATTAATTATGGCATTACTGGCTGTGGCTATCAGCATATCGACACTGTCAAAAATAAATAACTGTGAAAACCAGTAGGAATAAATGGAGCATGAAAAATGGAATGTTTCAGTATGAGAAACTCTCTAAAGGAAGAATTCCAGTGTCCAGAGACCATTATCTGGTCAAAATAGTTGCCTGACTATGGGTATAAGCCAAAAACATTTCATTTATAGTGGGTAGAGTAGAGAGGTCAGTGTGGGACATAGCTATTTTAGCTGCTTTTTTTCTGTGTAATGGCAAATATCCCAGGGTTCTATAGAAAAAAAATTGAAGTGCATTAATCAGAGACTCACTCTCTGGGAAACCTCAATTTACTCTAGACTAAGTGATAACACAGAGGGGTCATTATATCAAAATTAGTCTGACTTTCTGTATCAGTGGCATTTTTTAAAAAAGGAAATTGGTAGCCTTTCCCCTTTTCTCCTATTTTTTTTTTTTTAGAGGCTTCCTTAAGTAGTATATCTCCTTAAAATCCATGAGTAAAATTTTGCTTTCTTGTAAAGGCTGGGATTATTGCTCCTTCTAAAAGGACAGAGGAGACCTGCAGATGAAAGGTCAGGACAGCATGATGTCTTTTCCTTTTCATTGACTCTTTGAGTTCCCTAGCTTGTGCCCTCATCATCCTATGACTGGATCATTGCAACTGTCTCAGGCACCTCCCATCAGCTCAGCCTGCCTTTTGCTCCAGTCTTTGCTGGGTCACCCAGCTCTGCACAGGTTAACCTTGCAGCACCTGGCACATGGTGCTCCAACCGTGAGCCTCACACTTGCGGCCTCAGAGTGTGTATGCAAGGGGGCAGGGTAACAAAATGCTCCCCTTTTCCATCCCTGAGGTGGATCTGAGGCTCTTTCTACATGACCTACAGATAGAGCCATCGGCATCAAGCCCCAGTTACCAACTGGATAGTACACCATTGTATTTCCTGTCCTCCCCTCTTGTTTCATGCTCTACCAAGTTCTCCACTCTTTTCATTGAGACCACTTCTTCAAATGAACCACCTGCATGCAAACCTTGTCTCAGAGCTCTGCCTTTGGGGACACCCAAGCTAAGCCAGCCTCCAAACTGGTCTGTAACAGACACACATTTTTCATTACTAAATGCAATGGGTAGAAGTATTTTTTTTATTTGTAATAATAAAGCTCAAAGTTTCACTCCTATTTTGTAATGGGGGGGTGGAAGGAAATAATTATTTAGTTCATTCAAGTAACTCAGATTATTTTGGCTAAGAGTCTCTTATGATAGTCCATTCCTTCAGTATTTAAGCTTCACTATTCTGGATTCTCTCTCTCCCCTTCTCCTACACTTCTCTCCCAAGGCCATGTAAATTCTCAGATACGTAATATCATTCTGACATCTTTCTCTCCCTTCAGTGTTACTTGCTTTCTTGTTCCCTAGGGCAATAATCCAGACTCTCCTCGTCTAGTAATAATAAGAGGTTGTAGGGGAAAAATATTAAAAAAGACAAATATGGTTAAAAATAATACAAAGACATTATTATTATTCCTCTTCAAGTCTCTCCCTTTTTTCCAATCAGTCTTCTACTGTTATTGACTAGTACCAGTGTTACCATGTCAGTTATCTACTAAGGAACTGACAAGGGCTTCTAATAACCTATGACAGCTAGCCTGCTCCGAACTCCTCTGCTTCCAGTTGTACTTAAAGGCAGTGTCAATATCCTTTGAAGTGAAGGAGGTACTTGGGGTACAAAATTTACAGTAATGTTAGGAGGGAAAAATGGGAACTGGGGAGGTGACCAGCAATTGCCATTAAAGTTTGCCTCTTCTTACTGTCCCTCATATGATCCCCTGCAACAAAAACAACACTTGGTTCAGCAATGTAAGTTTGCTCTCAGGCACACAGATAAAATATATTTCTCAGGTTCCTTGCTGTTAGGTTGGGGCTGGCTGACTGCATTCTGGACAGTGGACAGCAGAAGCAATTTACACCATTGTTGGGGCTGTCCCGTAAGAACCTCCCATGCACAATCCTCCGTTCACTCATTTTCTTCTGTGGTAAACTTGGAAGTCATATGCAGAAGATGACCATGTTAAAGGATGAAATGAGCCTCAGGCCCTGAATAATAGGGTAGACCTGGATGGAGATGAACCCCTTATTCTCTCCTGATGCTCACCCCCACCATATCGAATTGGGATGTGAATAGCTCTATTAATTATGACGTTATTGTCTGTTGCTATTAGCATATCAATAATGTCAAAAATGTATAACTGAAGACCAGAAGGAGTAAAAAGAGCATGGGAAATGGAATGTTTCCATATGAGAAACTCTCTAAAGAAAGAATTCCAGTGCCTTTAAATTATTATTTAAAGTTGTAAAGATTTATTGTGTTAAGCTATTGAGATTTGGAGATTGTTTGTTTTAGCAGCTAGAATTATTTACTCTTATATACCCTTCAGTATTGTGCATGGAAGTCCTCTTGCCCCAAATGGATATTCTCGTCTCTTACTTTTTTTTTCTAATCAAAATCCTACCAACTTTCAAAGACCCAGCTAAAGTCCTATCTGACTCACAAACTTTTCAATGATCTTTACAGCTCACGGTGACCCCTCTCTTCTCCCAACTCCTATAGTACTTGCTGTATATCCTAATCAGACCTTAAGTGTGTACTGGTTTGGTTTGCTATTTCATATTTTAAAATGTGTATGTGTCTACTTGTCCACTAGATTATAAATTCCCAACTGGAAAAGACTATTATTAATATTATTATTAAACCCCCAAAGCAATTATCACCCATCTGTGTAGATGGCACACCAGGAATGAAAAGTCAGAAGTCACAGAAGGCTTCTAAATGTCCTATAAATATCATAGTATGATTTTAGCATCAGCTAAATATAAGAATTCAAACAGTAATGCCAGCTCACAGGTACAACAATAAATTCTCTGAGGATAAAATTAGTGCCTATATATAAATAAGCAGTTCAGAAATACATTCAGTTTGCTTTTTTCCTCAAGGGCTAATTAATGTTAGCATTTACTCTTCCTCTCTTCTAAATGAATATTAAACAATATCCCAAATTGTGAAAGGCAGGATTAGAATGTGAGATCTTTTTGAAATTCCCCACACCACTGATTTTCTCTCACCTATATTTAACTCCTCATTTGGAATGGAAGTCAGCAGGTTTAGCACAATGTTTGCAGGACTTTATGAGTCTACTTTTTTGATAATAACAACAATAAAAATAATAATAATACATAATTCTTTACATTCCTGAATCTCCTCTTTCTGACCCTAAGTGTTACAAACTAATATCCACCTATTTATTTTCTTTCTCTAATTGTGATAAAAGAACAAGTTGCCAATGTTTATCATTTAGGGAATCTCTAGGTAACTATGATTTATTTGGCAATTAAGCAAAAGAGTTTGGGAAGAACTGTTTTAAATTAAAGATGAGAAAAGGTCTTGAAAAAAGTTCATATTCTAATATTTTTATATAAGTTGGTGTTTGAAGATGCTGGAAATCATTTTAAATTGAAAAAAAAGTTGACTGTAAATGTTGATGCAGTTGCAATGTGCTGGCTTGAATAGTGCAGATATCACTGAACTCTTCTATTCATTCAGGAAGGCTTAGTGCTAGCAATTTGCTTTTCTGTCCAGTCAATGCACTTTCGTTTTGAGCTGGAGAAAATACCTCTGTAATTGTAGAGTTCATGCCCTCTAGTCTTTAGTTTCTTCTCCATTGAAGCTACTTGTATAGAGATCAGTCTCTGCTGGTTTTAACAGTGGTTCTAACAATCACAGAGCATTCAGTCTCATCCTTTTCAAGTTCCAAGAACAACATATTAATAATAAAGAGTAAATTTTCTAGTCTTTCAGGACTAACTTGAAATGATAAAGCAACATGGAAAACATATCTGAAAAGCAAAGAAACATTTTATGGACAGTCTATTATTCTTGCATTTTTATTTTTTCACAGCCATAATTTAACCTCTGGTTGACAGCAAGGAAGACCAAGAACTACGATTTAAATACACTGGTGCATATATTTTCCCCTACAAACTCTAATGTGAGAATTGCCTTTCAATATGTGCTTGAAGTTTATAAAAAATAGCCACCATTAAGGACTTTCAGCTGAGGTTTTCAAACTGTGTTTCTCAAAGTCTGAGGTTCTACGTGGTGGGACCTCAGGGCTGCCAAAAGTAGACTGAATGTGGGGTCTTTTCTCCCCTTCCAACCCAGCAGTTTTGCTTTTTATCTGTTTACATTTGGATTTCTATATAAAATTTAGAATTACAAAATGGATTCTGTTAAAAAAAAAAATCCTTACATGATGTAATCCATCTATGGAGATGTTTATTTTCCTCTAATCGATGCAACTCATTTTTCTGTATTAAAATAACAAAAATGTCATGCCGTGGGAACTATGCAGAGGACATTTGCTGTTTTGTTGGCTGCCTGGGGTTTATTCCATTTCCTAGCAGTACCCTAATTTCCTTTTGGGGAACTACCTCTCTCTCACTGTGTGTGATGCTGGTGGATGGTAGATCTGGGGACCGCCCTTCAAAGGAGCTGAAGTGACTTGCTCTATCCTCTCAAAGCCCCAGGCCAACAAAGGTGTGAGTTACTAACCTGTACTCTGTCAGTCAGATGCCCTCTCTTGGGTCTCTGAATCTGGAGTGAGTGACACAACAAAAGGAACACCGGGGTTTAGAGATTTTATCAGTGGTACCCTGCCCTGTCAGGAGACCATGCTAAAGTTCCTCCTTTCCCATCTTCCAGAGCTGCATTGATGCCTGCCCATTTTCAAGTCTGAATCTCAAGCCTTTCAGCAATTAAGTGAATCCCTACTAATCCTTCCACCTGCACATGCTTTTTTGCACTGTATATCTTCATTTTTCTTGCCTTGCTCTTCCTTTCTCCCTCGTGGACCAGACTGCAGACCACCTTATGGCAGCCTCCCACAAGAGTTTAGCTACTCGCTGCCCACTGTCCCTTGGGATGCATGCTTTTCTTCTTCTAAGAGCGTTGGTGACTCACTTACTCTCTATCCCTTTCTACTTCAGTATCTGCACTCACTTCTCCCTGTTTTGGTTCTGCTCTCCTGTGTCAGTGCTGATATCCAATGCATTCCTGCCTTCCTGCACAGCAAGTTACTCCAGTGACAGTATGAAACATGCAGGCTTCACTTGTCTGGAGAGTCAGGAACTCCTGCCAGAAAGATGCAGGCAGAGAAGGTTAGGAACAATAAGAATATCGGGAATGTAGTGTGTCAAGACACAGACTGAGAGACGAGCAAGTATTAGAGAATGGGCAGGAAGAGGCACAAAATTAGAAACACAGAAATTTAGGACAGGGTGCCACTATAATGAGAAAATTATTCTGAGGTAAAGTCTGGTTTGTACAGGGGCTTTTTCGCAGCAGCAGCTGCTCTGGTGAGGGTGCATCCAAATAAAACAATGTGGACTTTTACCCAAATTCTACGTGGTCTTCACAAGACATGCCACTATCTTATTAACACAACAGTGACAATAAGACTTACTTGATATATTTTGTAATAATAATAGTAGCTGTCATTTATGGAGTGCTTACTGCATGTCAGGCTCTTTGGCAAAGTGCTTTGAATATAAGGGGAACTGAGTTTGAGGGAGGTTAAACAACTCATTCAGGATCACTCACCAAGTAAATGGTAAAGTTGAGATTTGAACTTAGGTCTTCCCAGTCAGAGCACAAGTTCTTAATCATTTAGCATTTTGCCCCTAAATGATATTCAACTGGACTGTGCTCTGGAATATACAGACAACCATGTCTTCCCATCCCAACCTTCTTACCTAGTTCAATAAACTGGTGCTGAATAAATAAGTACAAAGGAGGCTGTTAACTCTCACCTGGTGTAAGAATGGGTATACTGGTCATTGTCCACAACTGTACGGCCTTATTTCGGGAAATGCTCCTTCCCCTACTCTACCTATAAGCAAATAGAAGTTGCCCTTCACTTACAGAGCCCAACCGGCCTGCTCTGATTGGCCCAGGTGGTGATAGTAAACCATGTCCTACTTACAGCTGATTGGAACAGGTTCCGGCCCAGCTGGGATGAACACAAGGGAGGCCAATCAGAGGGAGCCTCCCCTGTGATGGTTAAACTGTGATCAGAGGCTAGTCTCAGTCTCCCTCTGGTGGTGAAACTTGGAGGTATTCGGCATAATAGCGGCTGGTGGTCATATTTCCATGAGGAGATGCGTCTGAAAATATACAGCTGACCTATAGACAGAAACTGAGAGGTCAAGAGATGGAAACCAGAAGGAGAGATTAGGAGAAAGTGAGAGCAACAGGTTTTGAGACCTGGTATGAATTTCTTCTCAAGTCCCAGCTCCACAGTTGCCTTCGCATCATCTTAAAACAATCCAAGTTGGGTTTAGTCACTTCCAACCAAAATAGTTCTGACCAAGACCGTGAATTTTTAAAAACTCGCATTAACACATAAGGTCTATGCTTACCCTGAGAGAAAAGAGAAAATACTTTGTCTTTTATCTGCACATGGCATGCGTTTCACCTCTAAACTTAGACTGTGCAGCCCTAGAAGGGAGGGTAGTGGTGAGAATCGACAGACCAGGGAAACCAATTTTAGGAATAATTTCTTGATAGCAGTCCTGTTTTCTTGTCTCCTTTGCCAACTTTCAATACTTATTTTGGAGGAGTCTTCCCGAACCATTAGGTAGCAAGAAATAAATTTGTTATGGTACCACATATTCCTTCAGAATAGTTGATAATAAAGTTTTTATCCTGAAGAACTCAGGAGCACATAGACAGAGGTTTTTTCGCCACCCTGGACATGAACTCAACTGAGTTTAACTTAATTCATTAAACTATTCTAGAATAATTCAATAATTACTATGATGTTAAATATTAATTTATAGAACAGATCAACTAGGAGATAATTCTTCACCTTACACCCCCACCCACCCCCTCAAAAAAAAACCCATCATGGAATTGCTACAAGTATTTGGTTTCAGAGTGTAAGATACTGTCCTGACAATTTATAAAACCTCCCCTTATGGAGAAGCCAAAGGTCATAGTGAGTCCGCATATATTTAATTAACACACAACTTCTTCAGACATAATGTTTATTATATGAAGCCAGGCTACTAAGGACAGCTGGGCAGTCTGCTCACTGTTCAATGACACCTTGATTGGGGCACAAATGGGAGCTGAAATCCAGCCCTCACTTCACATCCTAAGCCACGCACCCACGAGCCTGCCTCCACCCACACATGGACACCATCTAGGTCAGTGGTGGCCCTACCATAAGTAAAGCAGACCTGCCTGCTACCTAAAACTCTTTAGAAGGAAAAGGCTTTCTTTTGAAACACAAAACAGAAAAAAAACAGAAGTAACATTTTCCCTAGAAAAATTAACACATAAGTGCCTAATAAGTACTTACTGAACTAAATGAATACACTATAGAATAAGTAGGGTAATGATTTTCTTGATAATCTGCCTGAAGGAAAATGTTAGCAAATGCTCCTATTTCCATGCATGGCTTATTTCTTCCTGATCATTGCTTTTTGTCCATTCCACCGAACAGCATTAGAATCGATGACACCTTTATTGTATCTTTTCTGCTTTTAAATAAGGACACCAGAAGATCAAGAAACTTCTTTTAATTTTTAAAAAGTTTCTTATTTACTACCAGCTTCCCTCCCCCATCTCTATCCTCACAGTGCCCTGAACTGCCTCATAGCACCCAAGACTGGTGGGGAAACAGCTCCAGTGAGTCAAACAGAATTACATCCCCATCACTGGGGTTTCAGTTTACCAACATTGACAATGAATTCCTTTCCATGGTTCACCACAGTTTGCTTTTTTATACCACAGAAAGGTTCTGGACATGCATATGGTGCTTTCTATAAATATCAGCTACACATTCCAGCTTTCGAAGGAGCACATTCTGCTAAACATAGACTGTGGAGACAAGTAATCCCTGTTTTTCTTGCTGTATATCATGGCTGCTAATTCAGGCTAAGTTTTCCTTATTCCATCTCAGTTTGGCCTTGGTTATTTTGGGCCTTTGCATAAAGGTCACTGTATTGCTTCTAGTGTCTCGTAGTTAATGCCCCGATTAGCAGTATCTGCAGTCACAGGCTTCTGGAGCCACAGCTGCAATTCCCATTAACTAGAAGAACCACAGTGTTGCTAAATAGCCTCCCAGAAATTCTAGTCCCAAAACAAGAGGTTTGGGAGTCTCTTGGTAATCGCAAGAGCCATAAGCCATTCGAAAGTTCAGATCTAGATATTACTGACCTACAACTTCCCCAGATGGTGCAGGCAGACTGACAATTTGGCATGAATAGCTACAGCTAGGGCAAGAGCTCTGTGGAATATGTGATTAATACCAAAGGCTTAAAGAGTGATTGTTCAGTCCTCCCAGGCAATGCCAACCTATGGGATAACCTGGGTATTATGGGTTCATAATACCTATGGTCCAGATGTGACTTGATCACATCTTCTCTTGCTTTCTGCTTGTTCGTTTTTGTTTTAACTTTTTTTTTCAAACTTCAATACAAATTTGGTCTTATATGCAATTTTAATGTCGGAGTATGCCATTCACCACAAGAAATAGAAGTCTGTTAGAGCTACTTGTTATTGGCTCTTTCATTTTGAATAAATTAATTTTTTTTTTTTTTTTTTTTTTTTTTTTGAGACGGAGTCTCACTCTGTCGCCCAGGCTGGAGTGCAGTGGCCGGATCTCAGCTCACTGCAAGCTCCGCCTCCCAGGTTTCCGCCATTCTCCTGCCTCAGCCTCCCGAGTAGCTGGGACTATAGGCGCCCGCCACCCCGCCCGGCTAGTTTTTTGTATTTTTTTTTTTTAGTAGAGACGGGGTTTCACCATGTTAGCCAGGATGGTCTCGATCTCCTGACCTCATGATCCGCCCGTCTCGGCCTCCCAAAGTGCTGGGATTACAGGCTTGAGCCACCGCGCCCGGCCATAAATTATTTCTTTAAGACCTTTGTCTCTTCCTGTTTATAACCTGCCAATTAAGCTCTAAAATGCCCACAGGCCCATCAGTCACACCAGATCTCCACTGGAGTATTTGTCATCTGTGCAGTGCTTTTCAGTTTACAAAATATAACATCACATCCTTTCCGTCATAGATTCCCAGAAAAACCTTGTGAGGTAGAACTTATTTTCATTTTAGAACTGAGGAAAGTGAAACCAAACCGATTCCATGACAGGTCCACAGAGGAGATCCAGAACTCAAATTATAGGCTAGTGTTCTTTCCATTTTAACCAGAGTATCTTTTGCCTTTAGAACTGTTGCAACTAGATGTGGTGGAGGGGGCACTGGATCTGAGCTCCAAGATTTCCTGTAAGTCATTCATTACCAGCTAGGGGAATTAGCAGTGGTTGCTTATTGGCTCTGAGCCTCAGTTTGCTTTTCTGTAAAATAAAATCGTTTTTAGCTCTCATGCTGTATGATCCAGTGATAAGCAAACAGGGCCATCAGGAGTTTTTTTCCTCCAAGTGTGATGTACACATTTAGCAGCAGAGGAAAACAGAAAAGCTGAATATTTTTTTCTTTTTCTCTCTCCTCCTTTATCTTCATTTCTTTCTTTTACCATTCCCTTAGTCTGCTGCCTTTCAGTAATTATTTATACCATTCAAGTCCTTATTTTGTCAGCTGCTAAATGAAGAAAATAGTGCTGTTCTCACACAATTTTATGGAGGTTTACAACTTCTGTCTCCATCAAGTAAGTCTTAAAACAGCAGGTCCAGGTAGCACACCAAAATCTATGGAAACTTATATTGAATTGGTTTTTGGATTTGTTTTTGTTTTTAGCTTTGATGTTATGTTCTTCTTACAGCATTTTGTTGACATCTTTGTTTGTATCAAGAATGGAGAGGCCAAGATTTTTTTTTTTTTAAATTTTTAAATCTCAATTCTAAATCTCAATTCTAACCTTGTCATGCATGTGAAACTGATACTTGCTGAAAACACAAATAGAGAAAAAGACTTTCCTGGGGGATTCTACAACAGATGGGCAACAGATCTACTCATGCAGTTAGATCAGAGGCACCCGAAATGTTTTCCGTGGACCAATAGCATCAGCATCAACTGAAAATATGTTAGAGATGAAAATTCTCCAGCCCCTCTGAAGACCTGGTGAGTCAGAAACTCTCAAACTGGAGACCCTAAATCTGTGTTTGAATAAGCCCTCCAGATGCTTTCGCTACGCTCTAACGTTTAATAACTACTTAGTTAGATTATTGTCTTATTATGGTATTTTTTCAGTTTTAGCTACTCAGCATGGCTCTGGAAGGGAAACCACTGAGAATATCTGTTATTGGAATAGAAGAAACTTTACATGGGGCCAGTAAGGCACAGCTGTAACTACAGAATAACAATTAGCTCTGTTGTAACACTCCATTACCTTTTCAATTTTCTTATTGCTACCTTGGACATATATTATTAATGTCCTTCATGTATTTTAAAGATATATTAAACCTTAATTATAAATTAGCATCAATACATAATATGAAATGAATAAACATAAATCATAAGATACTTGTGATAAAAAACTTTTTTTTGTTTTTTGAGACAGAGTCTTGCTCTCGCTCAGGCTGGAGTGCAGTGGAGTGGCATGATCTCGGCTCACTACAACCTCTGCCTTCCAGGTTCAAGCGATCCTCCCACCTCAGCCTTCCAAGTGGCTAGTATTACAGGCGTGTGCCAACACGCCTGGCTGATTTTTGTGTTTTTAGTAGAGACGGGGTTTCACCATGTTGGCCAGGCTGGTCTTGAATTTCTGAGCTCAAGTGATCTGCACAAGTGATCTGCACACCTCGGCCTCCCTAAGTACTGGGATTACAGGTATGAGCCACCGCACTGGCCTACAGGCGATGTTTGAACCCTAGTTCAGTTCCACTGGGACTGGTCATTTTTCTGTAATGACCCCATTTGACTGTTCCTACACGGTAAATTCAATTTTGTCTCTTAGTTTTTGAGTAATCCTGGCCTTACAGGATCTATCCTGCTAAATATTTCTTTCACACTGCCAATTCCTTATTCGATAAAATTTTGTAAGAGGCTAAGCTTGTTTACCCTGAGGAAAAAGTACCCTCCCTGAGGCATTGGATCTGGTTTGTGAAATCAGTTAGTAGCAGTACATTTCTGGAAAAGACACTTTCTGTTTTGATTAGCACTTTAATTTTCGAGGTTAATACTCATAAGCTTTCCAAACGTAGAGGACCAGCTTTTACTCATTACGAACATATATTCATCTTTGGATAGCAAGACTTTTGGTTATGCTACCTAATAGCTGTGTGATTTTGAGCAAATTACTTAACCTCCAAGAGCCTTGGTTTCCTCATCTGCCACATAGGGGCATTGCTTCTGCCATGGACTCAGGGTCAGAATTCAGAATCTGGGGGGAAATTCCATTTGTTTTAAATGCAACTCAGCTTTTCCTTACACCCAGGTTTTTCAGCCTGTGAGAGGAGATGCAAAGGTTCTCCCCTCCCATTTGTAATGGGAAGACAGTGGCACTTTGATGTCTATATTGTAGACTTTGGTGTGACTCCTAAACTTTAACATTTACTAGCCATATGACTTTGGGTAATTTACTTGACCTCTTCAAGGTTTACCTTTTTTATCTACGAAATGGTGTAATAATATTACCTATGTTGTAGGGTTGAAGAGATAAATGTGCAAAATGCTTAGTCCGGCACATAATACTATTATTGCAATTATTTTACTACTCCTCTCGCTGGACCAGAATAATCATTTATTTATTTTTTTACCATAATGCAACAAATTCTAAGTCACAATTTCCTTCACTCTTTTTTCTTTATTAAATTCAGTGCAAAGCCATATCTAGCTATTGCCTGTATTGTTTGAAGCACACTTTTTGGCCATGAAGATGGGTCTTCTCAATTGATTATTGCTTCTGAGTTCTGAATGTAGATGTTTCATTTATGGGCAAATGACCAAAGGCTTTTTCTTATGGCCTGTAGCTTGTAGCCAAGCCTATGGAGACAATTTGGTAACTTTTCCCAGAATAGAAATTATGGGCCATGGTCCAGCCAACCACAAAATTCTTTCACCTTACATTGCTGTACATCGAAACATAAATTCCCCTCCCCTCTATTTTTTGTGGAAATAAAAGCAAACAAGAATGGTTTCTAAACAAAGGAATTTTAAAGAGGGGCTCTGCTGAATGCAGAAATTCTCTCTTGTTGCAGTCTGTCTCTGGAAACAGCACACATATCTTGCTTAAGAACAACAGGCAATACCTGTGATGTTTGAATCCCATCAATTACCACTAAAAGAAAAAACCTTTACATGTCAGTATCAGAGGGTCTTAGTTCCTTTGTAGGAGATTTTCCTGAGGGCCTCTCATTATAATTCTCACAAGCTTGTTCTGAAAATTGTAATGTACATATACATACAAATGTAAAATTTAGGAAGTGCTAGTTTCTTTCTTTATATAATTAAGAGTACTCAAATAAGACAATTGAAGAGGGCTTGTGAAAGGACTATTTACAAAAGCATAAGCTGGATAAAGGGGGAGGTACAGGGAATGAAGAATTACCCTGGTGCTAGCAATAGCAGGACCCATCACCATCCCTGGGACTAAGAGGCAGGAGGAGGGGGCAGTTAAAGGGCCTGGAGAGAGAGCTGGCCTTTGGTAGAAAAATGCAGCAGCTGCCTGCATAGTCGGGCTCTTTCATCCTCTCTGATCTATGGTACCTCCTACAGCTACTTCCTGGCCCACTGATTCCATCTATAAAGGTCAGTGGATTCATTTCTTAGGCTGCTGTACCACAAACTGGGTGACTCAAAACAACAGAAATGTGTTGTCTCACAATTCTGGAGGATGGAAGTTCAAAATCAAGGTGTCATTAAGGCCACTGCCCCTCTTAAAACTGTAGCATAATCCTTCCCCACCTCTTCCTAGATTCTAATGGTTTGCTGGAAATCTTTGGCATTCTTTGCCTTATAGAAGCCTCACTTCAAGCTTTCATCTTGCCATGCTGTTTACTCTCCCCTGTCTCTGTCTTCACATGACTGTCTTCTTATGAGGACACCAGTCATGCTGGATTCGGGGCCCACCTTACTCCAGTACACCCTCATCTTAACTAGTTACATCTGCAATGACTCTATTTCCAAATAAGGTCACATTCTGAGGTCCTAGAGATTAGGGACTTGAACATATCTTTTTTGAAGAAACACAATTGAGCCCATAGCAGTCATCCTCCAGAGCACAGGCAGATGGAGAAGGGTGAAAAATAGTGGATGGAGAGGAACAGGCAGAGGAGAATTAGTGTACTCTCTTTTCATCATGTCCTCCTTGGTTCACACTCCACAGTGTCCCAAACTTTGACATCTCTTCTTAAGCTTCATTTCATTTTTTATTAAAGTATAAGGTGTATACAGAAGTATACAAACAGTAAGTGTATAGCTCGAGGAATTTCTCGAAACTCAACATACCCATGTAAACAGCATCTGGATCAAGACACAGTATTAACACTACAGAAGCCCCCTCCTACTCCCTTCCAGTCTTTATCCCTCCATCCCCAAAAGAACAACCATCACTGCGGCTTCTAACACCATAGATACATGTTGCCTGCTTTTCAACTTCACATAAGAGGAATTTTACATCTGCACTCCTTTGTGTCTGTCTTTTCACGCAACATTATGTTTCTATGAGTCATCTATGCTGTTGTGTGTAGCTGTAGGTCATTCATTCTCATTCCATTATGTGCATATACCACAATTTATTTACCTTTCTACTGTTACAGGTTCTTGGATAGATTCCAGTTGGGGGATCTGATGAATTATGTTGCTGTAAACATGCTTGTACATATCTTTTGGTGAAAAGTTTTTATGTTTATGACTTTTTGACAAACGTTCTCTAGGAAGTCCTGCTCATTCCCTAGTCAGAATTATGTGTCCTCCTTGTTGTTCTCAAAATGAGCACTTACTGGAGCGTCAAGCATGAGTTATCGACATCTGTCTCCTCCCTACCCGCTAACACCTCTGTGAGTCTGTGAGCTTTCTGGGGGGAAAGATTCTGCTTTATATCTCTTCACATCTTAGCATGTGCCTGCTACATAGTAGGTCCCTAATCAGTTTGTTAAGTGAATGAATGGATGAATAAATGAATAAATGGGTAGCGTACAGACAACATGAATCAGGATTGGAGGATGGAATAGGGTCTGATGACAGTCGACTCACCTTCAAGAGTCTGGCGCACTGGCATCTTGTGATGTTATCTCCTGGCTTCCACCTGCCTTCCTTCAGAGTCCTCTCACTTTAGGATTAGGTGTCTCTGCAGATCACATTTTCTTTTCAGTGCATTATCACTAACATGAATTCTTCTGACCAGGGCCTTTGTGCATATTGAGAATTCTTCCCTATTCTCTAATATTTTACATATTTTTTCCTTTATTTCTCCCTTTGATATTTAGACATGACTCAAGTTTTCTTTACCATGAAATACTGTTTTATTTTCTGAATCTATGATTTACATCTTTTGCTCCCATTCTGTCTGCTCTCCAAATCTGCAGCTCTTTCAAAATTCTCTATGAATGCCAAGGCCTCCACATTCTCCTGGGACTCTAGGTTTCCAACCTTGGAGTTCATCTTAGTCACTGCTTCTGTGACCTGTTCTTATCTTTCCTTCTTACTTAATCTGCTGCCTCACCTCATTCATACTTCCCCTTCCCCTTTAACGTCTTTCTTACTAATTCCAGAGTTACTACATCAGTCAATGTCCTACTCACCTCTCACTTATGTTCATAATAGCCTCTTAGCTGGTCTTCCTATCTCCTTTATTTCAATTTGTCCTTCACATACAGAATAATTTTCATCACTCACTCATGAAATGAGAGACTTCCAATTGCCAACCAGATCCACTTCAATTCTCTCCAATCTTATGACTCCTTACTTAGTGTCATAACTATACCTGCCTTTGTAGAACCAGTTCCCCACATTTTTCCAGCTGTCATTATCATGTCTTTGGTCATTGCTCATTTAACAAGAGCTCTGAACTTCTGGTATGAAACAGAAATGAATTCTAAACTGGCTTTCCAATGACAAGGTAGAGAAAATATCAAAACACAAGGCAGAAAGGGTGTTTCGATAACATTTTCCCTTTTGAAAGCATTTGTTATTTTCATAGCATTATTATCCTTAATTTACAAAAATTCTAAAATTTGGAATTCAGCTGGTCAAGCTGATATTTTGCAGCCTTAACAAGTATGTCCTAACACTGCAGCCTGTGCTTCACACAAGCATATTCCCACAGTTAGATAACAAGCTAAGTTTTAATAACATCAATCATTTATAAATTATATGGGCTAAAGTGTGACTAATAGCTTCATTACTAAGTGAAGAAGTATATTGGAAATTAAGTCATTTAATAGTGCCCAAAGTAGGTAATCATTTGGTAGTAAACTCAAGGCTAGTTTAACTGCTACGTATAATAAGATATTTATATTTTTGTAAAATGACTTCAATATTAAGAATCAAAGGTTAGAACTCAGTGGTCTTCTCTTTTGTCATGAACACATTTTAATTTTTATAGCAGAAACAAGAGACTATTTTTATTATACTATTTATGGTAGCCAATTATCTCTTTGTAAAAAGAGATTTCATATAACCTATTTTAGGGAAAAGAGTTAAGAATCTATTTTGGTTTTCAGTGTCCAGATATTTTGCTCCTTCATTTTATATCATAGTTATATATTATAATCAGAGTGGGGTTTTTGTGCATGGTTTGATTTGGAGGAAGTTACTGTAATTCAGAGAGGATATTAATCTCTGCCAGTCACCAGTGTGAATATAGCTCAAGATTGCTCAATTCTTATACTGTTTCCAGGAATAGATGAGAATAGAGCCTAGTGGGGGCAGGGCTGGCTGAGCCATCCTGGGGGAAGTAGCTTTATTTCATGAATACTAGAAGAAAAATTTGGTATATGCACGTTTGCGATTACTTGGTTTTGTAGCCAAACATTACTCTCTTTTTATGGTTTCTTCTCAATGAAGCCAAACATGCTCCAGTGTTTATTGGTGGTGTCAGTTTGATCCCTGACTTTATCAAAATGTCATTCCAATACTCTTCATTGTGGTTTTAGTCTCAGCTAGGTAAATTCTTCCTGAATTTGCTGTTGTCTGTCTTAAGAGAGGCCACATTTGAGTTGGAGCATAGTGATGATAGAGGCATAGGTACCTGCTGAGCCAGCTTTGGGGAAAGGGAACTTGGCTTTCTGAGTATTACATTTATTTTTCACAGAATTTTGACTCAACTGAAATTTCTACGTGTGAATGTGTAACAAGTTGAAATTTTAGGTGAAGAATTGAAGTATTCTTCTATACTACTGTATAAAATTATACCTCATTATAAAGAAAATCTGCTGTAGTGTAACTAGTTCATTGCCTTATTAAGAGACAGAATGGTTCACAGTATTTTTGTAAGTAATATATTACCATATAAACAATGATAATTATTATAACCTTAACAAGTAGGAACCCTATGGCTGAAGCAGTAAGATGAAAGTTCTTTTTTTTTTTTTTTTTTTTTTTTAAGACAGGGTTTCACTCTGTCACCCAGGCTGGTGTGTAGTGGTATGATCTCAGCTCACCGGAGCCTCGACTTCCTGAGATCAAGTGATCCTTCCACCTCAAGCCCCCAAGCAGCTGGGACTACAGGCATGTGCCACCATGCCTGGCTAATTTTTGTATTTTTTGTAGAGACAGGGTTTTGCCATGTTGCCCAGGCTGGTGTTGAAATCCTGAACTCAAGCAATCTGCCCACCTTGGCCTCTCAAAGTGCTGGGATTACAGGTGTGAGCCACTGCCCCTGGCCCCCCAAAGTTCTTATAGGGCATCACAGGTAAGTAAGCACATGAAAGACCCAGCAGTGTACAACAATGTTCCTAGATGAAAGATACAACATAATATCTATAAACAGAATCCTGGGCCTTCTTGGTTATTTATAAACACTGTATGGAATTCTTGTTGAAGACACTTCTCCTTTGCTTGAGTCTAAATTCCTCAAGGGCTTGTCCCTTTATTAGTGATTGACATCACAGATAATGTGTTCTAATGTGTGTTCTTTCTATTGAGGGCACTATTATAGCCAAAATGTTTCAAAAATGTCAATATATATTTATGTTTTATAGAAGTTGTTCAGTGTAAGTATGGAAATATTCACAGCCTGCAGCCCTCATAGATCAATGCACCAAAGATCATTTTGTCTTTTGAAGTTAAAATTCAATTTACTGAATTGCCAATTTACCAAAGTTTAGTGATTTAGCAAAAATGGTTTTAATATTTGAACAGGAATTTTAGTTACTGATGATAAAACATACAAAATTAATGCTGATATGCCATTTGAAGATTTTGCAAAAAAAAAAAAACCTGAAAATGTTTCAAGTTTGAATAAATAAAAAACATCACCCAAGAAGTAGTCAAAACAATCCTAGCACATATGGAATGCTAAAGGTTTGGTTTCCAACAAGGGGCAATGGTAATGTGTAGACTTGGTGGCAATTTGTTAAAAGACTTGCTATGAAAATCTTACTAAAGCATTAGGAGAGCCAAAAGGGAACTCAGAGAACGCTCTGTAAATGGGCCATGTGATTAGTGTGAAGAGAGAAATAAATCAGCTAGAACAGGATAGGAGAAACCACACCAACTCCAACATTGGCTACCAGTGGTTAAAAATGAGTTGAAGGTTGATGTGCTACCTGAGAAACTGGAAACATATCTTTAAAATGCTGTGTAATTGGGAAAATGTAAATGGCATTAAATGAAATTTCTAGTTACCTTGTTAATTTTCCCAATTTGAAGAGTTTTGCTCTGTGTCGTAAACTATACAGTTGTTTTTGTTTTGTTTTCCTGAATATTCCTGCAGAGTTAGTGTAACCCAATCACAAAGACATTTCATCCTTCGGCATCTATGTTGTGAGCGGCCATACTCAGTGAATAATGGAACTGATATTTGCATTCCCGTGTGGGTACTCCTCGCAGTGGTGGCTGTCCCAGAACCTCATTGTCCAATTCTGGCTTCTTGGTGCTGTCAATAAATTACCAAAGGCCCAGATGATTTGATGATATCAGCTACCAGAATTGCCAATGCCACTTTTCTTAGTTTTTATTAGTAACATTTATTATTGCTATATAATATTGTTGGTAGAAGTTTCTCATGTGTTAGGCCAACAATGGTGGAAACTCACTGGTAGCAATCTAGAAGCCCAATACACTTACCCTAGAAATAGTTCAGGGCAGATTGGGCCTCCCCTAGTATGATATGATTGTCCTAGAAAGCAGTGAAAGTTGACTCCAATCTAAGCAACTGGGACAAACTCCAAGACTAGAAGCATGGATGGCAGCCTGAGGACATAGGGCTACAAACATTTTCAGATGGAGGGTAGTGAGAAGTGGTGAGTGGTTTTAAGTTTTTGTTTTCACACTGGTGTCCCAGAATCTAAGTTTCTTTGATACACTGAATTATGACTACGGAGTTATTTTCATTTTTTATACCCAGAATCTTATAAAGAAAAATTCCTCTCTTCTGCCAGTTTGTTTGTTTCATCAAGGATTATGACATTACAGCAATGAATGAGGTTCACTATATGCGAGGTATTTATGTTGAATTCCTTATGTGGTTGCATATTTGTCATGCCAGAAAATTTTCAGTATCAAATATATGTGCTCCCAATGCCACATATTGGAATGTCAAGCTATTTAGGAAAGGTTATCTAGATTTTTGATAAATTCCATTATATTTCTTCACTTAATATGAGTAGTATAGCGTGAGTGGTTTTTGCTTACGACTGCTCTTACAACTTTGCCTTCTGGAACCACATGTGTCTGTTGATGTCAAGTGGAGTGTATCTAAACTCTCCTGTACCTCTTTTCCATCCTATACTTGTTTCTAAGGATGGTCAAATTTTGAGTCAGGTAAAAGCTGAAGACTTGGGTGTCTCCCCTTTCCTTCACACCCACCAGTGTTTTCATTACAAGTTCTGGGTAGTCAGTATGGTCAGAGACTGTTTGGGGAATAGAAAGATAAGATCAAAGTGCCAGCATGATTATACACACCACATGAATGTGGAATTATATAGAACATTATGATTTCATTAATGCATTCTGGAATTCAGTCACATCTATGCAAATATCTCACCAGAAGAAAAGCAGAGTAAAGGCAATCAACTTGCTTTCCCATTTTGTTTGTCAAATGCTTTCAAAATCCTCACTTTGAAAAGAAAAGGCTTTGCAGAGGTGAATTCTTTCTCACTGTTTCAATGACAGGTAAGGAAAATGTGCCCCACCAACCACCTCACCTAGTGTGGCCCCCAGGTGCTTCAGCAGCCTGTAGGCCACCCATTACTTTCTAACCCAGTCTTTGTGAAGCAGCGAACAGCTCACTTCAGGCTTTCCTAAGATTGTATTTCTGTACTGGTCTCTTGACTCTTCAAAAATCACAATCCTTAGCGCTGTCAGGAACCATGCCAAATGGATTGCCAAAAAGTTTTTTAAATAATAGCATCTCATATGAAAATTATTATGTTACACTGATAATTTCTCTTTTGAAAATTTTCAAATGTTTTTGGATTCTTATTCCAATATCCCAGGTAGTATTAGTTAATATGCAAAGAGTAACCCTAATTGAACATCAATAATTGCCAAAATTAATCATTTCTCTAAAGGTGCTAAGGCTATTAAAACCATGACTGTAAAACTGTCCTGTTTCCAAATGTGTCAGTATTCTTATTTTTGGTATCCACAGATGACAAAATATGCAGAATTAAGGTTGATACTTAGCGCAGGGTCTGGCATACAGTAGGGCATCCAGTGAACATTTATTGAAATAAACGTTGCTTGGGTGCTGTTGACCGGTCAGGCTTATTTCGCAAATCTCCCTCACTGGGAGTTTTCTCTAGGGAGCCCTCGTCATTCTCAGAGCTATTATTTTGGTTTCCCTTGCCTTTCATCTGTCATATAAGTCTGAACACAAACCATAGAGAGCATTTGGTGTTTTCTTCCTGTTCAGTGTTTTTTCTTCCGTCCCTGTGTGAATCAATGGTTCAAAAAGATGGATATTGCCTGCTTCTTCTGTGTCAGCCCAAGCAAGAAAACTCGCTACAGATGTACCAGTGGGATAGTGACAACATTCAGTTACTATTAATAATAACTGGTAAGGCAAGTTTAAGGCCTGCTAAGGATTTGATTCATGAAGAGTCAGGAGACCAGTAAAGAAACATGATCCTAGTAAAGCCTAATGTGAGCTATTGGCTGTCTTCACAAAGGCTGGGACAGATAATGATGGGTGGTCTACAGGCTGGTGAAGCACCCCAGGGGCCACATAGGTGAGGTGATTGGAGGGACACATTTTCCTTATCTGTCATTAACACAATGAGAAAGAAGTCACTTCTGCAAAGCCTTTTCTTTTCAAAGTGAGGACTTTGAAACCCCTTGAAAATGGAAAAGTGAGTTGATTGCCTTTACTTCCTCCCCTAGGATTTAGAATTTATTAAAGTCCACTGGAAAGGAACAGAGAGCAGGAGATTGTACTTGATAGAATGTCTTCAGAGTTCTGAAAGTGGCCCAAATGGTCTGAATGTTGGGAATTCTGGCAAGACAGAGGAAGGAAGTTGAAGCTGTTTCACTTACTAACGTAGCAAAACCAAAGAAAATAGTTATATCACAAAGCAGAAAGCACCCTCTACTCCCTACGTCCTCCAATATGGTTAATGGAAACTGAAGTCCATGAATACTTTTCTTTAAAAAAAATCTCTGGATACAAGATATGATCATGATCTATTCTCTATTTTTATTTTGCTAGTATAAATGAGATAAAACCTTTTTTAAAATTTAAAAATGGACAAATTGATTGAACACTAGAATGGTTTACTGAAGAAAGAAGGCAAACAGGAGAAAAATTCACTTATGTTTGGTCTCCTAAAGGACTCCTAAGGCACAACAGCCTCTCTGCAGATATATTCCAGATCTGCGAGAATCTCTGTCCTTGCATAAGAATTATAAGGAGTACTGATCGAGGTCTGCAAATACAAGATTTGCAGAGCATCAGTCTCTCCAATGAGCTTTACTGTCCAATTAGAGGAATGAGAAAATGATGACATAAAAAGACCAGGACTCTGGAGAAACTTGTACATGATAGTTATTGATAGCATCACGCTCCATTCCACTCTGATAGACCTTGTAGTCCTTGCTATGGAACCTTTGCTGACCCAGAAGTTCATGCCTCCCTCCTTTCTCAAGTAACTGAATAGCATCAAGCTAGGCCTCCAAATGGGACCTGCTAGATGATGCAGAGTGTGCAAAGACAGTGCAACTGAGAAATACACTGAGCAGGCAGCTTGTGTCATAGAGCTTGGCATTGCCAGGGTATGCATAAGACCAGAGAGACTATCATTTACCAGGATGTATCTTTCTGGGCTGCAAGTACTTCATATTTTGATGCTTATGAAATTACCTCACAGGGAGAGGGAA
Source organism: Macaca fascicularis (assembly GCF_037993035.2). Lineage (NCBI taxonomy): Eukaryota > Metazoa > Chordata > Mammalia > Primates > Cercopithecidae > Macaca > Macaca fascicularis. The sequence continues at coordinate 127,104,262 of NC_088379.1, forward strand.
AGCAATTATCTATCAGAGTAATTTCAAAAAACAGCATTTTAAAATTCAGGATAACAAAAACACAGGGTAAAGTGGATTCCATTAATGAATCACTATGGTAGGAAGAGAAATCAACGCTCTCTTTTAAAGTGCTTAGAAAGTATTAAAGAAATGCCTACTATATGCCCAACACTTTGGAAACTGAGGAAATCACACAAGACCTGGTTCTATCACTAATGGAGATTGTAGGATTTACATTTAAGACTTATCTATAAAAGCATTTTAAGTATACATAATAGCTGTTTATGAGTGAGTATGTTTATATGCAGTGGTATGCTGGTAAATCAGTTCTCCTACAAAAACAAAAACCAAACTGACCTTGATTTGTAGTGTTTGCCAATTTCTGTGGTGTAACTACTTCCACCATGATTGAATGCAGAGTTGAGAAAAGATATGCAGGGTTGATGCTCACAAGCCAGTACAAGGCAGCTTCAGTACAGAAGTTATAGCTGTACTAGATGTCTGGGGAAGGGAGGCCAGCCAGTCAGACTACTATTAGGAAAGCTTTAATGGGGGAAGGCAGGATTTAAGAAGGGGAAGATCATTGTGTGGTGAACTCTGAAAAAATAAGGCTGCTTGGTTTATTCTCCACTCCCACCCCTCTACATCCTAATACAGCCTGTGAATATAGTAGATACTCAGTAAAGAAGTTTGTTGGAAACTATGCATTGAAGAAACACACCTCAAAATAATAAAAGCCATGTATGACAAACCCACAGCCAATATCATACTGAATGGGGAAACATTGAAAGCATTTTCCCTAAGAACAGGAACAAGAGGAGGATGTCTACTCTCATCACTCCTGTTCAACATGCTAGTGGAAGTACTGGCCAGAGCAATCAGGCAAGAGAAAGAAATAAGGGGTATACAAATTGGAAAAGAGGAAGTTATATTATCTCTGTATGCAGATGACATGATTGTATACCTAGAAAACCCAACAACTCCTCCAGAAGACTCCTACACTTCACACTGAAGTCACAGGTGACTTCAGTAAAATTTCAGTATACAAAATCAATGTACAAAATCAGTTGCATTTGTATATACCAATAACATTCAAGCTAAGAACAAAATCAAGAACTTAATTTCATTTACAATTGCCATAAAAATTAAAATACCTAGGAAATATATTTAATCAAGGAGGTGAAAGATCTCTACAAAGAGAACTGCAAAACATGGCTGAAAGAAATTGTAGACAATAGAAACAAATGGAAAAACATCCCATACTCATGGACTGGAAGAATCAATGTCATTAAAATGACCATACTCCCCAAAAAAATCTACAGATTCAATGCAATTTCTAATTCCTAGTTCAAATTACTGGTGTCATTCTTCATAGAATTAGAAAGAACATTCCAAAAGTTCATATGGAACCAAAAAATGGACTGAATAGCCAAAACACTCCTAAGTAAAAGGAAATACTGAGGTGTCACAGTCACATTGTCTGACTTCAAATTATACTACAACACTATATTAACTAAAACAATGTGTTACTAATACATAAATATACACATAGATCAATGGAACAGAATAGAGAATCAAGAAATAAAGCCACATAACTACAACCAACTGATTTTTTAAAAGGTCAACAGAAATAAACAATGAAGAAATGACACTCTATTCAATAAATGATGCTGGGAAAACTGACTAGACACATGCAACAGAATAAAACTAGAATCTATCTCTCACCTTATACAAAAATTAATTCAAGATATAAGACCTGAAACTATAAAAATCCTAGAAGAAAACCTAGGAAAACCTCTTCTGGACATCAGCCTATGCAAAAAGTTTATAATGAAGACCCCAAAAGCAATCGCAACAAAAGCAAAAATAGAAAAATGAGCCTTAATTAAACTAAAAAGCTTCCATACAGCAAAATAAATAATCAACAGAATAAACAACCTATAGAATGTGATAAAATATTTGCAAATTATGCCTCTGACAAAGGACTAACATCCAGAATCTACAAGAAACTCAAATAACTCAAGAAGAAAAAAACAAACAACCTTATTAAAAACTGGGCAAAGGATATGAACAGAAATTTCTCAAAAGAAGGTATACAAGTGGCTAAAAAACACATGAAAAAATCCTCAACATCACTAATCATTACAGAAATGCAAATTAAAACCACAATGACATATCATTTTACACCAATTAGAATGGCTATTACTAAAAAGTCAGAAAACAACAGATGTCGGTATGCATGTGGAGAAAAGGGAATGCTTATACACTGTTGATAGGAGTGAAAATTAGTTCAACCTCCATGGAAAACAGTATGGCGATATATCAGATAACTAAAAATAGAACTATCATTCAGTTCAGCAATCCTACTCCTGGGTATTTACCCAAAGGGAAAGAAATCATTGCATAAAAAAGATACCAGCACTCGGGGCAGGGCGCGGTGGCTCATGCCTGTAATCCTAGCACTTTGGGAGGCTGAGGCGGGCGGATCACAAAGTCAGGAGATTGAGACTCATCCTGGCTAACACGGTGAAACCCCGTCCCCACTAAAAATACAAAATAATTAGCCGCGCGTGGTGGCGGGCCCATGTAGTTCCAGCTACTTTGGAGGCTGAGGCAGGAGAATGGCGCGAACTCGGGAGGCGGAGCTTGCAGTGAGCCGAGATTGCGCCACTGCACTCCAGTCTGGGCGACAGAGGGAGACTCCATCTCAAAAAAAAAAAAAAAAAAAGAAGATACCAATACTCATGTTTATCGCAGCACTATTCACAATAGCAAAGTAATGGAACCAACCTAAGTGTCCACCAATGGTTGATTGGATAAAGAAAATGTCATATATATACACACACCATAGAATATTATGCAGCCATAAAAAAGAATGAAATCATGTCCTTTGTAACAACATCCTTGGAGCTTGAGGCCATTATCCTGAATGAATTAACTTAGAATCAGAAAATCACATATTGCATGTTCTACTTATAAGTGGGAGCTAAACAATGGGTACACATGGACATAAACATGGAAACAACAGACACTAGGGACTCTAAAAGTGGGAAGGATGAAAGGAGGGTCAGGGTTGAAAAATTAACTATTGGGTACAGTGTTCAATATTTGGGTGATGGGTACCCTAGAAGTCTAATCCCCACCATTATGCAATATACCCATGTAACAAACAAGCACATGCATCCTCTGAATCTAAAATTTTTTACAAAGCCAACCAAACAAAAAAATTCAAAAATCCAGCTTACAAAAAGAGATAAATCAAAGCATGGTTGTGACCACTGTGTCTATTAAAAGAAAGAACTGACCAGAACAGTAGGATAAATTCAATTAACAAGTTCTCCTGGTGCTTTTTATATCACTTGACTTATTAAAAGTGGATCTATCCACATACACAAAAGAATAACAAAAATAACGGTTAGGCTGAAAAGAATGGAAAGGTTTTTCTAAACAACACTTTTTTCTTTGAGTTAAGTCCCTTTGGTGCCTAGTTTGTTGAGTGTTTTTTTTTTTTTTTTTTTTTAAATCATAAAGGGATGCTAGATTTTATAGAAGGCTTTTTCTGCATCTATGGAAATGATCATATGGTTTCTGTTTTTAATTCTGTTTATGTGATATATCACATTTATTGACTTGCATATGTTAAATCATCCCTGCATTTTTTGGATAAAACTTCAAAATAGGCCGGGCGCGGTCACTCATGCCTGTAATCCCAGCACTTTGGGAGGCCGAGGTGGGCGGATCACGAGGTCGAGATCGAGACCATCCTGGCTAACACGGTGAAACCCCGTCTCTACCAAACATACAAAAAATTAGCCTGGTGTGGTGGCGGGTGCCTGTAGTCCCAGCTACCTGGGAGGCTGAGGCAGGAGAATGGCGTGAACCCGGGAGGCAGAGCTTGCAGTGAGCCGAGATTGCACCACTGCACTCCAGCCTGGGTGACAGAGCAAGACTCTGTCTCAAAAAACAAACAAACAAACAAACAAACAAACAAAAAACCTTCAAAATAATAAAAGGCATAAATGACAAACCCAGTCAACATCATACTGAATGGGGAACAGTTGAAAGCATTTCCCCTGAAAACTGGAACAAGACAAGGATGTCAACTTTCACCACTTCTATTCAACATAGTACTGGAAGTCCTAGCCAGAGCAGTCAGTCAAGAGAAAGAAATAAAGGGCATCCAAATTGGAAAAAAAAGAAGTTAAACTATCAGTGTTCGCTGATGATGTGATTGTATACCTGGAAAACCCTAAAGCCTCCTGCAGAAGACTCCTAGATTTGATAAGCAAACTCAGAAAAGTCTCAGGTTACAAAATCACTGTGCACAAATCAGTAGCACTGCTATACACCAACACGAACCAAGCTGAGAATCAAAATACTCAATCCCTTTCACAACAGCTACAAAAATAACAAAACACTTACGAATATACTTAACCAAGGAGGTGAAAGATCTCTACAAAGAGAACTACAAAACACTGCTGAAAGAAATCATAGATGACACAAACATGGAAACATATCCCATGCTCATGGATTGAAATAATCAATATAATGAAAATGACCATATTGCCTGAAGTAATCTACAGATTCAATGCAATTCCTATCAAACTACCAGCATAATTTTTCACAGAATTAGAAAAAAAAATCCTAAAATTAATAGGGAACTAAAAAAGAGCCCTAATAGTCAAAGCAATCCTAAGCAAAAAGAACAAATCTGGAGGCATTCATTTACCAGACTTCAAATTATACTACAAGGCTATAGTTACTAAAACAGCATGGTACAGGTATAAAAGTAGATACATAGGCCAATGGAACAGAATAGAGCACCCAGAAATAAAGCCAAATACAACAAACTGATCTTTCACAAAGCATACTAAAACATAAATTGGGGAAAGGACAACCTATTTAATAAATGGAGCTAGGAAAAGTGGCTAGCTACATGTAGAAGAATGAAACTAGATCCTTATCTCTCACCTTATACAAAAGTCAACTTGAGATACATCAAAGACTTAAATCTAAGACCTGAAACCATAAAGATTCTAGGAAAACCTACAATTAGATAGAATTTCCTAGATTTTAGATAATCTAGGAAAAATTTTTCTAGACATTGGTCTAGGCAAAGAATTCATGACTAAGAACCCAAAAGCAAATGCAACTAAAACAAAGATAGATAAATGGGACTTAATTAAACTAAAAGGCTTTTGCACAGCAAAAGAAATAATCAAAGTAAAAGGAGAAAATATCTGTACGAGAAAATATCTGTAAACTATGTATCTGACAAAGGATTTATGTCCAGCATCTACAAGGAACTCAAACAAATCAGCAAGAAAAAAACAAAGAATCCCATCAAAAAATAGGCAATGACATGAATAGATATTTCTCAAAAGAAGATAGATGTAGGCCGGGTGCAGTAGCATTTTGGGAGGCTGAGGTGGGTGGATCGCTGAGCCCAGGAGTTTGAAGCTAGCCTGAGCAACATGGCAAAACCCCATTTCTACAAAAACTGTAAAAATTAGTCAGGTGTGGTGGTGCACACCTGTAGTCCCAGGTACTCAGGAGGCTAAGGTGAGAAGATTGCTTGAGCTCGGGAGATGGAGGTTGCAGTAAGCCATGATGGTGCCACTGCACTCCAGCCTGGGTGACAGAGTGAGACTCTCTCTCAATAAATAAATAAATAAATAAGATGCATACATACTAATAATCCCATCAAAAATGGGCAAATGACATGAACAAACATTTCTCAAAAGAAGATCGATGCATACATATGGTTATGGTTATGTATTTAAGTTTCTACTTTCTTCTGTACATTGGAAATGTCATAAAAATTATTTAAAATTTTTAAAAGCTGTGAGGAAAAGGGAATTATGCAAACAAAGGTGCAGAAGTAGAAATAAATGCAATCTGATGGCTTTGATCTGACTTGATCTCACCAAAGTGTGTCAGGGAACAGCAAATGGCCAAGAAACATATGAAAAAAATGTGCAACATCACTAATCCTCAGGGAAATACAAATTGAAACCACAATTAGATGCCACCTTAGTACTGCAAGAATGGCCATAATTAAAAAATCAGAAAACAATAGATGTTGGCATGGATGTGGTAAAAATGGAATGCTTATACATTACTGGTAGGAATGTAAATTAGTACAACCTCTATGGAAGCAGTATGGAGATTCCTTAAAAAACTAAAAGCAGATCCATAGTTCAATCCAGCAATCTCACTACTGGGTATCCACCCAAAGGAAAAGAAGTCATTATTAGAGCACAATTCACAATTGCAAAGATATGGAACCAACCTAAGTGCCCACTGATCAATTAGTGAGTAAAGAAAATGTGGTACATACACATGATGGAAAACTACTTGGCTATAAAAAAGAATGAAATAATGTCTTTTGCAGCAACTTGGATGAAGCTGGAGGTCATTATGCTAAGTGAAGTAACTCAGGAATGGAAAACCAAATACTGCATGTTCTCACTTATAAGTGGGAGTTCAGTTATGGGAATACAAATGCATACAAAGTGATATAATAGACTGTGGAGACTCAGAAGGTGGAGGTTAGGCAGGGAGGTGAGGGTTAAAAAAATACATGTCGTGTACAACATACACTACGTGGGTAATGGGTGCACTAAAATCTCAGACTTCACCACTATGCAAGTCATCCTTGTAACCAAAAGCTATTGAAATAAAAATATATATTTTAAGAAAAAAATATGCAAAATAAAATAAATATGATTCTTATGAAAAAATTAAATAAAGACATTAATATTCTTCTGTTAAAAAATAACAAAACTTAAAAAAAAAAAACAGGCCAGGTGCAGTGGGTCATGCCTGTAATCCCAGCCCTTTGGGAGGCCAAGGCAGGTGGATCACCTGAGGTCAGGAGTTTGACACCAGCCTGGTCAACATGGCGAAACCCTATCTCTACTAAAACTACAAAAATTAGCCGTGCATGGTGGCTCATGCCTGTAGTCCCAGCTACTTGGGAGGCTGAGACACGCGAACTGCTTGAACCCGGGAGGTGGAGGTTGCAGTGAGCTGACATTGCACCATTGCACTCCAGCCTGGGTGACAGAGTGAGACTCTGTCTCAGAAAAAAACAAAAAACAAATAACAAAAGCAAAAACAAAGGTGGAGAGATCAAAGTATAGTCATTGGTCACTTAATAGGGACACATTCCGATAAATACGTTGTTAGGCAATTGCATCATTGTGCAAACGTCTTAGAGTGGACTAATACAAACCGAGATGATACAGCCTACTACACACCCAGGCTATATGGGATAGCTTATTGCTCCTAGGGTACAAACCTAAACACCAACTGTAAGGAATTGCCTACTAAATACTGTAGGCAATTATAACACAATGGTATGTGTGTGTCTAAACATATCTAAACATTGAAAAAGTAACGGAAAGATATGATGTTATAGTCTTACAGGACTACCATCATATATGTGGTCTGTCATTGATCAAATCTTCATTATGTGACACATCACTGTGTGACCAAATGTTAATGTCTATTAAAGTTGGTGGTAGATGCATACATACAGTTATTATGTATTTTATTTTCTGCTTTCTTCTGTACATTGGAAATATGTCATAATAAAAATTATTTGAGTTTTTTAAGAACTGAGAAGAAAAGGGAATTATGCGAACAAAGGTGCAGATGTAGAAATGAATGCAATCTGGTAGCTTTGATCTGATTTGATTTCATCAAAGTGAGTGTGGCAGTGAACAGCAAAAAATGAGGTTGAGTGCAAGGATGTAGATGAATGGGAATCACATGTCAGTTAACTGCTGCCTTTCAAACTTCTTAAGTGGTGCCAAAGAACTTAATCAATTCTTCCTCCTTAGAATTTTGAATTTCTGTATTTGTGGAGAAAAATTGTTCACATCCATTAAGTTAGAATTAGGTGGGGGAGAGAAACATTTAATCTTATTTCATAGGGAAATAGCCTAAATAAAAACATTTGCTATTGTGAAAAAAAACAATGGTATTAAGTAGTGTTTATTAATGCAGAATGCTTCTATATTCAATACACTCCAGTTATCCAGTCCCCATTCCCTCCCCTAAAGGTATACATATTGTGAAGCAGCCTAAAATAGTGTCTAGTTGGACAAATGTATAGAATGGCAGAGGGTCCCCTGGATTTTTTTTTTTTTTTTTTTGAGGCGGAGTCTTCACTCTGTCGCCCAGGCTGGAGTGCAGTGGCACCATCTCGGCTCACTGCAAGCTCCGCCTCCCGGGTTCGCGCCATTCTCCTGCCTCAGCCTCCCGAGTAGCTGGGACTACAGGCGCCCGCCACTGCGCCCAGCTAATTTTTTTTTTTTTTTTTTTTTTTTTTTGTATTTTAGTAGAGACGGGGTTTCACCGTGTTAGCCAGGATGGTCTCGATCTCCTGACCTCGTGATCCGCCCATCTCGGCCTCCCAAAGTGCAGGGATTACAGGCGTGAGCCACCGCGCCCGGCCGGGTCCCCTGGATTTTATAGTTCATGTAAATTTACACTGTGTTGAAAGTCTATTGTTGATAAAAGGAAACAGGACAAAATGTTATTATCACAGCAAGCTGGCATTCAAGACACTGGAAAGGATATAGAGAAAGGCATTCTCCACTTTGCTATGTACATTTCTCATTACTGTATTAGCATCTTATAATCACAAATAACACCTTAGAAAATAACCCAGAGCACAAAAGCTCTCAAAAACATTCACTGTGTCATCAATGCACTCTACGTAATGCATTCAGCACCCCACAGGCATGCCATTAAATCACAGTAATAGGAAAACAACAACAAATTCTTGCCTGAAACACAGGATTTTTGCAACTGAGGACTGGGATTACTTTATTCTTTCAAGCCTTTTTTGTATAAAGCTTGGATAGATTAGCTGTATTAGAACCTATGTTAAAATAGAAGCTACAGTGATGGCTGTCTATTAAGCAAATGGGGTCACAAACCTATCCTCAAAAAGTTTTCAAAAGGGGGGATTTATTTAAAAAGTGTACCCAATATCACACAATTGTTTTGCATCTGGTACACATTTAACTATGTTTAATAGTGATTTGGGAAACACTTTATCATTCCCCTGAATTTTCCTCATAGACACCTAAGTCAGAGGTGAAACTTGTAAACACTCTCTCTCACTATATCTTCATATACAGTCATTTCCCCAACCATTAAGTGTTCTTAGTTTACCTTTATGAAATTTTCAGAATATCTCAAGGAATAAAACTTCTGCCAGTTATCATGGAATTTCTCCATTCAGATAATCTTCCTCCTGCCCAAAATTAAATAATAAAAATTTTAAAAGGAGAATCTTTTCTTATTCTATGCTACTTTGCTTACCAAGTTCTGATGTTTTCCAGCCACCATTTATTTTCCTTCTTCCTTGTATTTGTAACCGTCGGAGTTGCATGTGAATGAGTCCCTAATAAGTTTCTGCCAGCTAATGTGTTTAGTTCCTTTCTTTTCATTACGTGATTTAAACCTGACATCCATTATACTATTCTTGTGTTTTTTGCTAAACTTTTCCCTTTGTCTTCAACTTTCTGGCACTTGTTTTTAGCACTATGATAGAAAAATAATAGAATATGTTTTTAGAAACAACTTTGGGCTGCATGTTTAAATGTAGCTTTCAGATATATAGATTTAAGTGCAGTATTCCAGACGTGGTCTACTAAGTCATATTACATTACATGAGTGTTTTCCTGATAAAATGGATGTTGTCCACTCAGGGGAGCAGGTTACTCAGATCTTCCTTAGTATATCTCCTTCAATCTCAGGCTCTCTTCAATCTGTTCTATGACTGTGTATCCTTATTTTAAATAAGTCCTTGACCATATAATCTACATATTCAATGCTTGACTTTTGCTTATGCTTTTTTAGTATTTATGCCTATTATCTTAATATTTATTAGGTTTCTTTTTTATTTTTTAATTTATTAGGTTTGTAAACCCTCCTGTGTAGAAAGAAAAAGTAAACCTTTTTTTTTTCTCATGAACTTTTTTTTTTATTATACTTTAAGTTCCGGGATACATGTGCAGAACGTGCAGGTTTGTTACACAGGTATAAACGGGCCATGGTGGTTTGCTGCACCCATCAACCCATTATCTACATTCGGTATTTCTCCTAATGCTATCCCTCCCCCAACCCCCAACCCCTGACAGGCCCTGGCGTGTGATGTTCCCCTCCCTATGTCCACGTGTTCTCATTGTTCAACTCCCACTTATGAGTGAGAACATGCAATGTTTGGTTTTCTGTTCCTGTGTTAGTTTGCTGAGTGATGGTTTCCAGCTTCATCCATGTCCCTGCAAAGGACATGAACTCATCCTTCTTTATGGCTGTAGAGTATTCCATGTTGTATATGTACCACATTTTCTTTATCCAGTCTATCATTGATGGGCATTTGGGTTGGTTCCAAGTCTTTGCTATTGTGAATAGTGCTGCAATAAACATATATGTGCATGTGTCTTTATAATAGAATCATGTATAATCCTTTGGGTATATACCCAGTAATGGGATTGCTGGGTCAAATGGTGTTTCTAGTTCTAGATCCTTGAGGAATCACCACACTGTCTTCCACAATGGTTGAACTAATTCACACTCCCACCAACAGTGTAAAAGTGTTCCTGTTTGTCCATATCCTCTCCAGCATCTGTTGTTTCCTGACTTTTTAATGATCACCATTCTAACTGGTGTGAGATGGTATCTCATTGTGGATTTGATTTGCTTTACACTAATGACCAGTGATGATGAGCTTTTTTTCATGTTTGTTGGCCACATAAATATCTTCTTTCAAGAAGTGTCTGTTCATATCCTTTGCCCACTTTTTGATGGGGTTGTTTGCTTTTATCCTGTAAATTTGTTTAAGTTCCTATAGATTCTGGATATTAGCCCTTTGTCAGATGGATAGATTGCAAAAATTTTCTCCCATTCTGTAGGTTGCCTGTTCACTCTGCTGATAGTTTCTTTTGCTGTACAGAAGCTCTTTAATTAGATCCTGTTTGTCAATTTTGGCATTTGTTGCCATTGTTTTTGGTGTCTGAAGCCTTTGCCCATGCCTATGTCCTGAATGGTATTGCCTAAGTTTTCTTCTAGGGTTTTTATGGTTTTAGGTCTTACATTTAAGTCTTTAATCCATCTTGAGTTAATTTTTGTATAAGGTCTAAGAGGTCCAGTTTCAGTTTTCTGCATATGGCTAGTCTGTTTTCCCAATACCATTTATTAAATAGGGAATCCTTTCCCCATTGCTTGTTTTTGTCAGGTTTGTCAAAGATCAGATGGTTGTAGATGTGTAGTGTTATTTCTGAGGCATCTGTTCTGTTCCATTGGTCTATATATCTGTTTTAGTACCAGTACCATGTTCTTTTGGTTACTGTAGCCTTGTAGTATAATTTGAAGTCAGGTAGTGTGATGCCTCCAGCTTTGTTCTTTTTGCTTAGGATTGTCTTGGCTATGCAGGCCCTTTTTTGATTCCATATGAAATTTAAACTAGTTTTTTCTAATTTTGTGAAGAAAGTCAGTGGTAGCTTGATCAGGATAGTATTGAATCTATAAATTACTTTGGGCAGTATGGCCATTGTCATGATATTGATTCTTGCTATCCATGAGCATGGAATGTTTTTCCATTTGTTTGTGTCCTCTCTTATTTCCTTGAGCAGTGGTTTGTAGTTCTCCTTGAAGAGGTCCTTCACATCCCTTTTAAGTTGTATTCCTAGGTATTTTATTATCTTGGTAGTAGTTGTGAACGGGAGTTCACTCCTGATTTGGCGCTCTGTTTATCTATTATTGGTGTAAAGGAATGCTTGTGATTTTTGCACATTGCTTTTGTATTCTGAGACTTTTCTGAAGTTGCTTATCAGCTTAAGGAGGTTTTGGGCTGAGACGACTGGGTTTTCTAAATATACAGTCATGTCATCTGCAAACAGAGACAATTTGACTTCCTCTCTTCCTATTTGAATACCCTTTATTTCTTTCTCTTGCCTGATTGCCTTGGCAAAAGCTTCCAATACTATGTTGAATAGAAGTGGTGAGAGAGGGCATTTTTTTGTGTGCTGATTTTCAAAGGCAATGCTTCCAGCTTTTGCCCATTTAGTATGATATTGGCTGTGGGTTTGTCATAAGTAGCTCTTATTATTTTGAGATATGTTCCATCAATACCTAGTTTATTGAGAGTGTTTAGCATGAAGGGCCGTTGAATTTTGTCTAAGGCCTTTTCTGCATCTATTGAGATAATCATGTGGTTTCTGTCATTGGTTCTATTTATGTGATGGATTACATTTATTGATTTGCATATTTTGAACCAGCCTTGCATTCCAGGGATGAAGGCAACTTGATCGTGGTGGATAAGCTTTTTGATGCACTGCTGGATTCAGCTTGCCAGTATTTTATTGAGGATTTTGCATCGATGTTCATGAGGGATATTTCCTGAAATTTTCTTTTGTTGTGTCTTTGCCAAGTTTTGGTATCAGGATGATGCCGGCCTCAAAAAATGAGTTAGGGAGGACTCCCTCTTTTTCTGTTGTTTGGAATATTTTCAGAAGGAATGGTACCAGCAACTCTTTGTACCTCTGGTAGAATTTGACTGAATCTCTCTGATCCTGGACTTTCTATTGTATTTCTGTGGAGTTGGTGGTGATCTCCCCTTTATCATTTTTTACTGTGTTTATTTGATTCTTCTCTTTTTTCTTCATTAGCCTGACTAGCAGTCTATCTATTTTGTTAATCTTTTCAAAAAAAACAGCTCTTGGATTCACTGATTTTTTTAAAGGATTTTTTTGTGTCTCTATCTCCTTCAGTTCTGTTCTCATCTTAGTTATTTCTTGTCTTCTGCTAGCTTTTGAATTTGTTTGCTCTTGCTCCTCTAGTTCTTTTAATTGCGATGGTAGGGTGTCGATTTTAGATCTTTCACGTTTTCTTCTGTGGGGATTTAGTGCTACAAATTTCCGTCTAAACACTGCTTTAGCTGTGTCCCAGAGATTCTGGTACATTGTGTCTTTGTTCTCATTGGTTTCAAAGAACTTATTTATTTCTGCCTTCATTTTGTTATTTACCCAGTAGTCATTCAGGAGCAGGTTGTTCAGTTTCTATGTAGTTGTGTGGTTTTCAGTGAATTTCTTAATCCTGAGTTCTAATTTGATTGCACTGTGGTCTGAGAAAATGTTTGTTATGATTTCTGTTCTTTTCCATTTGTGAGGAGTGTTTTACTTCCAGTTATGTGGCTAATTTTAGAATAAGTGCAATGTGGTGCTAAGAAGAATGTATATTCTGTTGATTTGGGGTGGAGAGTTCCGTAGATGATGCCTATTAGGTCCGCTTGGTCCAGAACTGAGTTCAAGTCCTTAATATCCTTATTGATTTTCCGTCTCGTTGATCTGTCTAATATTGACTGTGGGGTGTTAAAGTCTCCCACTATTATTGCATGGGAGTCTATGTCTCTTTGTAGGTCTCTAAGAAGTTGCTTTATAAATCTGGGTGCTCCTATATTGGGTGCACATATATTTAGGATAGTTAGCTTTTCTAGTTGCATTTATCCCTTTACCATTATTTAATGCCCTTCTTTGTCTTTTTTGATCTTTGCTGGTTTAAAGTCTGTTTTATCAGAGACTAGGATTGCAACCCCTGCTTCTGTTTTGCTTTCCATTTGCTTAGTAAATATTCCTCCATCCCTTTGTTTTGAGCCTATGTGTGTCTTTGCACATGAGATGGGTCTTCTGAATACAGCACAGCAATGGGTCTTGACTCTTTATCCAATTTGCAGTGTGTCTTTTAATTGGGGCATTTAGCTCATTTACATTTAAGGTTAATATTGTTATGTGTGAATTTGATTCTGTCATTATGATGCTAGCTGGTTATTTTGCCCATTAGTTGATACAGTTTCTTCATAGTGTCACTGGTCGTTATATTTTAGTGTGTTTTAGCAGTGGCTGGTACCAGTTTTTCCTTTCCATATTTAGTGCTTCCTTCAGGAGCTCTTGTAAGGCAGGCCTAGTGCTGACAAAATCTGTCAGCATTTGCTTGTCTGTAAAGGATTTTATTTATCCTTCACTTATGAAGCTTAGTTTGGCTGGATATGAAATTCGGGGTTGAAAATTCTTTTCTTTAAGAATGTTGAATATTGGCCTCCACTCTCTTCTGGCTGGTAGAGTTTCTGCAGAGAGACTGCTGTTAGTCTGGGCTTCCTTTGTGGGTAACTCGATCTTTCTCTCTGGCTGTCCTTATCATCTTTTCCTTCATTTCAACCTTGGTGAATCTGACGATTATGTGTCTCGGGGTTGCTTTTCTTGAGGAGTATCTTTGTGGTGTTCTCTGTATTTCCTGAATTTGAATGTTGGCCTGTCTTGCTAGGTTGGGAAAGTTCTCCTGGATAATATCTTGAAGGGTGTTTTCCAGCTTGGTTCCATTCTCCCTATCGCTTTTAGGTACACCAATCAAATGTAGGTTTGGTCTTTTCACACAGTCCCACATTTCTTGGCAGCTTTGTTTGTTCCTTTTCATTCTTTTTTTCTCTAATCTTGTCTTCATGCTTTATTTCATGAAGTTGATCTTCAGTCTCTGATATGCTTTATTCTGCTTGATCAATATAGCTATTGATGCTTGTGTATGCTTCATGAAGTTCTTGTGCTGTGTTTTTCAGCTCTGTCAGGTCATTTATATTTTTCTCTAAACTGGTTATTCTAGTTAGCAATTTGTCTAACCTTTTTTCAAGGTTCTTAGCTTCCTTGCATCTAGATAGAACATGCTCCTTTAGCTCGGAGGAGTTTGTTATTACCCACCTTCTGGAGCTTACTTCTGTCAATTTGTCAAACTCATTCTCCGTCCACTTTTTTCCCCTTGCTGGTGAGGAGTTGTGATCCTTTGGAGGGCAAGAAGCATTCTGATTTTTGGAATTTTCAGCCTTTTTGTGCTGGTTTTTCCTCATCTTTGTGGATTTATCTACCTTTAGTCTTTGATGCTGGTGACCTTCAGATGGGGTTTTTGTGTGAATGTCTTTTTTGTTGATGTTGATGTTATTCATTTCTGTTTGCTAGTTTTCCTTCTAAAAGCCCCAACCTTTTCTTTACAGCTCTATATTTGTTAAGATTTAGTGAGATGTTTAATTAATCTTGACCTTTCCTTAGATTCAGATTTTGATGCATTCTCTGAGATTTGTATAGGAGATAATCCAGAAATTACATGCATTTAAGTGAAAATAACATACCTAAATTAAGATGTAGATGTTGGGATTTCATCCTAGGACAATGTTTTCCATGTCTTTGTATCTTTGTTTCTCGATATATCCATCTTTCAGTAAAAGGCAAAAGATTTATGTGATTTGAAGAGAAACTAGAGTATGATATATCCATCTTTCAAACAAAGGTGTGCTACCTGAGTTTTGAGATTTCTAGATGCTTTCGATTTCAGGCTCCTTAGACATCTGACATATTTATCACTCAGTTTTTAAAGATATGTTTTCTCTAAATGGTGCTGAAAAAAAATATATTTTTACTTAAGGTAGGTGGTAATCATTCATTAATCCACCTAATTATTGAATTAATGAACCACATTGGAAATTCTAGAAGAAGTTTGAGATGGTACATATTTGGAATCAAAAGTCATTTTAGGATATTAAGGAATCAAAAGTCACTTTAAAATTGCCATACAAAGTGGTATTTTAATGATAAAATTCAATTTTTGTTCTTATATTAAAGTAGTATGACATACATTACGAAAATTACAGAGGAAATCACTTGGAAAAGCCAATTAAGAAACTTCCATTACAGTTAGTGTCATTACAAGAATCTTATTCAGATCCACATTCTTAATAACCTTCACAAGTATTTGCCTGTGTTCCCTGATTTGTATTTCTAACCCAGAACTGTCCTTTAGGCCCCAGGCTATATATATATTTGATAGCATCATTTAGATGTCTCAAAGAAACCTCACATTCTACACATTCAAAGCTGAACTCAAGGGAATCCTCCCAGAACTGGTCCTCTTCCAGTGTTCTCCATCTCAGTGGACAGCACCACCATGTAATCAGTTGTGCAGGCCAGAGCTAGGAGTTGTTCCTGGCATTGTCTCACTTCTCCCCATAGCCATCTCAAGCATTACTCAATTCTGTTGATTTGTATTTCCTAAATAACTTCTGAATCTGTCTACTTCTCTCCATCTCATTGTCATCCACTAAAGTCAAAACCACCATTATGTCTTCTCATTCATAGGGTGGCTAACTCTCCAGGTTTCCCCAGAACTACAGGATTCCCAGAATGTGGGACTTTTCAGTATTAAATTGGGATAGTCCCTGCCAAACCAAGATGAGTTAGTCACCTTAAGTTGTGATCCCCCTGCTTCCAATTTTGCCTCCCTCCAATTCCTTTCCACACTGAAGCCAAAGTGATTTATTCAAAATGAAAATATGAAACATGAGATATCACTTCAAACCTGTTAGAATGTCTAAAATTAAAAAGACTGGCCAGACCAAGTCGGAGTGAGGACTGGAGGAACTGAGACTGTCACACACTGATTACAGAAACACAGAATGCACTTTGGAATAAAAAAACCACTTTGAAGACTTGTTTGGCAGTTTCTTTCAAAGGTAAAGTACACTTACCATTCAGTTTAGGTTTATGCAAGAAAACATATATCCACAAAAACAAATGTTCATAGTAGCTTTATTCAAACATAAAGCTTTATTCATGATACCCCAAAAGTGGTAACAATACAAATGTCCATCAATAGGTTATTGGATAAGCAAATTGAGATATATCCAAAAAATGGAATACTACCCAGCAAAATAAGCATGACTGATGCATGTGACAACATGTATGAATCTCGAAAACATGCTGAATGAAAGGAGCCAGATATAAGAGTACATACTGCAATACTCCATTTACGTGAAATTGTAGAATAAAGAAAAATAATATATGCAGTGACAAGAAGCAGCTCAGTGGCTTCCTGAGGCTGGGGAGGTATCACTGGGACTGAAAAAAGGCATGAGAACACTTTCTGGGATAATAGAGATTAATAGAGATATTTATATCTTGATTTTCATGGTGGTTATGAGCACAAAGTTCATTAAACTGTATACTTAAAATAAATACATTTTATTGCATGTAAATACTTTTAGACTTTTAAAATGTAAAATAAATAATATTTTAAAACCCAAAGAACAAAACCCCACAAATTTGACCATATCACTCTCCGGTTTAAAATACTTGAAAGGCTTCCTATTGCTTTTAGAATAAACTCGTGTTTATTCCATGTTAACATGTGGCCCTGCCTCTTTCTCTAAACCTATTGCATACCACTTTCCCCACACTTTTTGTGATCCAAATCCAAACCCACAGGCTTTTTTTTTTTTTTTCTCCTTCATTGCCTCTCCTGCCTGAGGGCCTGTACACTCTTCTCCTTCTGCCTGGAATGTTCCTCTCACCTGGTTCTTCACAGTAAGTTAATACTTCCTGATCCCTCAGATAGAATCAAAACTGCCACTTCCTCAGGAAAGCTTTCATTGACCTTCCAGTTAGCATCAGGTCTGCCTATGACATCTCCTATGCAGCAGAAGTGCCTTTGTAGCACTTTATGCAATTTGTAGCTATATATATTTGTGGGATATTTTGACTATCTACCTTCCCATTAGATGTTAAGCACCTTGAGGTTAAGGCTATGTCTGTTTTGCTCACTGTTGTGACCTCAGAACTTTACACAATGCTGGGCTTAGAATAAGATTCAAATATTTGCCATTTGAATGAATGCTCAGTAACAAGTAATAACCTTGCTCCTACATTACTATGGTATGGTATCCCAATCAATATATCTGTACCATCTTCTTATTTAAATTTAAATTGATTTGTGAGGAATTCCAATTTTCAAACACCTTACATCTATGCAAACCTGTCATTAACATTTTTTTTCCACCAAAACCAAGCAAGTCATTTAGCTATATAATTTTTCTATAGGTCTCAAGAACATTAAAAATTTATAAAAGTCAGCATAGAATTCACAAAATCGCATTATTGTTATATTATTAATCATTTATAGAACTGGATTTGTTAAATAAAACCTCTATTTCTACTATAATAGACTAAGGTTTGTCTTTGCCAATATAATCTCATATGGGGCTTATTTGATAAGAATTTAAATACATTCTTAAAAATACATAGCACACTCTTTTAGTAAAAAGAAATATCAGAGTCATGATATGACTACCCCAACAGAATCATTATGCCCTGTTAGGAAATCATCTGATAAAAGATTTTAATATCACCAAACCTAGGTAACCTTTTGAACACATTACAGTTAATAGTTTTAAAACATTTCCTAGTGGTTCTTTCTTTATGTTTTACTGTTAGTTATTCTCAGAAAAGCGAAACACTTTTCTTTAAAGATTTTTAAACTACCAGAATAATGAAAAGTAAGATATTGCGAACTAATAATAAAAAGATGTCATTTCAAATCTTTAGGATCTGTAAATGACCTAGCTACTTAGTCTATAAAACAGAATGAAAATCACTGCCTCTGTTATGTATAATGATGGCTGACAATAATATCTTGTCAAAATACTTGATACTGCACAAACCAATTCATCCTGTGTTGGTAAAGGTGAAACCAGTCTTTGTTGAATTAATGTTGGCCATTAAGTTACTCATGATTAGGAGCATTTCCTTTCAGGAAAAATGTTGCTACTGCAGATGAACAAAAATGTCTCCTTTTTCTCAGGAAAAGCAACAATAGTAAAAATAACAAGAAATAACCTATTTTCATTTTTCATCTTTAGCTGCCAGAAAACTAGAGCAAAATTCAAGTCCCCAGTTTTCAGTTCTTTTCAGGTACCAAGGTGCATTTGTTCTTATGGGTCACTTTTATTCTCTTATACCCAGTGTTGAAAATCTATTTTCAATTCTTAGAGACAATGAATTTCTGCAAAAGATTTAATTCTCTATTGACTTAGCAAAAAAAAATAATAAACAGCAAAGTTAGTATACTTTTGAATATTCGCAAATCATCAGTGAACTGATCTCTTAAGATCATCTGGAGGGTAGGGGCTGCCTTCCTTGCTTTTGCACTTGTACGCACAAGGTCAACCAAGTACATTGCTTGACTTCTGGAGGGGCTCAATCATTATTAACCAAAATGAGTGAACTTGCACAAAACAATTTCTGAGGTGATTTTATAATCTCTCTCTCTTCCAGTTGGAGCCAAAAATAAGCCACCATCTGTACTATATTCATGCTTTCTGATTTACCTAGCAGGTTCTGATGGGAGATAAATTTTTAAAATGAGAAGGCAAATTACTTCAACAGGAGAAAAACAAAAATAATTTTTAGAACTTCAAATTGAATTTAAGATTAGCCACTATACCATAATTGAGTTTGAAATCAGGGCCCGAAAAAGACCTGTTGTAGTGAATGGAAATATGTTATGCATTTTGAAAACTAGACTACATTATCCCTTACTTGCTGAACTTCAAAATCAAGCAGCCACATTAGAATGACAATATTTCTCTGATTTTTATTCAGTGAACTATTTGAAGTGCTTTTAATAAAACTTGTAGAAATCACACAAGTATCAGAAT
Organism: Macaca fascicularis; assembly: GCF_037993035.2. Taxonomy (NCBI): domain Eukaryota; kingdom Metazoa; phylum Chordata; class Mammalia; order Primates; family Cercopithecidae; genus Macaca; species Macaca fascicularis. Next base: position 127,123,811 of record NC_088379.1, read on the forward strand.
ACAGCATGTTCATATGGTTGGTCTTGAAATTCGGCAACTTGGGCCCATATTAATGTAGATTCTATTTTCACTGGTAGGACTTAACAACTGTTTTTCCTTGCAATTGTCAATAATTGCCTACTTTTACTAATTTTTTGTCTTATAATTAATTGTTTAGTTTTAATGTGACTTTAAGGAATCACTGAAAAATATTCTTAACTCATCAACCAGCCATAGATTCCCACTAACTTCCAACCCCATTTTTCATTCTGTCCTGAGAACCAAGCCTTTTGTCCGAATACACACAAAGTATAAAATCATTTCCATCAGATCTGGAAAATCTTTTAACCTCGATACTTACATACAATTCACTCCTAGGAATTAGCCATCACAGTCAGGGATGAGTTAACAGAGAGCAAGAACCTGTTCTCCCATTTTTCAAACATTTCTGGGGAGAGATGAATTTTCATATTCCAAATTTATATGACAGTGAATCAGGATAATCTCTCTCTCTCTCTCTCTCCCACCCCACCTTTCTCTGGGTGTTAATTATTCATTGAAAAGCTTTTAAAAGACACAGTTCAATTTTTTTTTTACTGACTCACTGTTAATAAAATTTCAGGTAGTAATTACAGTCCTTGATTTCGTATGATAGCACTACTTTATTTCTAAATCATTTCAAAGTGATATAATCAATTTTCTGAAAGTGTGAAAAATGCACTATTTCTTGTACATTAAGGTACTATCACTGCCAACCATCAGCAGGACTTGCTTAGTCATTAGTCCTGTACTTCTGCCAAATTGATGTTGAGCCATCTACTTTCTCACCTCAACATCTGCCTAAGTTTAATCAGGGATAGTACACAGAATTATAAAGAAAGCAGGAATATTTGGTCCAGAATCCGAAGCTAAAATATGTCCTTTACTGTCCTGGCTTTCCCATGTGTTGAATTGTACATCTGAGAGAAACTGTATAGAAACAGCCGAGTTTGATCACAGGGGAGTCCTCACATATAGCAAGTCTAAAATTTCATTAAGTGTTGTTTGGGATGCTATTAATGTTATTACTGTAATACAAACATCAAAGGAAATCAGATCACACACTCAGGGAAATCATTCCCTGCTGGAAATCCTGTTAGCTGACTTCAATTACGCTGTGCTTTTCCTCATTCAGAAGGCTGTGTCAGCCTCATTATCTGATCTCTACATTGCCTGCTTAATGAAAGCACACACATTTGAAACTCATCAAATTAAATAAAACAAAATTTGAATCTTGTGCTTGTTTGGGTTCAGATCACAGTAATACCAAAATTATTCTGATTGCTAGAAGGGTGTCTATGGACAGTAGTTAAGGAGATAAGTAGGATTGAATCAGAATTAGAATGAGAGCCTTTCTGAAGGGAAGGAAGGCTTATGGGAAACCAAAGCAGATGTTTCTTTCAGGATTAGCATCAATTTTGTAAAGTACAATTAAAGATTTGTTAACTTCCCTCTATCCTATTCCCTGAAAGGAAAACACAAGCATACAATATATGTATCCTTCTTTTGTCTTCACTTTTATTATGAAAAATGTTAAACATATAGAAAAGAAGAGAGACTAGCATAATAAATACATACATATCACCTTTAAAAAATAATTGTTGGTCAAGTGTAGTGACTCACACCTATAATCCCAACACTTTGGGAGGCCAAGGTGGGAGGATTGCTTGAGCCCAGGAGTTCAAGACCAGCCTGAGCACCATGGCAAGACTGTGTCTCTATGAAAGTTAAAAATTAGCTAGATGTGGTGGCATATACCTGAGCTACTTGTGAGGCTGAAGTGGGAGGATCACTTGAACCTGGGAGGTTGAGGCTGCAGCGAAACATGTTCGCCCCGCTGTACTGCAGTCTGGGCAACATAGTGAGACCCTGTCTCATAAAAAATTATTATTGTGGCATATTCGTTTCATAAATCTAAAGTATTTTAAAACATTATGGAAACCATATTTTACCCCTAAATATTTCAAAATGCATCCCTGAAAAACCAGGATATTTTACTAAAACCCACAATTTTATTATCATACCTTATGAAAGTAACAAGTATTCCTTATTAGCATTTAATTTTTAGATAATATTTAACATTCCTCTACTGTCCTAAAGAAGCCCTTTATAGTTGGTTTATTTGAACCAGGAAATGCATTTACTCTTAAATATCACAAGTCTGACTTTAAGTTAAATGTATTCTTGGGTGTATTAATCCGTTTTCACACAGCCGTAAAGAGCTACTTGAGACTGGGTAATTTATGAAGAAAAGATGTTTAACTCACAGTTCTGCAGGCTGTACAGGAGGCATGGCTGGGGGGCCTCAGGAAACTTACAATCATGGCAGACCGTGAAGGGGAAGCAAGCATGTCTCACAGGGAGAGAGTGAAGGGGGAAGTGCCACACACTTTTAAACCATCAGATCTCATGAGAACTCACTCACTATCACGAGAATTAAAAGGGGAAAATCTGCCCCCATAATCCAATCACAGCCCACCAGGTCCCTCCCCCAACATTAGGGATTACAATTCAACATGAGATTTAGGTGGAGACACAGAGTCAAACCATATCAGTGGATATCTTGATAAATTTTAACTATGCATGTATGACTTTCAATCGTACATAAAATGTGGCCAAAGAAAGTGATTCACCTCCAATTTTTCAGGCATTGAGTGAACTGTATCCAACATTTCCTAGCATTTAGTTCAAACTGTTTTTGCTCTCTTTGTTTTAATTTCTACAAAACTATTTTAAGAAGCCAAAGAGGGGTGGAAATGTTTTCCGCTGCTAAACAAGTAGAGAAACTTTCTCACTATCTCAAAAGTGATGACACATGTGTAGAAACAAATGTCAAGGGTAAAACACCTTGAATATTCTGTATCACTCTGATATATTTTAGTCCAAAACATTGATTATGAAAATAACTTGATTCACTCAATATATCTTGCGTAGGTCCTAGTACTTTCATTGGCAGCTATAGAAAGGAGCTGTTGAGAACATTCAGCCTCTGTGAGAACTTGTTGAAGAGGCCCAGCTGCTAGCTGGTACCTCAGATCTGTGGGACACATGTGTCTCCACCTTGCCAGCCAGGATTGGTTGGGGAGAAACTGAGTGTGTCACCCAACAGGCTCTTCCTAGTGGCCTCACAACATGAGAATGTGGATAGCTTATTTGGGAGAGGAATCCAGAACACATTTTGCCCTCCACTTCACTGCAGCATGCCAGTCACTGTATGGAACACTGGATCAAGGCAAGGCTGGGAACATGCTGTGCAAGTGAAAGTTTATCATCCCCAGTAACTAATTCTTCATCATTGACCCACCAATTGTGTCAATAGTTTTGGATCCTCCAACGACATATGTAACCAAAGTTTGCAAATCACACTAACATGACTATCCAAATTGTGGATTTAGCTAGTGAGATCTGTTATCTACTTGTGATAATGCACTAACAGTACTGGCTATAATTCAGAAAACAAAGAATTTCCTGTTAATTTGTGCAAAATAAGTATTTCCTCAAGAAAAGTCATTTAAGTTTTAAAGTGCTCTTAAATAAGAAAAGCCTCCTGTGTTATTGTCCTGTGAGATGGCAGAGCAATGATTTCCAAGCATGAGTTCCTGATATTTTCTTAAGATGCCCCCCTCCAGCACCACCAAAATGAGAAAAATAAGAGCAATATTGTGAGTTGCTTTTCTGTTTTGTTTTGTATCATTATGTTTTGTTTTGTTTTGTTTTGAGACATCTCACTCTGTCGCCCAGGCTGGAGTGCAGTGGTGTGATCTTGGCTCACTAAAACCTCTGTCTCCCGGGTTTAAGCAATTCTCATGCCCCAGCCTCCCCAGCAGCTGGGACTATAGGTGCATGCCACCATGCCTGGCTAATATTTTGTATTTTAATAGAGATGAGGTTTCACCATGTTGCCCAGCCTGGTCTTGAACTCCTGAGCTCAGGCAATCTGCCCACCTTGGCCTCTCAAAGTGCTAGGATTACAGGCATGAGCTACCGTGCCCAGCTTGTGAGTTTAAGTTAAATTTATTAAATTTAAATAACTAATCTCTGGTCTGAGATTATCTTTTGTGTGTGTGTGTGTCTTTTTTAATGTTAACATTTTTCTTCTTTTATGAGATGATGATAGTTGATAATAGCATGTTAGTGGCCTTGATGAAATTTAAAGTTCAAAACCCTATATAATTTTCATATTTAAAAAGTATAAGTTTGTGTTTTTGTTATTTATTGTTGTATGACAAACAACCTCAAATATTAGAGTCCTTGAACAATAATCATTTATTTGTTCATGATTTTGCAATTTGGGGTAGGACCTGATGGTGTCTCTGTTCCATATGGCAGCCGAGTGGCTCACCTGGGGCTGAAACACCCACTCCTAAGACTCCAATGATTAGTGCTGGCTGTCAACTGGGATCGCAGTGGGCTGTGAGACTGCCACTCTTATAGACAGATTGGTTAATGTGAATGTGTGACAGATTTCAAGCCAAGGAGATATAAGGGAAAACAGTGAAGTGAGGAAAAATCTTTTAGGAAGTTTATTCACTCTAAAAGTGATACACAGGAAAATTATCTTTTAGTTGATATTATTCTGCTGGATGTTGCCACATCTGCAGAGGATGCCTGCAACTAGGACAGCCATCATAAAACCATGATGGAAATAGACCGAAACTAAAGCCAGCACACTGAGGCTGGCAGCACATAAAGATAGAAGGAACCTGAGTCTCTTATGTTATGAGTTGAATTAACCATCCTCGGAGCCACCCTACTTATGAAGCAACTATGTGAAATAATGTTCTTTACTCTTTCAATCTGTAGAGTCACGGTTATGTTTTCTTTCCTTTTACTTACAGCCAAAAACATCACCTTAACTAATTCATGTCTTGTTGCTTAAGTAAACATTTGCATAAAGAACGAATTAAGAAACTAAAGGAAACAAACAAGTGTCTAGAATGAGGATAACTTTGCAATACTGAGTAACAGAGCAAACTAACGCATGAGAGGTTCATTCCAAAGAAGGTATTATTTTTTTGAAAAAGATAGTCCCTGTCAACCACACCAAATAGTGTTGGATCATATTCCTTTTCAAGTTCTTTCAATCTTTCTGTATGGTCTAGAAAAAATTCTCGGTCTAATGCTAGACTGTCTTTAACCTCTAATATTTTCTAGCCTAAATTTTTAGCAAAAAGAGAACAACGCTCAAGCTCAAATCCCCAAGTAGAAATCGTATTTAACTAGAAATTAGTGATACCATTTTGCTTTAGTTGAACTTAATTACTTTTATAGTTAATCTATTAATGGCAAATTATATTGTTTTTCTGTTTATGGTAATAATATAAAGTAATTGTTTTTAAAGTAAGAAGTATTTAATTTAAATATAAGTGTTGGCTGGGGGCATTGACTCATGCCTGTAATCCCAGAACTTTGGCAGGCTGAGGTGGGTATATCACCTGAGGTCAGGAGTTCAAGACCACTCTGACTAGGAGAGTGAAACCCATCTCTAATAAAAATACAAAATTAATTAGCCAGGTGTGGTGTTCCATGCCTGTAATCCCAGCTACTTGGGAAGCTGAGGCAAGAGAATCGCTTGAACCCAGGAGGTGGAGGTTGCATTGAGCCAAGATCGCACCATTGCACTCCAACCTGGGCAACAAGAGCGAAACGCCATCTCAAAAAATAAAAATAAAAATGAAAATAAATGTTCAGTAAATATTAGTGCAGCTTGGGCATAGATACGACAAAAATTATGAAATGTCCCAGGGATGTCTGAAGTTTGGAGACTACCAGCCTAGGGTGTTTGATAAACTACTGGAGTAGAGAGGGTGCAAAAGTACTACATACAGCACGGCCATCTGGCTGGAACATTACTTTCCAATGAGACTATTTGCAAGGATCTCTTTTATATTTCATCTCAGATGAATTTTCCAAGATGAATTAGCTCTGAATATGGCATTCCCACCATCTACACTGCACTTTCACTGCTGCATCCTTATCTTGGCCTTAATGGATCAATATCTCGGGTTTTGATGCCTCCATGAAAGAATTAAAGTGTATTGCTCTTACTTGAATCTTCTTTTTGTTATTATTGCCACCTTCCCTTGCCTGTACTTCCATTCTCCACTCAGTTCAAACATGTATTAATTTCAGATCTTTATTAATTCTGATTTCTTTGAAGGAAATGTGTCTCTCTACTCCAACTCTGCTTGTCAAAATCCTGTCTGTCTTTCAAGGACCAGCTCAGAAGCCACTCTGTGGAGCTTTCTCACATCTCACTGCAGTAGGAATGAGTCTCTTCTCCCATAGATGCCTTCCAAAGCTCTGATGAAAACATGTTTCACAACCTGCCTGTGAATTGAGTAGATAAGGAACTCCTGGAGAATGAGGAATTTATTTCAATTATCTTTATATTATTACCAGAAGCCTAAAAGTTGTTAAATTGCATTGATCTAGAATTAAATCATAGTTTTAAGTTAGTTTGGAATGATTTAGTGATAATTTTTATTTTAAAATGTCCTTATGTCATTTTTGCAATAGTTTATATCCATTTTTCTTTATGCTTTGTTTTCTCAAAAAATGGCTCTCCAGTAATGAAAGGGATTTTGAGTCAGTATATCACAACAAAAGGATATTATTTTAACTATCCAAGAGCAATTTTATTTCATTTTGGAAGACATCCAGAAAATGTTGAGTTATCTTCTTTAGATATCCATTTCAAATTTTTACATCTTGTATTTACAGGAAGTTTTTCCTCATATTGAACCTAGATCATTCAAAGCTTCAGTTTAACTTGTTTCTTATTATTCTAGTCTCATAGTCACCATAAGAAACATCTGGTCACCATCCACTTAATCTGTTCCTATCACAATAAAAATCCAGCATATCTAAATGTCCTATGAAAAGCACACACGATTTTACTTTTTAGACAAAAGTCAGTAGATACTTAGTATCAACAGGGTAAGATATTGATTACGTTTTTGTTTTTAGTATGAGCATGTATCTCTTCTTTGAACAGAGAGATCCTAAGATTATCACCGAGAAGGCAGTTTTTATCAGAGAAGTTCAGAGAGACAATCTTGTATAATGTATTCGAGGATGGAAATGGATTAAAGTTAGTTTGTAGAAAAATAATGTCAAATTAATGAATTCAAAAGAAAGTTCACAGGTCACCAATATGATATGTGAAAAAACAGATGATTAGAGAGAAACTGCACAAAGTTTACATTCTTGCAATCCTTGAAGTACCCAAGTGCCCAGTTGGAATCTGGCCAAAAGAAAAGAGGTTTCCACTAAAGCTTAACAGGGCATGCATCATTTCTGGGCACCCTGCCAGTAAGACTGACTCCCCACAGTGATGACATTATAATGAGACAAAGTACATGCAAATAAAGTAAATTCTATTTAGAAGTGGAGCCATACATAGTCTGCTATGGAGAATGATTTGGGAAGATTGGGAAGGAGATAAAGAATGAAGTCAGTAGAGAAGGAATAGTGAGTTGTATACAAGACAGTTAAATTACGATGCACTCTCCAGAGAACTTGGAGAAAGTGTTTACCTGTGATTGCTCCCAATGACTGGTTGAAACCACTGTGGATAGATAATAAAGGATACAATTGCCTATTTGTATTCTCCTTTTTAGCCATTGACATGGCTGACTAGAATAAACTTCTAACAGAAAAGTGGGGAAGCTCAGCCTCCTGGTGACCACTATAATTTTATTTGGGTTTAATGTAATTGAAACAGCTTAAAGCTTAGATGACTTTACCTGTCCAAGAAAGTTGTAGCCTTCCAGAGAAAGGGCAGAAGGAGCAGAAATGAGAATCAAAATATATCAGAAATTTAAAAGTGTACTGATAAAAAGAAATAAGAAAGTGATATATCATTTGTTGCTTATTAAAGTTACAGAGTTGAACAGACTTCGAAAAATCCACTGAATTGATTTTTCTAACTTGCTTCAGATTTACCTAAACATTTTAGGTAAACAATTACATGCTTAGATTTGATATCCTAAAATATTTATTGAGAGCCTCTTATTAAAACAGTTACCAGATATAAAGCTCTTAGAACAATGCCTGGCACAGAAAAGGACCCAGATAAGATTAGACATTAGTCTTACTAGCTCTCACTAAATGTAAAGTGTTGAGCTAAATACTGTGTGATATAGCCAGAGGACAAAGACATAGGCCTAAGCTCTCAGAGATTTAAATCTAAGGGCTCCATGGAAGGCAATTCTGTAACTTCTCTGATCATACAGTCTCCTATAGGAGTCCCCAAAACGTCGAGCTTGACATCTATCCATTTTCTCCCTGTCATCCTCCACTCAGTTCAGAGGTTTCCCCAAGAGAGAGGAGATCATGGGGCACAACCATTCCCATCCTCCTCTTCAACAATATGTTCAACCCATCCTTCTTGCAACACACACACGCGCGTGCGTGCACACACACACACAGACGCACAAACACAGTCCTCCACAAAATTGTTAATCATGAGACTTTGGAATGATAAAAATATTTTTGTCTTGTATAGTGTTTAGTTTTTTGTACAATATTGAATGATGTAAATATAACCGTTAGGGAGAAATATTTAAATGTGTTAGGCCATGCCTCAAAGACAGACTGATTTTCACATATATTTTTAATTCTCAAGGGATAGCATGGAATCGCATTCCTCATTAGATCATAATTTTTCCAGAATGGCTGAGTTAATAATCTGAGAAGCAATTTCCAGTCATCTGCCTTGATATAAAATGTTAAAAATCTTAAGTTCTCTTGGCTAAAGGATTTAGGAATACAGTTTGGAAGCCTATTTAATACAAATACATCTTTTTTAATGTATAGCACACCCAGACAGAAATATATTTTGTTAGCCACAATCTTGACTAATACAGGAGGCAGCCATCCAGAGTACTGATTGATGGCAGTATCGGAAGGGGTTCTTTAACTCAGGCCTATGTGGGGATAACAAAATGGCTAATGAGAATGAATGAATTCAGACTCTGGGATGTGAACCAGATGCATTTTACCATATAGTTAATTTGGATTCAAATGTTTACGACTATGAATGCCATACAGTAGGGTTCTATAGGTTGGTTTCCTCTGAAAGCAGAGCCTGAGACAAGAACTCTGGCCAGGTGGTTTATTTGGGAGATGATCAGGAGTAAGGAGCAAGAGAATGAGATGGGAAAAGGAAAAAAGCCCTATCTGTGGCATGTTACAGAGATCACTGCTATGAGCAGTAAGATACTTGATTCCACTGGGAAATCTGCATAATGTCTTCCAGAACTGTCCACTTGAAAACAGGGGACTGGAACATTTATTCATGAGCTGTGTCATCTATTGTTTGAGGGTTAACTCCAAGGTCATTAATGCCCCCACTCTCTGGGGCTTATGCTTGCATAAGCATAAAGGAAGCCACCTCCTACAGACAAGATCTGGTGTAAAGATCTTGTCTTTACAACATCTGCCCACTTGAGAATGAGTTGTCCACTGCTGCAGCTCAACATCAGAGGCAGGCCGAGGGCACCAAGAAGGTCAGCTGCAGGGGTCCTGCCAGCCATTGGTGCACCTCCTTACTAAGCAATGCATGATGGTGACGGTGGAGCCTCGCTCCGCTGCATCTGGTGTGTGCTCCTTTTTTTTTTTTTTTTTTTTTTTGGACAGCCCACAGTATTTCAGGCCTCTGATCTCAACCTCTGCTTATGCCCTTGCACAAAATGAAGCCTTTGGGCCTCTTCTGACTTCCTGTTAACTGATGTCCACAAAAGTCTTTAGTTTCTTTCAAAATGCTCTGTGAAATTTTAATTTTGTACATCAGTAATGGCTAAATAATGCACAGGACTCCATATCTAGCTCTCTCATCTGAGAATATCCTTTGACAGTGTGTCAGCTGCATTTCTTTTAGTGCTGCAAACAGCACAGTGCATGCCCTGCACTATGCAGGTGTATAGGGGTGTGCAGGTGTATAGGGGTGGAGTTTTTAATCCCTTTTGGCGAGAAAGTTCACTTTCTTGTGGGATCCAAGCTGAGATGGCTTTTCCTCTCTTGAAAGCACCAGAACAATGGTTATGTCCTAATAAGATGCAGTGCAAGGGTGTTACTATTTAACTATTTCATGCCTATCATGGTGTGAGCTACAGTTGCATAAAAGCTAATGTGAACAATTTCCAGTAGCAAAGACTTCTGTGAATCTCATATGATTTATATTAATACCATCATTAGCCTCTCAAGTTATCTTGGAATAAGGCCCAGAACTTTGCTTTTTAGATAATGTCAAGTCCAGTGGCTCTCAGCAGATAGCAGTTTTGTTCTCCTCTCTGAGGGGCATTTGACAATGTCTGCAGACATTTTTATTGTCATGACTTTGCAGGGAGGCTACTGGCATCTAGTGAACAGAGACCAGGGATGCTGCTAAACATTCTACCATGCACAGGACCATCTCTCTCACCCCTCAAAAAAGAATTATCAGATCTAAAATGTCAGTATTGCCCATGTTGAGAAACTCTGGTCTAGAAACATTGATGTTTTACTTCTATTGACTTTTTTGGAAGATTGACACAGACCTTCTTTGTGACTTTTTGAAATCATTGCACCTTTCCTGGCTTTTTTGTGTGTTTGTTTTTTCATTTTTTGGTGTTTGTTTCTTTTGAGACAGGGTCTTGTCCTGTCACCCAGTCTGGAGTGCAGTGGTGCAATCATGGCTCACTGCAGCATCTACTTCCTGAGCTTAAGCAGTCCTCCCACCTCAGCCTCCCAAGTAACTAGGACCACAGGTGTGTGCCACCATGCTTGGCTAATATTTTATATTTTTTGTAGAGATGGGGTCTCACTATGTTGCCCAGGCTGGTCTCAAACTCCTGGGCTCAAGCAATCCTTTCTCCTCGGCCTCCCAAAGTGTTGGAATTATAGACATGAGCCACCACACCTGGCCTGTTTTTTTCTTTGTTGGGGAGAACATTGTACCAAAAAATCTCTAAGGTCTCTTCCAACTCCGACATTTTGTGATTCTACGATTGTGCTCCTTCCATTACTACATTATTCTCCTTAAGTTTTTGGCATCATAAAGCTAATCTGTTATTGGAAAAGTTAAATGTAAATAAGAATTGATTCTTTAACATGTACCCTCAGAAGTAGAAAATTAATTATTGAGTTGCTGTTGAGAGAGCAGGATTACTGATTTAACTCTGCTGCATGATGAATTTTAATATATATATAAAAGATTAAAGTCACAGCACATTTAAGACGAGTAAGAGACAATTTTTTCTTTCCTGAACCTCATTACCCTTTGGCTATGAGTATCAGTGAGCTCTGTGGGTAGTCCCAAGACCGATTCAGAAGGTGCCAGCATGGAGCAGAAACAGGGTTGGGAGAGCGTTGCTTTTGGAGTCTCGGGACCAGTGTCCTGATTGTCTATGTGCATGTATAGTGGTATAATTAGTGAGGGATCCTGGAAACATTGAACAGATCCTTTTCCTTCTACTTCAAGAAATGCATGTTTCTCAAAAAGAAAAAGAAACCTGTCTCAGAAAGTGCCATTACATTATTGTAACTATCTAGCAATATAAATACAGAGATTATTTCCTTCTGTTAGGCAATACTGAAGTTGAAAAGATTACCTAGGAAGGTGTCCTTGTAGTTATTATTGCTAAGATCTAGAATATAGAAGACATAGAAACAAGCATCTCTAAGACTGTGAGTCCAAAATAAGGAATAATTAAGAAATACGGCAAACGGCAAGTTGCAATTGTATATTCTGGGATTGCTTCTTTTAACAGCCAAATGCTTCATCATTGCACTTACCACGATGTTTGGAAACAAACAAACAAACAAAAACACTATGCTCTGAAGTGCCTTTCCATTCTCCAAGTCACCATTTTGCCAGCTCCTATTAAGGCTCTTGGAAATGATGAATGCTCTCACGTTATTCCTGGTTTCAATGTTGACTCTTCTCAAGAGTCCTAGCAATGCACCAGTACATAAGAAAATACCGCTCTGGGATTGACTCTGTCTCTGGAGGGGCTTTTTCACCAGTGCTGCACCCCTCCCCAATTCATTTTGGTTTCAAAAGGCCCATGGATAAATGTTAAATGCCCAACGCTGCAGTGTCACAAAATTCTGTGAAATTCTAAGATTCAAAAAACTTTCGACAGAGCCTAATGCCAGCCAAAACTATGAAAATAGACTTTAACAAGGTTAAAGGTAACATCCTGCATTTGGGAGTAAAATGAAAAACCTGACTACACACAGAATAGAGATCAATTTTCATCGCAATTCACATGAAAAAGCCCTGAAGATGTTAGTGGACTTAAATCTTAGTGTGACCAAGAAATATAATATTGATTAAAATCTATGCATTAGGCCACATAAATAGAAAAACAGCACCCAGCTGAATGGACATCATCGTCCTCCTGGTCAAATTCACATCCTGTTCAAGAATTCTCATTTTAAGAGGGAGACTGAACAATGGCAAAAGGTCTTAATATAATGTAAAAAGAACTATCAAGAAACTGAGGATGTTTATCCTATAAAGTAGGTGACCACAGAGAGATGTGACAACTATCCCCAACAGTAGGCCCTTCCAGGTTGACTTGTGGGAGGGGAGGAATCAATCCAGTTTTGCTCCAGGAACAGAACAAAGGTCATTTGAGGCTATACGGAAGTAGAAGACTTTTGTCTTAAATGTAGTTTTCTAACAATTAAAAATTTCCGGGTATGTAATTAACTACTTCCTGTAGTGGAAATTTCCTGTCATTATAACAGAATAAGCAGGGAATGTTTAGCCACAAGTTAGGATAATAAACACAGGGCATCTATGGACTAGGTAGTTCTAAAGTCCATTCCAACCCAGAGAAATGCAATTATTATTAATACTTATTTGTATTTATGACTGCCCGACTTAGAGAGTTAGTAAGAGGAGAGGTTAGCACAGACTCTGGAGACAGATTATGTAGGCGCAACTTCCACAAGCCTTCTGCCATCTTAATGATTGGGTGACCTTGAGCAAAGTTACTTTACCTCTCTGCACTTCAGTTGCAGAAACTGAGTAACTTTGTTCAAGGTGGATACTCAACCTATGCATCTCAGGTGGTCTGAAGATTGATTTAGTTAATCAATATGGAGCCCAAAGAGCAACGCTGGGCACATAGTAATGCTAATGCTACATAAGACTAATTATTAGAACGTGTGACTATAGTCTCAAAGACAAGGAGGTAATTTGTTCAACCACTTTTTTTTTCTTTTTTTGTGAAGACAGAGTCTCACTCTGTCCCCCAGACTATACTGCAATGGCGTGATCTTGGCTCACTGCAACCTCTGCCTGCCAGGTTCAAGCGATTCTCCTGCCTCAGTCTCCAGAGTAGCTGGGATTACAGCCGCCCACCACCACGCCTCGGTAATTTTTGTACTTTTAGTAGAGACAGAGTTTTGCCATGTTGGCCAGGCTGGTCTTAAACTCCTAACCTCAGATGATCTGCCCGCATTGGCCTCTCAAAGTGTTGGGATTACAGGCGTGAGCCACCATGCCTGGCTTGTTCAACTACTTCTTTTTTTTTTTTTTTTTTAATATGTTAAGTTCTAGGGTACGTGTGCACAATGTGCAGGTTTGTTACATATGTATACATGTGCCATGTTGGTGTGCTGCACCCGTTAACTCGTCATTTACATTAGGTATATCTCCTAATGCTATCCCTCCCCTCTTCCCCCACCCCATGACAGGCCCTGGTGTGGGATGTTCCCCTTCCTGTGTCCAAGTGTTCTCATTGTTCAATTCCCACCTATGAGTGAGAACATGTGGTGTTTGGTTTTTTTGTCCCTGCAATAGTTTGCTGAAAATGATGGTTTCCAGCTTCATCCATGTCCCTAGAAAGGATATGAACTCATCCTTTTTTATCACTGCATAGTATTCCATGGTGTATATGTGCCACATTTTCTTAATCCAGTCTATCATCGATGGACATTTGGGTTGGTTCCAAGTCTTTGCTATCGTGAATAGTGCTGCAATAAACATACGTGTGCATGTGTCTTTACAGCAGCATGATTTAAAATCCTTTGGGTACATACCCAGTAATGGGATGGCTGAGTCAAATGGTATTTCTAGCTCTAGATCCTTGAGGAATTGCCACACTGTGTTCCACAACGGTTTGTTCAACCACTTCTATGAGGAGTACGGCTCACCCATTTTCAGACTGACTTTAGAACCTCAACCTGCATCGTCATCTGTTTTTCAGGGGATGACAGATGGCATTCAGATGAAATTCAATTTTCTCTGAGCCAAATTATGAAACGTGCAGCAAACGTTTTCTTGTCCAACTAAGTTAAACACAAACTTACTGCCTTCTTGACAATGAAATTCTTGAGGGATAAGAGAGTTACTTGAAGTCATGCATGCTTTTCTTTTTTAAAATTTTTATTTAAAAATCTTTTTAAGAGATGAGGGTCTCACTGTGTTGCCCAGGCTGGAGTGCAGTGGCTATTCACAGCTGTGATAATAACTCACTACAGTCTCAAACTCCTGGCCTCAAGATATCCTCCTGCCTCAGCCTCCCAAGTAGCTGAGATTACAGGCCTGTGCCACCACACTTGGCTCATGCATTGAGACCTGGTCCTGATGACCATGTCTCAGTACCATTGAGCAGTGGCCACCAGTTCTGTCTGTTGTGAAGGCTAGCCCTGTTTAGAATACATGATCCTCGAATTTGTATATCTAGATGTTCTTTCAAAAATGGCTAAAATTTATAAAACCGCACAGGCTAAGGATAAAGCCCTCGTTTTGCTGTTAGTTGATTAAAAGTGATTGAGATTATAAAATAGTAATGGACTTAAAATGGCTAATGATAATGATCTGTTCAGCAAACTGTGAGCCAATTCTTATAAGAGCCAGTTAAGGCATATGTTCAACTTTTAGGGACCCTACCAACATTTCCTATTCACTTAAGTCTTCTTTCTCTTTCTTGGATCAGCTGTTATCCTGGTACAGATTTTCTTATGAATTATTCTACTCCATTATTTAAACTAAATCAGTAATATTTAAAAACTGTGTATGTCCCACAATATCAACTTCCTCTGTCCTGAGATATCAAAGCACAGAAACTTTTAGGCAACTCTCTGTCATCTCGCCAGATGAGGTGGCACTACTGACACTTTCTTTGAACCTTGTTAGGAAATGCCCCCGTGTACATGATGAATGAATAGGAGATGCTGAATCAAGAGGCTGCTAAAGACCAAGCTGCCAAAAGTGTCAGCACTTGCCAGCAGCTAGCACTAAATATAGTAAGGGTGGAGGAGGTGGAGGTGAATGGGATCCTGCAAAAGCTTTCTAAGCTATTTGTGAACAAACAAGTCAGTGTTATCTCCTTAATTTCTTTGAAATCTTTGTGAGTTAAAAGTATTCCTGAAACAAAAACAAACAAACAAACAAAAAGCCGGTATCTATAACCTGGCACCAATATTTTGTCACTGTTCATCACTTGTAATTTCAGGATAATTTTGGTAAAAGAAGAATACATATTAAATCAGGACAAAAGTAAAGATAAGTCCAGTGGTGTGCTGGTAAATGTTTAACAATCAGCTCTCTGAAAAAAAAAAAAAAAAAAAAAATTTTCTTGAGAAGCCCCAATTTTTAGCACTTGCTGATTTCTGTGATAGGTACTCCCACCATGGCTGACTTCAGGCCACCGCTATGACCTTACTGAACATGCCATCGGAAAGAGAAGCGCACAGTCTGCTCTGGTGAGCAAGTCAGTGACTCACCCTCTCATTGGTGCTAATAACAGTAGTTACTCTAATGACCATAACAGGCTTAGCACAATACATAAGGAAGTGATTGGTAGTAGTAGGAGAACCAATATGTGACTATATCATCTTATACTGTGAATCATTCTCAATGTGAGATTAGTTTACAAAATTCATCTTGAAAATGTGGACAATTCTAGGCTCTGCTGTCCCCTCATTCTTTTCTTCCTCTGTTCTAGAGTCCTTTCTTGGAAATATTCCCCCAAACAATCTACCCTACTCTAACTCTGAGCCTTTCTCTGACATAATCAAGTCAAAAACTTTCCTAAGTATAAATTTTAAGATTCCAAAAATGCATGTATCGGAAGTTTTTGTGCTACTTGTACTGTTATAACGTTGTATTTACATTGCAGTCATAATAGCAATAATGTATCTCTGTGACTGTTTTTCATGTATCTTCTCCCAGTTTATGGTATTGCCCTAAATTACTCATTGTTATATTTAAAAATGAAGCACTTTTACTTAGGCATGCACCTCTTCAAGAAAACTCAATGCAGAAAATCAAAATTAAACAAAGCTGGCAGTGATTATTTTCTTCACAAAATGTATTCAACAAATAAAACTGGTTCTTAAATATCTAGCTTATTAATTTAAAACTATTGAGCACTGTTATGTGTCAGACACTATTCTTGTGCTAGAAAAAGTGTAGAATGAGGAAAAAAGGTTTTTGCCTTTTTTTGTATATGGAACAAACTGTCTAACCTTTATGTATATTTAAAATAGAACTCATTTAAAGGAAAATTTTTTCAAGAACATATTTATTGGGGAAAAAAATCAAGGCATAAATAGTGGGTATAAACCACAGGCCACAAATTCAGTTGTGTGAGAATTTATATTTTGCTTCGATTTTTCAGCTTTACCTCTAATTCCACTTGGATAGCAGCACTTTATCCTTGTCAATTCATTGCTCCCCACACCTCCCCAAACATCTCAGCATTGTGCCTCAGAGTGGGAGCTTTCAGAATGCCCGGGCATGGGAGAAATGCAATCTAGTCCATGCAGTCACTACTGAGATGCTTTCTTTGTGTCTGAATGGCCCTTTCGGAACCACCAGAAGCCAGACCATGATAGATCAGGTTGAGGATGTAGAAATATTTCTACCACTGTCTTGTCACATGAGGCACAGATATTTCTGTAAAGCTGCCTGTGGCCCTTCTACCTAAAAGCCCATGCACTCTTTTCCTATCTTGGCCTTTCTACTTCTACCCTGGGACTCTGCCCAAAAGGAGAAGGAAAAATATTGTATATATATTTTTTCTTTTGGGCCAGGTTTCTCTTCTGTGGTACTTTTCTTCCTCCTCTTCATCTGCCAAACACACACACATTTATACACTTGGCAATGAAAATAGGATCTACCTGAAATGAAGAGAATATCTTGAAAGGGAAAAATTCAACTAATATTACAAAACTGTTTCATATATATTGTCTATACATGTATAAGGCCTATGATCAAATTTTTGTGAAGCAAAATGTTTCTATGACCTCAAAAATTGAGTGTATAGCCTGAAACATAAAAAGAAATGTGTAATAAATAAACATCTCTGTAACTCTTCTTCACTTCTCCTCTATTTTAAAATAATATTCAGCAAATTTTATCATGAAGAACTACAAACATTCCTGAATAACTAGGATAAAGAACATCTCAAAAAAAGCAAGAGATCAAAATGAAAAATACCCTCTTCCCAAATATGAATCTGAAAAAAAAATCAGAAAGCAAAGTTAAAAAATGTAAATAGTAAAAACAAAACACAAAAACAAAACAAACCAAAACAACAACCCAGAAGACAAAACTCTTTCAAAATGCCCCTCTCTGTGAGTGGGAGTTATTGGTGCCACCTCTTCCCATGGGCTGCCACCAGTGATTTTTTTTTTCATGCAACTGCAGGGTCTATGTAAGGCCTTTATGTGATTCTAAATATATTCAAAACCCAGAAGTAAAGCCTTTCTAAAAATGGTTTCAATCCCAGAAAAAAAGGTACAGCAGATTCTTTTTAAGCTATCCAGTCGTATTGCTATAATAGACTGTGATCCTGACCAATGCTAGGCTGAGGACCGCAAGACTTCTCCCGGGTCACTGGTAGCTCTCAGAGGCCTCTCAAGTGCTGTGTGTAAAATCAGAATCTGATCTACTTTATCTTGGACTCTGAGGTCTCAGTCACTGCCTTTTATATTCCTCCAAGTTCACCCTGTCAGCATCAATCCACTCCAATCCAGCAAAATGCAACTAACTGCACATTCTGTCCAGAGCCACATTTAATAAGTGAAGAATGAACAAAGCAGTATTACTATAGCTGCACTAGGAGAATGTTATGAAATAGGAAGGCCAAAGGGGGAACAATCCCCCCATGAAATGGTAAGTGTTGTGGTGCACAGACTCAGGGGTTTCCTGAGACTAAGCGAACCCTGACCACCACAGATGCCAGGCATCCGACTGGACATTTTAGCTTTTTGTTCAGTGAAATGAAAAATTTGGGATGAGAGATAAATATACATTTGTAATCACTAAGAAATTCCTAATGATTTTAAAGGTCTGTTCCTTGCAATTTTGACCTCTTGGTAAATGGAAGCTGGGACAAAATGGCTCCTTTAAAATGGACTGAAGCTTCCTCCTCCAGTTCCCCAGGATTAGAGCAGAATCTGTGTCTGATGTGTCTCCAGGACAGACCCCTTCGTTTTAGGAGGTAGCCCTTGGGTCTGGGATTGATCCTGCTGATGTGAGTCCAGTGATCCTCCAGCTTGACCTGGGGTCATCCTGACAGGACACTCCATGCGCAATACCTCACAGCGGGCTCCAGGTATCTGTTTAATCACATGAAATGCTGTGGAGGGGAGGTGAGGCATGTGTCCACAGAAAGGTTTTCAGTTGCTTTCCCTCTGTTGGCACCTATGTGACTAATCCCCTCACTGGTAGGTAGGTACTTCTGGAGGGACTTTGGCATCTCTAACCAAAACCTGAGGCACACACAGAATTAACATCAACATTTATATCATGTCTCACTAAAAATAATTTAACATACTTTTACTTCATTTTGCTCCCTCTCCCTTCCATCCATTATATTGATCTCATCTGAAGAGTCTGCCCTCCATATCTGCAGGTTCCACACTCGAAGATTCAATCAATCATCGATCCAAAATATTTGAAAAAATAAGAATAAAATAACACAACAATAGAAATAATACAAATAAAAATACAGTATAACAATGATTTACATACCATTTACATTGAATTAGGTATTATAAATAAAATAGGGATGATTTAAAGTATACAGGAGGATGGTGTAGGTTATATGCTAATACAGTACTACACTATTTTATATCAGAGGTTTGAGCATCTGTGGATTTTGGTATTTGTGGGGGTTTCTGGAACCAGTCCCATTGGGGGCACTGAGGGATGACTACATGTCATTCCAGATAATTAATTTTCCAAATCCCCACTTATTTGCACTTCACAATAGACATCTACTAATGTGTTTGCTCACATTGCTTCTTACATTCCAACATTCTTCCTTCTCTTCTTGTTTTTCTTTTTCCTGGAGAACATATACCAGTAATTCTCTCAGGAAGGTTCTGTGGATGATACATTTTCTGAGTCATTACATGTCTGAAAATGTCATTATTCCCACTTTGTTTGGGTATGGCATTCTGTGGTCAATGTCATTTTCCTTCAGAACTACTTAAAAATATTTTTATTTATGTGCTATTTTGTATATATTTGTGCATATATATACCTACAAAAGGCAGTGTGTGTGATATTGAATTTGGAGTAAAATGTAAAATAATGAAAACTATAAATAATAAATACTAAATTACTAATAAAGCAATACTCGTAAAGCAAGATCCAACTTAAAAAACTGAAATATAACCAATAATACTGAAACGGTTCATATGTTCCTGCCCAGGCCTCACCCCTGATCTCTTTCTCTTCCCACTGTCACTACTCCCAAAAATAGTCTGGGAATTTGTGTTTACTGTTCCCTTGCATTTTCCCCACAGTGTTACCGTAGATGTATACATCTCTAAACATCATATTTAATTTTATTTGTTTTTGGACTTTATAAAAATGGGGCCATGCCATAAATAGTTTTCTGTACTTACTGTTTTATTTTACCTTATGCCATTTTAAAATCCTATAGCAATGTATAAAATTTCCACTATTCCACATTTCCTCCAACCTTGGTATTATCAGACTACTTAATTTCTCTCAGTCTATGAGATTGAAAATGCATCTTAGGGTATAAATTCTCATTTTGGTTTGATGGCATTTACTTACTATTTTTTTTGGCATCTATGTTAATAAATGTAACTGGCCTATATTTTTTCCTTTTTCATGCTGTCCTTGTCTGGTTTTTGTATCAAGATCATACTAGTTTTATAAAATGTTTCCTTGTCATCTTCCATCTAATGTTGCTGATGAGAAATCTATCCGTCTTCTAGTCTGTCTTTCAAATTTCCTCCCTGGAGGTTGTTGGGATTTTCTCTTATTTCTTGATGCTCTAAAGTTTTGTTATAGTGTATCTAGATATAAAGATTTTGTTCTTGGTTGTGGTGTTTTGTGTCATTTTGGGCACTCAGTGGGTTCCTTTAACCAGGGAACAAAAGTCTTCTTTCATTCTAAAATTTTTCTTCTACTGTTTCTGTGACTATTGCCTCCCTCCTTCTGGAATTCCAACTATACCAAAGTTGGTACGTTTGGAGATTGACCAGAATATAGGAGGCACCCTTTCCCTGTATAAAAAATTATATTGGAAATTGTTCTTAACATTTTTGTTTTTCTTCAGATTTAACATCTTTTTATCCCTTTGCTGCACTCTAGGATGTTTTCTGGTCTTGATCTTAAGCTCATTCATTTGTCCTCCAGCTTTGTTTATTCTGCTATTCAAACCACCTATTATTATTTTGTATTTTAATAATCAGGCTTTTAAAAATATGTGATGTCTAATTAATTATTTTTATAAATGTGATCTAGTCTCAGGTCTTTCTGGCAATTTCAAACCCATGGAACAAAAAGTTGGATTAAAGAAAACTAAAATAATGCAATAAGAGGCAAGAAATTGGATGGGGGAGAAGGAGTAAAAGAACCAGCTAGAAACTGCGATAAGTAGAAAGCAAACAGGATAAAATTGGAGGAATGATCCTCAATGTAATTGGTAAATGTACAATCTAAATGTAACCAGCTTATGAAAAGAAAGAGACTCTAAGACTGTGTAAGTCCAGCCACAAGCTATTTACAGGAGATATATTTGTTAAAAATAGTTCAAAAAGTTTTAAAATCAAAGTATAAAATAGATACCACAAGCTGTGGAAATATAAAATTATAATTACCATTTATTGCTATTTTATCCTTGATTAAAATTAAGCTGACACCAGAGGCCACAAGTCTCAAATGGCAATTTAGTGAAGAACCTTGAAAATAAGGGAGACTATTAATATAGATGCTTTGAAAATGAATGCAAAGTGATGAATTAGCCATTACCTCCTATAATATGAATAAATGCAAAACCCAAAAATATTTACAAAACATCTAACTTAAGGACACTAAGAAAATAAACATTAGTCAAGGTAAGTTGAAGATTCTTTCTTGTCAGGTTTATGCTCAATTGTATATCTTGCCAACATAAATTGAGTTTCTGAGTCTATTTAAAACAAAGGGAAATGAGCTTTCTGACAATGTTGAACAGTATAATTATCCCAAAGATGGTTGACCTGTGACCTTGACCTTGAGACCACGAGACCTAATATAGTTTGCTATAGGAACAGATTTTTTAGAATGTTGTCATAGAAAACCATGCTCACTCATCATGATACTGTAAATTTTGGTTTAGAAATAAATTTTAGTCACCAATCCTGTGATAAATAATCTGCTAGTATCTCATTATTAGGACTAACCCAACCGTTATGCCTATTATGATAAAGATTGTACTGATTTACTTAGGACTGAGAATATAGATTAAGGCAGTCCTTTTTTTTCTTGCTAGTAAATAAGTAACTGTGCTTTAAACAAGTAAAAGCGTATGTTTATAAGTAAATAAGTGAAGCAAGTTAACTTTAAAAATATTTTAGTATTTAAAAAATTATTAATAAATAATACATACATAAGGTTCCACTTTTATTAGTTTTATATAATGATGCACCAAGGTTTGTCTTGGGCCTCAGAATTTAGCTAACGTATGTGTTTCAGTTTTCACATGGCCTTCAGTATTGTGGAGACTGAGAAATCAAATACCTACTTCAATGTCATGTATTATTTTCCCCTAGAGAAGTTTCTGAAACTGTGCACAAAGCAAAGCTGAAATAAAATAGAAATTCACAGGCAATTTATTGTCTTAAAAGCCAATTTTGTTGTTCTAATGCTACATTTTAAGTCCAATGTTTAACAATACATGTTTTCTCAAGTGAGTGTTTTAAGAATACAAAATACAACTGAAGATAATAACCTGAAGTCTGTATATAGATTCCGTGGGATCATGTTATTTAAAGTGCACCAAATCTTCAAATCCAGGAGTTAAGTCTCTCTCTCTTTTTTTTTTTTTTTACTCTTAGAGAAGACAACAAAATTAATAGTACACTGGCAACAGCACTAACAGCGGGAACTTACACTGCCAGACCTGGTTAAAAAAAAGCCTCTTGTTCCTATACTAACTTTGGTTGGAAAAATAAAACTATTTGGTATTTAACATGTCCAGTATATGTTCCCAGAACAGCTGACAGTGTTAAAAAAAAAAAAAGAGAGAGAGAGACTTATTATTGAATTATTGTCTCTGGATTATAATGTCATACTTTTAAAATATGACATACATTTTAATAATAAAATTGTAATTATAACTAAATAATATATATATTATTTATATATAAATTATATATAATTATAATGTATACATAAACTAAACATATGTATGTTTACATATGTTTTCTTGAATCCCAGAGGATTCCTTTATGATGTCGATTGTTTGCTTCAGCCTTCAGCTTAGCTATCCATTAATTTTTAACATTCAGCCATCAGCATTGGGACAAAATATGTAGTTAAGTACAAACTTTGTTTTTGTGTACCTTCTAGTATTTTTTAATGTAAATACAAGCAAATTCTAGTATATAGTCTTATTTTTTTCTCTTTCTAACATAAAAGATAACATACGCACTCTTCTGTACTTTAATATACCAAGTTTAAAATACAATCCGGAATCTCAATTTTCCATGACAAACACAAATACTGACTAAAGTAGCTGCAGAATATTCCTATCACATATAGTAGAATTCAATGTAAACAAGCCTTAGAAGGCACAAAAATTTTCATACTGGTAAAATAAATAGTTAACCACAAAAATAAAATGGCCACAAACTTTTATGCCTCTCTAACAACATGGCTTCAAAATATGTTAAGTAAAAATTGACAAAGCTACAAGGAATAATAGACAAATCCGCAGTTCTACTAAGAGGCTTTAACATAAGTCTCTCAGAAAAGAACATATGATGTAAACAAAATATAAATAAGAATATAGAGAATTTGGATGACCTGCTTTCAAGCATGCTCTAGCAGTAAGCATGGAGAAAACACTGTACCCAACAAAGGACACACATTCTTTCCAAACATACTTGAAGCATTTTTCAAAATTGCCCATGTATTAACAAAGGAAATCTCAAGAAATCCCAAAGATTTATACTATATAGGCCACATTTACTGAGCACAATGCGATACCTTTAGAAATTGGTGACAAAACTTAATCCAGAAAGTTAGAAAATCTACATCTGTAAATTCAAAAAATAAAAACACTTCTAAACAAGTATTAGCTGAAAAAAGTAATCTAAATAAAAAGTTCAAATGATTCAGGAGAGAAGTAACCCCAAAGTTCTAAATACCAAAAAAAAAATTTTTAATAAATGAAGTAGGTGCAGCAAACCACCATGGCACGCATATAGCTATGTAACAAACTTAGGTGCTATGCACTTGTATCCTGGAACTTAAAGTAAAATAAAAAATAAAAATAAAATAAAATAAATGAACTAACCTTTTGATTCCAGAAGATAATACAGTTGACCCTTGGACAATACAAATTTGAAGTGCGTGAGTCCACTTACATAGATTTTTTTCTGCCTCTGCCAGTCCTGAGACAACAAAACCAACCCCTCTTCTTTCTCCTTCTCAGCCTAATCAATGTGAAGATGATGAGGATGAAGACCTTTATGATGATCCACTTCGACTTAATGAATAGTAAACATATTTAACTTCCTTATGTTTTTTTGTTTGTTTTTTTGTTTGTTTTTGTTTTGTTTTGTTTTGTTTTTTGAGACGGAGTCTGGCTCTGTTGCCCAGGCTAGAGTGCAGTGGCGCGATCTCGGCTCACTGCAAGCTCCGGATTCACGCCATTCTCCTGTTTCAGCCTCCCTAGCAGCTGGGACTACAGGCACCCGCGACCACACCCAGCTAGTTTTTTGTCATTTTAGTAGAGACGGGGTTTCACCGTGTTAGCCAGGATGGTCTCGATCTCCTGACCTCGTGATCCACCCGCCTAGGCCTCCCAACGTGCTGGGATTACAGGCGTGAGCCACTGCGCCCGGCCTATGATTTTCTTAATAATATTTTATTTTCTCTATTTCTTTATCTTAAGAATAGAGTATATAATACATATATAGCATATAAAATATGTGTTATTCAACTATTCATATTATAAATAAGGCTTCCTGTCAACAGTAGACCATTAGTAACTAAGTTTTTGGGAAGTCAAAAGTTACACAAAGATTTTCGACTGAACAGGGGATGGGTGCCCCAACCCTCCCATTGTTCAGGAGTAAACTGTATATCCCAAAAGTAGAAGAAATTAATGAAAGAAAATTGAAAGTTAATCAGTAAACTAAAAGGGAAAAGTAACATTAAGAACAAAAAATGCAAAGTGACTAGGGAGACAGGGAAATTTTACATTGTAAGAGAAAAATAGATTCACCTTTATACCAATACATTTGAAAGCCTAAATAGAAAATGACAATTTTGTAGGAAAATACGAATTTTTAAAATTAGCTCAAGAAGATATGGATAACCTGAGTAATAGAAATTGAAATTATAGCCTCCCTCCCCACCACCCTCCCAATGGCACCGTGCCTGGGCAATTTTATAGGTCATTTCTACCAAACCTCTATGGAACAGATAGTTCTTTCTTTTACAACTGTTTTAGAGCATAGATAAATTTGGGAAGCCATATAATTTATTTTATGGGATATAATCCTGATAAAAACAACTATCAAAGAAATAATAAGCAATATCATATACGGATATACATGTAAAAATATTAATTGAATTCTGTAAAGTATTAAAAATGGGATTAGTGCCTCTTAAAACAGGGCAAGTAAAATTTGTCCCAAGAATGCAAATCAGGCTTGGTGGTTGAGAAGAGATGAACAATGGGACTCTGTCAGAAAAGATTAAAGGAGAATTCATGTAAACTTCTCAAGAGAAGCCCAAAAAAGTTTTTATTAAATTTGACACCCATTTATGAAATAAACTCTTATAAAACTAGGAAACACCTTTAACTTGATAAAGGCTAGCTGCCAAAACCAAGAGTAAACACCATATTTAATTCTGAAACTAGACTAAGATTAGAGTCAAGCGAGCAAGGCACTCGCCTCAGATGCAGAATTTAAGGGGGGGGCACCACAAACCTAGGTAATCAAGATAAATAATATTGTAATGCAATATTTTAAAAAATCAATGTTAATCACAAGATCCATGAAGACTTTTGAAGTATCAAAATTTTAAATGAAAACTCATGCCATGTGGAGCCCTATGGGAGCCATATACATAATCTTGACTGGTTTTATTTTTAATGGTTACTTTTTTCCAGAACATTTAAAGTAGTTGAAAAACTATTGAAAATGAAACATAGGTATATTTAAAATCACATGATTTTAAGTTTAAACTTTTATTTATATCCCAATCAGAATTTATTATGCTTTTACTTTCCTGGCTTTAAATGAACTCCAACTCATCAGTAGTATTTTCAAACTCTTTCTTGGCTTCTCAATTGAGAACATAGCCACGTTTGACAGTTTCTCCTGACCGAGTGACTGTATTAAATAACACTAATAGGGCAAAAAAAAAAAAAAAAATAGGATACAGAATTTCTAAATTAATAGAAGGAAAAAAATATCCAGGGAAAAATGGAATCATTATAATAAAGTCAGAAAAGGTAGAATAAAAGGAAAATACCAAAAAAATCAAATAAGATAACAAGAATCAAATCAAACATATTGATTACATAGTAAATGTAAAATGATAGATTTCTCAATTAACAAAGATTATCATATAGAGTGAAAAAGACATTCTGTATATACTGTTTGCAAGAGATATGCTTATAACTAAAAGACCCTGAAACATTGTCAATTAAATAACAAGGAATATTAGATAAATGAATACAAAAAAGGGAGCAGGATGGTAATATTAATATAAAAAAGTAGAGTTCAAAGAAAAATGCATTAAATGGGACAAAAGTATAAAGTCTAAATGGAAACTATAGAGGCAGCGAAACAAAGTAATAGCAGTGAAACATAAGCAAAAACATTTTCGAAAGAACAAAATAAAATTTTATGTAAATCATAATTAAAGTGGGAGACTTTCACACATTCTTCTACAGTTTGATCAAATAAACCAAAAAATTTTTAAATGTATAATTATTAAATAATGCCATTAAGAAGCTTGATTTGATTAATATATTTAAACTCTACAGAGAATATTCTACTCAAATGTCCATCAGACATGTACAATAAACAGCCACAAAGAAAAGTTAAATAAATTCTCAGACCAACAGGCCACATTCTCCTATAGAGATATAATAAAATGAGAAATTTACAATAAAAAATGCACACAGGACTGGAAATTTACCAATATTGTACTCTCCAAAATGACTCCTGGATTAGAGAAAAGAAATCAAAATTAAAATCCTAAGCTAGTATCCATACATGTGCGTACTATGTGCCAAGCACTCTTTTGGCTGCTAGAAATACAATAGTGAATAAATTGAGTTGCCGGGTTGGGGCGGGGTTCATATACTCACAAACAATAAACAAATAAACCAATAAGTGTTTGCACGTGAAATCTCACAACAATCTTATGAGGTATTTTATTAGCTCAGTATGATAGATAAGGAAATTGAAACAAGAAGAGGTTGAGTAATTAGCCCAAGATCACCTATCTAGTAAGTGAGAAGGCTGGGATTCAAATCCAGCAGCCTGGCTTAAGTCCACACTACAGTGTACAGCCTCTTACAGGAAGCCTATGCTAACAAATATAAAATGTAGATTTTTTTTCAAAAAACACGACTACTGAAGCCAGTTAAAGAAAAGGTAGAAAATCCAAACAGACCAATAAACATGGAAGAAATTGAAAAGTTAATCAAAGACATAATGTCTGTAAAAGCTCCAGGGTTAAATGGCTAATTAGTAATTAGCCAGGTAATTCTTATGTTATTTTAAATATTTCTGATCCTTGATATTAATAGCTTCATATTAAAGCTCTTATGAAGCTAGCATGACCTTAACACCAAACTTGACAGAGGTAACACACACATACACACACACACACACGCACACACACACACACACACACACACAAAATTTTGGCTCATTCTCATCTAAAAATAGAAATAACAGCTAAGCTGTACATAGCGCTAAGTGCCAGGCTATTCTTACATAGTGCCAGGCTGTTCTTACATAGTGCCAGGCTATTCTAACCAGCTTACATGCGTTAACTCATTTATTCTTCATAACAATGCTGTTTGCATCTTATAAAAGAGAAACACACAGAAGGTTATGAGACTTGCCCAATATTACACTGCAAGTTAGTGGTAGGCAGTTAATGGCAAAGCTGGAATATCAACCCAGGCTGGAGACTTGGTTCAGAATTAGGAAATGTACTAATTCTACTCATTATGTAAACAAAATAAAGGAGAATAACTGTATTATCATATCCATAAAAGCTGAAAAGGTCCTTGATAAAGTTCAGTTTCCAATTAACAAACAAACTCCTGGTGAATTAGAAACTTTCTTAATACATTAGAGCAGTGGTCCCCAATCTTTTTGGCACCAGGAACCCGTTTTGTGGAAGACAATTTTTCCACGGACCAGTGGGGTGGTTTCAGAATGATTGAAACGCATTATGTTTATTGTGCACTTTATTTCTATTATTATTACATTGTAATATAGAACTCACAATAATGTAGAATTAGTGGGAACCCTGAGCTTGTTTTCCTGCAACTAGATGGTCCCATCTAGGGGTGATAGGAAACAGTGCCAGATCATCAGGCATTAGATTCTCACAAGGAGCACATAACCTAGGTCTTGCAGGTGCAGTTCACCATAGGGTTCGTGCTCCTATGAGAATCTAATGCCCCCACTGTCCTGACAGAAGGCGGGACTCAGGAGGTAATGTGTGCGATGGGGAGCTGCTATAAATACAGATGAAGCTTTGCTTCCTTGCCTCCTACTGTGTGGCCTGGTTCCTAACAGGCCACACAGACCATTGGGGACCCCTGTGCTAGAGAATACAACATAAAACAAAAGTAACAGTAAAACACCAGATGCCTTTTCACTAAAATAGTTACATTAATAATCAATATTTTAAAATATATAAAATGGCAAGCTATACATTTATTGAGGGATAAAAAGGACTTGACATATTTATAGACAAAGGAATACCTGTATTTGTAATCAATTACACATAGTCCCAAGCTATGTTTTAAAAATAAATAGAATCCGGAGTTATTAATCTCTTTATTTAGTGGGACCATAGTTTGGATGGTAATATATATAACTCCTACTTCTTTGTGGATGTTTCTGATATTTCTGAGGACTTTTGTCTATTCAGGTAAAGGAAGCAGCAATAGAAAAGCAATCTTCCAAATTAAAGTTTTTAGGATTTTGTGATTCATTCCTCATACTAATCAACCCACAACTTCCCCTACCCTCTCCCTCCGTCTGAGCTCCTAATTCAGTCATCAGTGGTTGATGAGCTGATTAGGGTTTCCAGACTTAGCAAGTAAAAATAAAGAATGAATACTCAATTAAAAAATTTGAAACAATAATAGCTTTTATTAAGCATTTATTAAGACTTTATAATAACCAGGTACTTTGATGAGTACTCTGCAGACATTATTTCACATTGAATTCTAGCAACACCTATGAGGTAGATATTACTGTTACTATCTCCATTTTACACAGGAGAGAAAAATGGAATCTCAGAGGTTAAATCATTTGCCAAAGACCACAGCTAATAATGGTAGGGCCCAACTTCAATCCCACAATCCTGTCTTAAATCTTCTGCTCCGGAGCCTACCAGCTGTGCAGATTCCGAGGGATGGGAAAGGTGCAGCACCTAGAGCAGCACCTGACACACTGCAGATGCTCAGTGGTGGGATATCCTCTTCTGTTGTGCAATTCAAAGGTGTGATCGGCTGCACCTGCCACCTTCACTGTCTCTCGATGAGCAGCACATCTGCCCTCAGGCACCCTGCTTGCCCCATCCCCACTTCAAACGCCAGGAACATCACGTTTGCTAAAGAGGCTGCTCCCTTAGAGCAGAAAGGCAGTATGCTAGAGGGTGGGCTGACAAACTGGGTCCCTGCCACACTGCCACACTAGCTTTTACATTTTTTTTTTTTCTAAATAGAGTCTCACTCTGTTGCCCAGGCTGGAGTGCAGTGGTGCAATCTAGGCTCCCAGGCTCCCAGGTTCAAGCTATTCTTGCAACATCCGCCTCCCAGGCTCCCAGGCTCCCAGGCTCCCAGGCTCAAGTGATTCTTGTGTCTCATTATCCCGAGTAGCTGGGATTACAAGCGCTCGCCACTATGCCCGGCTAATTTACTTTTATATTTAAAAAATTAAAATTGAAATTGTATATATTTAAGATGTATGGTGTGGTGTTTTGATACACATATACATAGCAAACTGCTCAGTGCAGTTAAACTAATACACTCAACTTTTTACTTAGTTACCTTGTTTTTTGTTTGGTAAGAACACTTAAGATCTACGTGTTAGCAAATTTTAAGTATACGTGCAGTATTATTAACTAGAGCCCTCATGCTGTACGTTAGATCTCTGGTACTAATCCATCCTGCATAACTGAAACTTTGTTCCCTGTGATCGACATCTCTCTCTGCTTCCCTAAATTTGTATTTCAGATATGCAGTGAATAATTTTTTTAGAACATGCAATATTTAGGACATACTTATACTAAAAATGTATTAATTAACAGGAATTCCAATTAAACTGGGCAACCTGAATTATTTTACCTGGTAGCCCTAAGGCTGATGCCAGGTTTTAAATTTTGCACTGTGTCTCTCTCAAGGCGTGGCTAGCCACTAGACTGAAGACTTTTCAGTACAAAGTTGTCCTGTCTTGTGTAAGTTTCAGCTGTAAGTTCCGTTTACACAGTGAATCTGAGATATCTGCTTTTTAGCAGTCTTATATATGGATATAAGTTCTTACATATGAATAGTGTATAATTAAACTTTATTTGATTCCTATCTACCAGCCAAAAAAAATACAAATCTGTAAATGTTTAGCTAGAACAAGTAGACAAATGGGTGTTTTCTAGAGGCATTCCTTACTAAAAAAGAATTGCAGCGGAAGCATTTATGTATACCAAAAACCGGGCCCCAAAGAGCAAGACATGCTGTTTTTCATGATACCCATTGAAAATAAAATTAGAAAATGTACCCTCAGGTAGTACAAAGTGTTTATGTCCTAATCATCAAATTTTAAAGGTTTGAGTTTCCTAGGGCTCATATTTAGAAATTTTAATAACACTGATTTGAAAATAAGTGCTTTTTTAGTACATGAACTAGTTTTGCAAATATATACTGTGAGATTTGAGTGAAACATGAGTTTTCACTATATTAAAACCTAAATAACACTATTTACTAGCAGTATGATTTTTAAATATGTATCACACACATTTTTTATTTTGAAATGTTTTAAACTCATAGAAAAGTTGAAAGAAAAAACTCATATACTCGTCCTCCAGGTTCACAAAGTATCATCATCTTGACACATGCACACATACATACACACACTGCCCTTTTGCCAAATCACTTTATTGTAGACCACAGACATCAGATATTTCATCTCTAGGTACCACGGTATGCATCTCCCAAGAACAAGAACATTCTTATAACCAATCACAATACTATTATTGCACCTAAGAAAATTAACATGAATTCAATGATGTCATTCAACATATGAATCATACTTGAATTTCTCTAATTATCTAAAAAATGTCCATTATAGACCCCTAATCCCAGCCCCACCCAATATCAACCAAGAATCATGCATTAAATTTGGCCCTTTTTTGAGGAGTGTCTCATTATGCTCCCTCAATCCAGAACCGTTCTCCACCTTCCTTTTTTTCACAACATTGGATTGATTGAAGAGTCCAGGCCAGTTGTCTTGGGAGATGGTACCACATTCTGGATTTTTCTGATTCTTTCTTTATGAAAATTTTCCATCATGAGCAGCACCACGGCAATGTCTTACATCTCCCACAATATCACATCAGGAGGCACAGAATGCTATGACGTCATGCTGTTCCACTACTGGCACTTCTCATTATAGAGACATACTTTCCCTTTGGTAGTTACTAAGTAATTTGTGGAGTGATCATTTGAGGTCAGGTAAACATTCTGTGCTTCAATACATCCTCACCTCATGGCTTAACCATTCATTAATAATTTATGCCTGTATCTGTTACTACATTGCATGTTACAAAATGGGGATTTTCCAATCTTACCATTTCTTTGTACATTTATTACCTGTCATTATACTATAAAGAAGAGTCTTCTTTCTCTGTCCTCCCTCTCTCTTCTGATATCACCGTAAGTTTGTGATTCATTTTTAAAAATTCAATGTGTTATAATTCATTACCATCATTTTTCTTTTTGATGCTGAAATTGTCCCAAATTTGGTCAGCGGGTAGCACTTCATGCTGGCTCCTGGGACCTTTTGACACGCCTCATTAATCTTTCAGTACATCGTTGTTCATGGCACAAGATGTTCCAAGCTCACTTTGCACTTGTACTTTCCTTGCCTTAGACTTAGAATCTTCCATTTCTCCAAGGATTCCTGGTTCCTTTTAATGGAAAATAATTTTTGGATATTAAGATTTGGATTCCAGATACAATTCCTACACAGTGTAATGTCTTCTCTCTCTCTTTCTGTCTGTCTCTCTCTCTCTCCCTCATATATATGTATCTTAAAATCATGAGTTAATATGAATAGGCACAATTGAAATCCAACACTATAGGATTCTTTCTCATCATCTCCTTCTCTTAAGTGAAGTGAAATCAACTGAGATTTCCAATAACTTTAAAATATTTACTCACCAATTTTATCTTAATAAACAAAAAATAGTCCCAGAATTACAACAGCAATACTACCAGCAGTGGCAAATCTAGTAAGTAAAACTGTAAAATTACCTGCAACATCCTTATATTTTATACCAAAGTATACAGTCTACAGAGTGTGCTTAAAAGCCACTTGAATTAATTCTTTTCTGTGTGGATAGGTTATTAATTTCACATACTGCTAAAATCATTTATTTCTATTTAAATTCCATTTTAGTGCTTGATTTGTCATACTTTTTATTTACTTTTATTTTTTGTATATTATATTTATATATAACATTGAAATATTTCACAAGTCGAAACTATATAAAAGGGTATACTCAGTGAAGTCTCATTCAAACCCCTCTACTTTTTTCCCACCATAGATAAGATTATGTGTCTATCTGTTGATATATATCCTCATCTATCTTTGTCTATCTATCGAAATATATGCTAGTTTACCTTCTTTCTTGCACAAAAGGTAGCATAATAGATACATATTCTTTTGTTTCTTGTGTTTTTTCACTTAACAATATATTCCAGATATGACACCATATCAATTCACAGGGATCTGTAGATCTGTTGTTTATTCAACCACTCAATCCTTTAGGTAAGGGCACTTAGGTTGTTACAATATTTTGCCATTACACATAGTGCCATAATAAATAAACTTGTGCATATATTGTTTTGAATTTGTGGAGCTGTATATTAAGGGTAAATTCTTAGGCTTGGAACGTCTGAATAATAAAGCAAACACCTATACAGTTTTGTTAGATATTGCCAAATTCTCCTTCACAGGGGCTATAACATTTTGCATTCCCACCAGCAGTGGATGAAAATTTCTTTTTCCTTAGCATCTGACCAATGAAGCACATGGTCAAGTTGCCAAGCTTATAGATAAGAAATGATAAATTTTAAAATATTTTAAATTTAGAAGTGTAATCACGGGCAAGTTACTGAATTTGTCTGAGCCTTAGCTTTCCAATTAAGATAAAAATGCCCATCTTAATTGTTCAGATGACCAAATCTGAAACATATAGATTTATGGATATATAAAGATCGATGACTTGACACATAATAAATATTCAATATGTGGTATTTTAGAATTAATATTATTATATATTTAGTAGGTAATAAATTTCTATTGTATTTTAATAAATAAGCCTTGCTAACATGGAAAGCTATCATACCTATAATTGTAGAGAGTAACAATCAGAGACCTTAAAGACCATTAAAGGCAAAATGTTTTTATCTCATATTCCATTTCTAATTATTTGGTAATAACTTCCAGGGTGCTATGTTAATAATGATTTGAATGACAAATCTTTGATTAGCAGTTAGAGATTGACAAGTTATACCTACTACAGGCATGAATATGAATTTTACATACATATTTCCTATCAGTGATTTGGTTCAATCCATTGTTTTTATAGTTAAGGAACTGAGGGCAAATAGATTGTAATATTCTCTAAATGATACAGCAAATTAATATCAAAGTCAAGATTATAAATTAAAATTTCTAACAGTGTCATGTTTTTTCTATTATACCATAGCACATACAATCTTTCTTTAACACACTCTCTCATAGCACACTTTCTAACCTGGTCACTCGTTTACTTGCATACACACACACACACACACACACACACACACACAGATGTACTCTTGCTTTTTCTCTTGGTTAATTGTAACACAATTTAGCCCTCTCTTTCTGGAGGAAACACTACCCTAATAATGCATATGGATTTTACATCTGTAAAATTTATCCACAATATGAATTAAGGTAGGGATTTATTTATGGTATTTAAGTTGCAAAAAATGACATTTGCACAGGGGAGATTCTTTTATGCAGAGCATGATCACTTGCCAATTAAGTTCCTTTTCATGGAAGAATGGTAAGCATCAAAGAAATGGAAAGGATCTTCAAATTTAGGTCTGGCTGATTTAATGTGAATGAAAAGCTGAAGGGTAAACACCTTTTCAAGTGGATAAAAAAATTGATCATTACAGGCATCATATCATTGATTCGGATGTTCATTTTTACTTTTCCAAAGTGTGAGATAGGCAGAAGCAATAAGCCGTCATTGATGGTGTGAGAGCCATTTGGTGGGGAATTAAAGGGTTACTTGAAGAACAGTCTGGTTGCAGAGGCAGAAAGTGAAAAACAAAATGACAAGCATTCCTACAAAGCAATACATCAAGTACAAATTAATACACAGTTACACCTTATCAAGCCACCACTTATCTAACCATCTCAACTCTGAAACACAGCCTTAAATCCTGAATATGCAAAACAGCTTCTGAACAATAAAAATACAAGTTAAAAAATATATGCAATTTACCAGAAACATGTAATTTAATACCAATATTGAATATTCTAAGGACTTTGGCTTTTATTCTTTAGAAAGAAAAGAAGGCATTGCAGGGTTTTGAGCAGAGGAGTAGCATGAACTAACTCCTTTTGGCCGGGATCATTTTCTCCACCATGTTGTGAACAGACTGGTCAGGGAGCTGGGGGGCAACGGTAGAAGCAGGGAGACCAGTTGGGAGGTTATTGCAACAATCCAGGCGGGAGATGACAGAGGACTGTCCTGAATGCAAAGAGTATAGTCTGTAAAAACTGGTCAGATTCTAGGTATATGTTAGCGGTAGATCCAACAGGATTCACTCTTGGAATAGATTTGGTGATTGAGAGATACAGAGGAGAGAAGTATGACTCCACATATTTTGCTAGGCAATGATAAGTATGGTATTGCTGATAAACGAAATGGGAAAGACTGTGGGAGGAGCAGTTCGGACAGTTTGAGCATCAAGAAAAAAATATATTCAATAGACTTGGCAAGTAGGTGACATATCATTACAGAAAATTTACCTTTAAAAATAGGTGACTAATGATTAACAATTAAGAAATAAACTTAAGCCTTTAAAATTTTCTCTCCTGTAGAATAGATTATTCCTTCAAAAAACCCTGAAAAATGAGGCATTATACTTCCATTACTAAGGATTTAGGGGACACAAAGTACAGGAAAAATGAGATTTAATTGGGCTAATTTGGAGAAAGTCTTCAGAAGTAAGGTTTAATTAGGTTAAGTTTAAGGTTTAATCCAGAAGAAAGATTTCCCAGAAGACAGACAGAAAGATCAGGCACCTGTAGGATCTTGTCAGGAATATTAGAGATGGAGTGGCTCTCCTACTTGGAGAATTCAATAAGCCGCCAGCTAGAATCCAAGTCTATTGATTTAGAGACATGGGAGAGAAAATTGATCTGTGAGAAGCTCTGAGAGAAAAAGGAGGTTGAGCCAAGGAGTCACAAAGCAAGAAAAAGAATAAATGGTTAGGCACTGGAAGTTTTGAGGCCCTACTAACTTGATGGGCAAGTGTTCATTTCGTCTCCAGAGGGATTGGCCAAATTGTGCCAACGGCACCTTTACACCCCAATTAAAATTCTCTGATTTTAAATGAGACTTCCTCTTTAAGCCTGGGAAGGGGTTATTATTCAGAAGGTATTAACCAACTGTTCATCACCTCCAATAAGTACCGGATGTGAGGAAAAAAGATAGGTTAATTCTAACAGAATTTATTACTTGTTATTAAATCCCAGAATGAGGTCCTGAGAACAATCTGCCACCAGATTAATCTTAAGTACCACTTTGATTGTGTCATTGGCCTTTGCCAAACCCCCATGGCTTTTTGTTGCTACCAACTCACGTCTCACTTGCTCAGATTTCTGTGGTCTGGCCCCACTGTGTCTGGGCAGACTCATCACCCACCCTCCCTGTCCCCATGCCTAAAGTCACATGATAACCCATAAATCCATTAACCCCTTAATCCATGAATGGATTAACCCATTTATGCATGTAGAGCTCCCATGAACTAATCATCTCTTAAAGGTCGCACCTTTCGATACTGCCACATTGGGTATTAAGTTTCAGTATGAGTTTCAGAGGAGACAAACATTTAAACCATAGCACCTAGTAATGCCTAGATAACCCCAGGCAAAGTTTGGCAAAGGTCAATGTCACAATCAAAGGGGTACATAAGATTAATCTGGTGGCAGATTGCCAAAGTGTCAATTTATTTTACTATTTATCTAGCACTTACATCCTGCCTTGTGGCTTCATTATGTGTGCACATTCATTGATCATCTCTGGTATGCTTAACATATCCCTCACAGTATCTTAGTACAGCTTAGTGAGCTATAAACAAGGGAATAGGTATTCCATTGATCCTTTTAGAAAATAAGACAAAATGGTTTCCTATCAGTCTTGGATAACATAAAGTTCTGATTAAGAAGCAGGCAAAAGATTAAGAATGCGCAAATTTCCAGTTTGATATGCATATTCACTCTTCTTGTTGGGTATCCAACAAGACCGGTATTATGCTGTGATATGTGCTGGTTAATTCCAGATACTGACTGATGAAGTGTATTTTTGTTTATAGTACAGAAAATCAGCAACAATTTAAGAAAACTGGAAGCACAAAAGCGTGTTATTTTAGGCTATACATTTTTAATATATCCAACAAGTGAGAATCATACGTATTTGTACATTAGCTAAAATTAGGAATTGAGAGTAAGGAGGACAAAAGGAGACAGTTGGGAAGGGATGAAGAGAGAGGCAAAAGCAATATGAAGCTTCCTGAAAGATCGAAGAATAAACGATTTAGTGCCGATGATGAACTGAATTGGAAGTTTACTCCTTTAAAAACCATGATTTAAAGTATGAATATGTTCCTCAAACTTTTGATTAAATTTTGAGAAAGTACTCTTATTTCACTCCGGGAAGTAAAAACAAACAAAAACAAAAACAAACAAAAAACATGAAAGAAAGATGGAGACCTTTGTAGTGAGGGCAAGGAAGCCGTATTTCATTAGTGAATAGTGGCAAAACATGGAGACAGAATTTCAAATCTGTCCTGTAGGTAAAGTGATTGGATTTATTGATTGTGCCAATATATGCCTAATTCTGCGTGGCAGTACGTATATTAAATTAAATTCCATTGGCCTGCAGCTGAGGATCCCTGCACCAAAACACGTCCAATCCCTGGAACATTTTGCATTTCCCCAGCGTTAGATGTTTTATAGATCTCTGTGTTCCTGTGGTCATTTACGTTTATGTTTCATTTACGATAATTCCCTCAGGATGGACGGTCACTCGGTAAAATCATCATGTTGGAAAAAACACTGATATTAATAACCTGATTTGATGTAGGGGAAAATAATGCCATCATAACATAAATCAGCATTCCTTTCATCTCAAGTTTTGAATTCCTAACTCTATGTATGGCTCAGACCTTAGATTTTAAAAGGAAAAAATAAAAAAAGAGGAGAAAGCACTCACATATGACAGTTGTTCTAAAAACTGTGAATTTCCAGCATTTCTCTCTTGAAACTAGTCCAAAATAGTCTCATGACTTTTAGGAAGCTCTAAATCCCTAATTAAGTAAAAAGTTCCTTTTACCTTCTTTTTCTTTCCAGAAAGAAAAGTCTCGATTGCTCAGACTTCTGTGGTCTGGCCCCACTGTGTCTGGGCAGACTCATCGCCCACTCTTCCTGTTCCCGTCCCTAAAGGTCCAGTCAATCTGGCTGCCCACCAGTCTTCAGGTATTTCTTCCAGAAAAAGAAGAAGGCAGAGAATGTTTTTAGTTTAATAAACTTTATTCTTGTTGGTGGAAGAGGGAGGGGAAATAAAAGCCACCTACTCAACTCCTCTCAATAAATTAAATAACACATAGCCAATTCCCAGGCCCTAAGCAAACTTTGGGCACTTGAGCCAGTCCCGCTGTTTCTTTATGGCCCAGTCTGCTTCCCCTTCACAGAAGGGAATTTTTCCTACTGCTGCCAGGTTATGTCATGACCATGGGCCACGTCCCCTCTGTGGAGAGGGTCCCAGGCACTGAGAGGATGTTAGGGGCAGCCACAGTGGCCAGGGAAAGGAAGAAGGGGATGCTCTTTCTCAAAGATTGGGGCAGAGAGGACAGTCCTGGAGGAGCGCTGTGACTGATTGTTCCTCCCTCCTCAGCTTCCCCCAGCTGTGGGTACAGGAAGAGCAGGAGAGAAATGGATCCTTCCTTCAGGGAGTATCAAGAGCCCAAAGGGACCCCTAGAGCTAACGAGGCCACTGAGAAAAATTCCTTAAATTAACTAATTGACAAAATGCCATGTTTTGTGGAAAAACAGTAACATCAGTTATGGAATGAGGAAAGAACCTAAAATATTCTATTGCAAATAACCAAATCTACCTTCTTTAGGTTGTTTTCTGTTTTGTTTTGTTTTGCTTTTGTAGAGACGGGGTTTTGCCATGTTGCCCAGGCTGGTCTAGAACTCCGACTCAAGTTACCCACTCCACCTGCCTCAGCCTCCCAAAGTGCTAGAATTCCTGGTGCGAGCTACCACACCCAGCCTAGGTTGTTATGAGGATTTTTTTTTTTTTTTTGTCCTTGTGAGATATCATGTGTGTGTATGTGTGTGTGTTTAAATTGATTTTTTGAGTTTTTGTTGGTGGTGGTGTTTAATCTGCAGCCTGGATGTGTTTCCTTGTTATCTGATGGGATAATGATAGAAATGTTAGACGACTATGATATAGATACTGGACCATAAATGTTATGCTAATCTCATAAGAGAAGTTACATGTGAGTAACATGCACAACTAAGTACACACAGTGCTCGTATTAGATTTTACATGAATTAAAATGGGTTAGTGTCAGATCTCCCCATCAGAATTAACTTGTCCCTCAAGTAAATTCCTGTGACACTGAGTGTCTGATATGGTTTGGCTCTATGTCCCCACCCAAATCTCATGTGCAACTGTAATCCCCACGTGTTGAAAGTGGGGCCTGGTGGGAGGTGACTGGATCATGGGGGTGGTTTCTAATGGTTTGGCACCATTCCCCTAGTGCTGTCTTGTTGACAGAGTTCTCACAAGATCTGGTTGTTTAAAAGTGTGTGGCACTTCCTCCTTCACTGTGTCTCTCTCCTGCTCCACCATTGTGAAGATGTGCATGCTTCCCCTTCACCTTCCGCCATGATTGTAAGTTCCCTGAGGCCTCCCAGTCATGCTTCCTGTTAAGCCTGAGAAAACGTGAGTAAATTAAACCTCTTTTCTTTATAAGTTACCCAGTCTCAGGTAGTTCTTTATAGCAGTGTGAGAATGGACTAATATAGTGCCCATCCAGTTTATATTACAGATTGCCTCATTTTCCAGTAATTTGTAAAGGCAGGGGAAATGTGGGAAGCCCCACTGGTAAGTAAACCAACTCAACAGCTACTCAACCCAGAAACGCTAAGCTGGGTTGGGAGTTTGATGCAACCTAGGTCAATGTTTTCCTCATGAAAAAAGGAAGAAGAAGAAATGATAAATACAAATTTTCACTCAGCCACAGCAGCTGACAGGGGTCATGTCTACTAAGAGGTGCCAGTAAAATTACCTTTGTAAAGGGGAAAGAAGAAAGAGGAGGGAGGGCAATGCTTAGAGGAAAGTTCGGCAAAGATTTTAAGAGAAAAGGGATGGGGATCAATGAGAAGAGGGCCTAGAGAAAGGTGTTATTTTCATGCATGTTTAAGGGGCATGCATTAACTGGGTCAATGCAAGTCAAATTAGATATGTATTCATTAACGTTAATTCTATAAATAAGATAAAGTGATCAAAGAATGCAAGAAAAATTCTGGCCAATGATGACTACTTTGTAATTTAGATAATTTTACTTTTATATGATTCAAGACTACCCCTTAGACAAATAGTTATAGTTTCAGAAGAACCAAATTGGAATGTTCCGTGTTCCACCCATTTAAAAGCCTGATATTTGTGGTTCTGGCTCAGCTCAGCCCTTAATTCGTAAGCTTGAATATTTGGTTCCCTCAGTGGAGTGTGTCACTTTTACCTATTGATCCTAACTTTGAAGCTGGAATACCAGAGCCTGGGGATCTGCCTGGGATGGATCAGGGCTTTCAATCTTCTAAATTATTATGACTGGGCCCTATTGACTTAGTCTACTTAGGGAGATTCCTATAGGTGCCTTGTTACTGATATTTGCTCTCTCCACCTACATTTTAATGAATAGAGTGAACACCTTCTGCTGAGTAAGAACAGTCCTTCTCACAGTAAAACCTAATTCTACTTCTCTTAATGAAAGTTTAATGTATATTCCATTACATCATGTGACCTAGCAGGGACAGAAAAATTAAGAGTAGCAGGACGAGATAGAACGTGAAACACTGCAATATGGAAATCAAGGAGTCAAGCTGCAGCTAGGGACTCAGATCCAACTCCAAATGGCAGGAAATTCAGCCAAGTGATGGTGCACTGTATCCAGAGAGAATAGTTCTGGCAGGCAGTGGTTATCATCAGAAAAAAAGAAGAAATAGGAAAAGGAGAGTAGGGCAATCATTTGTGTCATATCATTTCATTTCTTGCAAAAGAAAAAAGATCTAGTGCAAATACAGCAAAATATGAAGATCTGTTAAATCTGGGTAGTGGGTGCATATACATATGTAATAAACTGGTGGTCCTCAAGATGTGGGCCCCAGATCAGCAGCATCAGCATCACCTGGAAACTTGTTAGAAATGCAAATCTCAGGCCTCACTCCAGATCTACTGAATCAGAAGTTCTGGGGATAAAACCCAACAACTTGTGTTTTAACAAGCCCTCCAGGTGATTATGATACACACTAAAATTCAAGAACCACTGTAATAGAGTATTCTTTGTACTTTTCTATATGTTTGTTTAGAAAAAAAATCACAGTAGTGATGGGAGAGTCCTGACAAGGGGAATTGGTGGAGGGCAGCTATGAAGAGGGGTTCAATTGGTCTGGCCATCGGCAGTTTCAGAAATAGGACCTTGGTGCCCTCCAGAGTGAGAGATGGGGTGGGCAAGGGCTGGGTTAGAGCAAATCAGTGGAAGGCATGACTGTTGTCTAAAAGGAATGGTGCTGGAAAGGATAACCACGACAAAGTCTCAAGTACAGGATATTAAGGCAAGGACCTTGTTAGCAAAGGACGTGCTGGTGTTACCAAGCAGGGTCTCGCTTCAGCACCGGACTAACAGCATAGCAAGGCTGACTTGGTGCTGAAATGCTTGGGCCGCAGAGCTCCCTTTCTTTTCTCACTCTTTCACTTCCTACTCATGGAACTCCCTTCCTTCTCTTTCTCCCTCCTTCCCTTCCCACCCAGGGTAAACCAAAGGCAAAACTGTAGGTGGGGGTAAAGGGGCTTTGCAGCAATTGGAGGGTCAGACTAGCCGAGAGTAAGACAAGCTAATGCCTTTAGACAACACTTCTTCCTATAACAAAGGTGTCCCTATACTTGTCTATTTCAGACCTGAGCAACAAGAAGACAGCTAATATTTAACATAATTTCAACTGTACAAAACATAGTATATGGTTTTAAATGCACAGAATCAGTTTTCCAACAATCATAACCATGAATTATGTTTCACAAAACCTCCAAGTCTTCAGATTTGGCCTGAATTAACCCAGATGTTTTTCTCATATTTTGAGTTTCTCTTATGTTGCTATTCTCTGATGTACACCCTCTTACATCCCCGAAAGTTCTTAAAGCTCCTGGAGGTTTAATGTGCTGACCTAGAGCTCCCTGCCAAGACATTAGTACTAATGGCCCAGGCTGAAGAGGTTGTTGTATTAAGACATCAATGCCTGATGCTTGAGTCACATTTACCTTGCTCAAGGATCCCTTATTATTTTGCCTCAACAGTGGATGCTGAGAAGGAAAAAAAAATGCAGAAATGCAGAAAGCCAGAACTCTAACTTTTTAACATTGCTTTTGAATTCGGTACAAATGGTACATCATAAACAACACACTATTTCAACACACTGAAGTTTATAGAAACTAGTTGAATTAAGTGTTTTATGTCCTCAAAGAGTTACTTAGCACACCCTGGAAATGTTTACATTGCAATTCTGTCATTTACAAAAATGTAGGAAAAACACCAAATCACCTCACAGGGATGTCTAAAATCTCTAAGTTCTACTAAAAGGCAAACTACTATCATTATACTGTGCTTAAATGATAATCGAGGTACTCATTTCAGTTTCTTTCCTCCAATGCAGCAGTAAAATTTCCCAGGAAGCATGCCATGTGGAATTAGAGGATCTAGGGAAAGTGAAAACATTCCAAAATGAAAATTCCAATTTTGTAATAATAAAAATTATTCTGGACACATACGTAATGATAGTAGGTGTGGTAAGCAGAATTAATGCTCCTGGGAAGATGGCCACATCCAGATCCTCAGAACCTATGAATATGTTAGGTCACCCGAAGAGAGGCATGAAGGTTGTTAATAGTGAGACTTTAAAATGGGGAGAGTATCGTAGATTACCCAGGTAGGTCCAATGTAATCACAAGGGTTCTTAAAGGGGAAGTTGTGGGAGGGCAGAAGAGTGAGAGCCAGTAA
Organism: Macaca fascicularis; assembly: GCF_037993035.2. Classification (NCBI taxonomy): domain Eukaryota; kingdom Metazoa; phylum Chordata; class Mammalia; order Primates; family Cercopithecidae; genus Macaca; species Macaca fascicularis. The sequence goes on from NC_088379.1 coordinate 127,166,362, forward strand.
GATGGCAGCAGGAAAACTCAGCCTGAGGCTGCTGGCTTTGAAGGTGGGAAAGGGCCATGAGCCAAGGATAGTGGGTAGCCTTTAAAAGCCAGAAAAGGTAAGGAAATGGATTTACCCCTAGAACCTGCGGAAGGAATGCAGTCTTGCCAACACCTTGGTTTTCAACCAAATGAGACACATTTTTGACTTCCGACCTTCAGAACTGTAAGATAATAAATTTGTGTTGTCTTAAGTCACTAAGTTTGTGGTACTTCATTATAGGCAATAGAAAACTAATAGAGTTGGTTTCTGTGAGACAGAGTAGAAAAGTCAGAATCTCTGCTTTCTAAGACCTACTTTGGAAACTCATGTATTTTGAACACTGCTAAGAGGGAGGGGGCACAGGCAGGTTTCCTGAAGTCATGCAGGGCAGGTTCTTCTCTCAATTTCTCTGGTCGTGAATCTTCCCCTATAAGAGAGAATTCTGGAGGAGAGTAGAGATAGGTTATGGGGGTAAAATCTGAACCCTGATTTCTTAATTTATAAATGAGACATTTCGGTCACATCATTTCAAGAGAAAAACCAGTTCTATCTCTGAAGTGCCAGGTGGTATAATAAGAACTATATTTGGTCTTTGTCCCTGGTTCCTGGCACAAAGCCCCTAAAACCTTTAGAAGTTCCTGAGTGATAGGAGTGTCTTTTGTTATTCATAATGCGTTCCTTTGGATCGCATGTGAATTTATGCTAATGAGATGACTTAGGGTGAGGCCTCTAGTTACCCTCAACATGAAAATGGTCACCAGAAAGACCAAACAATTAGAGAGCTGGAATTTTCAGCCCTATCCACCAACCTCCAAGAAGAGCACTGGAGATCAAGCTCTATAAAAACTCTTGAACAAGGGGGTTTGATGAGTTTCCACGTTGGTGAACACATCAAGGTGCTGGGAGGATGGCATGCCTGGGGAGGGCAGGGAAGCTCCATGTCCCTTCCCCATACCTTATACCATGTACCTGTTCATCTGGCTGTGTTCATTTGTATCCATTGTCATATCATTTATGACTGGTAAATATAAAGAAAGTGTCTCCCTGAGTTCTGTGAGCTGTTATATCAAGTTATTGAACAGGCAGGGTTGTGGGAACCCAAAATTCATAGCCAAGTCAGTCAGGAGTGTAGGTAACCTAGGGATGCACTGCTTGTAATTGTCATCTGAAGCGGCAAGAAGTCTGTGGGAGGGAGCCCTGAATAACCTGTGGGGTCTGTACAAACTTGGGGTAGTCAGTGTCCAAATTAAGTTAAATTCTAGGACAGCCAGTTGGTGTCCAAAGAGAAATGGAGAATTTCTCAGTGTGGAAAACCTACACATTTGGTGGGTGTCAGAAGTGTGAGTAGAAAAACAAAGTTTTCCTTTTATACCTTAATTCTATCAATGAGATATGGTTATCCACAACATGTGTAGACTCAATTACATTAATCACTTCAGGTTTTTAAAAGTCTCAAAAATGTAAATCTGTGTGTTGGTTAAAGAGTGAGGATTTTGGATATTCTACACCATTTCATTGTTTGAAAGGCCTATATTTTCCACATGAGAAAACACCTGAACTCGATTCATAATTCCTTAAACATGGGGCTAAATTACAACCAAGAGGAATTTAGGTGGTCAGTATATGGGTGTTTACTATAAAATCAGGAAATTTGTATAATAAAACATTGAAAAAAGTATAACCAAGGAAGTTACTGTAGTCTGCCTGGTTTTCTGAATATGAAGTGACTGGAAGAACAATAACTGCTAAGGTAGAAAAGGAGAAGCTAAGATTGTATGTCAAGGTGAAGCTCAACAGGATGGGACAGTGTGATGTGTGCAAGAGTGGGATATCTTCCTACGGTGGAGCACTAGTCTCTAGCTGCCCCTCATGTGATTCTGCTTCTGAAGAATCCACAATGTTCTAGCTACTGTACTTATTGAAGAATGAATGAATAAATGAGTGAGTGGATTTATACGCCAGCTTTTGACTGCTTGTATTTATTTATTCCACTCTCTACACAACCCAGCAGGGAAGTGGGAAAATACAGTGGCTGCCAATGCCGGATACATACTTGATTTGCATTACTCCATCCATGTTTGTCCTATCATATAGAGAAGAGAAAGTTGTCTTTATGGAAAAACTGAAAATGTTGCTCTGACAAACATTCTCATACTAATGAGACGAAGTAGAAAGAATTCCTTCAGCATCTAACAACTAAAATCCATTAACATTCCTAAGGAATAATAAAGATTTTTAAAAGTCAACCTGATAAAAGTGAGTTTCTGACTTAGACTCAGTTGTAACAATGTGAAATATTGACTCAAATGACCTGCACGTGTCATCCTTGCATTTTTCTCTCTCTTCTCTCATTAACTCATTTTCCACTTAATTTTCTATTTGTGCAATTACCCAAGTTCTGATATCAACTCATGAGTCATGAGTTTCTCCCAGTGGTCTTATGTTTGAATGAATTGGGATTGGCTATCTAAAATACATCGACTAATTCTCTAAACCATGAATGAGTTAATCTTGCAATGTATATTCCCCCACTATCTAAAACTAATATTACAGCAGAGATCGGCCTGATGGAGTATTAGAAATAACAATGAGAGAAGAATACAGAGAACTGGTATCCAGATAATAACTACTAATGTGTTTTTTCCCAAAGTACTAAGAAATTTTAAGTAATAGGTGAAATATTTCTTAAGTAGAATAAGTTATTCATGGAATGTGCCTAACAACATATAGTATTTAAAAGTACCTATTAGATTAGCGTAAGATCACTTAATTGTCTTGCCAAAATAAAAGCCTTGGTAAGAATTCATCCTTTCTTTTATTTTCCTGTCCTGAAAGTTTTGGCCAAGTTGAGTGAAATAATATATTTCCTACTTTCCATTTCCCATGATGCTGGAATATTACCCAGGAAATAAACATGATTGAGTCTGTTTGTTTCCTAAAGCCATGAGAAAAATGTGGACTGCTTGGAAAGTTTCACCCAAGGGAAAAGGCTCATGCTGAGATCATTGATGTTGCAAACGTGTTTGGTTACTTTTCTCAGGAGTCCACTTCTGATCACTGGATTAGGAAGCCTGCAGTCCATAGAGAAACAGCCTCTTGTCCAAGGTCAACAGAGTTGGGAAAAAAGACTAAGCTTAATGGATTTTCTCAGTGTCCAAGGATGTTGACAGTAGCAGAAATATTGCACCCAGCCTTCTACCTGTGTCAGCTCCTTTGCGAGGCATGAATTTGATTTTGAAGTATAATTTACTTGATGCCTTCAACCTAATAAAAAATTCACATTAAATATCTTTCTCCTACTCCCCAAGCTGCCTTTGTTTACAGTTGTGGCCTCAGCTCTCATAGAGTTAATTCTTTGTTTAGCTTGCTTGCAGTCAGTCAAATTTATAAATAAAGTGGCAGGCCATAAAGGATTTTTTTGGACAACCGCCATCATGAGAATAGGGAGTAGTAGGCAGAGCCAGAAAATAATGGCGGAGAGAAACAGGAGGAGGAGAAAGGAAAGGGGAGACTCAGTGACAAAGGTGTCACGAGGAGCACAAGCGCATGAAAAACCCAAGATGGGTTAGGGGAATCAACAAGCGAAACAGTCAGGATATGGATCTTTTGCAAGGCGCAGCAGAAGAGACAGGGTATTGAGTTTGATTATTTTCTAAAAATAGCTCCCATGGCCAAAAGGTCAGGAAACTGGCTGAGAAGTTAACTGGCTGAGAACGCAGAACCTATAGAGAATAGTGAAAAATTCAAATGAGATGTTTGCATTATATCTTAGTATAGATGCTATAAACTTTGAATTAAAAAACTAGTGATGATAGAGTTAAAATGAATACTTACAATTCTCTCTTGAAAAAGAAAGCTCTAGAATCTTCTTCCTTTTTTGAGAAAGCTGTGCTAGCTCCTTCATTAGTTTCCTTGCTCCTCATGACACTGCTGTCTGAGTTTAGCTTTGCTTATTTGGAGCTTTTCACCTAGCTAGGACTGCATTTGCTCTCTGGGGTCTAGGATCTTTCTTTTTTAAAAATTTTTGGGGAGCATGAGATCTTGCTATGTTGCCCAGGCCAAAGTGCAGTGGCTATTCACTGACAAGATCCCACTGCTGATCAGCATGGGAGTTTTGACCCACTATTTCTGACCTGGGCCAGTCCACTCCTCCTTAGGCAAACTGGTAGTCCTGGGAGGTCACCATATTGATGCTGAACTTAGTATGGACATCCCATCGGCATAGTGTACTACAGCCCAGAATGCCTGGGTTCAGACGGTCCTCTCTCTCAGCCTCCTGAATAGCTGGAACTACAGGTGTGTGCCACCATACCCAGCAAGGCTCTTTCTATTGGACATTTCACACTTCATGTCATATCTCCCTGTCTTCTTGATCAGGTACTCTCTGCCTGCTACAGGCATTTTCACCATAAAAAATTTCAAAGAACAAAGGCAAAATCATGGCAAGTCGTGTTCTCTTAGCAGCTCATAATGTTGCAATAGCCCTAGAACTCAATTTAAAGGTCATTATTATTCCTAAGAGCCATTTGTTTTCCCATAGGTGCCCTTTCTGCCCCTCCCCTTCAGCTATTAAAAAGCCCCTAAGTCTATAGGCCTCCTTGAGTTACACTTTTCTGTGAATTCCTGCATGTATTGAAATCAAATTTTGTCTCTTCTCTTGATAACCTGTCAGTTTAACTCACATGCCCCCAGACACGAAACCCATGAGGGTAAAGTTTCTCCTCTTTAACACAAGGCATTCAGTATGAGCTTTTTGGATGTCCTACCACCACACAGCCTCAATATAGCTGTGTGTCTGTTCATCCACTGCTCATCCTACACTGGTCCTGGCCCTCCTCCTTACCACTTCTCATGGGACTCCCTGTCTGCTTGTCACCCTCTTTTTAGGAAATATTTAAGATTTAGTCCTGGATTCTCTTTATTTTTCCTTCATGGATTAGCAAATTCTAACAGTGGCAATAGTTAACATCTTACTGAACACTTAAACTTACCATGCCAGACAGTGTTCCTAGTACCTTCCATAGAGCTTAAATAACTTGCTAGAGTATGAAACCTCCAGAGGGTGAAGGGCAAGTTTTCCCTTTGTCCTATAGTAGAAATTAATAAAGTCTGAAAATAAATGTGTGCAAATAATCCAGAAAATACTACACAAGAAAAGCACATTAGAAACTGAGGTCAAAGCAGCTCTGAGACCCAGCTGGTCTCTTCCATGCTTCTTTCTCCCCTGGCTTCTCTGCTTCTCTCCATGCATCAGTCGCCTCATCCCACTGCCCTCCAACAGCTTGTTCTGTTTGCTTATTCATAGTTTGAGCCTATATCATGCCAGGACCACCTCTACATGACCTCCCAGGTTCAGGGGTCACCACCACCTGGAATAGTGTTTCCTTCCCACAATTTGAAAGTCCCTGAAAAGCAAGCTGACTCACCTGTTCATCATTTCTCAACCAGCTTTTAGGAGAAAACCTATATTTGTTCTTACGTTGCTTTGAAATAGTTTGCTATGTGTCCCTCTGAGGTGGAAAAGTACAGGAGTGAAGATTTCCAGCTTTTTACTATCCTTTAAATGTCCATTGTCGTGGGAGGTCTAATGTCTTATCTCATTGGTGAAATTATAAAGGACCTGGCTTCCTTGGGCTATCTGATTAATAAGAGGGTGCTGTGCCCCACAAACTACCAGCACTCTGACTCTTTCATTCCCTTTCTTTCTCCTTCCCCCTCATACAACTGCCTTTTCTTCTCTTTTCTTTTCCCTCCTCCATCATTCTCTTTTTCCCTCCCTATTTTCCTCTCACTCTCTCCCCCTCTTTCTTCCTCCCTCTCTTCTCCTTCTTCCCCTAAGGAGCACTTAGGGAGGTAGACTCTCCTTGTATATCCAGTCTCATGGACTAGGCACACCAACACACCTAGCTAGAGCTCCACTTTCTGGTTCCACTTTTCTGCCTACACCTGAGTCTATTAGGTCTACCCTTTCTTAGGATCTGATAATCTGGAAGGCTTCATTTTGGTTTCAACCCAAGTTCTCTAATCCAGCTTTCCCAGGAAGCCTGTACTTTGAGAATTGCTGAATCTATACAATAAAACTTGATCTCCATGGTATTTATTCTTAGTTTGTTAGAATACAGAGCAGAGAAAGAGTATGATATTTCTCCCTTTGGAATACAACACAGACCACAGAGTAGCTTATAGTTGGGATGGCCAGGAGTCAGGTATAGCCAGGAGTCTGGGTCATGTTGTCTTATTGCTGGGGTAACTCCACTTCCTGGTTTGCCAGGGACAACCCCAGTTTATAGCTCAACACCCTACATCCTTATTATTATAGCCTTCTTTCTCTTAAAATAGTGTGCTAGTAAGGTCAATAAGTCATGCAGTCACACTATCTTTTGCTCCCCTAACAAGAGCTGTTCATCAGTCAAGTTCTTTCAGAGGGGAGCATATATGCAGCTATCACTGTAAAATATGTCATGTACAAGCTATAGATTTCTCAATTTGGCATTTAAGACCCTTCACAATCCTTTTCCTGATTACAGTTTTCCATGCTTCTTACCCTTCAGCTAGACTAACGTGCCTGGTATTTTTTATGATTACAAAATATAAAAATTGTGGCATACTCATACAATACTATATTATTCAGCAATATAAAAATCTACTAGTATATACAACATCATAGATTTATTTATATATTTAGATTGCACTTATATGAAGTTCCCCAACTGGTAAGTCTATTCCTTGGTGATCAAAATCAGAACAGCATTTGTGTGTGTGGGATATAGATTGACTGGATGGGGGCACAATAACACCTTTGGGGAAAAGGGCAGTAATTAGTATCCTGATTTGGTTTATTTTATTTGGGTATATATATTTCTCTACACCCAATGAATTGCACATTCAAGATATGTGCATTTCACTCTATGTAACTTTTATCTAAATTTTAAAATAGGGGAAAAGTTGGGCATTTTTAAAAGACAAAATATTTTCTTTTAAAACTTAAATCACGTGATTACTTTCAGTCAAAAATACATCAAGTCTTAAATGAACGTTTTCTCTTTCTGCCACACTGTCAAACTGAGAAAGTATGATTTTTTAAAAAAAAATTTTTGTTTCCATAGGTTATTGGGGAACAGGTGGTGTCTGGTTACATGAGTAAGTCCTTTAGTGGTGATTTGCGAGATTTTGGTGCACGCATCACCCAGGCAGTGTATACTGCACCCAATTTGTAGTCTTTTATCCCTCGCCCCCTTCCCACCCCTTCACCCTGAGTTCCCAAAGTCCATTGTGTCATTCTTATGCCTATGCATTCTCATAACTTAGCTCCCACTTTTCAGTGAGAACATACAATGTTTGTTTTTCCATTCCTGGATTACTTGCTGCTTTCACACTATACCAGCATAGTTGAGTAGTTGCAACAGAGATTCTATGTCCTTTAAAGCTGAAAGTGTTTATCAACTGGCCCTTTACAGAAAAAGTTTACTGACCCCTGCTCTAAGAGACTGACTTGTCCAAAATTATACAGCTTGTAGGACAAGGTTCTGCAACTTGAATCCAGATCCACTGATTATCTCAATGAACAGGCTTACTATATACATACATATGTGTGTGTGTGTATATATATATATATACACACACACACACATATATCAGCAATGTTTTAATGCTTTTGAATCATTTTGGGGACAGCCAAGGTTCTTAACTTCAACTTCAGTCGTAAAAAGCTTTAATTATGGAGGCACGGTAAATGCAAAATCCACAGATGGAGCCTCTTGAGTGCAGCTGACACGAGTACCTCCTTCTCACAACGAATCAAACAGATCCACTCTTTTGTCTCAAGCTACACTCAAGCTGAAGTGTATCACCTGCAGGATACTTATCTCTCCCAACAGTGCCATGACGAGACGTATTCTCAGCCTGACCCCAGCCATAATACTTGTGAAGAATATTATACCCCTTGGTGCTCTTGTGACTAAGGAAAATCAATATAATATATGATCAGATGAAGAAAAGAAGTATCACCCTCACATTACACCTTATTAGTGGCTTCTCAAGAAATTTTGTTAACATCTACTGACAATATCTGCTCTGCATACTGTATACACAAGGAATGCATTTGAACCTCAAATATTTACCTCTTTTACTTCAAAACAGCTTTGTCAGATGGCAAGCTTACAATAACTTGGTAGATAGCCATCTGTTCTCAATAGGAAGTAAGTTGCTCAAAGGATTTGAATAGGAGCAAGATGGCCAATTTGGGCAGTTTCCCAATTATTACTGTGTTGGTTCGTGGTACCTATAATTTTCTTTTTCTATATAAATTCCCAGAAAATTAATCACATCCATATCTAAAATTAAATATACACACATATTTCAAAATCCAGCTAATTTTTGAAACACTCTAAGTTTTGGAATAAGGCCCATTCTCCCTTTCCTGGGTGAGGGCTGATAGCCTAGAATTGAACAAACGGTTTCTTAAATGTCAGAAAATATATGCATTTCACTCTATGTAATTTCTTTCCCAAATATTACATGGAATTCTAAGACCAGTGATCTATTAGGCCTTCGTGTGCTAATAGCGCATGTTGATTACAGTTATTAATGAACTTGCCAAGAAAGAAGGCAAAACACGTATATACTACAATAAGAAAATCTCTATGAGATACAGTTGTAAGGCAATTTACTTCATCATTATGATCGTTATTGTTAATAAAAGCCTATTGGTCTTCCACTGGTTGAGGATTGAGAAACAAAAAAATAAAAAATAAAAGCCAATAGGAATTATACTGGGCTTGACTCTCTACTGAGCTGTCAGGGAAACCTCTAGCAATATGATAATCTAGAGTAGAGAGAATGGGTATGGCATAAAATACTTTACCTGCCTTAGTTAAAATGTGCATCAGGGGGAGACGCAGAGGCGCACAACATGGCAGCGGCAGCTACACAGGGCGGGAGAAGCGGTGGTCTCGGAGGCAATAGTGGGGCTGGCGGTGGTTCCAACTGCGGGACAGGCAGTGGCCGTAGCGGCTTGTTGGATAAGTGGAAGATAGATGATAAGCCTGTAAAAATTGACAAGTGGGATGGATCAGCTGTGAAAAACTCTTTGGATGATTCTGCCAAAAAGGTACTTCTGGAAAAATACAAATACGTGGAGAATTTTGGTCTAATTGATGGTCGCCTCACCATCTGTATAATCTCCTGTTTCTTTGCCATAGTGGCTTTGATTTGGGATTATATGCACCCCTTTCCAGAGTCGAAACCCGTTTTGGCTTTGTGCGTCATATCCTATTTTGTGATGATGGGGATTCTGACCATTTATACCTCATATAAGGAGAAGAGCATCTTTCTCGTGGCCCACAGGAAAGATCCTACAGGAATGGATCCTGATGATATTTGGCAGCTGTCCTCCAGCCTTAAAAGGTTTGATGACAAATACACCTTGAAGCTGACCTTCATCAGTGGGAGAACAAAGCAGCAGCGGGAAGCCGAGTTCACCAAGTCCATTGCTAAGTTTTTTGACCACAGTGGGACACTGGTCATGGATGCATATGAGCCTGAAATATCCAGGCTCCATGACAGTCTCGCCATAGAAAGAAAAATAAAATAGCCAATTCTAAAAGTAGCCCTCTTTCTGCTGGATCTTGCTGAATTACTGGCTTGGGGGGTGGGGGAGATAAAAAGAACTTAAAATGGGTAAAGTAAGAAATGTTTAAAAGTCCCTGTTTTGTCCTGAAATTTTAGTCTATTCTGGATAAATAGGATTTTCTGACACAGATATGAGAAGTTGTAGCTCTGATGTCTAGCTGTAGTCTCCTTGATCTGCTGATTACATTATTTTAATTTGCTTTTCTGGGAAAGTAGTTTTGCTAAAAGCTGTACAGATGTTTTCTTTTGTACCTAGCATACTTTATATAGTATAGCTTTGGGCCATGTAGCATTTTAAGACTGAATTTTAAAAAATTATTAATCTGTTGCTGACTCTGTTAATTCCTATTTCAATATGTGTTTCCTTGAAGAATTCAGGATACAACGTCTTGTGTATGACAGCTTTCCTTCACACACTATTTTTGTGGGTGTGTATATATCTGATTTGGGGAGAATTTAAAAAAAAATAGCTTTTTAATTTGTTTGAAACAGACTTTCTCCCTGTTACATTTTGTGCTTTTAACCAATTAAAGAAGCCAATGGCATTTTAGTTTTATATTGTGTTTTCCACTAGTATATCCCTGTTGATTTGTTTGTGCCTTTTATTAACTGCCATTTTCTAAAATTTTTTTCAATAAAAGGAAGGAAGATGTGAAAAAAAAATAAAAAAATAAATAAAATGTGCATCAGGTCATGGAACCCTCCTAATGCTATACAAAACAGTTTGCAATGTATCCTTCCACTGCAGGTTTTGTTTCTTAAGTTTTATTTTGACATACAGAAAAGTTGCAAAAATTTTTACCCTTCACCCAGATCCCCAAAGTTAATATTTTGTATTTGCTTTATCATTGTTGTATAATATAGAGATAGATGGATGGATAGACGTAATGATGATTTTGCATCACTTGAGAGTAAGTTAAACACACAATGCTCCTTTATCACTAAATACTTCAGTGTGCATTTCCTGAAACTGAGGACATTCTCTTATATAATCACAATACAGTTATCAAAATCAGGAAATTAACTTTGATACAATTAAATCAGGAGACTAACTTTGATCTACAGATCTCTTTCAGATTTTGCTAATTGTCTCACAAATATCCTTTATAGAAAAAGCAAAACATTCTGTTCCAAGATTTCATCTAGGAGCAAAAATTGCATCTAGTTTTCTTCTTTCTTTAGTCTCCTTTAATCTAGACTCTCCAGTCTGATGACCTTGATGCTTTTGAAGAATCCAGACCATTTATTTTAAAGAATATCTCTCAATGTGTAGGTTCTGATATTTCTTCATGGTTAGATTCACAGTACATGTTTTGGGCAGGAACACAGATGTTTGGCTCTTTCTCAGTGCATCATATCAGAGGTACATGATATCTATCTGTCCAATCACAGGTGATATTAACCTTGTACCTTGGTTAAGGTAGTCTCTGCTGGGTTTCTTCATTGTAAGTTATCTATATTTCTCCTTTGTCATTAAAAAATATCTTGTGTGAGGTTACATTGAGACTATGTAATATCCTCTTTCTCATCAAACTTGCAGCCACTAATTGTATCATCCACTGGTGGTTCTTGCATGAAATAATTATTACTATGAAGTATTACTATGGAGGTTACCAAATGTGATTTTTAAAATGTAAATGTTTTTTCTACACTGATTACTATATGGAGGGGCTTTGTCCTTCTTGCCCATTTATTTGTGTTCATTTATGTCAGAATAGATTCACTAATTCTTATTTGATTCAATACATTTTAAACTAGTACTATCCTTGTTTATTTTGATGCACAAATGGTTCCAGTTTTGACTAGTGGAAGCCCTGCTGCAAATCTCTGAGGTGGGCAGTAAGGTAACCTGAACTGTGTCTTATGGTGATATTGCTGGCAGCACTGTAAAGGGTGCTTTAGAAACACAAGAGATAAGAGGTGGAGGAAACCATTGGCAACGAGGAGAGCACTAGGTACAGAAAGGACAAAATGGATTTTAGTGATCTGGGGAAGCAGAATCAATAGGATTTGGAATCTGCATGTAGACGTAAAGGAGAAAGGGTTTTTGGTCTGAGTACGTGGGAGTTAGTGATGCCACAGGTAAAAGCAGAGGAAAAAGAAGCAGAGGCAAGGGTGCAAAGGAAGACAAAGAGTTTTGTTTTAGGCTTGTGAGTTAAAGTCTCCAAGTATACATCCATATGGAAATGCCCAGCACAAGTAGAGGCCTGGAACTCAGAAAAGAAATACAGTAGTTCTCCCTTTATCCACAGGGGAGATGTTCAACGATCCACTAGTGGATGCCTGAAATTCTGTATATACTATGTTCTTTTTATCTGATAACCAAGCTGACGATGAAGTGACTAGCAGGTAGGTAGTGTACTGAGTGTAGATATGCTGGACAAATGGATGATTCACATCTGGAAAAGAATGGAGCTAGATGGTGTGAGGTTTCATCATGCTACTCAAAAGAGTGCACAATTTATAACTTACGAATTGTTTATTTCTGGAATTTTTCATTCAATATTTTTGGACCATGGTTGACCATGGATGAGTGAAACTGTGCAAATTGAAACCCCGGATAAGGGGAGACTACTTTAATGGTAAAGAAGTAGGTTGATTTAGGAATTGTCAAAAACTGAAGCTTTGGAAGTAGATGAGCTCACTTAGCAGAAGTGTGAGGCCAAAATAGAAGAAAAGAGGACCTTCATTCTATTCCAATTTGACTCCAGTTACTACTCCTTCCCTTTCAAAATTGTCTTTTATCTGGATTTTGATAATATATCAAAAAGGTGTTTTTGATATTCTTACTTTCTGTAGTGTCTTCCCCTTACTCCACCACTGACATTTTAATTGTAGGCATTCCCTAAGACTAACCCTCTTTTCTCGTATTTTTCCTTCACGATCCTGATAAATGAGCTCATTTACTTCCAAAATCTTAGTCTTGGGCAATTCCCAAATTTGCTTCTCTACTATTACAATAGTCCCCCCTTATCTGTGGTTTCACTTTGCAGTTTCAGTCACCCATGGTCAACAACAGTCCAAAAATATTAAATAGAAAATTCCAGAAATGAAAGATCAGATGAGGCCATGAACTTGACAATTAGGAAGCCAGTGTTATCTTTGAGAGAACTATCTTCATAGAACAGTGTGAACAGAAACCAATATATAGGTTAGTATAGTGAGGTGAGGAAGTGAAAATAGTGAATATGATCCACACTTTGGGAAAGTTTGGCAGTGTGAGGAAGATAGAGCATGCCTTTGGATGAGGCAGGAGCAAGAGGATTTTTCTTTGATTGGAGGATCTAACCATTGCTTTATGCTAAGGGATGGCCAAACTGTATCAGCCTGTGAAAGATACAAGATAAAAAAGTAGGAGTCACAGGCAGTATGGTGATGTGGATCTGACCCCTGTGAAGGAGAAAGGCAGTCACTGGCTGGAAGCAGCCTGTGGGAAGCACAGAGTGAGCCTGGGGCTTGATCCAAAGGGAAGCAGGACAATTTTGCTCTGCAGCAGAGGATTTGAGTGTCACATTTCCATGACTGTACAGTGGGCATGTAATAAATATATATTTTACAAGAAATAGATATGTCTTTCTGGAAGACAGAAAATTACCTGAAAGAGTGTCCAATGGAAGCTCCAAAGATGGGCCAAGCTGAAAACCTTAGCCTGGGAGGACATGTTAATGTCTAATCAGTTGTGACATAGGGCTAAAAACTGGACCATCCAAGTGCATAGATGAACTCAGGGGGTTGTGGAAGGTTTGACACGCTGGATCAAAGTGGAGAAGTATAATCTAGACAACATCTGGTACACTGACTTGTAGAGGCTCTGAGGACCTTACTTAGCCGAATTTAAATAGGCAGGCAGGGAGTTGGAAAGGAAGCAAGCAAAAGTGCCTGAACAGTTGTACTCATTAAACAGGGGTAAGAGTGCTGCTACACTGCGATGAAGAAATTGGGTTTCTGTAAAGGTCTTTGCTGTTTCCCTGGAAAGTTTAACATTTAAAAAATCTGTCATTTGCAAAGGCATTTCTAGGGTTTCCAACTGCTGAAATTAGGGTTAGGTGAGTAAAGCAGGGTTGTCAGAATGAAGGGTTGGATCCTGTCTTTAAGGTTTTGATACTTTGTGCATCATAGATTTTGCAACACTTTTTTTTTTTAGTATTGCATAAAAATGTTTATCTAGATTACTGAGGTTTTGGCACCCCCTTAAATATTACACCTAAGGTGAATACCTCACCCATGTGCCAACCGTGTTTCAATTTTGTAATAATTTTTTCTGTTTTTAATGCTGGACCATCTATCTCATGTGACGGCAAAGGGCATTAAAAAGAGATAACACCACGGGAGGTGCAAGCATTTGGGGGAAGAAACAAGAATCGATCTCTCTCTCTCTGTCTCTCTCTCTCTCTCTCTCTCAATAGACTTTGCTTTTTAGAGCAGTTTTAGGTTCACAGCAAAATTGGGAGGAAGGTACAGAGATTTTCCATATACCCACTGCTTTTATACATTGTCAACAACCTCCACCAGAGTAGTACCTTTGTTACAGGTGATGAACCTATTGTCAAAACATTATCCCCCAAACACCACGGTTTACATTAGGGTTCACTGTTGGTGTTGTACATTCTATGGGTTTGAACAGATATATAATGACATGTATTTGCCATTATGGCTTCGTGCAGAGTAGTTTCACTGCCCTAAAAATCCTCTGTGCTGTACATCATTTAAAAAATTCTTCCTCATTTTGTAATGTTTCCTGATCAAATTTTGGATCATTTTGTGCTCTACTTTAATAAGAGAAGTCATTTCCTGAGAGATGAATGAAAAGATTGACTAGAACATTCAGGGCCTAGCTGGGGTTGGATAAATTGTATCTTTAATAGTACCAGATAACATAATTATAGAAACATTGTCAGAAAGCTAAGGATTAGCAAAGGCTATGTAGAAGAAGCGGGGAGGAGGCAACCTAGGATGTTGGTCATAGCCTCCATCCATCACTCCTCCTTTCATTCTTCCAGAAAGCCCTTGCTAATCCTTAACTTACGGTTAACCTAAACTAAATTATTTTATTATTTATATGCTCCTGAACAATTATGGCCAAGATGCAAACTACTGTGTAGAACATTGCCTGGAAGGTACTAGACACTCCGTAAGTATTTGTTGCATAAATGAAAATATGTTCACTGAGATTTCATGAGACATCAAAGGTCATTTTGGAGGACAAACAAGAAAACAAAGGAATGAAAATCTTTTTATTTTTTTTGTGAATATTCCAACTAAAGAAAGCATCAGGTCGTTTTCATTAATGTATCACCTCTATTACGTATCTTTGTTACCTCCACATGTCCTGTTGCTGTTATTACTGTTAGTATCTATTATAGATAACAAATGTCTCTACTTTGAAAGTTGCTAATTGAAAATATAAGAAAATAAAGTTCGATGAATAAAATAATTAAATAAGTGACACTTCCTTAAGCTATTCCTATAAAGATAATTTCCTCTTGGGTGGCTTCAGTGTAGACAGAAATAAAAATCAAACCTTGTTAATTTCCAGGTTCTCAGAATTACAAGGTTGCCTAAATGAGAACATTAATAAAGGTAAGACTGTTAAAAAGACACTACTCCCATTTTAATACAAAAGACACAAAGAGTTCAGTGGCAGACTGCAGCCTCCTAGGTCAGAACAATCTCAGTTCCGGTGATGTATCATCATCTTCCAAGATATGAGCAAGGAGGCAGAGCCAGAAGACTTCCAATTTAAACTAATGGGTTATGTCATTTTGGAATAAGGTCAGTTGTTTTTCTAACTCAGTGTTGGACTTCATGAAGCATTGCTCTGAATTCAGTTGTTCTGTTGTGCAATTCGTATGTACCCAACTTTTGAGCAGCAAACAAGCAGAACCCATGGAACTGCTATCGGTATGGCCTTGAGCACACTTTGTACAGGGTCACGTTCAAAGAAACGCTCTCCTACCAATGCCTCCTCTGATCACTCCCCAGATGTTAAATTTCTGTTTTCAACAAGTGGGTACAAAACTCATTCAAAACTCATTTGTCAGCTTGAGTAAATATGATTAAAAAGAAAAAACCAGAAACTCTTCATTTGGGAAATATCTAATCTTCATTTAGAAAATTCTGTTTCCAAGTTTTTTAAGCAGACAGTTACAATATTTTTTAGTGAGGGTAACAGTTACGTCATTTTTGGTTGTAAAAATAATATAACAGTGGCACATTTCTTTATATCTGTTATCAAAATCCTTTGTCTTTCAAAAAGGAGATTTTTTTTCTCATTCATTTTTTCAAACATCATCCTTGCTTTAATGGCATAGATGAATCTTTTAAAAGATTTTGAAAAATAAATGCTTGTCAGGTACAATTAGACATAATAGCTTTAATCTCTTCAAGTGACCCAAAAGCCTTGTAGTGCAAGTAAAAGATTTGTCTCTGCCATATCCTTTCATTTACCTGTGCTTGGTGTATGATTTCTATCTTTGATCTGAGATATCTTAGCAGGAATATTTTTGAGGTCACTTGTTTATTTTCTGAAAACTAGTTTTGTTAAAGCTAGATGATACAATCTACAAAGCCATTCATTGGGACACATGTAAACTGAACTTTGCCTGTGCTAAAAGCAAGCAAGTATGTGAGACTGTCATGTTAACCACTCCCAACGAATCCTACCCTCTCTTCAGGATATATCCTGTGCCAGAACTAATGTGACCATCTGACAGGCAGATGACATTAGAGTACCAGAGTCAATTTTCCTATTAAATAGTGGTATATCTTATTTTTTTCACCCTCCCCCTGGGGATCTAGTTTCATCTTGGAGTCATTTGTGGATCCGTTCCCTGTGAGGCCAAGGAAATTCCAAATATGAGTCACTGCAGAAACATTTAGGTCCTTCTAATTCTTCAACATGAAGAATTATCAAGACAAATAAGCCTTTCTCTTTCTAATACAAATACGCCCTCATAGTATAACTTTGTTTATTACTTTGCTAATGGAACTGCTACGTCTTCATTCTGTCTTGCTGTGAGTACTCTGCCTGTGTAGGAATGGGTGGTAGGAAAAAATAAGGACTCATTTTTTTCTGTGATTCCGTTGGATGTCAGGTCCCACTTAGTCTGTGGCATGCATGGAACCAAACTCAGCCTGGAAGGTCCCCTGCAACACTGGCATTCCATTAATCTGGTCCTTGGTGAAAGCCACCTATATTGACTGGCAGTGCCATTCCTGGGTGATGTGCACATTTTCCAAGTCCTCGCTTGCCCCCATGTGAACATGTCCCACTCTATATTGGTGAAACACAACGATAGCTTCAAAAGATGTGACTGAAAAAGGATATTCATGAGAATTAGAAACAAATCACTGCAGGGAGCTAACAACATAGAAATGCTTCAAACTGTGAGGAATTGCAGCAACAGTTCCTGTTGTGATGTACACAATGGACACAGCATGTGGGAAGCTATAAAAAAACACTGGAAGAAAAAGTGTGTCTATGAAAAACAACTTAAAAGAAAAAAAAACCTACAGAGAGCTCAAATTCCTCATGTGCAGAGTTTAACTACCACAGAAAAGTCTCTGGGGCCAAGAGGGTAAATCTCTAGGCTAAGTTTAGAGTTTGAATCCCAAAGTCTTTACCAGGCCTCATCTATCTCGTGGTGCCTACAACTGCCCTCTCAGTGCAACCAAAGGTCCTCCTGCTTCTATCAGCCCCCAGGAGCTACGTTTACAAGCAAGATGAACAAAGTTACCATGCCCATTCCAAAAATCACTTAATTACATAAAACTATATGAGGAAGAAGATTACTCCAGATTCAGTCCTCAATCTACAACAAAGTGTTATTTCTAAATGAGTGTTTTAACACAGCTCAAAGTAGCTTGTGACTTGTTATGCATATATGTGATTAATAAATCAAATTAAATCATCACCATATTATTTTTAAATATAAACCTATCCTAGCATCTCATGGCAAAATTACTCTGAATTGAACAAAGAGTAAAACTAAAAGTGTAAGCCCCTAAAATCATCATGCAATATTATGTATGACAAAATAAATTATTTTAACATAAGGATGGTATTCTCTTGAAAAATAAAAATAAAAGAATTTTTAGAAAATCTTACTTAACAGATAGAGAGCTATATCTGATGGTGACCCAGAAATCCTCTTCGATATTGAAAGAATAGCTTTTCCTTATTGGGTAACTAATGGGAACTTTATTATACTCAACCTTTTTTTATAATCATTATCTCTAGATTGTAAAGTCCAAAGGGCAATGACTGCACATTTTGTTCAGTGATTTAAAGACCTTTCCCAGCTGGTATAGTATTAAATAAGCAAGGAAATTTTGTATCACTTAGGATACTGTCAGCTGGAATTAACAGAAATACATATCTCAAGCATTTGAGATATGTATTATTTTACATGACAAGTAGTCTAGAGTTAGGGGAAGTTATCAAGTGGCTCAGTCACATTGTCAAAGACCCAAGTTCTTTCCATCTTTCCATTATCCTACCCTGAGAATGTCAACTTTCGCTTAGAGGCCAGCTCCCCTCATGATTGTGACATGGCCTTCAGTTCCCGGCATCACAGGCAGAAATGTCAAAGTTTGATGGATAAAGTGGCCATCTCTTCTCATGTATCTCTTTCAAAAAAAAAAAAAGAAACATTTTCCAGGAGCTCCCTACATTCTTTTCTTTAGGAACTGGGTCACATGACTACTATTAAACCATCACCGGTAAGACAAATATAACCCAATGATTAACACAGAATAATAAAAATTTAATTCTGAGACTCATGAGGGAAAGATGGACAATGATATCAGGTAAGAATAAGTTTGGTTGTATGTAACTGAGATCCAAAATAATTGAGGCTTAAATAAGAAAGAATATTACCTACATGAAAATATAAGTTATAGGCCGGGCATGGTGGCTCACACCTGTAATCCCAGCACTTCAGGAGGCTATGGCAGGTGGATCACTTGAGGTCAGTAGTTCAAGACCAGCCTGGCCAACATGGTGAAACCCTGTCTCTACTAAAAATACAAGAATCAGCTGGGTGTGGTGACACGTGCCTATAATCCCAGCTACTCAGGAGGCTGAGGCGGGAGAATCCCTTAAACCTGAGAGGCAGAGGTTGCAGTGAGCTCAGATCATGCCACTGCACTCCAGCCTGGGTGACAGAGCAAGACTCTGTCTTTCTGTTTCAAAAAAAAAAAGAAAAGAAAAGAAAAGAAAGAAAGAAAATGTAAGTTATCTATCACCACCCAATGCCTTAACATAATAAAACTAAATTTAACTTATGAAACTGAGGGTCAACCAAGTGGTTCTTCTGACCTTGGCTGGATTTCCTCTGTGCATCGCCATCAGTGGCTGAGACAGTCACAGGTTAGACCTATCGGTGGTGGATGGGTTTCCTCATATGTCAACTGAGAGAAGTAGGCTGACTCCACTCTCTTCCACTTTGTCTCTAAACCTGAAGTAGACTAGTTTATTCCTACGGCAGAGGCAAGTGTCCAGGAGAACAGCCAGAAATATGCAAAGCTTTCTACTATGACATAACAAATCTCCCCAAAACGTACGGTCTAAAACAACAACTGCTTACTTAGCATGTAAGTTTGCAAGTTGATAACTTATGTTGGTCTCTTCTGGGCTCCTCTATCTGTTTTTGTGTAGCTATGTTATGACAAGGTAGCTGTGCAATCAGGCCTGGCTGGCTGTCAGCTGGGACTCCTCTGCTCTCATTCACATGGTCTCCTGTTCACCAGCAAGCTAGCCAGAGCTTGTGCTAATGGTGGGAGCAGGGGTCCAAGAGAGAAAGTGGAAGCATGCAGGGGTGCTTGAGATAAAGGCGTGAAACTGGCACATGGTCACTTCTGCTGCATCCTCTTGGCCAGATGCAAGGTGTGAGGAAACAGACTTCACATCTTGATGAGCATAGCAGCAAAGTCAAGTTGCAGGGATCATGGATTCAGGGAGGGAAATAGCTGGGGTCATTTTTGCAAACCCATCTACCACAGCAGTAGCTCTGCTCCTCTCAGCTCACCACTCTGCTATGTTGAGGTCCAACATATCTTGAACCTTGTGATCCAAGATAGCAGCCACTGCATCCACAACCCAGGCTGCAGATTGAGAAAAGGAATAAAGAAAAGGGATGAATGGCATACCAGCTGCCTTTTAAAGAACATTCTTAAAGGCTACAAAGTCACTCTTTAGTTTACATCCCATTGGCCAGAACTTAGTCACATGGGCACACATGGGAGTGTGGGAAAAGCAGTCTTCATTCTGAGTGTCCAAAGTTGTTGAAAAGAAAATCCTATTCATACGAAGGAAGAGGATAAGCATTATTGTAGGAAATCTATCAATCTGCCACAACACCCAAAGTATGTCAAGCAAGGAAGGGGAAGGGGGTTAGATATAGGTAGCCTTTGTCTCTGACACACTTTCCCATAAATGTTTTCAATTTATAAAAACAAAACCCCTTGAATAAGATGTTTTTCTTTTTAACAAACTACCACCATGATTAGAAAAGAAAATCCACATTAATTTTATGACTGCCATTTTTCTTTCTCTATAGAGGTGAAAACTGCTCTAAGCTAAACTAGGAACGATAAAGAATCCCTTTCCACTCTGCTGCCAGCTCAGCTTGCACCTGGATGAATGATGAATCTCCCAAACACCACCTGTAGCCACCCTGGAGAAGCATGTTGTTACATTACTTCTAAGCCAGGATGATACAATTTGTCAAGAATCACTTTGAGAATTTGTTCCTGCACTCTCTTATTCATCTAGATTATTGACCCACATAGTCTTTGTGGGATAGAGAGAAGCTCTGAAATTAGAGGATGTACTTGTCACAATTTTCCATTGCATCAGCAATCAACTTCGGTTACACAGTAAAGGAATTTCCTGAAAGGGATAAGACATGTTCAGAGAATTGGTGAGAAGGCTGGAGAACAAGGACCGGGCAGGACTCAAAGGTGATAAGGCAAAGCTGAAATCAGCCTCAGTTATGTCTGCTTAGGAGTTGGCCTCTGGGCTAGTGCCTCTGGACACTCCACCAGAGCACTGGCTTCTAGACTTCACAGCAACCACCTGAAAACTCTGTGACTCACCCTGCTCCTCCAACTCAGTTGTTTAAGATCAAGAGTGCCAGGCAGAAGCATCTGATTGGCCACTTTGAGGTCAGATGCCATGCTCTGGTTGCCAGGGCAATGAAGAGAGAAATTTCTCTCCCTCCTTCAGTTTTTATAAAAAGAATTTAAGCTGGTTCTTCCCACCTGCCTTTAGATTTTCCACAAATAAGAATGATGTTTGGAAGCCAGTCAGCCCAAACAATACCCACTACAGAGGCTACAGGTTGGTGCTAGAGAGGGAAGGATAGCTTCACTCAGCTGTGCAGAACATTGGGATGATGGAGTGGAGACACAATGAGCTAACATGGGGAAAATGAAATTAATTTTATGTGTATTTGAATATATGCTGATTATCAGAATTCCATGGCGAGGGAGATATGTGAATCAGCTCAAATGATTTAAATACTTTGTCTTTCGGCCGGGCGCGGTGGCTCAAGCCTGTAATCCCAGCACTTTGGGAGGCCGAGGCGGGCGGATCACAAGGTCAGGAGATCGAGACCACAGTGAAACCCCGTCTCTACTAAAAATACAAAAAATTAGCCGGGCGCGGTGGCGGGCGCCTGTAGTCCCAGCTACTCAGGAGGCTGAGGCAGGAGAATGGCGGGAACCCGGGAGGCGGAGCTTGCAGTGAGCCGAGATCGCGCCACTGCACTCCAGCCTGGGCAACAGCGTGAGACTCTGTCTCATAAAAAAAAAAAAAAAAATACTTTGTCTTTCAATATTGGAAACAAACATTCAGTTAAATGAATAGTGCAAATACAATAACATATTCTCATGGAATCTTTACATCTTTACATTTGGACATCATAGGAATGTTAAAGTGGGGTGGGAAAGAATTGAAATTGAGGGCCACTCACCAATAGAAAAGGTTAAGTAGTAGATTAAAATGAAAATTTTCAGACATGCAAGATCTCAAAATATGTTCATTTTTATACCATTTATAGGGAACTGCTAGGGCATGTATGACACTCAAACAAGGAAATAAACCAATAAATAGAAAGGCATGGGAACCAAGTATTAAAGTGCCCAGTGTAAACAGTACTGAAGAACTCCTAGGATGAGGGAAAGAAGACCCCAGGTCACAGCTCTGCAACAGGCCTAGCCAGCTACCAGCTCCTAGTGAGGAGAAGGATAGAGGACTGCAGGACTGAGGGCTCCAAAGAGTGGGGGAAATAGATACACATGGATAAATGTATGCAGATATTTGAGGGATACACTGGTAATAGATACATACAATACAAAGCAAGTGGAAAGTGAGTTAATTATTAACTCCAGGGGAGATGTAAAATTATATGAGAAAGGAAATATAATCATAATCTACTAGATAGCTCAGCTCTAAACAATTCACAGGGATGATAATACCAACATTGAGTATTGTTCTAATAAGAAAATATGATAAAAACCAGATGTCTTGGACTTGCTTTGAATTAGCATGAGATGGTGGGGAAAGTGGGTGGGGTGTGGATAGGGCAGGATTAACCATAGGTTAATGGTTATTGGGGCTGGGTGATAAGTATATGAGGGTTCATTATATAATATCCTTCTGTGAGTATACTCAAAATTCCCAATTTTATTTTACTTGATTTCTGCATCATGGCTGGGGTCCCTGCATTTAAAAATTTTAAATATAACCATATTGGAAGATACAGGAAGAAAAGGAGCAGGAGTATGAGTGAGATAGAGTTAATCTTCATTTTTCACAGTAGGAAATCCACAGATAGTGTCTGAAACTAAAAATTCAGGTAGTAGCTCAGTACACATGTGACTTAGATATATGAATATAAAAACCAGATGGTTTTTATAAAATAAAACCAGAAAGATGAAAGAGATAAAATCAGGTATTCTGGGGAGAAGGAACAAAAATGAGGAGAGTGAGCCTGCTGTTTTCCATTGTTGACCCCATAGAACAACTTGGCTTTTAAAGCAATGTGTCTGCACATCCTTAAAAATAAAAATTAAATCATTAACATTCAAATAAAATAACTTCTTAAATGAAAGAAAAAGAAATGTGTAGTGGCTGGGAGCAATGATTCACACCCGTAACCCCAGCACTTTGGGAAGCCGAGGTGGGTGGATCACTTGAGCCCAGGAGTTCAAGACCAGCTCAGGCAACATGGCAAAACCCATATTTTTTTCTATAAAAATTACAAAAATTAGCAGGGCATGGCGGTGCACATCTATAGTAACAAATACTCGGGAGGCTGAGATGGGAGGATCACTTGAGCCTGGGAGGTCGAGGCGGCAGTGAGCCATACTTGTGCCATTGCATTCAGGCCTGAGAAAGAGACTGAGACCCTGTCTCAGGAAAAAAAAAACAAAAACAAAAAAGAAGAAGAAGAAGAAATAAATAAAGCAAAGAAACTAGTCTAAAAAAAGATTCACCTTGCTGTGTACCAGCTCTCTAGGCTGAATAGCCAGAGCACCTGGAGGGAGCAGAGGGCAAGATTGAAATCAGGCCTGAGCTAGAACCAACCCACAGGGGAGTTTCCCAACTGCTACCCAAAGCATACATTAAAGTTAACAACAGGATGATTAGGTAATCACAAATATGCTCCTGGAATGCCAATTACACAAAATCACAAACTGTCTAGCTACTCATAAGCTGAATTTCTAGCTATGAGATGAGCACCGCTAAACACCCCCGAGGGCCCTCTCAGTAATTTTCTCCTGCCTAAAAGAAGGAAGTTGACACTGAAGCTGCCATTCTTGTAACACATCTTTGGGCTCTAGTCTATCCTTTTCCTTGTGGCCTCTGCAGATATTTTAGCTTGAGGTGTTATCAAATATACTTAATAGCTGATATAGCACATGCCTTGATCAATTAGAAGGGACCCCAACCACGATGCAGAAATAGAGTCTCTAGGCTGCCTGCCAGACCAGGCATTAATCCTTTAGTTGCCAGACTGTAGGGAGATTCTGAGGGTCCCATGGGCCATGGCAATGTTAGGGGGTATACATGAGGCTTGGGACATTAGCTCCTTACCAACTCTTACCAACATATTTCAATATTTTTAGCAAATCTTATCTATAGTAGTACAAATCAGCTGAATACTAACCCTATTTCAGGATTCCCATCATTTGGCAGCTGGGCTGGGATGGGAATGATTATATGTTGTGCAGGTCTGAAGTTTGGATCTGCTTGAGAACAGCATCAAGAACTTTAGCACTGTTACTGGATGTAGCCTTGGGAGAAAGGGATAATGAACTCTGTTTATCAGCCTATCATTGATGTTTACTAGGTAGCTGAGTGGCACAATATCTCTTTAGTTTTTACTAGTTTGACATTTTCCTCCATCCTACTATCTGCTTAATGCTTACTTTTCATCTAATGCCCATTATCCAGCTGTCTTAGTTTGTTCACTGCTATATCCCCATTGCTTAGAATGGTGCCAGGCACATAGAGGCACTCAATAGTGCCAGGCATTTAGACACCATCAATGAATGAAATGATGGCTTCTAGAAAAGAGGAAAGGCACCATGCACAGAGAAAAGATGTGAAAGAAGATCTGAAAGACATCACTGGAACTCTGATAATATCCTGAGAGAGGGCAATTCACGTATGGAAACTGTGCTAGAGGATAGCACCAGAGGGTCCCATTCTCTTCTCAAATGGCAAGACTGTGCAAGTCAAAGAGAATCTTAGACAGCCAAGTGTGTTAAGAAAAGGGCAGTGGGTGTTTAATGCTCTTACATTCTTCTCAGTTCTATCTGCCAACAGGTCAGTTCACTTTAACAGGAAAAGGAAATTGCTTTGCTCTTAGGTAAGCTTGACCGCCTTATCCTTACCCCTAACAGCTTCCTCAAAACCTGTCCAATTTGAATGAGAGTCTCTCCCTTACAACCTAAACATGCATTTCTCTTACTCTGCCCTCTTCAAATGCACTTGTCCTTGGATTTAAAACTTGTTGAGTCATGTATTGGTTTAATGCTTTTAGTCTGCTCTACATCCACATCCAAATATCTTGGATTCTAAATTCTAGGAAAGCAGGGAATGAGTCTACGTAACTGTCACATTAAATACACATGCAGTGAGACCAGTCCTTTGGTTTGCATGGGAGCTGGGTGAGGCCTGCGACTGCCGGCTTTCCCCCACTTCCCTGACCACCTGTGTGACTCAGCAGAGGCATTCATAATCCTCCTAAGTACACAACTCCAATGAACTGGGAATCTCACCCCCCTCCCCAACAGCAGCCACATAAAGACCCTCCCAAGGAGGGTCTGAGCTCAGACATGCCTAGTCCCACCCCCACCTGATGGTCCTCCCTTATCCACCCTGGTAGCAGAGGACAAAGGGCATTTAATCTTGGGAGTTCTAGGGCCCCACCCACCACCAGTCCCTCTCCACACTACTACAGCTGATGCTTTCTGGAAAGCATAAAAATAAACCATTACCAAAGCTAAGAACCCTCATGGAGTCCATTGCCTTCTCCGCCACCTCCACTGGAACAGGTGCTGGGATCCAGCTGAGAGACCCATAGACAGTTCATATCACAGGACTCTGCAGACAACCCCCAGTACCAGCCTGGAGCCAGGTAGACTCACTGGGTGGCTAGGCCTGGAAGAGAGAAAACAAGCACTGAAGCTCGGCTCACAGGAAGCCACATCCACAGCAAAAGGGGGAGAGTACTACATCAAGGGAACACCTTGTGGGACAAAAAAATCTGAACAACAGCCTTCAGCCCTAGACTTCCCTCTGACAGAGCCTACCCAAATGAAAAGGAACCAGAAAACCAACCCTGGTAATATGACAAAACAAGGCTCTTCAACACCCCTCAAAAAATCACACTAGTTTACAGCAATGGATCCAAACCCAAAGTGTCGGTCCCTGATTTACCTGAAAAAGAATTCAGGAGGTTAGTTATTAAGCTAATTAGGGAGGGACCAGAGAAAGGTGAAGCCCAATGCAAGGAAACCCAAAAAATGATACAAGAAGTGAATGGAGAGATATTCAAGGAAATAGATAGCTTAAGGAAAAAACAACAAAAAATTCA
This sequence comes from Macaca fascicularis, assembly GCF_037993035.2. Taxonomy (NCBI): domain Eukaryota; kingdom Metazoa; phylum Chordata; class Mammalia; order Primates; family Cercopithecidae; genus Macaca; species Macaca fascicularis. Next base: position 127,192,122 of record NC_088379.1, read on the forward strand.
GGAAACTTTGGCCACACTTTTAGAAATGTGAAGTGCTCTGGAAAGTCTCAGAAATAACTGAACAAGTACGAGAAAGAAATTCAGAGCTCAAAGACAAGGTCTTCGAGTTAACCCAATCCAACAAAGACAAAGAAAGAAGAATAAGAAAATATGAACAAAGCCTCCAAGAAGTCTGGGATTATGTTAAATAACCAAACCTAAAAATAATTGCTGTTCCTGAGGAGAAGACAATTCTAAAAGCTTGGAAAACATATTTGGGGGAAAAAATCAAAGAAAACTTCCTTCGCCTTGCTAGAGACCTAGGCATGCAAATACAAGAAACACAAAGAACACCTGGGAAATTCATTGCAAAAAGATCTTCACCTAGGCACATCGTCACCAGGTTATCCAAAGTTAAGATGAGGGAAAGAATCTTAAGAGCTGTGAGACAGAAGCACCAGGTAACCTATAAAGGAAAATCTATCAGATTAACAGCAGATTTCTCAGCAGAAATCCTACAAGCTCTAAGGGATTGGGGCCCTATCTTCAGCCCCCTCAAACAAAACAGTTATCAGTCACCATAGGACCTCCGCAGAGGCCAGAACTGGCACGGGGTTTTGCCATTTTCCAGGGCACAAAAAAATGCCCAAGTAGGAGATTCACTGCTTCATTATTTGACCAAAATTTTAAAATACAGACCCGAATGATAAGAAGCCATTTATTCCAGGATTGGAGAGCAGAGGTTTTAGGCTGAAAAAACAGGCACGAATTTGGAGGGCGTGATGGTCAGTTTGACATGTCAACTTGGCTAGGCTGTATTACTCAGTTATTTAATCAAACACTAATATAGGTGTTGCTGTATTTTGATTTTTTAAATAAATGTATGTGATTAACATCTATAATCAGTTGACTTTCATTAAAGAGATTACTTTCTATAATGTGAGTGAGCCTCATTCAGTCAGTTTAAAGTCCTTAAGAGCAAAAACGGGTTTCCCAGAGAAGATATGCTGCCTCATGGCCGCAGCATATCTTGTTTCCAGCTTGCCAGCCTGCCCTATTGCTTTTGAATTTGTCAGCTCCACAATTGCACAAACTAATTCCTTAAAATAAATCTCTCTCTCTCTCCCATCTTTCTCTCTCTCTGTTGATCAATCAACAGAGAGAGATATACAGAAAGATATCTATATAGAAATATACCTGGATATCTAGATACATATCTAGAAATAGATATACAGAAATATAAAGATTCCTATATTTATTTATTTATTTATTTATGATGTGCTAATATAAATACATAACTTTTATATTCATTTAAATATATAAATATAAAGGCCTTTATATAAATATAAAATTTATACAAATTTATGTTTATATAGAGACCTCTAGACAGAAAGCGAGAAAGAGCTCTTTCAGCACTATTTTGATATCTCATTTCCTTTTCTTTCTTTCTTTTAAAGACACGATCTTGCTCTATCACCCAGGCTGGGGTGTAGTAGTACAATCATAGCCCACTATAACTTCAAACTGCTGGGCTCAAGCAATCCTTCCATCTCAGCCCCTCTAGTAGCTGAAACTACAGGCGTGAACCACTGCACCCAGCTCAGCATCTCATTTCAAATCTCATTGAGGCATCTGCCTGCAATAGTTGCTACAAAATATGTATCATATGAATTCTGTTTCTCTGGAGAACTGTAACTGATGCCGAGTGCTTGAGGAACAGAAAGAAGGCCAGAATTACTGGAGCACAATGGAAGCAGAGTGAGGAAGGGTAGACTGGTGGAAGAGTGATGTGCAATGAGGACAAAGAGGTAGGGAATGGCCAGGTTATCTTAGGCTTTGTAATTCCACAAAACAAGAATCTGCAGATCAGATGATAAGTAACAGGTTAAGTGAAGAAAAATATCAAACTTTTACAGATCTGAAAATTAGATTAGGTTTCTTACCTATCAGATTAACAAATATTCCAAAGATTGACACCCACTTTGTTGGTGAGGCTATATGAAAACAAGCACTCTTAAAAAAATCTCTGGTGGGAGGATAAAAGGGCATAATCCTTATGGAGGGGAATTTGGCAATATCTAACAAAACTACATATGCATTTATCAGTTGATCAAGCATTCCCAATTCAAGGAATTTACGTTGAAGATGTGGAAATATGAAAAACACAAAAGATTATTCTTTGCAGCATTGTTTGTACTAGCACAATATTGGAAGTGACCTAAATGTCCATCCATAGGCAATTGGTTAATGAACTATGCATACTGCAGAGCTCCATGCAGCTGTTGGAAAAAAAAAATCCTTATATGGAATGTCATCTAGGATATTTGTTAAGTAAAAAGCAAGAGGCAAATGAATATAAAGAGAATGCTAATTTCAACATAAGAAGGAAAGATAGAGAGAGAGTGTGTGTGTTTATTCTTGCAAAAACAAAAATTCAGACCAAGAAAAAATAAAAAAGGCAGGAACTAAGAAAATGGTTTCCTATGGAGTGGAAGGGAAGGGGATAGAAATGAGACTTCCTTGAGGATAACTTTTTACATGATTTTGACTTTAGACTACATAAATATTTCAAGTAATCTAAAAAATAAAACAATGTGGTAGGTACAGAAATGTACCCCCTGGATTCTCTTCAAGGAAGCACCAGCTGCCCAGATGTGGGGAGTGCAGAGAGCAGACAATCTCCAGCTGTCAGCAATTTCAGGGTGGCCTGGGCTGCAGAACTGTCTTATGCAAAGTCACACCCTTCCTGGAGACAACCACATCCTATGACTAAGAGAAGCAGAGGCATAAGGCCCAATGCAGGACAACTCTGCTGGACAATATTCCAGAGTTCTCCACCAGGTCAGCCAAAGCTTTGTATTGCCTACATTGCAGTTGTCATGTCTCTTTTCCTAAATCCT